>NC_140934.1:161940389-162540389 GCF_014529385.1 Adiantum capillus-veneris | reverse complement strand
TACATTGTGGATCATCATGCTCCAAGTAAGAGTTGACACACAGAAGAGACACCTACTGTCTCCAGCAAAAAAACATGGAGAGAATGAGAACTAAAACATGCGAATGACCGACTTCATCAATTATATTAATGCCACAGTTAGCAAAGCAAGAGGCATTGCAATGCAGGCAAAAAGGCAATGGAGGTAGCAAGTTATTACCTTCATCTATACTGGCGTTCAAATATGGCACAAAGCAAGCAACAAATTCACCTACCGGCAATATATAAAGCAGTTGATGGTTCTACAACAAACACTGCTACACTAGCAAAGCTCAGAGAAGATGCACACATGTAAATGTTTTGCATGGGGATTAGGTTATGTAATGGACCAAAGAATTCTTGGTTGTACTAGGATACTCAACCAAGCCATTTGTGACAAATGGTCGGCTAAGGAATAGAAATGATTGCTATATGGTACACAAAAGAGCATCTAGGTCCAAAGATAAAACTGATTTTTACTTGATTAATCAGCTGACAAAAGTGAAAATTTTGAAATTTAGTGGAGAAAACTCACTACAAGATGGTTAACGTGTTAGCAGGCGTGACTAGACATTTTTATGCTTCTCTCATTATGAGCGAATATGAAAACCATTCTCATCAAGAACCAATGTGATCAAACAACAAAAATTGGACTGTTTGAAATCAGTGTTTTTAATGTCTGTAGAAAGTAAGATAGCACAGTGAAGGTTCACTTTTGCATTCTGGTACAATAAAATGAAAGAAAAGTTTGTCATTCAGGGCTGTGAGAAATGAAAAGCCCCATTGTCAAACTACACAAAACAAGATTTCAATATTCAATTACTCACAATCCAAGGCTGTAAAATGGAAAGACCCATTGACAAACTAAACAAAAGAAGATTTCAATCATTCACATGAAAAGGTAGGTCGAATCAGCACCATAAATAATAAAATTTCAAATGTCTGCCTAATTCTCTTCTGCTTTGAGGGTTCTTTTGGAAAGCCAGAAAGATTCGATGAATTTGTGTCGCAACAAACCATTCACATGAAGAAGATCTACTTCTGTTCCGCAGTAGTCAAGTTCTTGAGGATCAAATTCCTACATTAACTTTTACCGAGAGTATATTTTCAGTTGTCTGGACTTTATTTTCTGCCTAAACATTTCCTTACAAGGTTACACATCTACTCTCATGTCATTTAGCTTTGAATAAGATCTCACACTCCAAATCCAGAAAACATCCTTAAAACACAGACCGGACTCTTCAGGTCTGCTACAAATGTTTGATTTTCGTCTACACAGCTCAAAAAGATGGCCTCCCTTGCTGCCTCTATCATGCCACTCTGAGTTGCATATTCTAATGCCAAAATGTGCCATCTCCCTCCCCATGAGCCCACGAGTCCCCCATAGCCAAGCCTTGAGAGAGCTCCTCTCCCTTTGATACACCTATAGTGGGCACCCAATGTGCCATATATACCCCCCACTCTCCCTTTCATGTGGGATAATCCCCCCGTCACATGGCAACCTCCTCTTCATTCCTCCCAAGCCCAAAACGTTCCAGCTCTCTCCCCAAGCATAAGAACTTCTCGGACAACTTTCCATGCGGCATAATTTGCTGCTCCAGTCACCGAATGACGCACCATAACACATGGCTCAAAGCCCATCACCTCACCTATCTCCAGAAATGTAAAGTTTCAGCATTTTTAATCTTAGACCCCCAAGTTGTCCCAGTTGCCCTTGTCGCATGCACCTGCATTCACTTTCTAAGTCGAGACCGCCCACTTCGGACGCTCATAATTCATGATGTACAAGTTCGATTCACGAGCTATAAAGCACGGCTGAAAATATTTATTGAAAACCATGTTTTGGGGACTCAAACAATCCAAAACATCAGCACCCAAACTTGACAAAATCACACCTTTGTACATGAATTTTTATAGGGCCACTCCCAAAACTTGCAGAACTATGTATACATATATACATGAGGCTAGTGGGCAAGCTTTTTGGCATGACTTAGTGACTTTATTCTCATCCAAAAAATGTCTGACAGTGGCAAGAGGCCAAAATATCAATTTCAGTGCCAAGAGACCACCTCTTCAATGCTACGAGTGTGGGGGTCCACATTGTGTGGTCGAGTATCCTATTAGGCTACAAAAAAATGCCACACTCATGCAAACCAATCAAGCGAGCACATCTACAATGTAGATACTTATGTGTTATTGATGTGGCATAGATCATTTTATTCCCCAATGTCCTAATAATCCAAATGCGCCAAAGATCACGACATGGAACTTAATTGAGGTTACCGAGGAGCCATCACAAAGTACACCTGTGGTACCAGTAAATGTGCTCACATGATCGATGCACCAAAACCAAAATTATATTCTTGAAGAAAGAGACACAACATCAATTGCCCAATCCTAGAAGAAGAAGAAAACACGAAGGAAGAGATCACAAAAAGCAGTGAAGTCAGAACCCAGTTCAAAGACCAACATAGGGATTGATGAAGACCCCGTATATATGAACGACACTAAAGAGGATTGTGATTCAGGGTGAAACCATGGAGACTAAAACAACCACTAGGAAAGAAAAAACAAGAAAGATTGTCATGAGCCACAATGGCCAGGACCCAAGAAGAAGATGGGAACTTACCCAAACCCTACATAGGAGATCGAGCGAGTCAAGCAATTAAGGAGTTTGGTAGAAGAGACCCCAAGGGATCTAGAGCTAGCACCTAGGCAGATCCAGATTACTAACACATTCTTCCCTACGAGAAATCAACCTCACAAAGACCATAGACCACTAGCCATACCTAGTGTCGTCTAAGAAGAAAGTGACTTTAAGTCATGGGAAAGTGGGCGTACTCCCTTTTTGTTGCAGAGAATGTTTACAGAGGGATTACCTGACCCTATCGAAGAAATGGAGATCCCATCTTTCCCATGTCAAGGGGCTGAAGCCCAAAAAGTGACGTTAAAATATTGCCAAATTGATGGATTTCATGGCTTCAAAAGTTAGAACCACCATCATGTCTAATCTATATGGAGATCCCGAGCTATTCTTAGCTCTTCGAGCTTTCCTCAATGGAGAACTGAAGGTCGGGCTACCACAATTTGCACAGATGGATGGAGCTAAGGAGGTGCCAATAGAGGAGAAACACTTAGATCCACAACCCAACCTAGATGAGAACTCTGTTGTTGAAATACCTATTAACAAGTTGGGATAATACTTTGAAGGCGATGAATCCAATACGACCATACCAATCACTACCAAGGGATTAATTGTGAAGGGAATCCTTGATGGTGGCACTGTGATTAGCATTGTAACTAAGAATTATTGGGAATCTATGGGAAGACCTCACCTTGGGACTACAAACATAGTGGTATATCCTCATCATCGTCATGATAAATAAATTCTCAATGAAACCACATGTCCCATCCGTGAAATCATGTAAATCTTCCTCATCATTAGATGCATAAAGCTTCACTAAGAAGGCCACTAGGCGTGGATATTTATCTCGCTCAAAAGGATAAGCTTGTGCAATCGGAGCAACGTTCTCTATTGAGTAGGGATCAGTCGTGGTCAAGAGACGTATTAGCCATTCTAATTCCGCAAAATTTTTATCACACAAGGTAGGAGAAATATGTAACATTTTCAGAAACCCCCATAGGCTGTACATTTTCCTCATTGGAATTTATATTTGAACTTCCGCCACTGAAAAGAGGCAACAAAGTGTCATAAATGTCCTGTGAGCTGACATTACTGTCTCTAGTACATGACATCAAGGGCTCAACATAATCTTCCACAAACACAACATCCCGTGAGACCAAGATATGCTTTGTTTGCGGATGATACAACCTGTAACCTTTGCTTTCAATAGTATAACCAACAAAAATACATTTGACAACCTTATCATCCAATTTTCTATGCTGTGTTTGTGGCACCAAAGCATATGCCAAATAGCCAAAAACACGCATGTGCTCAATAGAAGGCTTTCTATCATGCCATGCTTCATATGGAGTAATAGACTGCAAAGCTTTCGTAGGACACCTGTTTAGTACATAAGTGGCACACATGATGGCCTCAAGCCAAAACAAATGTGGCAAATCTTGACTTTTGACCATACAATGTGCCATTTTTTGTAAGTGACATGTTTTTCCTCTGAGCAACACCATTTTGCTAAGGCGTATAAGGCATTGTACATTGGTGTTTTTCCCACGTATAGCCAGAAACGCATTAAATTCATGAGACATATACTCCCCCCCTTTATCATAATGGAGAGTGTCCATAGTACATTTCAAGACATTTTTAGCCATAGCCAGAAATTGTTTGAATCACATAAATACTTTGGACTTTGCCTTAAGCGGATACACCCATGCATTCCTGGAGTAATCATCAATAAAAGTCACGAAGTAAAGCTAATTGCCCAAGGACGGAGTTTGCATGGGCCCACAAACATCACTATGCATAAGCTGCAACCTGCATGTGGCCCTAACTGAACCATCCTTTGGAAACTTAGAACGTTGCATCTTACCCAAAATACAAGCTTCATAGACATGTTTGACAGGTGCTTATGGAGGCAGCAAAGAAGCAACCATATTAGATTTCTGCAAACGCAGCAAACTGGCAAAATTCAGATGACCAAAACGTGCATGCCAAAGTTTTGCATATGAAATAGCCATTGAATCCACAACTGCATTTGAAAAATTTTGCCCACACTTGTCATACAAAGTGAGCTTAAACAACCCACGACATAAAATGCCAGATGCAACAATTTCATCACCAAAACTAAGATCATGTACTGTACATTTGTTCCACAAATTTTACTACAAGACCAAGTCTAGAAAGTGCAGATACAGACAAAATATTCTTCTTGATCCCAGGTACATAAAGTGCATCAACAAGTGTGAAAGAACTGCCATTTGTAGCAGTAAGCACAATCTTTCCAACTCCGTAAACTAGATAAGAGACATTGTTGGCACAAGTAACTGAATTTCCATGAGGGACAAACTCAAGAGAGGTGAACAAATCACGATGTGAGGTAATGTGCTTTGTAGCACCACTGTCAAAATACCACACATGTGAATCTACAGCAACTAACATGCATGCATCATGGACAACAAGATTATAGGTACACTCTGCACTAAAACCCCATTCTGCATCAACATCAGCATCACATTCTCCTTTCACAAAAGACTCAACAATAGCTGCATTTGTAGTGGAACCAGCATTTGCAATGAAACCACCCTCTTTCTTCTTAGCCTCTTTGACCTTCAACTGAGGACACTACTTGATCAAGTGATCATTAGCTTCCAAAATTTCCAGACGATTGCTGCCAGCAGAAGCTTTAGAAACATGTGATTCTCCACTCCCAGAAGAATCATGAGAGGTGGCTACATTACTGTTACCACCCTTTGAGCAAAAATAAAGGCCTATTCAACTGCATGCTGTCTAGTCCTGTTTTTTCTGGAAAGCGATTCTTACAACAGCAATGTGCACAATGCATCAAACTTGACAGATTCAAGATTTCCTTGGGTTATAAGTCTCCAAGTACTAGCAAAAGTCTGGTAAGAATCTGGCAAGGCATCAAGAACAATCTGCACAAGGGAACTATATGAAATGACTTCACCTGCAGAAATAAGTTGCTCATTGATATCCTTGACACCAGCAAGGAAAGTGTCCATGTCATCTTCCTCATGCATAATCTTTGATTCCAGCTCTTTGCGCAACAATGCAATTTTAGCCTCATTGCGACTTGCATAAAGACCAACAAGAATATCCCAAGCTTGTTTTGTAGATTTTGTTGAACGAATGTGAGGGGTAATAGTGCGCTTCATAGACAACGCAATCAATGCATGAGCATGTGCATCTTCTACATCCCAACGAGCTTGCTGAGCTGTAGGCAAAACAACTCTAACATCATCAATCCTTGCAGCAAGACCTGCAACATCCTCAACATTGCCTACATCCTCAGAACTAGTGTGTTGTTGTCGGCCATGGTAAATGCTGCACTTGATGTGAAAACTGCCCAAAAAGAGGAGAAATGAAGCTGAAACAACACGTGCTATATAGCACAAACCGTAGAAGATTGTAAGGGACCTATTATGCAAAAAACAACACTAAGAAAAAAATTGCACAAAATGACGAAATAGCGTGTGCAGTACTGTTTGTAGTGGAAACGGAAGCCGAAATGAGCCCGAATTAGAAATCTGAGTAGGCTAAGCTCTTCAAGTTTTCCCTAAATCTTTGTCGGCCTACAAACACTCACCAAAGCTCATTGAAATCAGAGAAAGTGAGCAGGCGTGTGCTGGAGATGTTGCGACTAAGCCCTGGAGGATGCAACCTGCTCTGATACCAATTGTTGGAATTAGGGTTGCAGGAAAACACACATAGCTTGGAGAAGACGAAGGAAGCTCAAGGCACACAACAGAGAGCGTTTTACTTAGTGTGCAACGGAAAGATAGATAGCCCTAGAATGATGGGCTTATATACAATGCACGGGGAAAAAAAACCTCCTAAAGAGGGAAAAAATGCCCCTACGGTCCTAATTGTGTTCATCACTACCACATGTATATGGTAACATTGCTTGCTCTCTTTCTCTGCAACCTACACTTTTGTTGTGGGTGAGTGTGTGTGCGAGCGTGCAACCTTATGACAGGGCAAGACGGTTGAGCAGCAACGACGACGGGCTCCCTTTTCACGACGGCACAAGATTCCTACAACGACATAAAAACAGAGGTGAGTGACACACTGTTTGCATTCTGAGATTTCCCGCACATGGGTTGTGTGTTTGTAGCCTTAGTGGCTCACGCACAGCGCACGACAAGTCCCCTGTGATACGACAAAGCCTCAACTTCCCACTAAAGGGAGTAACAGAGGGTTGCTGTCCCTTGAAATCCCCATCGATAGTTACAATATCTCCAATCTTGAAAGCTTGTATGGCAAGCTTTGTGGACAACTCCATTGATATGAAGTTGTGAGTAGAGCCAGGGTCAAATAGGATGAAGGCATCAGGCTTCCTCACCTTCCCCCAAGCATATGAAAGGGATGATCCTTTGCAATGAGCATCCTCTTTGGAGCTTCAACCGTGGAAGCTCTAAGAGTCTCATTGCGGGCAATTCTTTTGGGGCAAGAACGATAGCCATGTCATTGCTCCCCACACTTAAAGCATTTGTGATCTTTACAAAAAGTCTCTAGCTCGTCGGAGAGAGTTTGTTTCACCTTTGTAAATTCTTTTCTCCTTGGTCATGCCCCTAGCTTTAGGGCTCACCCCCCTTCTTGTAGGGATCATGTTGACTTTGGAACACCTCACCCCTTGAGCACCTCAGTCATGAAGCCCCTCAAGCACCTTAGTCATAAAACATGATAAGCACCTTAATCATCAAGCATGACAAGCACCTCAAGAACCTTAGTCAGCAAGCACCTCAAGCTTGGGCCGGGTTCCCACCTCAGGACTTTTAACACTAACCTTCGGAGGTCTTTAATGAAGCTAACCCTAAGGTCTTTCAAGCTCCATTAGCTAACATTGCTCTTTGATAGACCATCTCTCATTTGGACCCATTGACTTTGGTCCCGTGTTGAGATAGATCCATAAGCACATGTCTATATTCTAACTCTTGTTCCCGTTTATTCTCTCACATTAAATGATCAATTTAATATGAGAAAATCATCTGAGTTAGTTAAATATCAGATTTTATAACATCATGTATTCCTTATGACGCCTCCTCTATTCTCTTGAAAATCATTGCTCTATTGAGCATCCCATCTCTTTAGAATTCATAGAAGTGGAGGGAAGAGATTGTATGTATCCATACAATCTCTTCCCTTTGTCACTAGAGTGACTCTCATTTGCCAAAATCTTTTGCTGACATTGCAAATACATGGAAAACATTTCAGATAATTCAGATGAGAGAACAGTAATTGATACGCTTTCACATTGGCCTTATGCCTGTGGCCTTTCTCTTCAATGTTCTCATTGTGTCTCATTCTCCAAATACAACTGTTACGGTACTTCCCCCCAACTTCCCCCCAACATCATGAACTTGAGAGTGCATATGGGAGTGTGAAGGAGTTGACTCTACTACTCTTTGGAGTTGGTCCCATATTTCCAAACACTCGAAAAACCCTCATGTACAACATGTCGACATACTTTTTTTTTTGTGTGTGTTTGTGTGTGGGGTGTTTTGTTTCTCCACTATTCTTTTGTAGGGTTTCCGCATTAAACCTCACACTCTTTCTGATCCTGCCCCTGCAAACATGAGTTCGTCGGAAGAGGCTGCTGCCCCAGCCACAGCCACAGTGCCCGAGTCTGTGTTAAAGAAGAGGAAGCGCGATGAGCAATGGGCGCTTGCAAAGAAAGAGCAGGCGCATCAAGCCAAATTGAAGAGCTCCGCTAACCGCAAGGTCATCTTCAAGAGGGCTGAGCAGTACATCAAAGAGTACAGGCAGCAGGTCTGAAAACCTCATTTTCATGCTTTAGTGTGTGGATGTTAGTCTTGCGGCTGTTGGGCTCATCATTCATGGTGATATGCTGTATAGGCGGCAGATCTGATCAGACTGAAGCGAGAGGCGAAGCTGAAGGGTGGTTTTTATGTTGACCCCGAAGCCAAGTTGCTTTTTGTCATCCGCATTCGAGGGTAAGCAGAGCTGCTTGTCGTTTCTGGTATCTAAACAGTGCTCTAACAAAAATTTCTTCAACTATTGTTTGACATGTTCTGATGCAATGTGCCAATCAAAGTGCAAGTGATGGTTTTTTTTTGTCTCACCCGTGATTTTATTTCTGATTTTCATGTTGACAGTATCAATGACATGCATCCGAAAACTAGGAAGATTTTACAGCTCCTGCGGTTAAGACAGGTAAGATTTGTTTTTGATGGGTTTTCAAGCTATTTTGTAGTGAGATGCTTACGCTTTGCCTTATGTGAATGACTGTTCAGATCTTCAATGGGGTATTCTTGAAAGTGAACAAAGCTACTGTGAACATGCTTAGAAGGGTCGAGCCTTATGTTACATATGGGTAAATGTTATGAAGTCACCCCATCCTCAGCAGCGTTGAGTGGTGAATGAGTCATTTTTTTCACAACTCTCCATTGTGTAGGTATCCCAACTTGAAGAGTGTGAAGGAGCTGATTTACAAGAGAGGGTTTGGGAAGGTTGATAAGCAAAGGATCCCTTTGACAGACAATTCTATTATTGAGCAGGTTAGTTTTAGCCATGTAATGTTCTCCTTATTGACAGGTTCAGTACATTATGATGGAGTGAGCTTATTTGGCTGGCTTGTGACAGGCTCTTGGGAAGAATGGCATAATTTGCATTGAGGATCTTATTCATGAAATTTACACGGTTGGCCCACATTTTAAGGAGACAAACAACTTCCTTTGGCCCTTTAAGTTGAGTGCTCCTCTAGGTGGCTTGAAAAAGAAGAGAAACCACTTCATTGAGTCTGGAGATGCTGGCAACCGTGAAGATTACGTGAATGCCCTCATCCGAAGAATGAACTAGCTCATGAGGCAGGTCATCCTGATGGCTTGTGGTTGTGGCAGTTTATTTGACTTTCTCAACTGTAGCCATACAAGGCTGTCTGCTGGGTTTCCTGTCTGTGAAGTTTTGCTAATCTAGTTAAAATTTTGGGCATTTGCGTTGCCACTGCGGGTCTGTAGGGGATCAAGAGCCTTGGCAGCCACTTCTTATCTCAGAACGTACATTTTTCGCTTATAGCTATGTGAAATAGCTGCAGCCTTTTACATGCTTTACTGATCAGAGAATTTTTTTGCCTAAGATTTTTGATGATGACTCGTTTATCTTAGTTTAATAAGTTTTCTGACTATCCTACGTTATGGGTTTCACTTAGGTGGCCCTTTTTGGATCTGGGATATATTCTTGGAGTGCACATTATGGCGCTCCACGACACAATCCCCATTTTGCCTTGCTGCAAGGCTGGTTCTCGATTTTATATCTGGTTGCTGGCTTTTTGAAATTATGAGAATCAAGACTATATTTGAGTTGAGTGTATTTAGTTTGAATATGATGCGTGGGTTCATTTATTTGGTGAGTGCATTTGTTGATGTTTGATATACACAGCACGCATGTGTTAGCATCTAGTAAAATTGAAGTGATGATTGTCCCATTCCAGTGTCTTGTATGTTTTGTGGTTCACCTTGCATGTTTGGGCAGAATGATGCACTGGTGCATGAGCAGGGGAGTTTTAACTAGAAGTTTGGATATTTGGGCTGCAGAGAATACGTAGGAGCTGATGCACAATGATTAAGGCATGTTTGTTTTTGACAAAAAGTCTCCTCACAGGTGAGTGATAACAGTCTAGAGTCCACAGTGATTGCTGTGTCTTAAGCTTTAAAATGAGTGACTTGGATTTTGAAATGCCGTACACAGCATTTTTAGCGCTTTTGGCTCGCTCGAATGGGCAGTACAGCTTATGGAATCATGCTGCAGTCAGATGTAGGCATTTGGATGGAGGAAAAATTTATATCATCAGGGAGTTGCCTTTCTCGTATAGTCTCATTGAACAGCCAAATGTTGATTCTCACATGGCTGGTGGTCCCATTAGCTCTCTTTACCTAGTGATGAGAGGGTAGAACATGTAATCTCACTTTGTTGTGCAGTCCTTGGTATGAGTAGTAGGGTGTTTTGACGTGTCCCGAAGGGGTGAGGCCTAGTGATACGAGGGTGGAACATGTAATCTCACTTTGTTGTATAGTCCTTGGTACGAGTAGTAGGGTGTTTTGGCATGTCCCAAAGGGGTGAGGCCTTCGGAAAAACGGAAGGTTATTAAAAAAAGTAACCTTCATTGGCCTGGTCTGCGTTGCCCAATGCCCTTGAGCGAGCTACCCTTGCGCAGTCCAGCCATGGCTGCAAGCTGATTCCTAGTGTGCGTGTCCTTTGCTAGAGGCAAAACTTCGTTAAATTGTCTGCGTGCATCATAGATATATGGTGTGTGCGAGGGAGCTGCAGAGAGAGAGAGAGAGAGAGAGAGAGAGGTGGAAAAATATGCATTTTTCCCATTCGCCTGCAGTGGTTGCTTTGCCATGACTTGCTCCCTAGCAAGGGAGCATCCAATGCAATTGAGACTGCACATCTCGCCTGCACATCTCCCAATGAAAGGCACCAAACCTTTCCTCTTTGTGGCGAACAGGGAGATGGGTTTGTGTTGGTTCACTCCCTCAAATCAAGCGGCTCCCTCATCTGTTGGTGCTTGAGTTTTCGCTCTACACCCTCCAGATTTGTGGTGCTTCACGACCTTGCCCACCATAGTTATACACATCCTTGCTCTCGTGTACATCTTCCTATATAACGGTATTGCATCCCAATTGCCCCTGCTTGTAGGACCCGTGTTGCATCACAGCTATCCTTCGAACCTTCAAGTTTAAGATTGCCGAGCTGGAGTTGCAAAAGTAGGTGTTGAGAAGAGTTTCAAGCTATGGAAAGAGAGGGAGAAGATGATCTGGTACTAGAGGGCGGAGTGGCAGTGTGGGGGAGTGTTACTCTTGCACACCCACTTTCAAGTCTGGAGCTGAAGAGAACAGGGCAGCATTAGGTTTTACGTAGCCGGCTGTCTTTAACCGACATCATATGTCTACGACGTATTATGTGGTAGGGTTCAAAGGGTGCCATAACGTTGGTCTCTCTCTCCACAAGTTTTGGACAAATTCTCACAATAATTCCTACATTGCGATTTACCTCAACATCATGAGCATCTGTGAGAGGGGCACCGCATACCTAGCTAGGTACGATTGGGGGTAGGGGACGCTAGCTCGGTGTGGTTCCCTGCCCCCAATCGTACCTAGTTAGGTATGCGGTGCCTCTCCAGCAAAAGCTCATGATGTTTTTCATTGTATGAAAAACAATGGAAAAAGACTTAATTTTCCTACGTGAGAATTTCTAAATCTTCTTATGCTCTCATCAAGATTGCATTGTCGGTGCAACCAGCTTCTGTTATTCACCTGCATAAGCCGCCTGCTTAACTTTGATTAAAGAGGAGGGAAAGTAGGTGGTGGCATGCAAGGGGAAATGGAGCCACAACGGTGTTCTAGCATCTGTCTCCCTCCTCCCCCCTCCTCTCTCATGCAAGGGGAAATGATGTAGGGTTGGGGGATAAATTGGAGAAGTGGAGGCAATGGGCAGAAGGTCAAGAGAAGGCCTAATCGTGTGTTAAGTGCTTAAAGCTGTAGGAGGAGGTGAAGAAGTTGTAACCTCTTTCAAGCGCGTTGTAAAGCAAATTTCGAAGAAAATTCCAACATAAGATCCACCACCGGATGATGTCTCTCTCAACCTTGCCCTCGTCAAGATCATAAGAAAGGCCCAAGCTGCACAGAAAAAGCGAGGAGATTGCTTGCTATGGACCAACGGATTTTAGCTCTTCTTTAAAATTCACAAATTGTCTAAGCGAGGCAAGTCATAAAGTCAAAGCAGAGATAGATAATGCAAGAGGAGATTGAGGCAACAAGGTCGAAAGGGCAAGTGGAACTATATTTTGACATATGATTTGATATAGTAGGGAAAGCAACTAAGCTTGATCATGTGATTGGTCAAGATGAAGAAAAATGTAATTATTCGCATGTGGTCTAGGGAACAAAAAACAACCTCATGTTGATTGGAAGGCCTTGCACAAAGGATTGTGAGGGGATGTGTCAAGACATGTATTAAAGTTCGCTTCTTGTTTCACTGCTCTGGTTGTGCATTTGTGTGAGCTCTTTTTCGATTTGCTTGGATCTCTCGAGTTACAATTCTTTGCTGTGGTTTCAAGATTTTGCTCTTACAATCTTGGCATAATTGTAGTTTAAGTTTTATGGCATCCTCTCTTGGGTCACCGTGTTTGTAGCAAAAGTGTATGCAAGAGTGTTTGCTTCAAGAGGACTTGAGCATTTGCACTTATAGTAATATATTAAACTCGTGAAGTTTCAGAAGGTTATGTCTGTGATATATGTATGCCTTTCTAGGGATGTATTTTGATTGACGAACTTTGATGCGAATTTTCAACTCTCGTTGGCCGAGTAAAGTTGTTCTCAATTTTAGCAGATTGTGTTGACTGAATAGACATTTTTGCTATCAAGAGAAATTTCGTTCTACGTTATTTGTATGCACAAATCAAATGTTTTGAAAAAATCAAACGAGCAAATGAAATAAGGGCATCACTGTTTGATAGTAAGGTTTGTTTTGGACTCTCTTGAAGTATCTTTGCTTTAGCATAAAAGCCTTATAATTTACGGTACACTGAGTTGCGAAAACGAGTTCAAAGAATGGATGTGCTTTGTAGTTCCGAGCAGAAGCAATTGAGGTACTTGTTTTTTTTTGCTCATAGTTGCATTATTTTATGGCAGGCCTCGTGATTTTCTCACTTGTTTTAGCCTATTCACCACTTGCATTTTTAAGTATAAAATGAAATTTGCCTTTTCGTGATAGTGATTTTACTATGTGGTGCATTATCTTGTAAAATGATTTACTTTTCTTCAGTAGGAGGTAGTAGTAGTAGTAGTAGGATGTGGTTATTTTTAGTACGTTAAGTGAGGCAATGTTGTGGAGGCACTATTCTATGCCTAGGATTGATGATCTTCTTGAGGTCAACATAGTGCCACCCCTCTTTTGTAATATAGCTTTAGGGAGTGGCTACCACTACGTTTAGGCAAGGATAGCCCACTTTGTGGAAATTTGGCCAAGCCTAACCCAAGGTCCTCTTAGATTTAGAGGTTCCTAGCTTATTGATAAGATCAATGCAAATAAGAGGCACTAACCCCAGTTATTTTTGACAGCAGATGAAGTGACTAGAATGTATTAAACTAAACCATTCCTAATATAAAAATGAGATTATGATGGGCTCCTTCATGAAAGACAAGTTGCACATACACACCATAAACTACATTGTGGATCATCATGCTCCAAGTAAGAGTTGACACACAGAAGAGACACCTACTGTCTCCAACAAAAAAACATGGAGAGAATGAGAACTAAAACATGCGAATGACCGACTTCATCAATTATATTAATGCCACAGTTAGCAAAGCAAGAGGCATTGCAATGCAGGCAAAAAGGCAATGGAGGTAGCAAGTTATTACCTTCATCTATACTGGCGTTCAAATATGGCACAAAGCAAGCAACAAATTCACCTACCGGCAATATATAAAGCAGTTGATGGTTCTACAACAAACACTGCTACACTAGCAAAGCTCAGAGAAGATGCACACATGTAAATGTTTTGCATGGGGATTAGGTTATGTAATGGACCAAAGAATTCTTGGTTGTACTAGGATACTCAACCAAGCCATTTGTGACAAATGGTCGGCTAAGGAATAGAAATGATTGCTGTATGGTACACAAAAGAGCATCTAGGTCCAAAGATAAAACTGATTTTTACTTGATTAATCAGCTGACAAAAGTGAAAATTTTGAAATTTAGTGGGGAAAACTCACTACAAGATGGTTAACGTGTTAGCAGGCGTGACTAGACATTTTTATGCTTCTCTCATTATGAGCGAATCTGAAAACCATTCTCATCAAGAACCAATGTGATCAAACAACAAAAATTGGACTGTTTGAAATCAGTGTTTTTAATGTCTGTAGAAAGTAAGATAGCACAATGAAGGTTCACTTTTGCATTCTGGTACAATAAAATGAAAGAAAAGTTTGTCATTCAGGGCTGTGAGAAATGAAAAGCCCCATTGTCAAACTACACAAAACAAGATTTCAATATTCAATTACTCACAATCCAAGGCTGTAAAATGGAAAGACCCATTGACAAACTAAACAAAAGAAGATTTCAATCATTCACATGAAAAGGTAGGTCGAATCAGCACCATAAATAATAAAATTTCAAATGTCTGCCTAATTCTCTTCTGCTTTGAGGGTTCTTTTGGAAAGCCAGAAAGATTCGATGAATTTGTGTCGCAACAAACCATTCACATGAAGAAGATCTACTTCTGTTCCACAGTAGTCAAGTTCTTGAGGATCAAATTCCTACATTAACTTTTCCCAAGAGTATATTTTCAGTTGTCTGGACTTTATTTTCTGCCTAAACATTTCCTTACAAGGTTACACATCTACTCTCATGTCATTTAGCTTTGAATAAGATCTCACACTCCAAATCCAGAAAACATCCTTACAACACAGACCGGACTCTTCAGGTCTGCTACAAATGTTTGATTTTCGTCTACACAGCTCAAAAAGATGGCCTCCCTTGCTGCCTCTATCATGCCACTCTGAGTTGCATATTCTAATGCCATTTCCATATCCATCTGTAAAAACACAAAGCAGTCCGTATTATTTTCCGACATCAAGTTGTAGAGAGAGAGAGAGAGAGAGAGAGAGAGAGAGAGAGAGAGAGAGAGAGAGAGAGAGAGAGAGAGAGAGAGATGAAATGAAATGATATACTAACGTCTTCAAAAGGCCAGAGTGACCTATGAGACCAAAAAGAAAAGACTGAATGATATTGTAACATCATCGATTGTTGGAAGTCAGCTAAGCAGCTGAGTGGAACTTTGTAGGGTATGAGTAATAGCTAATACAATGAGTGAAGGGCTAATACAGAGAGTGATACAATCTCAACGAACGTGAGTGGATAATGTGTGACCATCAAGTCATAGGATATCCATCATCAGTTGCTCGTGGATCTCATCAATATCCTCCATGGTCAGTACTCTGACTAGGCGCCTCGGAACTATCGCACTATCATGATTGGACATACATTGGCTTGGTTGTATGCATCCATACTTGAGCAGCAGTTGAGTTGATGGGCAGAGAGAGAGGGTATACGAGCACTGGAACAAGCAAGGTTCAAGAGGGGTTTCTCTACACTTGATCACATTCTGACACTTAGAGCCATTATCAAGGAGGGCGGATCACATGGTGGATGGATCTATTGCAGCTTTGTGGACTTCCGCAGAGCATTTGACGCAGTGACCACAACAAAATTGGTGCATAGCTACCCACAAAGTTGATTTATATCATGGTTTTATATAGTTCAGTAGTGGGGTATGTATGCGTGCGCGCGCGCACACACACACACAGATGAAATGAAATGAAATGAAATGTTATATTAACGTCTTCAAAACGCCAAAGTGACATATGCGACCAAAAAGTTACAATGCAGTGTATCTGATACAAAGTCAAATTAACAAAATAAATTAAACTAGGATAACAAAATATAAATACTGCGGGATCCTAAACTAAGCAGTACAATGTGAAGACAATATGGGAGGGGAGTAGAGATCCATCTTCATTTGCACTCTGGACGACGAAAGAGTATGGCTTGAATCCTTTGCTGTAGCCTCCTTCGAAATTGTGTAGCTCCTCTTCTCCATCGGGGTCGTCTAGATCTCCCTAGCTCCAATGCTCGGTTTATGAGAATGCCAGTAGCGCGGGTAGACCTCTCCACCGTTGGCTGCTCCTCTGTCTGTTCTTCTGGGTGTACAATATCTAGTGTAAAGAAATCTGTGATCTGTCTCTGGGGATGTCTCTCTTCAGCTCTCCTCAGTAAAGTTTCTCTATGCTTGTGTAACTCAAGTAGATATAGCCCAAGACATCTTTGATCCTCATAACTCATGACCCTTGATAGAGGCCCAAAACCTTCTCTGAATAGACAATGAAAACGGCCTCGTATCTCATAGTACACTTTGCAATGACATATGTAATGTACTTTTGTCTCTGGCTCTAGATGGCATAAGCGGCATATCTTGCTATCTGCTGGTGTCCCTCTGAATCTGCCAATCTCAATCTCGAGTTGATGTGAGGACGTGCGTATCTGGCCAATGGCACAACGCAAACCATGCGAAAGATGCGTGTCCATATAGCTAGGTCGAATCACAAACCCATCCCCCGTGAGGTGGAGAAGATGCTCTCTATAGAAAGCCATCTTTGTGCCCAACTTCTGTAACAGCTGTATCTATGTCCTCCTCGTGTCCAGCTGGATCAGATCCTGACGAATGAGTCTATTAATCTCTACCCGTGTCAGAGACCTCAAGGGTGCCTATAGAGAGTATTGAAAAGGAGGCAACTTGTCCATGGTGAAACCATGTGTCTGAAACCATGATGTCATCTGAGCATACCAGCATGATGTATCCCCGTTAAGAGCTAATTGTCTGGAGGACTCTAGAGCCACCCTGGCATATCTGTCTCTGGTAGTATCACATAGACTGTGTACAAAGGAGGCTGATCTTGTGAGTGCCTCAATCTCCATAGGGGGGGCAACTAATTCCGCTCGAATGATATCATGCGGTACGGAAACCTTGGCTCTAATCAGTCGAGAGATCATAGATACCAGGGGCTTCTCCATACGCCTCCAACCATCCTGGCCTATAGAAGGTCCCCAAACCTGCACCCCATATAACATAGTAGAGGCAACCAAAGTATCAAAGAGCCATAACTTTGTCCTAGGTTCCTGGAACTGAACCTGCGAACACATCCTCTCCATTCCTCCCAGAGCCGCACCAGCTCTAGTTAGTCTAGTCTCTGCTGCTCTTCTCAAGAAAAATCTCGGCCCAGTAAAGACTACCCCCAGGTAAGTGTATGCATCTGTATACTCCACAATCTCCTGACCATACTTGAAAGTGGGTACTGATCTCCTGACCCATTGCGGTGTGGTGTTAAACACCATAACCTTGGTTTTACCTAGGTTAACACACAATCCACTATCCTCTGCAAAATTGCGTAGTGCATCCAACTGTCGTTGCATACCTTCTGGTGAGTCAGATATCAGCACAATATCATCAGCATATAGCAACAATGGGATCCACGTCCCTGCCAGCTGGGCACCCCTGTCACCCTTTCTATCAATGTAATCAGACACCTCATCAACATACATACCAAATAGAGTAGGAGACAATGGGCAGCCCTGTTTCACTCCAATAGTAGAGTGAACTAAATCAAATACCCCTTCTGGAGTGCGTACATGTCCCACCACTGATCTGTACAAAGCCATAATCCCCCAAATCACCTCTATGGGCACCCCCATCTCCTGCAGTCTGCGCATCAATTGAGCTTTTGGTACCATGTCAAATGCTTTGTGAAAATCCACAAAGCTACAATAGATCCGTCTCCCATGTGCTCTGCCCTCCTCAATGATGGCCCTGAGTGTCAGAATATGATCAAGAGTGGAGAAACCCCTCCTGAAGCCGGCCTGACCCTTTGCTCGTACACCCTCGCCCTCTGCTCAATTACTCAAGTGTTGCTCCAGAATAGATGCATACAACCGTGCCAATGTGTGTTCAACCATAATAGTGCGGTAGTTCCCAGGCTCTGTAGGGTCACCAGCCTTGAAGATGGGCACAATATTAGACAACCTCCAAGTCTCAGGTAATCCCTCACACATGGCATGATTGAACAACACTGCGAGAACCTCCATCAGCATATCCCTGGCATGTATAAAGTGCTCCGCTACAAGACCGTCATGATCATATGCCTTCCCGGTCCTCATCCTGTCGATGGCCCTTTGTACCATCTCAGGTGTAAAGAAAGTGCTTGTAGCTGGGCAAGGCTTGGTAGGGTTTGGAAGGGGTTCATGTCCAGGAACCGTATATAATGATGTCGCATATTGGCCCCACACATCAAGTGAAGTAATCACTGGGGGAGGGGAGTGCTCATGGAAGGGTCGCCATGCCTCTCCTGAGTCCCTACTCAAGAACATCTGATATAAGTCTCGCTCCATCTGAGCTAGGTAAGCTCGCTTCTTCTGTCGCACAAGGCGTCGGAAAGCAATCCGAGACTGTCTATAAGTGATGACTCCTAAAAGAAGATCTCTCTGAAGCTGGGCTCTCATCTCTTTGCACTCCTCATCATACCAACTATTCTGGGGCATGCTCCCAGAATGTCGAAAGAAAGAGAGAGAGAGAGAGAGAGAGAGAGAGAGAGAGAGAGAGAGAGAGAGAGAGAGAGATGAAATGATTTAGTAACGTCTTCAAAAAGGCCAAAATGACATATGAGACCAATCCGTTTCAAACTGGTGAATCTAATACCATGTCTGGATACAAAAAAAGGAGATACAAAAATGAATCTAGAAGTGCTACTAGCTGGAACTGTGTGGGGTATGTGTGACCACTAATACAATGGTGCCCAATACAAGAGGGTGATATAATATGTAATGAATCCATCGTCATCTGTACTTTGGATGTCAAGATAGTATGGCTCGTATCCTTTGTTGTAGTCTCCGTCGATGTTGTGAAGCTCCTATCCTCAGTCGTGGGCGTCTCGATCTCCCTAGCTCCAATGCTTGGTCAATGAGAGTACCATGGGTGCGAGTATGAGCTGAGCTTTGCAGTGGTGGCTACCCTTTATCTGTCCATTGTATGGTGTGAAGAAATCTGTAATCTGTTTCTAGGATTATCTCTCTCCAGATCTCCTCAGTAAACTATCTCTGTTTTTGTGTAACTCAAGTAGATATAGTCCAAGACATCTTTGGTCCTGATAGCTCATGACTCTGGATAAAGGGTCCGAAGTCCTCTTTGAATAGACAATGAAAGCGACCCCATGTCTTGTAATACATTGTGCACTGAAACATAATGCATCTCCGTCTCTGGCTCTATATGGCATAGGCGGCATATCCTACTAGCTATTGGTATCCCTCTGAATCTACCCATCTCAATCTCAAGTTGGTCTGAAGATGTCAGTATCTGACCAATGGCACACCGTAATCCATGAGATAGATGTGTATCCATATAGTTGGCTCGAATCACAAACCCATACCCTGCGGGTTGGAGAAGATGCTCTCTATAGAAAGCCATCTTCGTGCACAACTCCTGTGTAGGCTCTATTCATGTCCTCCTCGTGTAAAACTAGGCCACATCTTAGTGAATGAGTCTAGTAATCTCCACCCGTGTAAGAGACAACGATGGTGCATCAAGGGAGTACTGGAAGGGAGGCAAGCTGTCCATGTTGAAGTCATGTATCTGGAACCATGATGACATCTGTGCATACGTTCATGATGTGTCCCCTTGTAAAGCTAACTATTTGGAGGACTCAAGGGCCAATCTAGCATATCTGTCTCTCGTAGTATCCCATAAGCTGTGCATAAAGGAGACTGATCTGGTAAGTGCCTTTATTTCCATAGGGAGGGCTGCTAATTCTGCTCTAATGATCTCGTGTGGCACTAAGGCCTAATCAACCGAGAGATCATGGATACCAAGGGCCTCTCCGTATCTCTCCACTCAACTTGACTGGTCCCCAAACCTGAACTCCATAGAGCATAGCTGAAGGTATCAGAGAGCAAGAGCTTTTCGGGGTTCCTAGAACTGAACCTTCGAACACACCCTCTCCAATGCTCCCAAGGCAGCATACGCTGGGGTCAGTCTAGTCTTTGCTGCTCTCTTCAAAGAAAACCTTGGTCCAATGAAGGCTACCCCAAGATAAGTGTATGCATCTGTGTTCTCCACAGTCTCTTGACCATAAGTGAACGTAGGTGCTGATCTCCTGATCCATTGTGGTGTGGTGTTAAACACCATTACCTTGGTTTTACCAAGGTTTACAAATGATCCACTATCCTCCGCAGAGCTATGTAACGCATCCAAATGTTGTTGTAGATTGTTATTCTTTGTAAATAATAAATTTATTTACCAAAAATAATTATCTAATTAGTTATGCGTACATCATAATAGAATTAGTAGCTCTAGGGCCTCAGATGTGCCTAAATGCAAGCTAGAACATCTCAGGGAGACCCTAGCAGAAAATACCCTGAAGCCTTAGTGATTGGAAAATCGGGCCTTCAAAAGGGGTAGACAATAGCCTCAGAAAAATTATGCACGTAAGTGCGACCATAAGAATGAGATGGGGTCCTTAGAACAGTAATCCCAAGGCCTTCATTATTTTTAACAAGGTCTTAGGATAAGCAAGTTAAATTAACTTTAACTATTTGTGCCTGGGCAAGTGTGAACAGGTAATGGAGGAGCAATGCCGGTGCGGCATTGTGCTAGGGAACCTTTAATGTTTTCATGGGTAGAATTAATGTTAACATTTGTGAAAATAGTTGCACATTGTAAAGCCTAGCATGTATAAAGTGCTCTGCTACTAGACCATCATGATCATATGTCCTCCTGGTCCTTATCCTGTCAATGGTCGTCTTTACCATCTCAATGGTAAAGAAGGTACTTGTAGATGGACATGGCTCAGAGGATCCGGAAGGGGTGTCTGTCCAAGGACTGTATACAAGGATGTTGCATACTCACCCCACACATCAAGAGAAGTAATCACTGGGGGAGAGGAGTGCTCATGAAAGAAACGCCATGCCTCTCCCGAGTCTCTACTCAAAACAACTGGTATAAGTCTCGCTCTATCTGAGCTAGGAACGCTCGCTTCTTCCGTTGCACAAGGCGCCTCAGGGCTATCCGAGATTGGTTGTGATTGATAACCCCTAGGAGGAGAACCCTCTAAAGCTGTGCTCTCGTCTCTCTACACTCCTCGTCATACCACTGATGGGGACATTGTTTCCGCCATATATGATATGATGGGATTGGAAAATAGTTTGCAAATTTGCAAATTTACAAACTATTTCCCAATCCCATCAGATCATATATAGCGGAAACAAAAGATCATTCAGCAATGTCTAATGCTACATTACAGAAGACTAGGTAATTAGCGAGGAAGAGCATTAAGAAATAAAGGTTACTACAACAAGCACAAGTAATTAGATTGATCCATTATCTCGACATGGCAAATTTACAAACTATCTCCCAATCCCATCAGATCATATATGGTGGAAACAATGTCCCTCCCACTGAAATTGTCCTCAAATGCTCCTACATTCAATCTCATAGACCCATTGCAGTTCCATGCAGCTATCTTAATTTTAGTAACATAGGTCTTGCACCGTCAGGTGGTGTGTCTGTCTAAGATCACTCCTCTCCCATCTTTGTTAAAGACAATCTTCCCTCTTTCTCTTGTTGTGTGAATCTCTGGCATGCGTGCTAGTTGAGCTACGATCAGTTCATCGCCCAAGAAGATTCCCGTCTTCTTTAGACTAGGTTCTTTTTTTTTTGAAAATTCCTTCTTGGCTTCCATGGAAGGGAATCATAAGATGAGAGCATGCTCTTTGGATGAGGATACATCCCTTTTTGAGATCTTCTTTCCCACTCTCTAAGCTTTTGTATGTGTCACAAATGGGTGACGTGGCATGGCCCTGAACACACTCAAAGAGTCGGGCAGCAGACTCGGACACACACATTTTGGCCGGTAGCACACGTGGCAGCCTATATGGCATTTCTGGAATTTCCAGCGCGAAACCTGCTGACCTACTGACGTGGCACAACGTAGGGAATTCCTGCTTTCTACGAAGATGATGATGACATGGCATAGCGTACGGAATCCCTGATTTTATGCTGGCTGAATTTTGGGACAGCTTTTGAGCCAGTTGCTTCATTTTGGAAGCTTTTATAAGATAAATGCTTTTGGGGCTCTGCTTTTGGGCATCCCTTGTAACCAATAAATAAGTGGGGAGGGCCTCACTTCTCAGAGCATCTGGACGCACAGATTAATACAAAAAGAAATACCGAAAGGGGCGCCAGTCTTTGGGGCCAATATCTCTAGGCACGGAACTACGCCGGGCCGTGTCGACTGAAGTGTGAATTGTGAACTGTTTTGAAGTGAATCTCTGTTGTGTCGTGGTAGAATCTTGACTTGGGGTGTGAAAGTTTGTTACAGTACGTGTCGAAGACATTGTTGGGCAAAAGAAAAAGTGGGACACCTCTATAGCTTTATAGCCCAAGAGCGTTAAAACTTCAACCTCAGTACCAAAAAGTATGCCAAAACCACTCTTAGTAAACCCCAACCAAAAGGCCTATGCTCCCTCGGGAATTTACAAAGGAGTAAAACCTTGTCAAAGCACGGATTCACAGCACACACCGACCAATGCATATGAAGACAAGGGCCTCCCCTTTCACAATTGAACCTCACAAATCCACAATTTCAACATCAATTCCACAATTCATAGATACATGCCCTCCTAATCTGTCTGCACACAATTTGCCACTAGGTTGCCATAGCCATAACACTGCAGAGAACTAGTCGTAACTCGAAGAGCACAACTCCGATTGGGGCACTTTAAAGCTTGGAAGAAAGCTTGAAAAATGAATGGTGAGAAAGTTAAAGATGACCCAAATTGATTCTACACACCGCTACATGCAAAATTGACGCAAACAAAGAGCTGTCCCGGCACGACTACACGTAGAGAAGGCAAGGCGAGGACAAAAACTACATCCAAAACCATAAAGGAAGCACAACGAGCTAAAACCTGCAAAATTCTAAACTTTGGCTCAACTCTTTTAAGTTTGTACATGAGTTTTAGTTATATACAAGTCTCACTTCAAAAAACTCACGAGCACTTACAGTAACCCAACAGCTGGCGCTATGTTAGTGACTTGCCTTGCATGTACATGTGCTTGCTAAAGCAAGCTAACACACACTTTTGACATCGGGTGCCATGTCCATATGTACAAATTTACAAAAAACGGGGTTCTCAAAATGTGCGCAACAATGTGATCCCCATCATTTTCAAGAGCTCTTTCAAGTACTTAAAACTCTCAACAACCTTAAGTGTCTCATTGTTGTACACAATGCATGGCTTCTCCTTATGGTTGGTTTTCACAAGCATAACCTTTATTTTGGATTCATTCACAATTAGCCTACTATACAAGCAAAAGTTCTCAAAGAGAACCATAAGTTTTTGTGCATCCTCTACAGTGTGCTAGAAGCACTCAATCATCTGCATACAACAAAAGTATGATTATTGCATTGCAAATAGTGACCTATTCAATTTCTTCTTGCATAAAGTACGATTGGTTCCAACTGATCGATGCATCGACCAAAAAGAGTTGGTAACAACGGATATCCTTGTTTAACCTAACAATGCTTGGAAATTTTCTCAAATTCCTCTTTCCATGCGTAATTGACATATTACCTTCTCAGAGATTCGAGAAACCACAAGCATAAACTCACTTGACACTTGTTCTTCCATTCTTCTCCACAAATTATTACGTAAAATCATATTAAAGACTTTCTTAAAGTCCACAAAGCAACAGTACAATCGCTTGCCTTTCAATTGACTTTCCTTCATATTCTCAATGCTGCTATGGCGTCGACGGAAGCCGGTTTGTTCTTGTGCACGCTTACCATTCTTTTTAGCACAATTTAATTTTATCTCCATTATGCACCCAAACAACTCAGCCATAAGAGATCCAATCATTATTATCCAAGAGTTCTTTACATTCTTTACATCTCCTATCTTATGCAAAGGCTTGGCAATTAGTGCTCTAATAACAAGACTTATCATGTTGAAGTGTAAGGTTGAATATTATTTACATTCTTTACATCTCCTACCTTATGCAAAGGCTTGGCAATTAGTGCTCCAATGACAAGACTTATCATGTTGAAGTGTAAGGTTGAATATATCACACATTCAATCATGTGTAAAATCTCCCCTCCATTTAATCATTTTCGGCGCAATGCCTTAAAGATCTTCTGCTTTGCGAGAGGCTAATTTTTTAAGTCCACCGTACACATTCTCAATAGTAAAAAAAGAGGGCATACATGGGAGCGAATCATATAATGGCATTTTTCCAGCATTTGGTTGCTCATATAGTTGTCTACAATGTGTGTACATATCCATAAGATTCAAATTATCAAAACTCTCAACATGCTTCTCCTTCAAGTTTCTCCAAAATCTTCCACATGCGCGTTCCTTTTCTTGGACTTCTAAAAAATTGATGCTTGACTTCCCATGTTCTTCTCTTTTTTTTGTTAAGCTTTATTAAGGACTTTCGAGAATCTTGACATTCTTTATCAAACCACCTTTTGCATGATTTACCGTTGTTGATACCATGGACATGCTTTATGGCAAAGCATTCTTCAGCATAAGAACAAATAATTTTCTTGAAAGCTTCCCAATTAGTTTTCAATGGCGCCCCATAACTTTTGCTCAACCATTTCAATATACATTGGTGCCCGTTTGAAATCTATACAAAGAGACAACTTCTCTTTCCTTTGGCTGAGATTATGATGCTTACTTGTTTCTTCACATGTAAGGTCAATACATACGGTCCAATGGTGTGATTTCGGGATCCATTGGCCAAGCGCAAAACTACTTATATAGTACATGATGACTTTGGAGAGTAGTATATAGTCAATCACACTATCCCCATTGTGATTTCTATATATAAATCCATTGGTTCCACTTCATAAAGCTACACCATTGCCAATGAGCATACCCGTACTATTGCACAAGTGTAAAAGTAACTTTTCATAGTGATCCGGCTCTTTCTCATCCATTGACGTACGATCATTCAAGTAAACTTCTTCTAACTCCCTTGAAATGTATGGCATACCAAATTGTTGAGTATCATGTTGCAATGTTTTCGTGCAAGCATCTACATTCCGAAAATCAATAACATCACTTTTACCTTTAAAATAAGCAATGCCCTCCTCTAAATCAACAAATGGATGATCTCTATCCATGCAAGCATACAAGGGGGAATCATGATGAGGAATGTAACAACTGGCTACAAAAATGAATGCTCTTTTTGGTGTCATAATTTTTTGCTATATATAAGTTTTGTGCTTGTTATCTTTTACAATTGATACAAAATCTTCGAGTCTTTTCTTAACCATAGACGCTATCCCTCCTTGCCCTCTTTGTTGCTTGAGATTCTTTGACCGCATCAATGAATGTACATTGTAATCCTCCAACCCGTTAATCCTTTGTGTATTATGCTCACAAATTTCAACAAGAAGTACAATATCGACTTTGTTTGTTAGTTCATCTATGCCAATCTCCGCATTCCATGGATATCCAAAAGCATACTTTCAATTGTAACTAGGCCTCATAGGTTATGCATTTCTATTTGCTCGAGGACTTGCCTCCTCCTTGGGCATGTTTTCTTCATGACAGATCTCCTTGTTTTTCTTATTTCTATTCTTGAATGCCTTGGAACGCACATTTTGTTGCTTAATAGTGCGATCTTCATATACAAAACATTTTGTATCCCTCAATAAATTTAGCTATTACAAAGGATAATCTTTTGTTTGTTCTGATCCGGCATGGTACATACAATTGGCCGTTCTCCCGAGCGAGGAGCTCCTTGCTTACCCACTTTATGTGCCCCCTAACGACATAACTCCTGACATGCCAATAACCCTTAACGTGCCATTCTCCATTGCAAGTGCCCTTAAGTCTTCACCTTGCTTGTTTACGGTCTTTTGCAACGATACCAAGTATGCCATAATCATGGTTTCCAATGTCGTTGGTAGAGTGGTTGTGTTGCTATCTTCATACTTAGGAGATTTTGGATAATTTCTACAATGGTTATGAACCTTGTTGAAGAAACCCTTGCGAGTGCCAGAAGGCATTGTTTATAAAAGAGGAGACGAGAATAAACTTTTTCGAACCTGTTCACTTCAGAAATGCTATTGCAGAAAAACCTTCCATCACTCAAATATTTTATGTTTTTACATCGAGGGCGTTCTGCTGTACGATTGAGGCTTTAATTCACCCAAATTAGAGTTCGGATGAAGAAGTTATGATCAAGAGAGTGAGACGTTGTCTATTAGGTTAAAAACAGGTGAACGAGAGAGAGAGAGAGAAATGAAATGAAATGAAATGTTATATTAACGTCTTCAAAAGGCCAAAGTGACCTATGAGACCAGAAAGTTACAATGCGGTGTATCTGATACAAAGTCAGATTAACAAAATAAATTAAATTAAACTAGGATAACAAAATATAAATACTGCGGTATCCTAAACTAAGCAGTACAATGTGAAGACAATATGGGAGGAGAGTAGAGATCCATCTTCATCTGCACTCTGGACGACGAAAGAGTATGGCTTGAATCTTTTGCCATAGCCTCCTTCGAAATTGTGTAGCTCCTCTCCTCCCTCGGGGTCGTCTAGATCTCCCTAGCTCCAATGCTCGATCTATGAGAATGCCAATAGTGCGGGTTGACCTCTCCACCGTCGCTGGTTGCTTCTCTGTCTGCTCTTCTGGGTGTACAATATCTAGTGTAAAGAAATCTGTGATCTGTCTCTGGGGATGTCTCTCTTCACCTCTCCTCAGTAAGGTTTCTCTATGCTTGTGTAACTCAAGTACATAAAGCCCAAGACATCTTTGATCCTCATAACTCATGACCCTTGATAGAGGCCCATAACCTTCTCTGAATAGACAGTGAAAACGACCTCGTATCTCATAGTACACTGTGCAATGACATATGTAATGTACTTCTGTCTGTGGCTCTAGATGGCATAAGCGGCATATTCTGTTATTTGCTGGTGTCCCTCTGAATCTGCCAGTCTCAATCTCGAGCTGATGTGAGGACGTGCGTATCTGGCCAATGGCACAACGCAAACCATGCGAAAGATGCGTGTCCATATAGCTAGGTCGAATTACAAACCCATCCCCCATGAGGTGGAGAAGATGCTCTCTATAGAAAGCCATCTTTGTGCCCAACTCTTGTAACGGCTCTATCCATGTCCTCCTCGTGTCCAACTGGATCAAATCCTGACGGATGAGTCTATTAATCTCTACCCGTGTCAGAGACCTCAAGGGTGCCTGAAGAGAGTATTGAAAAGGAGGCAACCTATCCATGGTGAAACCATGATGTCATCTGAGCATACCAGCATGATGTATCCCCATTAAGAGCTAATTATCTGGAGGACTCTAGAGCCACCCTGGCATATTTGTCTCTGGTAGTATCCCACAGATTGTGTACAAAGGAGACTGATCTTGTGAGTGCCTCAATCTCCATAGGGGGGGCAGCTAATTCCGCTCGAATGATATCATGCGGTACGGAAACCTTGGCTCTAATCAACCGAGAGATCATAGATACTATGGGCTTCTCCATACGCCTCCACCCATCCTGGCCTATAGAAGGTCCCCAAACCTGCACCCCATATAACATAGTAGAGGCAACCAAAGTATCAAAGAGCCATAACTTTGTCCTAGGTTCCTGGAACTCCTGTGAACACATCCTCTCCATTCCTCCCAGAGTCGCACCAGCTCTAGTTAGTCTAGTCTCTGCTGCTCTTCTCAAGGAAAATCTCGGCCCAGTAAAGACTACCCCCAGGTAAGTGTATGCATCCGTATACTCCACAATCTCCTGACCATACTTGAAAGTGGGTACTGATCTCCTGACCCACTGCGGTGTGGTGTTAAACACCATAACCTTGGTTTTACCTAGGTTAACACACAATCCACTATCCTCTGCAAAATTGCGTAGTGCATCCAACTGTCGTTGCAAACCTTCTGGTGAGTCAGATATCAGCACAATATCATCAGCATATAGCAACAATGGGATCCACGTCCCTGCCAGCTGTGCACCTCTGTCACCCTCTCTATCGATGTAATCAGACACCTCATCAACATACATACCAAATAGAGTAGGAGACAATGGGCAGCCCTGTTTCACTCCAATGGTAGAGTGAACTAAATCAGATACCCCTTCTGGAGTGCGTACTTGTCCCATCACTGATCTGTACAAAGCCATAATCCCCTAAATCACCTCTATGGGCACCCCCATCTCCTGTAGTCTGCAAATCAATCGAGCTCTTGGTACCATGTCAAATGCTTTACGA
This sequence comes from Adiantum capillus-veneris, assembly GCF_014529385.1. Lineage (NCBI taxonomy): Eukaryota > Viridiplantae > Streptophyta > Polypodiopsida > Polypodiales > Pteridaceae > Adiantum > Adiantum capillus-veneris. Next base: position 162,511,853 of record NC_140934.1, on the reverse strand, counting down.
AAGTCCACAAAGCTACAATATATTCGTCTCCCATGTGCTCTGCCCTCCTCAATGATGGCCCTGAGTGTCAGAATATGATCAAGAGTGGAGAAACCCCTCCTGAAGCCGGCTTGACCCTTTGCTCGTACCCCCTCGCCTTCTGCCCAATTACTCAAGTGTTGCTCTAGGATGGATGCATACAACCGTGCCAATGTGTGTCCAACCATGATAGTGCGGTAGTTCCCAGGCTCTGTAGGGTCACCAGCCTTGAAGATGGGCACAATATTAGACAATCTCCAAGTCTCAGGTAATCCCTCACACATGGCACGATTGAACATCACTGCGAGAACCTCCATCAGCATATCCCTGGCATGTATAAAGTGCTCCGATACTAGACTGTCATGATCATATGCCTTCCCGGTCTTCATTCTGTCAATGGCCCTTTGTACCATCTCAGGTGTAAAGAAAGTGCTCGTAGCTGGGCAAGGCTTGGTAGGGTCTAGAAGGGGTTCCTGTCCAGGAACCATATATAATGATGTCACATATTGGCCCCACACCTCAGGTGAAGTAATCACTGGGGGAGGGGAGTGCTCATGGAAGAGACGCCATGCCTCTCCTGAGTCCCTACTCAAGAACATCTGATACAAGTCTCGCTCCATTTGGGCTAGGTAAGCTCGCTTCTGCCGTCGCACAAGGCGTCGGAAAGCAATCCGAGACTGTCTGTAAGTGATGACTCCTAAAAGAAGATCCCTTTGAAGCTGGTCTCTCATCTCTCTGCATTCTTCATCATACCAACTATTCTGGGGCATGCTCCTAGAATGTCGTCTCTTGCCCGGCTGAGTGTGTGGGTATGCCACTCATGCAGCCCCGTGCAATGTCTCAGTCAGTAGCGTGGTGCACTACTCCACTGAGAGGCCTGTACCATTTGTGCCAGCTGTGCCTTCCAATAGACGGTGCCAGATCTCCTTTGAATAAACGAAATCAGTCTTTGGAGTAAATGTATAGCGGGTGTGTGACCTGCCTCCTGATGTCTGGGTTGTACTATACTGAAATTTAACGGATAGTGCCAAGAGAGCATGGTGTACTGCTATGCCCACTGGCCTGGCTCCCACTGTGAAATCCTGAATGCAGGGGATAAAACTCGGTTGTGTCATAACATAATCCATTGTACTGGCCCCATGTCTATGTGGAAAGCATGTGAAACCGGCTGCTCCAGGAAATCGCTGTAAGCCATTAAGTATGGCTAATCCATGTGTAGTCGTCATTTCCATGAGGTATCTCCCATACTCCGTTTGCTCTCTGTCATCTGAGCATCTGTCAAGCCCCAATTCACCCACATTCAGCTCTCTAAGCATCTCATCTGAAGTGTCGCAGAAGACTGTCTGCGAGTTCCCCGTTCGGGCATTGAAGTCCCCTAGGAGAATGATATCACCATCCCTAGAAAACTCCCAAATGTCATCATCTAGGATAGAGAAAGGCGCCTGCCCTCTGGATGCGGCATACATTGATGTACTGGGAGGAAAGTAACATATGGCAATATATAGGAATCGACCTGTGTCAGGTCTCAATCTCACCCACATATATCTAGCATGATCATCTCTTCGTACAATATGCAGTAATGGTTGTAGTTCCTCTCTGAATAGCACTGCTACTCCTCCTGAACCTCTACTCCCGTGCTCAGATCTCGCATTTGTCCCGTAAGCTGTTTCCCATCTGTATCCCACCACATGTGGCATTACCTGTCCAGGGGCCTGATGAGTCTCTGAGAAGAACACAATATCCTTGTCTTTGAAACTCTCCTCAAATGCGCCCACGTCCAACCTCATAGACCCATTACAGTTCGAGGTAGCCATCTTCAGTGTGGTCCTAGGTTTTTGTTTTGTTTTCGGAGTCGGGCGGGGCAAGCTCGGCCGCTCCCCTTAACCACCATAAAAGTGGACAAGAAGAACGACCAGGACTATGCCCCGAGAAACCGAAGGCAGACGCTTTTGTCACTAGTTTCCTTCTGACTCGGGAGGCCAGAATTATCTACACTCTTAGGGCGATGACATAGGTCTCGCACCGTCATGCAGTACGCCGCTCTAAAATCACCACCCGTCCATCTCTATAGAAGGCTATCTTTCCCTTCTCCCTTGCCGCTGTAATCTCTGGCATTACCTCTCTCATATGTGCGAGCTGTGAGAGAGTCAGGTCATCGCCGAGGAAAATACCTGTCTTTTTGAGAGTAGGCCTCTTCCTCAAGAATTCCTTCTTCTCTTCCAACGAGGGAAAGCGTAGTATGAGAGCTCTCCCCTTTGAAGACTCACCCGTGCCATCACTTTTCTTACCTACCCTCCATACCTCTGTGTGCAGAGGCTTTTCCATCCCCATCATGGATGTAAGGCTTGTGACCTCTTTCTCCACATTGTTTATGTCTTTGAGACCGGTCACTCTCACATGCAGTGCTCGCATCCGCCTTCTTTGTTCCTCTTCGAGAGTCATGTTGATAAGCGTCGGTGTACAAGGAGTTTCTTGACCTTTCCCTTTCTTGGCGACCTCAATCCATTTTTCAGCCTCGTCCGCCTTTTTCTGTGTCCTTGTTATCATCTCCGCCCATGAAGATGTCTTTGCTACACTCAGTTTCTCTTCCTCTGTGATCATCCTTACCTGTTCCTTGATTTCATCTATTACCGAGGGTTGAAATTCGCCTTCCTCTAGTCCATTGCTTACTCTATCAGCAAGCTCCTGTTTAAGGGCTGAGACTTCTTTTTTGAGTACCCGTATCTCGGCGTTTGGGTTCTCCTGTTTGAGGGTTGAGACTTCTTCTTTGAGTGTCTGTATTTCTGCGTTAAGGCTCTCTTTCTCCTTCTTCCACTGTGCACCCTCATTGAAGACCATCTGAAGTAGGTTGGCCTTCTCCTTCCACCATCCTTCCATCTCTGTTTTCCACTCCTTCATTTCCCTCTCCATCTGCGCCATCCGCTTATTCGTGAGCACGAAGGTTGCCTTTGCTCGCGGCTTGCAAACAGGTGAGACATTGGCGGCTTCCGTGTCCTGTGCAGGGTCTTCTTCAAGTGGATCCCTTACGGTGAGGCCCAAAGAATCAGGGTCTTCTTCAAGTGGATCCATTACGGTGAGGCCCAAAGAATCAGAGAGAGAGAGAGAGAGAGAGAGAGAGAGAGAGAGCTTTTGAAAGAAGAAACTACACTATGTTACATATGTTCCCACATTATGCATATATTCCACAATAGTGTCAACATCAAATAAGCTCTCCCCTATTTCTGCATACATAGACACTATGCAAAAATCCGTATGTTTTATTTGAAACTACTGTGTGGGGGGGACGCCGGACGAAGCGGATTGAGTAGGGGGCCGATAGCTAGCGTAGTGGGCAGCGGGTAGGGAGCGTGAGCAATGGGTAGCAAGTAGAAAGCACAAGTAGGTAGTGAGAGTTCTTTTTTTTTTTTGGGGAGGTGGGGGGGGGGGAGAGAAGGATTAGTGCAAGAGCAATGGGGCAGTAGGTGGCGAGTAGGTAGGGGAGGCAACAAGAGAGCGAGAGAGATCTTTTTCCATGTATTAGAGGCCAAAGTCAGCCTATGAGACATGTGTGTCCTTCATCTATAAAAAAAGGACAAAAGTATAAAGTAGTAAAATGTGGTCCTGTGGTAAGGGGGGAGGAGGTGATCCATGGGAGGTTATGTCACCAGGAGGTGTATTTTTTCCCGTTGCCTTCCGTAAATAAGTATCAGATATATTTATTTTATTTTTACTTGTTTGTCCCAAAACCCTTGAAAAGGTGCAAGTGGACATTGCATGGCCAGTGTGAAACGGCTGCAGCCAAATAGGTTTCTCACATCGGGGATCTAGGTCGGTCAGACAGGGACTGCCCGGGCCAGTTAGCACTGAATTTTGATGAGTATGGAAGCTCGTGTGTGCCAAACTGGAATTTGGGCCACTCGTCAAGTCACTGCAACTTTATAAGTTGAAAGGGGCCAGTAAATTAACCCACATTGTAGATGTTGGTCAAGAGACTGATAGGGACGCCATGAAAGCATCTCCTAAAATTTAGGGAACTGCTATTTTTGACTGGAAAATGTGTTCGCATCATTAGCTCTGGAATGACAAGGGGAACATTTTATTGCTCTGCTGCCAAGTCAACTGACGCACCAGTTGAGATATTTTTAGCAGGGAAAGCCCAAACTCCGAAACTGGGCAACGTGTCAGCCTGTGAGCGATTCTGCCACTCTGGGAGGCAAAAACGAGCTGCATATCAACAAAGGGGGCGCCATTTTCAGCCTCAGGTGGATTGTAGCAGGTACAGAAGCTATGGAATGCTTACCTTGCCCTCTATGCACAGTATGGTGACGGGAGTGATGCCCCGCACGCTACATACTGCTCTCTTTCTCCCCTACGTACAGTATGTTATGCCCCACTAGTGGGCTTCTCATTTGACCTATGTACAGTTCTGGGGGGAAATATACTTTCATGCCGAGGCAAGAGCCTCTTTGCACAGGAACCGGTGTAGCTAGCTGCTGCACCAAAGCAAGTCCACGAGAGGGTGATAACCTCTCGATTGCGCAGTAAATTCAGCAATGTTTTCTTGCTGTTTTTACTCTGTTTTGAGACTGTTTTGTGCCCGGGATGCTTCCAGAATCAAGGGGCACCAAGCCCAAGGTGCAGGGAACAGTGTAGGAACCGTCGTGTGCCCAAATCAGGTAAAAAACACGACTGAACCAGAAATTACAGCGAATTGGAATTTACTGTTTTGTGCTCCTGACTGAGGGATAACGCCAGTGGGATAGAGTCTTGAGCTTGGAAACTGATTCAGATTAATTTCGGTACCGTTATGCTACCGAAATTCTGCCGAATCTGGAGCGTACTAGCTAGATGCAGGTGTTATCTTCCAAGGACTCTCTTTTTGTAATTCCCGCTCTCTAAATTAAAGAAATACTGAAAGGGGCGCCAGTCTTTGTGGCCTACAGGGTGTCGGTCTCGTGTACGCAATGACATTCTAGTCGCTGGACGCAACTGTGTTCTCTTCCCTTCTCAGTGCTCTGTGTAAAGTTAACAGGTAATTGAAATAGTACCGCCCTCTACGTTGTATAGGCCGGTTATAGGTTAGGATACAAGATACGTTCCATCCTATGTCCAAATGGGGGTGTAATATTTGGTGCATGGGTGGGTGTGCTGTGAGGGCTATGTGTATGATCGTGGCTGGGTCTGCCAACATTTGAGCAAATCTCTCTTGGGTTGCCTAGTGGTGGCAAGTCTGGATCTTTTGGATCTGTATGTGATGGAGTCTTGAAGGTCAGTGTGCTGGAGTTCGGGGGCGTCTCCTAGCTCTAACCATCTCAGCTTGTTGTATAGTGACCCCTCTGTGTCTGTGTGACGGGTGGCAATAGGGTTGTGGTCCTTTGGAAGAAGTCTGTAAGTTGTGACTGTCTGCCACCCCCTTGTGCCACTACGGGTCCCAATATCGTCTCTCTATGTCTATGTATCTCTGCTAGAAAATGGCCAAACTGGCGCTGATCTCTAGTCTCCATAATTTGTCGTAGAGTGGGTTGTCCTATAATCAGAGCCTCACATCTATCTCTGATCCTCTCATATGCTCTACATTTGTAGACAAAGTGCTCCTCGTCCTCAGTCGTCCTCTTTGTGGAAAGCTGGCAAAACCTCAGTCATCCTCTCTATGCAAAGATAGCATAACCTCTCAACTTGGGTGGCATAAGTAGCTGTTCTTGTCTCTATCTCTCGCCGGTCTGATGATACTCGAAGCTGACCAATCGCCACTCATGAGCTATGTGTCCATGTAGCGTGGTCTTTGAATGAACCCCTTTTCTAGCAGGGTCAAGAAGTAATACAACATCTTCACGGAAGAGGCTATCTAGCGGCAATCCATGTCTCTCTGATGTAGAGCTGGCATATATCCTTTCTGCTGTGTTCCTCTCATTGTGTGAGAGCTCAATGAAGGGTGAGTCTGGGCCATACTTGAAGGATGGTAATCTATCCATGTCTAGTCCATCCACTCTCTCAATTGCGGGTACCAAGACTCTTGCTCGCCTGACTCTGAAATCTGTTCTGGGAGGCCTTGAACGCTCTGTGTGCGAGTCTATTTGATGGCATCTCTCATCCTCTGAACGAGGAAAATTGTCTAGAAAATAGTCTTGTCCATGAGGCAGCTGATAGTTTGGCCCACATTACTATAGTATACATCAAAGCTGGGGTGACCAAAATATCGAACAACCACCCCTTGGTGCAAGGATCCTGAAAGTGTGCTTGATGACAACTCTCTAGCATGGTCAAAGACGCATATCCTCTAGTGAGCGAGTCTGTAGTCGCCTTCACCATGAAGCGCCCAAGTAGGCTAACAAAGGTGACTCCCAAGTATACATAAGGCCCCACCACGTTCTACCTATCCACCTGCATCCATGAAGACTGCCACACTCCTGACTGCCCTAGAAGTATGAAAGATCATGACCTTGGTCTTTCCAAGGTTCACTCTTTGCCCTCTCTGTGTACAAAAGTTGTTAAGAGCCTCAAGGTGTCGCTGTAATGTACTAGAGTACATTACACCCTCACCACCAGCTCGCAATATGTAGTTTGAGATCTCGTCAATGTAGATCCTGAAGACGGTCGAGGAGAGTGGGCATTCTTGCTTCACACCAATGGTGCTAGTAATAGTCTGATAAGCCTTCGAGACATCCTACTCTTTTCCATCACCTATATAAAGCATATATTTATTATGAAGGCACACCCAAGCTCTAGAGGCGTTGAGAGAGCCTCTCACCCGGAACTGTATCAAATGCTTTGCGGAAGTCTACCAAGCAATAGTGTAGTATTTTCTTCCGTGCTTTTGCCCCATCAATGAGGCAACACAATACGAAGATGTCATGTATGGTGGAGAAGGCTCGTTTGAAACCTCCCTGGCACGGGGCTTTGAGTCCTCTCTCTGCATACGAGGTCAACTCTCCGTCAAGTACTGCTCCTTGAGTTTGGCCATGGTGTTATCAATCATGATGGTCCTGTCATTCCCTGGGTCCACTGTGTCGCCTGACTTGTGGATAGGATAGGCACAATTGGTGTATCTAATCCACTCCTTTGGGAAGCCCTCCGTCAAAGCCCTGTTGAAGATGGTCCTGTCATTCCGTGGGTCCACCGTGTTGCCCGACTTGTGGTTAGGATAGGCACAATGGTGCATCTAATCCACTCCTTTGGGAAGCCCTCCATCATAGCCTTGCTGAAGATGTGTGCAATCAACGGGGCTATGTTGTTGACTGTGTAAATGAGATGCTCACTCTGTAATCCTGTGTGGTTAGCAGATCTATGGTGTTGTAGTCGAAAACGTGTTACCATATCTGTGGTAAAGAAAGCGAAGATGATAGGTTGTGGCTCGAGTCGCTCTGGGATTGGAGACTAACTAAGGACCTCATACAATCTCTCTACATAATCAATCATGCCATGCCTACGGATCCTCAATGGGTGTGGTCAAGTAGGGCTCTATGACTCTCCCATGCCATCACACTATCAAGATTCTATGTACATAAATAGGAGGTAAAGCTCAAGCTTCTTTGCCTCCTCAAAATCTCGTGGCTTGTGGCGTATAAGAGTCTTCAGTTGCCTTTTGGCCTCTTGCTTTGTAATCTTCTCAAGAGCTCTCTGTGCTCGTAAGGTGTGGTAAGCCCTCTACACTCCTCATCAGACCAACGATGTGCGTAAGACAGCTGAGATCTGGGAGCTGAGTGTGGACAATGATGCAAATGGGCTAGTTCTCGTGTAAGTGGGAGAGAGGGGGCTCCGGTGAAAGTAGGAGAGAGGCAGGCATGTGATGGTGGAATGGTGAAAGATCTAATGAGATGTATAGCCTCCCGAGGTGCCATAATATAATCCATTGTACTCCCCCCTCGATCTGCGACTCCATGTGGCATGTATGTCAGACCTCGAAATGTAGGCCAAAGTGCCAACCCGTTATATCTAACAAGACAGTGTTGGGAGCCCAATCTGAGTACATGGCATCCATAGGCAGTGGGATGGGCTGTCTGCTGAACCGCAGATGAGGTCTTCCTCCTTTGTGGCATGTAGTATTTCTTGGTCCTCGAAAGCATAAGTCTCACACTGGTGGTTGCATATTTGGGCGTTGAAGTCTCCCATGAAGAAAACTTTCCCAAGTGTAGAGTACTCCATAATCCCCTCCATCAAGCATGTGTACGGTGAACCCCCCCCCCCAAAACCAAAACCCTCCCCTTGGTTAGTGTTAGCGAAGTTTGAGCATGCGAGTACAGAGTTACAAAGGGTGATGTATAGAATCTGCATTTCTGTAATCTCTAAGAGGATCCAAATGTGTGTGTGTGAGAGAGAAATGAAATGAAATGTTATATTAACGTCTTCAAAAGGCCAAAATGACCTATGAGACCAATCAGTTACAAAATAGTGAATCTAATACCATGTCTGGGTACAAAAGAACTAGAAGTGGAACAAAATACTACTACTACTACTACAATCTAAAACTACGTGGGTGTAGCAGCTGATACAATAGGTACCCGGTAAACTGGATGTAACAGTGTGTGAAACAAAGATGGAAGAAATGGTGAGGATCCATCCTCATCTGCACTCTGGATGTCGAGAGAGTATGGCTCGAATCTTCTGTTGTAGTCTCCGTCGATGCTGTGTAGCTCCTCTCCTCAGTCGCGGTCGTCTGTATCTCTGTAGCTCCAATGCTCGGTCGATGAGAGTGCCAGTAGTGGTCGAATGAGTGTGGGACGAGCTCTGCAGTGGTGGCTGCTCCTCTGGCTGTCCCATATCTAGTGAAAAGAAATCTGTAATGTGTCTCTGGGACTGCCTCTCTCTAGCTCTCCCCAGTAAAGTGTCTCTATACCTGTGTAACTCAAGTAGATATAGTCCAAGACATCTCTGATCCTCATAACTCATGACCCTAGATAGAGGACCAAAACCCTCTCTGAATAAGCAGTGGAAACGCCCCCGTATCTCATAGAACACTGTGCAATGACATATGTAGTGCAACTCTGTCTCTGGCTCTCTTTGGCATAATCGGCATATCCTGCTGTCTGCTGGTATCCCTCTGAATCTACCGGTCTCAATCTCGAGCTGATGTGAGGATGTGCGTATCTGACCAATGGCACAACGCAAACCATGAGACATATGTGTGTCCATGTAGCTGGGTCGAATCACAAACCCATCTCCTGTGAGGTGGAGAAGATGCTCTCTATAGAAAGCCATCTTCGTGCTCAACTCCTGATGCGGCTCTATCCATGTCCTCCTGGTGTCGAGCTGGATCAGGTCCTGACGAATGAGTCTAGTGATCTCCACCCGTGTAAGAGACAGCGAGGGTGCCTGAAGAGAATACTGGAAAGGGGGCAACCTGTCCATGGTGAAGCCATGCGTCTGAAACCATGAAGTCATCTGTGCATACCAGCATGAAGTGTCCCCCTGTAGAGCTAACTGTCTGGAAGACTCAAGGGCCAATCTAGCATATCTGTCTCTAGTAGTATCCCATAGGCTGTGCACAAAGGACACTGATCTGGTAAGCGCCTCAATCTCCATGGGGGGGGCAGCTAGCTCTGCTCGAATGATCGCGTGAGGTACGGAGGCCTTGGCTCTAATCAATCGGGAGATCATAGATACCAAGGGCCTCTCCATACTTCTCCAACCATCCTGGCCTACAGAAGGTCCCCATACCTGTACCCCATACATCATAGCTGAGGCTACTAAAGTATCAAAGAGCCATAACTTTGTCCGAGGTTCCTGGAACTGAACCTGCGAACACATCCTCTCCAAGCCTCCCAAGGCCGCATAAGCTCTGGTCAGTCTAGTCTTTGCTGCTCTCCCCAAAGAAAACCTCGGCCCAGTGAAGACTATCCCAAGGTAAGTGTATGCATCTGTATACTCCACAATCTCTTGACCATACGTGAAGGTCGGTGCCGATCTCCTGATCCACTGCGGTGTGGTGTTAAACACCATGACCTTGGTTTTACCAAGGTTTACAGACAATCCACTATCCTCTGCAAAACTGTGTAATGCATCCAACTGTCGCTGCATACCCTCTGGTGAGTCAGAGATCAAGACAATATCATCAGCATATAACAACAATGGGATCCACGTCCCTGCCAGCTGGGCACCTCTATCACCCTCTCTGTCAATGTAATCAGACACCTCATCAACATACATACCAAATAGAGTAGGAGACAATGGGCAACCCTGTTTCACCCCGATAGTGGAGTGAACTAAGTCAGATATCCCCTCTGGGGTGCGTACATGTCCCATCACTGATCTGTATAAAGCCATAATCCCCCAAATCAACACTGTGGGCACCCCCATCTCCTGCAGTCTGCGCATCAGTCGAGCTCTCGGTACCATGTCAAATGCTTTGCGGAAATCCACAAAGCTACAATAAATCCGTCTCCCATGTGACCTGCCCTCCTCAATGATAGCTCTGAGTGTCAGAATATGGTCAAGAGTGGAGAAACCCCTCCTGAAACCTGCCTGTCCCTTTGCCCGTACACCCTCACCCTCTGCCCAGTTACTCAACTGCTGCTCAATAATGGATGCATACAATCGTGCCAGTGTGTGTCCAACCATAATAGTGCGGTAATTTCCAGGCTCTGTAGGATCACCTGCCTTGAATATAGGCACAATAGTAGACAACCTCCAAGTCTCAGGTAATCCCTCACACATGGCACGATTGAACAACACTGCAAGAACCTCCATCAGCATATCCCTAGCATGTGTAAAGTGCTCCGCTACTAGACCGTCATGATCGTAAGCCCTCCGGGTCCTCATCCTGTCAATGGCTCTCTTTACCATCTCAGTGGTAAAGAAGGTGCTCGTAGGTGGACATGGCTCTGTAGGATCTGGAAGGGGATCCTGCCCAGGAACCGTATATAACGATGCCGCATACTGGCCCCACACATCAGGAGAAGTAATCACTGGGGTGGGGAGAGAGAGAGAGAGAGAGAGAGAGAGAGAGAGAGAGAGAGAGAGAGAGAGAGAGAGAGAGAGAGAGAGAGAGAGAAATGAAATGAAATGTTGTATTAATGTCTTCAAAAGGCCAGAGTGACCTATGAGACCAAACTGATACAAAAGTGGTGAATCTGTTACAATGTCTGAAAAGTGTGAAAGTGTGAAAATAAATGCGAAAAACTAAATACAGATAAACTTCTTAGGAGCATTCTAGGTGTCTGGCTAGAATGCTTCTAATCCTTTGTTGTAGTCTCCTCCGGTGAAGTGTGCTTCTGCATCTCGGTTGTGGTCGTCTCGATTTCCTAAGCTCGATCGCCCTGTCAATGAGGGTGCCTTTGGTATGAATGTGGGTACTCCTTTGTGCTCGCTGCTGGCCTCTTGCTTCGCCTTCCATTCGTGCTTCTCTCGATCCGAAGAAATCTGTGATCTGCCTCTGAGGCTGTAGTGCTCTTTGTCTTCTCATTAGATTATCCTTGTGCTGATGTAGTTCCAGTAGGTACAGGCCTAAGCACCTTTGATCTTGGTATTGCATAACTCTATCTAGAGGTCCAAAGCCTTCTTTAAATAGGCAATGGAAACGCCCACGTATCTCATAGTATACGGTGCAATGACATATGTAATGTAATTCTGTCTCCGGCTCCATTCCGCATAACTTGCAAATTCTGCTCTCAGGTGGGATTCCCCTAAATCTGCCAAATTCAATTTCCAGCTGGTGTGAGGATGTACGAATCTGACCAATAGCACATCTCAAACCATGAGACAGGTGGGTATCCATGTAGCTCGGGCGAATCACAAAACCATCTTCAGGTAGTTGTAGGAAGTTTTCTTTGTAGTCGGCCATCTTCGTGCCCAATTCTTGTGTAGGGTCTACCCATGTCCTCTTGGTGTCCAACTGTATAAGATCCTCGCGGATGATTTTATTAATCTCCGTTCCTGTGATTGCCAGTGATGGAGCCTCAAGAGAGTATTGGAAGGGGGGTAATCTTTCCATACTGAACCCGTGTCTCTGAAACCACGAGGACAGTTGCGCATACCAGCATGATGTATCTCCTTTCATTGCTAATTGTCGAGAGGATTCGAGGGCCAATCTAGTATATCGGCAATTATTTGTATCCCACAAACCATGTATAAAGGACACTGATATGGTAAGAGCTTCGATTTCTATCGGAAGGGCAGCTAGTTCCGCTCGAGTAATTGAGTGTGGTACGGAGGCCTTGGCTCTAATCATTCGGGAAATCATAGATACCAAAGGTCTCTCCATTGACTTCCAATTATCCTGATCCACATATGGTCCCCAAATCTGGACCCCATAAAGCATAGCCGGAGCCACCACAGTATCAAAGAGCCAAAGTTTTGTTCGTGGTTCCTGAAACTGCACTTGTGAACACATCCTCTCCAACCCTCCCAAGGCCGCAGAGGCTCTCGACAATCTCGCATCCGCTGCTTTCTTAAGAGTAAACTTCGGTCCTGTAAATACCACACCAAAGTATGTGTATGCATCTGTGTACTCTACTGTATCCTGGCCATAAGCAAATGTAGGTGCCGATCTCCTAACCCACTGCAGTGTGGTGTTAAACACCATAACTTTGGTTTTACCCAAGTTTACCGACAATCCGCTGTCTTCCGCGAATTTATGTAATGCATCTAACTGCCTCTGCATTCCATCTCGTGATTCTGCTATCAATACAATATCATCTGCATACAACAACAAAGGGATCCATGACCCTGCAAGTTGAGCACCTCTGTCACCCTCTCTATCAATGTAATCTCATACCTCATCTATATACGTGCCAAATAAAGTAGGGGACAGTGGGCATCCCTGCTTTACTCCAACAGTGGAATGAACAATGTCGGAATCCCCTTCTGGAGTACGTACATAACCAATTACTGACCCGTATAAGGCCACGATCCCCAAGATAACCTCTTTGGGGACCCCTAACTCTTGCATTCTGCGCATCAATCTGGCCCTTGGTACTGTATCAAAAGCTTTCCGAAAATCCACAAAGCAACAATACATCCTCCTCCCGCTTGCTCTTCCTTCCTCAATAATGGCTCTGAGCGTAAGAATATGATCCAAAGTGGAATAACCCCTCCTGAATCCAGCTTGTCCTGTTGCCCTTATGCCCTCATTCTCTGCCCATCTACTCAATTTTTGTTCCAGAATGGATGCGTACAGTCGGGTCAATGTGTGACCCACCATAATGGTACGGTAGTTCCCGGGTATCATAGGATCCCCTGACTTGAAAATAGGTACGATAGTAGATAATTTCCAAGATTCAAGTAATCCTTCACACATGACCCGATTAAACAGACGAGCAAGGACTTTTGAAAGTAGATCCCTTGCATGGATCAGATGTTCTGCTACTAAACCCTCATGATCATATGCTCTTCTTGTCTTCATCTTATCAATGGCTTTTTCCACCATTTCCGTAGTAAAGAAAGTACTAGTAGCAGGGCATGGCTCTAGCGGATCTGGTAATGGAGGCTGCCCAGATACCGTATATAATGATGCTACATATTGACCCCAAATCTCAGGGGAAGTAATTGTTGAAGGCGATGAGTGCTCGTGAAATAAACGCCAAGCCTCATGTGAGTCCTAACTCAAGAAGAGCTGATATAAATCCTTCTCCAGCTTGGCTAAAAATGCCCTTTTCTTGCGACGTACTATACGCCGAAGAGCAATCCGAGACTGCTTATATGTGATGATCCCAAGTGTAAGCTCTTTCTGGACCTGGGTTCTCGTCTCTCTACATTCCTCGTCGTACCAATTGTTTTGAGGCATGTTCCCAGATCCTCTCTTCTGATCAGGCTGAGTATGTGGATATGCCTCTTGTGCTGCTCCATGTAGTATCTCTCTTAGCTGAGAAGTAATCTCCTCTACAGTATATACTGGCTCAGCTGCCCACATCCTATTATAGATCTTTTCCACATAGACCGAGTCAGTCTCTGGCGTGAAAGTATATCTTGTGTGTGTCTTCTTCCTTTGTACTTGAGAGGCATTGTATTGGAAGGAGATTGATAAGGTCAAGAGAGCATGATCCGCTGCAATCCCAACCGGTCTGGGTCCCACCTTAAAGTCCTCGATACTAGAAATAAAGCTTGGTGAAGTCATGACATAATCCACTGTACTGGCCCCATGCCTGTGCAGGAAGCATATGAATCCCCCAGATAAAGGGCAATTCTCTAGACCATTAAGTATGGCCAAACCATGTGTAGTTGCCATCTCCATGAGATGTCTCCCATATTCAGTGTGTTCTTTATCCTGTGAGTTTCTAGTAAGCCCCTCCTGTGATAGATCCACTTCTCTGAGCATTTCCTCGAAACTATCATAGAATACTGCTTGAGAGTTGGCTGTTCTGGCATTAAAGTCTCCTAAGAGAACGATGTCTCCATCTCTAGAGAACTCCCATATGTCATTATTCAATATGGAGAAAGGGGACTGTCCTTTAGGTGAGGAGTGGACTGATGTGCTTGGAGGGAAGTAGCATATAGCGATATATAGAAATCTACCTGTCTCGGCTCTCATTCTCACCCACATATACCTTGCTTGTTCATCTTTCCTGATAACCTGTAGTAGTGGTTTCAGCTCCTCTTTAAATAAGACTGCTACTCCTCCTGAACCCCGGCTACCTCGTAGAGATCTCTTGTCTGGTCGACCAGCTGTTTCCCATAAATACCCCTTCACATGTGGCATAAGTTGTCCCGATATCTGGTGTGTCTCTGAGTAGAAAACTATGTCTCTGTCCCTAAAGCTGTCTTCAAAGGCACCTACATCTAGCCTATATGATCCATTACAATTCCACGCCGCTATCCGGAGCGTCGCCCCATAGGTCTCACACCGTCATGATGAGCGCTTTTCCAGAACCACTACTTTCCCTCCTCTATAAAAGGCGATTTTCCCTTTTTCTCTTGCTGCCCTGATCTCTGGCATCAACTCTTGCATGTGTGCCACTTGTGCCAATGTAAGGTCATCTCCCAGGAAAATACCGGTTTTCTTAAGAGTTGGCCTCTTCTTTAGAAATTCTTTCCTTATTTTTGTATTCGGGAAGCGGAGAATAAGTGCCCTATCCTTTACATTTCCCTTCTCATCGATTCCTTTCTTGCCCACTCTCCATGCACTTGTGTGAGTAGGCTCTGTGATGCCCATGCGTTGTAGGAGTTCCCTCACTTCTTCATCTACATTCTCTTTGTCTTTGACTCCTATGACCCGCACATGCAGAGCCCGATTCTTCCTTTTCTGCTCTTCCTCAATGGTCATATTAATAATGGTGGAGGTAGGTGTGGTCTCAGGCATCTGGGCCTTCCCTTTCTTCGCATCCTCAATCCATTTCTCTGCTTCATCAACCTTTTCTTGTGTCTTAACAAGACGTTCCGACCATGAAGATGCCGTTTTCGATTTTTGTTCATCTCCTTCCCGTAGAGCTTTCATCTGATCCTTCATGTCCTCGAGCTCCTTCAGCACCGAAGGTTGGTCGTCTCCCTTCTCCTTCGTTGCAGATTTGCAAGCCGCAAGTTCTCCTTTTAGCTCCTCGATTATTGCATCTTTTTCCCCCATGTGCTTTTCCATATTTGTTCTCCATGCTTCAAAACTTGCTACTGCCTCATCGAGTTTCTTTTGCATAACGCATTCTGTTACATTTACTTCGGCCTTGATTAGGTTTCGTAATTCCGTTTTCACGATCTCAATTTCCTCATTCTGTACCCCCCGGCTCTCTCTCCTTAGTTCTCTCATCATGTCTCCATACATGGAGTTCCTGTAGCTCTCAGCGTTCGCGTGCATTTCCTTCCTGATGTCATCCCTCATATAGTTTAGCTCTGATTTGAGCATCACCTGGACCTTCTCCATCAGTAGCTCAACTCGCAATGATCCTGGTGATAGTACAGTATCTCTGTTTCTCCGTTTGAAAGTGGCCGTCGTTTTTTTTGGGGTGGTGTAGCTATCTACACCCGGCCCTTCCCCTTCGGTAGGCGGATCCATCGAACCCGGGCCACAAATGTGGGGTAGGGTGCTAGGGTACTAGGGTGAGGGACTGAGAATATGGCAAACTTAACCAGTTTACCTTAAGGATTAAAGGCTTAAAATCTCTTTAAACTTAAACGTAAAGAGAATGGTCTTAAGGCTTAAATTCTCTTTAAACTTAAATTTTATCTTAAGGATTAAAGGCTTAAAATCTCTTTAAACTTAAACGTAAAGAGAATGGTCTTAAGGCTTAAATTCTCTTTAAACTTAAATTTTATCTTAAGGCTTAAAATAAAATAAACTTGAACGTAGGCTTCCTACGCGTAGAAGGACTGCTTGACTTGCTACACGCGTAGGTCATCTGGAAGTGCTACGCGTAGGACTGCGCGGGACTGCTGCGAGAGAGTGGAGAGAAGCTCCTACGCTCTGTCCAAGAGCCCAGCGCTCTGTGCGTTCTTGTGCCCTGCACGAGGCTGTCAGCGCGCAGCGGCCACACAGGCAGCGCAGGCCAGAGGGCGGCGGGGGCAGATTGTGGCGACGCAGGGGGGGTTGCTTCACTAGGAGGTTTTCCCCTTCAGGCATTGTTTATGCAGACATCATTCCGGGGCACACTAAGTAACACAATGTGTTGTGTGTTTTTATGCTTCTCCAAGCTTTCATGCATTCCCTGCAACCCTAAACCTAGTTACCTAACATCATGCAAACTTGTAATTAAGCATCACCAACAACCCACTAAGCTATTCAGCATCTATCAAAACAATGCACCAACAGGAGAAAGTTTTTTGTATCTTTATGCTTCTCCAAGCTTTTATGCATTCCCTGCAGCCCTAAACCTAACATTATGCAAACTGGTCATTAAGCATCACCGACTACCCACTAAGCTGTTCAGCATCTATCAAAACTAGGCACCAACAGCAGATATTTTAAGACACTGTGCCTACTTGACCATGGGTGTGTCTACATCTGTGACAACTAGAAAGGTCAACCAGTCTGGGTAGGTACCTGATCCACGTGTTGAGACAGCTTTTGCTTGAGAGTTGCTTCTGTTATCTCATGAGATGAAACTTTGTCGACAAGCTCAGCAAACTCTTCTCCATACTTTCTTCTTTTTGCTCTATCATTCTCAGAAATTGTCAGCAACGTATCATAGATAGCTCGTGACACACCCGGAATGTACCTTCATACCACAATGTCAAGGCAGTTAGCATTTACAAGCCAAAAGACACCGACTTTGCTCTATCACAAAACATGCAATGTGTTTAATGGACGTGCATGCGGGTGTACCCACACTGATGCACTCGTGTGGGCGCGCCGCGCACATACACATGCACATGCACCCACACATAATTTACGGGAAAACAATTCTTTCATTGACTTGAGTAATGTACAAGATATGGCCACCCGTATGCATGCACATACACAAATTAAAAAGCTGCCTCATTGAACATATTTTTTAATACTTTGCCAGTGTTCTCTTTCGTTCTTGTTTATCCCATGCAGCTTGTTGCCTGGAAATTTTTGCCTTCAATTGACTGCAGCACTGCTGAATTGAGAACTGCACAACGATAGGTAGTCTCAACAGAGGAAACACAAAAAAGGTACACAAAACATACATACAGATATGCAAGAAGATGGTCGAGACAATGCCTACTGCTTAAATTATTTACTGAAATCTTCAACGAAATATGAAAAGAAGGCAGGTCTTGATGCGTTGTGGACAAAACCACGTATGCAGCTATGTATCAATGCAATTGAGCTGTAAATGTGTAACTAGTGTATGCATAGAATCACCCATGTCCTGTGTTCTAGGCATGATACACTGCCCTCTAAGCTGCTCCTGAAGATAAGTGGCAAGCCTGCCTCAAAATGTGAGAGAAGATAATTTAACTAAAGCTCTGAAATCAGAAAAGGAGATAGAAACAACGAGAGAGCTTTTTAACTGCAGATCTGGAAGCAGAAAAGGAGAGAGACAACAAGAGTGCTGGTTTGAAATGACATTGATGCCCAAAAGTCTGGAGAACGCTGTTTTGATTGCCAAGAAAGATTATCCAGAGAACTTAGGTGATAAACTAGGTCCTAGCCAATGGTTAAAAAATGGAAATTATAAAGGACCATGTCTAAGTGGAGGTTAAGAGGTGAAAGAGTGGAGGGAAGGGAGCTCAATGAGACAAGGGAAGTGACATGGGGTACTGGGGGCAGCAGATGCAAGAGGTGGTAGGTGCAGAGACAATATGTTATAAAGTTCAGTAATCCAATAGAACCCTTCTATATATGGCAATTTCCACATGCTATAAAATCTATATGACTCGCCTTTACTGCAGATGCAATCTCCTCAATATCATCCCCAATGTATTCTTTTCCAGTCCCTTTGAAAGGTATCTTGGTGCTAACAATGCTGACAAACACCCCAACCTTATCCTGGTTTTCTTTGATCTTATAATTGTTCCAGCTGTTCTACAAGAAGTCAATATTCAGTACATTTGAAGCATCTACTAAAAGCACAGAACATATCAAAGAATACATGGAGCAGAGCCCTCAAAGATTAGCTCACTTGATGCGCTTCATGGCTGTTCGTGTGACAACATCACCTCCTTGCTCAAAGAGCAAAGGAATTCTATTTGCAAACCGGAATATGTTTAGGCCCTGTGAAAAACATCATAGACCTTACAGCTTGTACATGAAAGAAAACAAGCTTGTTGATGTCACAACATACTTTTCGCAAACTTACCGGTTTCACATCTCTGCCTCCTATACTGACTCCAGCTTCAACAATAAAGGGATGTCCTTCAAAAACTTGTGGACTGACACCGCAAATCATAAGGTAAACACTAAAACATCAACATACATTAACCATGAAAAAACTTTGTAAAGTACCTTCCCTGGTAAGTCGCTACCATGTCAGGATGCAATTCCTTGATTATTCCAAGCCTCAAGTTATACTCCCCTGCAGGACTAAGGCACTTTACCAGGAAACCAAGAAGTCAAAACACAAATTGCATTATACAGCAATAACTGAAACAGTGTTTATAAAAGCTGAGAAAGGGAACTCCACAAACATGACAAGTACAAAATGTTATGTCCAAAAGAATGTGTGGCACTAAAAGATTTTGAATCTTTGCTGTTCCCACAAAGGTAAGTGTGTTGCGTGACTGAAGGCTACCAGAGGAAACAGACAGATAGTGGAAGAGAAATTTAGGAGGAAGATTCAAACACTATCTTCATGATGGCATGTACACTAAATCTGGATAAGCTTCTATGACCCCTCCAGAACCCATCTAGCATAACAATGACTTGGAAGCTCCCACAAGTCATGTATGCAAGATGCTCATCTATTAAGTGCCTCAACCACAAGGAGTGTAACTCCCAGTTCTGCTCTAACGTCCTTACAATCCTAAAGATCGTAGCGACTAGCAGTCTCTCCATAGCTCTCCAACCATCATACATCCAACTAGGCAGACTAAGATGTGGATATCATAGTTCCCAAATCTGTCCCTCATTCAAAAATGTGGATGTCAACAATGTATCAAGCAGCCATAGCTTAGTGCAAGGCTCTTGAAATAGTACCAATGAGCACATCCGTTCCAACTCTGCATGGGCTGCGTACCCTTTGGAGCAGGGCTGTAGTGTCACTTGCACATGACGGGCAGTTAGTTGGAGTTCACACTGGACGGATTCTCGCCTGGGCAGTGACACGTGGCAGAGATACGAGTGGTAGTCTAGTGGACATTGTGGCTAGATCACCACCACCACAGTTTGGAGATAGACGTACCACGACTGGATAGTTTGCTAGCCGTTGGTGGCTCTTTATGCATAGTTACATGGGACGGCGGGTCGGGGTCGGGAACAGGGTCGGGACGGCAAAAGTCTGGAAACGGGGACGGGGGTCGGAACGGCAAAAAAAAAAGAGATTTTTTGGCATGTTTTGACCTACACACATGCCACACACATAGAGCATCACTTTGACCATAAATTTACACTAAATAGACCAAAGAACACGAGTCATATAGGCTGAAATGTGCTAATAAATTATAAAACATTGATGATCGATGGATACAAAATGAGAAGTGCATGCCACAAGGGCTCAAGAGTCAAAAAGCCTAACGGGATTAGGACAAGCCTGAGGCTTCAAGGATAACAAAAAGTACAAAGGGCTATGTAGTAGGTAGAGTCGTAGACTCAAGAGTCTAGACTCGAGAGTCGAGTGATCAATGATCATCAAACTCAAGAAGTGCTCGCCTGCTGAATCTCCACATCGTCGTCGTAGTCGAGGTCGTCAGCGACGTATGAGGGCTCGGGAGGCTCGCATTGAGGCTCGAAATCCTCCTCTAGCTCCTCCAAAAGAGTATCGGCCATAGATGGATTCTCTTGTGCCATCTCCCACTCAATGAAAGGATCTGCCTTGTGTGTGACGCTCTTGGCAAGCATGCGCAAGTTAGCGCTCACAAACACCAAATCATTGGCCCTCCGAACCCCAAGGCGATTCCTCTTCTTAGAGGCAATGTGGCTGTACACACTCCATAGTTGCTCCAAGCAACTAGTGGTACATGCTTGGCTAAGGACACGAACAGCCAAGTGCTGCAAATGTGGGCCATCTCCTCCATAGTCCTCCCACCACAAAACCGAGCCAATCTTGTTGCGATCAAGCTGTGCATCTACACATCCATAGGAGCCCTTCTTTTGCCTGTAGTTGAGTAGCTCGTCTCTAATCTTGCGCCTAATGTCACTGCTAGGCTCAAGGCCCTCCAATGCAAGCCGCCATCCTTTGCTCACCTCCTTGTCGGTCTCTTGACGCCTTCCTTGAAACTCAGGGTCAAGCACATAAGCTGCCGCATGAAGTGGAGAGTAGTATCCATTCCACCTCGACTCACACAAGCCATGAATCTCCGCATACTGAACAGGGTCAAGCACAAGCTTCTCAAGTGCCTCTATCATCCGATCCATGGCTTCGTAGACTTTGCCAATGCATGGCTGCAAGCCATCCACCACTCGAAGTAGGTGTAGAATAGGCTTGACCATGGCGTCAGGAGTCTTCACCTCCTCCCACCAAGCGGCGTCGTCGGCCCATTCTCGGCATTTCAATCCTACTGCTGATGTAGACTCCAGCATGGCCTAGAGCTCATCACTGAGAAAGAGGCCCCTTAAGGCTCCGCCACATGTAGACAAGTGGCCTAGCATAAGCCAATTAAATGCAAATCTTGTCTCTGAATATTTGAGCAAGGACAAGTGGCTCCTCTTTGAGGATTCATGGTGCACTTTTTGATGGTTGAGCACAAAGGAGACAATTCGAGAGGCGTCACCAATGGTGGGTGAAATCCATGACATGCTCAAGAAAATTTAGGTGAGATTCCATGCTATGGTTCTCTTCCATGTACACCTTCTTATTTAAAGGGGAATCCCTATGTCCTTGAGGAGGTTATTGAGGCAATGCGCTATGCAAAATGTGACATGGATGCTGGGATACATGCCCTCAATGATAGCTCCGGCTGCCCTATTTGACGCCTCTCCATCTGCAACCATACAAAGGACATTCTCCGGGCCGGTGATCTCTATGGTGCTTGTCCACTCCGCAGCAAGCATCTCGGCGGCCTTGCCACTATCGGATGCATCATGTGACTCCACAAAGTACATCTCCCCCCGAGAGTAGGCCACCACCCCGTGGATGGACCGCTTGCGGGTGTCGCTCCATCCATCTACAAGAAGAGAGACGCCATTGGTCTCCCACAAATCCTTTGTTGCTTGGACCGCTTGCTCCATGGCAAGCTTCTCTTTGTCAAGGAGGGTGGTGCGAAGCCTCTCCGATGAAGGTGGCACATAAAAGGAGCCATATTCCCCTATTTTCGTAACCATGGTTCGAAAGTATGGAGACCTATCCACACAAAATAGAGCATGTTGTGTTAGTATGGAGAGTCGAGAGTCGAGAAGTTATAACCCATTATGAATACAAAATGGAAGATTGCAATGTGCATATGCCAAGGGAAACTCACCGCGAAGCATGGAAGGCAATGTGGTCGTGGAAGAAGAATCGGGCAACCGACCTATCTACCTCTTCCTTCAATTTAGGATTCCAATTTTCGTTGAGAGTGGTTTGGCGATGCGGAACGGAATAGGACGGTGTAGATCCATGGCTCTTGAAGGTTCGAGAGATGTCGTCAAGGTTGGCTTCCCTTTGCTCTCGCGGTGTCGCCGTGGCGGAGGGATCAACGGTAACAAAACGACCCCTCTTGGCCGCTTCCGCAACCTCATACACCGTGAGCTTCTCAAGAAGATCCAACCTCTTCTCGGGAGCTACATGAGGGCAAAACTTCACCTCGTGACCGAGTTCATGAAGAAGATGGGCTCGCACTTTGTTTGAACCACCCGATCTCTTGTATGGACATAGCTTGCACGTCCATGGTCTTGCACCGCCACCTTTGCCACGCGAGCTAAAGTCGACTTCATCCCACCACGACCACGTTTGCACGGCGGGCCTCCTTCGAGAAGAAGCGGCTTGAGAAGTGGAGTTGGCTTGAGATGACATGATGGTGGAGAGACTCGAGAGAGTAGAGCTTAGAAGTTAGAAGAGTTAGAGGAGAGCTTGTGTGGAGAGAGAGTAAAGGAGAGCTTCAAAGTGGGTAGAAGAGAGAGAGGAGAGCTTCAAAGTTCAAACTTCAAAGTGGGTAGAAGAGAGAGAGACTTGAGAGTGGAGACTAGAGTGTAGAGTAGTCAATGGTCATGCTTCAAGCTTGAGCAATGAGCATTGAGTAGAGAGGAAAGCATTGATGATTGAGACTTGAGTAGCTTGAGCCTTGAGCTTGAGGGAAATGGAATGAGCATTGAGACTATGAGTATTAAGAGGCCCAAGGGAGCCTTTTATAGCCTCCCAAGGGCCAAGGCTCCAAAAATATGGCAGTTGGGACTGCACAGATCCGTTGCAAACGGTCAAAAACGGGCAAAAATTTGAATCTGTTCCGTCCGACCCCTGCCGTCCCCCTTGCCACCCGCCCGTCCGGCCCGATTTCCGTCCGTCCCCCGGCGTTCCCTTCCGTTCCCGGCCCGGTTACGGCCGTCCCCCGGCCCTAGGGCCCGTCCCCCCCGTCCCCCGTAACTATGTCTTTATGATTGTATATATGTGTAGTTGGTTCTAGTTGAGGGGGGCTTCATCTACTTTCTAGGGTCTGGCGTCTTGAGTCTCGAGTCTTGTGTCTTGTGTCCAGCACCGCACATTTGCACTCTCCCTACACATTGGAGCCTTGACACCCCCATTGTACCTATGAGTGCTGGGCTTGGAGCTAAGTGTGTTGCCATCCATAGTCTGTACTGGTTACATGAATTTGTCGAGTTCCATTGAGTTCTCAGTCTCTTGTTATGACTTTAAGTTGTTTGTTCCATCCCTGTGTTGGGTTTTCTTTCTTTTGGAGTGAGGTTTCACGCATATTGCACGAAGGTTCACCCACAGTAGGGAGCATGGCACACTTTTCCTGCTACAGGTGCTCTCATTTTTGGCACGCCCGGTGGGACTTCAATTGAAGTCTCACGCCGTTGAGCATACATGGTCGAGGAGCTAGCTCGTTTATGCGCTCACCTGGTCTAGTCTGGTCTAGTCTGCTGGTCTAGACTGGCCTTGTCCAGCTTGGTCTAGTCCATCTTCGCCCTCATCCAACTTGGTCTAGTCCACCTTCGCCCTCAACCAGCAAGCTCTTCAGTAGGCAACAATGGAGGAGCTGACAAGTTTTCTCGCTAAGGTGAACATAAAGTTTAACACATTCAAAGGAATCTCCACATAGGATGCAAACGACCATGATATGAGATTTCCCTGTTCCCCGTTCCACGACTACTACTAGGATAGAAGGGGCAAGAAAGTTGTTCAACGACCCTACTCAGGTAGAGACTGTTGAAGTCTCCACATCGAGAGGATTTGCACCAGATCAAGCGGGAGCTAGAAGAGTTCAGAGCTCAGTAGGGGTCTGGTGTGGCTCGTGTCGCTCTCCAGGGCATCCTCCACACGAATGCCCCCTTTGGGCTTATTGCCACCTCTCTGAAAAATCTACACATAAAAACAAGGATTGCTACTACCTAAAGAGATTGTGGCAACTACAGCAAAACCTTGCTCCTACTCTTCAACAAGGGTTGGCACCTGCATCTAACATGGTTTACCGTTTCCCCCTATGGTCATCCAAACTACATGCCACTCTTGTTGACTACACCCCCTATGCAAGGTATGCAGAGCAATTTTCCATCTCAGAGCTTTTATCATGCTAATGCTTCCTCAGCCCCTCAAGAGCTTCTACACCTTAGCCTCCACCTCCATGCAACAAGAGCAAAGACCACCTTGTCCCCCGACTCGCCCGTCCAATCGGCCCATTCTGTGCTACTACAGATGCGGGAAATGTGGGCACTACCAAAGAAAATGCCCATTGCCCGAAGGGTCTTCTCCTTGCCATCATTGCCATAAAGCTAAGGATCACTACAATAAGGATTGTCCCAAACAACGGGCATACACGTCTACGAGCTCAAGTAAGAACCAATTAGAGTTCACGGTTCCAAAGATCAACCTGATAGCCGTGAGTACTATCCCTTAGCGACCACCTTCTACTCATGTGGTTGCCCCTCAGGATAGGCTGCAACCAGTGGAGGCGCCTGCTGGTGTCCTCACTCGAGCACACAGGGCAGCCCTCGGCCTTAGCTCTTCCATTCCCAGTTTCACAACCTAGTCCACCTCCTCTAGGAGCTAACAAGCCATCCACTAGTGCCAAAGACCGACCTACCAATCTGTTCTCTGATATTGATGGGACCTTCTTGGAAACAATGGCTCATTGATTACAAGAGTCTTCGTCTAACTGTCTATTCTAGGACGCTTCTTAGGTGTACTAGTGGATGGTGGATCTAGCATCAATGCCTGAGATCACAATGTTGGCCTTAGGTCTGCAGCCTACCCAACCCGCCCCCATTACAGTTACGTTGGCCGATCAAAGGATAGTCTACCCATTGGGCATAGTGGACAAGGTGCCTCTGTAGGTACAAGATTTCCCCTTCAACGTGGATTTTGTTGTGGTTCGTCTTCCCTAGGTTGAGGGAGGATTTCCTTTGCTCATTGATCGACCATGGCTGCGGCACACTAAGCGCTATATAATTGGAGCAATGATGCCATGTGGATATATACTATGGGCTCCCCAATGAAACCCATTCGCCTTGAAGGAGGCATGGATCCATCGGTGCACCATAGTTCCTTGTCAGTGGAGTCCAACCCCGAGCTGCAACAGCCTACCCCACCTCACAGGCCAAAAGAAGACATGCTTGAGTCGTTGGAAGGTACGAAATCTATGCCTTGTTATGTGCTTTCCATTCAATCTTTGCCCGAGGATACCCCATCTACCACTGTCCTTACAATAGCTGCCCCAGTGTGCTTCCTAGCCCAGAAGTAGGTGTCGAAGTCATGGTAGCTGTTGACTAAGATACTCCTCCCAGCCAGACCTATGGGCTTAGTGAGCCTATCAAGGACCACAGAAGTGGTAAGAAATCTCCTTTACAAGGGTTCCCCCAACCCTCAAACTCCTCTGTGTTTGATGAACTCCCCTTCAACGAGCTTCCACAAGGATGGTTACAAGAAGAAAAAGCTGATTTCAATATTGAGAAGATGCCAGCTCATGATGTCTTCAAACTCCAAAAGGCAGTGAAATCTTCATCTTTAGACGCATCCTCGCCAAAAACACCTCCTAAGCTTGTCAGGAAAGTGAACCTTGGGGACTCGGATAACCGTCAGCCCATTCTTTTAGCCGCTTGGTTGTGGGATAGCCAAGCGCTGCTCGACCAAATGTAGCAAGCTACAATGTCACTTTCACAGGACACACAGTTAGTACAGTTGGTCTAGGCTAGTTCACACTGGACGGACTCTCTGGGTTGGGAAGTGACACGTGGCAACAGAGATACGGACTGGTCTAGTGGACATCGTGGCCAGGTCACCACCTCCACTCAGTCTGGAGATAGAATTAGATGGCTGACATTTATGAGCCGTTGGTGGCTCTTTATGGTGGTACAGGTGAGTAGTAGCTGTTGGGTCAAGATCATCATCTTCTAGCTCTATGGTCTAGCGTCGTCGTTAGGAGTAGCGAGTCTATACACACACCACTGCTTCACCATCCCTACACATTTGAGCCTCGACACCCCATTGTACCTGTGAGTCCTCGCTGGAGCTGAGTGTGCTGCCACGCCAGAGTCTGTATCAGTTCTTTGAGATAGTCGAGTCATATGTTGTGGTCTGCTGTTGTGTCTCTGTGAGCTCAGTTGTTGTCTATTTGTTCCTTGTTTTCAGTCTGTTTGAGTGAGATTGTCACGCACATTGCACTGAGGAGCACCCCTTGTAGAGAGCACGACACACTATCCGCGCTACAGGTGCTCATTTGGCGATCACGGTGGGACCTCAACTGAAGTCTCACTCTCTGTGAGGTACAAATCTTGAAACTAGTTGGGTTTATCTAGCTTCGCCTACCTTGCCTTGCACTGTTCTCCTCTCGCCCTGGTCTAGCCTGGGTCTACTCACTTGCCTGGTCTAGTAGAGTCTAGACCAGTCTTCAACCAATTCAAGGTTTTCTTGCCCAAAGCTTGGTTGGATTGGTGGTCGCTGCATGACACATACAAGGCGGTCAGTCCAGCGTCAAAGTGCACTACTAAGTCTTTTGAAGTACTACAACAGAAGACGACCCTTAATACCTAGTAGAAGTCCATCAACCTCATCACCCATACCTCCACATAAGACATCACCCATTCCTCCATCCGGTTCCACATCTTCCAAATCACCTTCCCTAGTAAAGCTCTCTCCTATTCTGCTACAACAGGCTATTGAGCAACAGGCTCCTGAGCAAGGGGCCATGGAGGCGTTGGCTAGTGTTTTGGCCAAGGTAAACATCAGCTCCTTACCTTCAAAGGACTCTCTTCAGAAGATGCTGAAGACCATGCAAGGAGGTTTGTATCTCTCTGTAGGGGTCGTGGTCTTAATAGAGAGGATGGTTATTTGGTACTCTTTCCATCTACCTTGGATGGCTTAGCAGACAAATGGTACAGCCAATTTGTAGAGAACCATTTTGCAACTTGGGTAGCCTTAAGACAACAGTTCTGTGCAGCATTCAGGCCAAGTGACTACTAGGAGAAGGTTTTGGATGAGTTGGCCAACATGGTGCTCCAGCCAGAGGAGACTTGTGCAGAACTTATGACTAAAACCAAGTCTCTGGTTGCCTAGCTTTCCCAGCAACCCGGTGAATTTATGGTTAAGAAGTAGGTAGAGAAGGCGCTTCCCAAAACTTCTCAGCAAAAACTCCGAGAGAATCTCCGAACCGATGTCACTCTCGAGGAATTCATCGCAATTGCTACTAGGATAGAGGGGGCTAGGAAGCTGTTCACCAACTCCCCTCACATAGAGACTCCCTCTGTGTTTTCAAAAAGTCTTGCTGATCCATTGA
The DNA here is from genome assembly GCF_014529385.1 of Adiantum capillus-veneris. Classification (NCBI taxonomy): domain Eukaryota; kingdom Viridiplantae; phylum Streptophyta; class Polypodiopsida; order Polypodiales; family Pteridaceae; genus Adiantum; species Adiantum capillus-veneris. The sequence continues at coordinate 162,484,529 of NC_140934.1, read as the reverse complement.
CTTCTTTACGAAGAGAACTTGAAGCCCTAAAACTACAACACGCTCTTCAAGAGGAGAAATCAATCTCTCTTCGCCAAGAGAAACCACCACATCTTGAGGCTTTGGATCAAATCAAGAGAGAGCTAGAAAAGCTTCGGTCTCAGCAGGAAACTAAGGCTATGGTATGGTGCAGCCTCGTGTCGCTCTCCAGGACATCCGCCACAGGACTGTGCCCTTCGGGCTTATTGCCACTTCTACGAAAAGTCGGGGCATGAAGACAAGGATTGCTACCATATCAAGGGATTGCGGCAAATACAACAAAGTCTAGGTCCTTCCCTCCAACAAGGGATAGCACCTGCATCCAACATGGTTTCACCCTATGGCCATCAAAACCAGATGCCACCTCTGCTGACAACCCCTCCTAGGTATGCAGAGCACTTTTCCCTCTCAGAGCTTTTATCACACCCATGCTCCCTCCCCACCTCAGCTTCTATGCCTCCACCTCCAATTCCATGCACCAGGAGCAAGGACCACCTCGTCCTTCGACTCGCCCATTGAATTGGCCCATTTTGTGCTACAGATGCGGGGAATATGGTCATTACCAAAACAAATGCCCTCTGCCTAAAGGGTCCCCTCTCTGTCGTCATTGCCCTGAAACGGATTGCTACAGTAAGGATTGCCCTAAAGTTCGTGCATCCACGGCTTCGAACCCAAGTCAAAGCCAAAATGAGTTTACCTTTCCCAAGCTCAATTTGATAGCAGTTAGCACCGTTCCTCAGCCGCCCCCTTCTACCCACGTGGTTACCCCTCAAAATAAGCTCCAATTGGTAGAGGAGCCATCAGGTGTCCTCACTTGGGCCCAGAGAGCCGCTCTCGGTCTTAGCATTCCAGCAAGTTCAACTCCCCCACACATTCTCACACCAGTGGATACCCTGCTTCCAGCTGTTGACAAGCCATCCCCCAGTGCCATGAAAGAATCCAAATCTTTGCTCTCCGATATTGATGAAGCTTTCTTGGAAGCAGTTTCCGATCTAAAGAAGATCAAGGTACCAGAGAAACCACTAGTAATACAAGAAAAGCTTAGAGCAGAGACAGTCTTGAAGAACACCTTCCAACAAGTGTCCCTCTATGACACGTTGCGACTAGATGCGAGTTTTAGAAGCGACACCCTTGCTGTTATTGAGTCACTTTATCCCGGAGCAAGTCCTAGTGGCGGACACCTCTCAGTGCGACCATCAGAGTCCTATATGATATCCAATCCCGCTGCTCCCCTCACTGATTATAGAAGCCCTCGCCTGATAGTGTCCGTCTTGGGGCAGAAATTTTCAGGAGTAATTGTGGATGGTGGATTTGGCATCAATATGATGCCTAAGTTCACTATGATGGCTTTAGGCCTGCAGCCTACTCAACCTGCCCCCCTTCACAGTAACATTGGCCAACCAAAGGACAGTATACCCTGTGGGCATAGTGGAAAAGGTGCCTCTGCAGATACAAGATTTCACTTTTAGTTTGGATTTTGTTGTGATTCGTCTTCCACAGGTGGAGGGCGGATTTTCCTTGCTCATCGGAAGACCATGGCTGCGACACACTAAAGCACTTCATGATTGGGGGAATGATGCCATGTGGATACATACTCCTGGCTCCCCGATGCAACAAATTCGCCTAGAAGGAGGCATGGATCCCGTCGTGCAACATAGTTCTTTGTCCCTAGCAACCAGCCTTGAATTTGAACAGACTACTCCACCTGACGGGTCGAACTAGGATCTATTGGAGTGGTTGAATGCTACCAAATCTATGCCTTGTTATGGAGTCTCTATTCACTCTTTGCCTGAAGGTATGCATTCAAGGAAGTCACATTCCATGTCTCTTCCTTGGCACGACACAGTTGTTGAAAGAGCCCAAGAAAGTATGAGCACCAAGCATGGGCATTTCCGTTGTGAATTGCCACAGTTGATTGATTTAGATCAGCAAGACAAGATTCGATCTCATTGTTTGCGTGTGTCTCGTGAACGGTTTGACACTCCGTCTATTTGTTCATCTACATCGCATGCACAGTCTTTTAGGAAGACAATATTTTTTCCAGTCACTTTACATGGAATAGGTATGTTCATGTTTTTATGTTGAAAGTGGTTTCAAGAATTTTCAGACATGGAGGTTCTTGAAGAAGGAAGAAGCACGACTCTAGACGAAGTTGAAGCATCGAAGGAGCCACAGAAGACTTTGTGTCGCTTTCGGCGCGGCCCAAAGAAGCAAGCGTTGCAGACCTTTATACAATTCAAGTACTGCACGACCCACACATCAAAGTGGGCTGGCGAAGAGTCCCTTCCAAGATTCCGGATGCTATTGGCGATCTCCCTCGACGCCATACAGTTCGGTACCAGTACCTCACTTTGAAAAGGAGGAGATGTCACGTGACAGATCCAACCCTATGTGTCCGTGGACAAGCTACAACATGACCAGGGTTCAGTTCAGTCAAGTCAGTCTAGAATAGGAAGTGATCTGGCAGACCGTGCATATCCAAACACTTAGATTAGATGCATATCCTCTGGTTGCACACAACATGACCATCAGATTCCAATCAGATCCCATCAGTAGCATTCTTACAGTGCATAGACCTATTTTCCCTATTTTTGACATTTTTCACTTATTATTTTTAAGTGAGTTTTGTTGGAAAGTAAGTAGGGCAATTTTGCTAAGTTTGTATAAGTAGAAACTTAGCACTAGCACTTTCTGGCATAAGAGGCAGTAGGAGCATCTTGCTCAACAGGCAACTTCTCAGCAAGACCCCCCACATCAGCAAGGCTAGCGTTTTTGCATTTGCAAGGACCTAGCGTTTTCATCCACAGACAGCCTGGCGTTTTGTGCATAGCAGATCAGCCCCGGCAACAACAAGACAGAACAAGAAGCCTAGCCTTTTGCATTTGCAAGACATCCAGCAGCAGTAGGAGGATTTTCAGCCCTAGCGTTTTTGCAGATCTTCGGGACGGAATCCCCACAAGATCAGCGTTTTCAGTTTTCAACAGTCAGACTCCACAGCAAAACCCCTGCACCTCACAGATCTCACCTTCCCGCAGCCTCGCCACACGGTCAGATTCTGCAAGGTTTACAGATTCAGCCCGAAAAACGCAGATTTCAGCATCTGCGTTTTCAGCGCGTCGTCGTCGCATCATCGCCATCGACATCGTCACTGACATAGAGTCAGAATTCAGCAAATAAAGATTTGCAGATTTCAGCCCTTAGCGTTTTTAGATTTCAGCCCGTCTCGTCGTCGTCGACATCGTCAGCAAGTCCAAGCATTGTAGAGATTTGTGCAATCATAAGTAGACCGCTCTCGCCATAGAGAGTGGGGCCTTCAAAGGAGGGTTTGACAACTTCCTGGTGTCGTATTCTCTGAGAGCTGATCAGGCTAGATACATGTGGGTGAGGCTGAGAGCTGACACAGGTCGATTTCTATATATTGCTATATGTTACTTCCCCCCCAGTACGTCAGTATATGCTGTATCCAGAGGGTAGTCGCCTTTCTCAATTCTAGATGATGATATATGGGAGTTTTCTAGGGATGGTGATATCATCCTCCTAGGAGACTTCAATGCTCGAACGGGCAACTGTCAGACAGTCTTCTACGACACTTCAGATGAGATGCTTAGAGAGTTGGATGTGGGTGAGCTGGGGTTTGACAGATGCTCACATGACAGAGAGCAGACTGAGTATGGGAGATACCTCACGGAGATGACGACTACACATGGGCTAGCCATACTTAATGGCTTACAGCGGTTTCCTGGAGCAGCAAGCTTCACATGCTTTCCACACAAACATGGGGCCAGTACAGTGGACAATGTTATGACACAGCCGAGCTTTATTCCTTGTATTCAGGATTTCACAGTGGGAGCCAGACCAGTGGGGGTAGCAGTGGATCATGCTCTCTTGACACTGTCAGTATCTTTTCAGTTTAGTACAGCCCAAAAATCAGGAGGCAGGTCACACACCCGTTATACATTTACACCAGAGACTGACTCGGTTTATACAGAGGCGATCTGGGATCGTCTATGCACAGTTGCTCCAGGCCTCTCAGTAGAGGAGTGCACTACTTTACTGACTGAGACACTACATGATGCAGCATCAGAGGCATACCCACACACTCAACCGGATCGGAGGCGACATTCTGGGAGCATGCCCCAGAATAGTTGGTATGATGAGGAGTGCAGAGAGATGAGAGCCCAGCTTCAGAGGGATCTTCATTTAGGAGTCATCACCTACAGACAGTCGCGGATTGCTTTCCGGCGCCTTGTGCGACAGAAGAAACGAGCTTACCTGGCCCAGATGGAGCGAGACTTGTATCAATTGTTCTTCAATAGAGACTCAGGCGAGGCATGGCGACTCTTCCATGAGCACTCCCCTCCCCCAATGATTACTTCTCCTGATGTGTGGGGCCAGTATGCGACATCGTTATATACGGTTCCTAGGCAGGATCCGCTTCCAGATCCTACAGAGCCATGTCCACCTACGAGCACCTTCTTTACCACTGAGATGGTAAAGAGAGCCATTGACAGGATGAGGACCAGGAGGGCTTACGATCATGACGGTCTAGTAGCGGAGCACTTTATACATGCTAGGGATATGCTGATGGAGGTTCTTGCAGTGTTGTTCAATCGTGCCATGTGTGAGGGATTACCTGAGACTTGGAGGTTGTCTACTATTGTGCCTATATTCAAGGCAGGTGATCCTACAGATCCTGGAAATTACCGCACTATTATGGTTGGACACACACTCGCACGATTGTATGCATCCATTATTGAGCAACAGTTGAGTAACTGGGCAGAGGGTGAGGGTGTACGAGCAAAGGGACAGGCAGGTTTCAGGAGGGGTTTCTCCACTCTTGACCATATTCTGACACTTAGAGCTATCATTGAGGAGGGCAGGTCACATGGGAGACGGATTTATTGTAGCTTTGTGGATTTCCGCAAAGCATTTGACATGGTACCGAGAGCTCGACTGATGCGCAGACTGCAGGAGATGGGGGTGCCCACAGTGTTGATTTGGGGGATTATGGCTTTATACAGATCAGTGATGGGACATGTACGCACCCCAGAGGGGATATCTGACTTAGTTCACTCCACTATCGGGGTGAAACAGGGTTGCCCATTGTCTCCTACTCTATTTGGTATGTATGTTGATGAGGTGTCTGATTACATTGACAGAGAGGGTGATAGAGGTGCCCAGCTGGCAGGTACGTGGATCCCATTGTTGTTATATGCTGATGATATTGTCTTGATCTCTGACTCACCAGAGGGTATGCAGCGACAGTTGGATGCATTACACAGTTTTGCAGAGGATAGTGGATTGTCTGTAAACCTTGGTAAAACCAAGGTCATGGTGTTTAACACCACACCGCAGTGGATCAGGAGATCGGCACCGACCTTCACGTATGGTCAAGAGATTGTGGAGTATACAGATGCATACACTTACCTTGGGATAGTCTTCACTCGGCCGAGGTTTTCTTTGGGGAGAGCAGCAGAGACTAGACTGACCAGAGCTTATGCGGCCTTGGGAGGCTTGGAGAGGATGTGTTCGCAGGTTCAGTTCCAGGAACCTCGGACAAAGTTATGGCTCTTTGATACTTTAGTAGCCTCAGCTATGATGTATGGGGTACAGGTATGGGGACCTTCTGTAGGCCAGGATGGTTGGAGACGTATGGAGAGGCCCTTGGTATCTATGATCTCCCGATTGATTAGAGCCAAGGCCTCCGTACCTCACGCGATCATTCGAGCAGAGCTAGCTGCCCCCACCATGGAGATTGAGGCGCTTACCAGATCAGTGTCCTTTGTGCACAACCTATGGGATACTACTAGAGACAGATATGCTAGACTGGCCCTTGAGTCTTCCAGACAGTTAGCTCTACAGGGGGACACTTCATGCTGGTATGCACAGATGACTTCATGGTTTCAGACGCATGGCTTCACCATGGACAGGTTGCCCCCTTTCCAGTATTCTCTTCAGGCACCCTCGCTGTCTCTTACACGGGTGGAGATCACTAGACTCATTCGTCAGGACCTGATCCAGCTCGACACCAGGAGGACATGGATAGAGCCGCCTCAGCAGTTGAGCACGAAGATGGCTTTCTATAGAGAGCATCTTCTCCACCTCACAGGAGATGGGTTTGTGATTTGACCCAGCTACATGGACACACATATGTCTCATGGTTTGCGTTGTGCCATTGGTCAGATACGCACATCCTCACATCAGCTCGAGATTGAGACTGGTAGATTCAGAGGGATACCAGTAGACAGCAGGATATGCCGATTATGCCAGCGAGAGCCAGAGACAGAGTTGCACTACATATGTCATTGCACAGTGTTCTATGAGATACGGGGGCGTTTCCACTGCTTATTCAGAGAGGGTTTTGGTCCTCTATCTAGGGTCATGAGTTATGAGGATCAGAGATGTCTTGGACTATATCTACTTGAGTTACACAGGTGTAGAGACACTTTACTGGGGAGAGCTAGAGAGAGGCAGTCCCAGAGACACATTACAGATTTCTTTTCACTAGATATGGGACAGCCAGAGGAGCAGCCACCACTGCAGAGCTCGTCCCACACATTTTCGACCACTACTGGCACTCTCATCGACCGAGCATTGGAGCTACAGAGATACAGACGACCGCGACTGAGGAGAGGAGCTACACAGCATCGACGGAGACTACAACAGAAGATTCGAGCCATACTCTCTCGACATCCAGAGTGCAGATGAGGATGGATCCTCACCATTTCTTCCATCTTTGTTTCACACACTGTTACATCTAGTTTACCGGGTATCTATTGTATCAGCTGCTACACCCACGTAGTTTTAGATTGTAGTAGTAGTAGTAGTATTTTGTTCCACTTCTAGTTCTTTTCTAGTTCTTTTGTACCCAGACATGGTATTAGATTCACTATTTTGTAACTGATTGGTCTCATAGGTCATTTTGGCCTTTTGAAGACGTTAATATAACATTTCATTTCATTTCATTTCTTCTCTCTCTATCTCTCAGACTCATGCACCTTCATTCACAGTGTTCACCACTTTGTTTGTGTCCATTGCGCTCTCTCACTAAAGGAACGGAAGGCTCTCCCTTCCGTAAGTAAAAGGAACCTTGAGCACAGTTCGGAGCACTCATCTTGAGCAAAGTTCAACATCCACTTCCGTTGCACCTTACACAAAGCTACAATAGATCCTCTTGCCATGGTGTTTACCCTCCTCAATAATAGCTCTGAGTGTCAGAATCTGGTCAAGAGTGGAGAAACCTCTCCTGAAACCTGCTTGCCCTGGTGCTCTTATGCCCTCTCGCTCTGCCTATCTACTCAGCTCCTGTTCAAGAATGGATACATACAGCCTAGCTAATGTGTGACCAACCATGATGGTGCGATAATTCCCGGGAATCATGGGATCTCCTGACTTGAAAACAGGCACAATCGTGGACATACTCCAAGTCTCAAGGAAGCCTTCATACATGGCTCGATTAAACATCATACCCAGGAGCTCTGCGAGCATATCTCTCGCATGGATGAAGTGCTTTGGTACCGGACCATCATGATCACGTGCTCTCCTTGTCTTCATCCTGTCAATAGCTTTACTTACCCTCTTGGCAGTAAAGAAAGAACATGTCTCCGAGCATGTCTCTAGTGGGTCCGGCAGAGGTGGTTGTCCTGATGCTGTGTAGAGAGATGTGGCATATTCCCCCCATGTCTCAATGGAGGTGACCGCTGGTGGTGGTGAATGTTCATGGAATAGCCTCCATGCTTCTTCGCCTGAGTCCTGACTTATAAATAACTGATACAGATCTTGCTCTAGCTGGGATAAATAAGCCCTTTTCTTTCGTCGCACTTGGCGGCGAAAGATAATCCGTGACTGTCTATGTGTGGTAATTCCCATGAGCACTTCCCTCTGTAACTTGATCCTCATCTCTCTACACTCCTCATCATACCAACTGTTCTGGGGCATTTTTCCAGATCGTCTCCGTGTAGGCTGGCTGTGGAGAGAGAGAGAGAGAGAGAGAGAGAGAGAGAGAGAGAGAGAGCAATGAGAAAATGAAATGAAATGAGAGGGAGAGAGAGGTCAAGTTACCTCCCCACTTGGTTCATCAAATTTAGCTTGCCGAAATAATTGATGAATGCGAACAATCTGCTGATCTGTCAAGGATTTGACTAGCGTCTTGGCAGAAAACTCTGAGCCCATTTCCCCTGCAATCAAAAGACAAATGTAGTGGACTTTCATGGACAAAACAATACTGGTATCTTGCAGAAATCACGTCTTTATACCAATAAGGCGTTCAGCATGGGCTTTGCTTATACTAGTGAAATCGTGCTGAAGAAATTGAACAAGGTTTTGCTTTGATGTTTCTGAAATCAAGCGTTTTATTAGAAGCAGATCAACGGCAGATGGATGATACTTGGTCTCTTCTGGTGGAGGGGGCATCACATCTGTTCGTCGCTGAAACCGAATTGTGACATTTTTGCTGCGCAGATGTATAAGATTGTGTAAGTTGATGTATACTCAAGTCAGCCCACATGTTAGACACACACATAGCTTTAGTGAAAGTGCTTACTCTTGACTTTCAGTAATAAATCTGAAGAGAAACTCTGCATAGGGTGTGATTACAGCCATTTGGCGCATGTAGCTGATTATTTTTGACTGAAAGTTTGGATTCAGAAGTGCTTACAAACTTTTAGTGTAAAAGACACCAGCAAAGAAAAGAAGGAAAAACATGAACGCGATACTTCAGCAAAAAAACAAGTTTACTCGATAAGTTGTCCAGTTGCCTTCAATCGTAACTTGAATTTCAGCACCATGCCATCTAAATGAGTTATCCAGCTTCTCATGCAGATGGACATGTGGAATATTTCTGGATTACGAAAACTAAACTTGTTGAATTTTCAAGTAATCGAGTAAACTTCTGTCTTTGTGTGTGTGCAGAGTAGGTAGACTTCAGAGTCAAGCATACTTGTGAATATCAATGTCCAAAACGCAATGAGAGATGAAATTTTGCCCCTTAGTCGATGCTCTCACATCAATAGGCAATCCTGTACTCATTTTGGCCCAGATCAAGGCCTGTTAAATGAAGAAAGTCCAAACATGTAAGAATCTCATTGGTCGTATATCCTGCTTGTGCTGACATACATGTACAATAAATGTGCTGCTCAGTTAGCCGTGATATTTTAAAAGAGCTGAATGTATTACCATCTTAGCACCTAATCCGAATTTTCCTCGAGTCTGCCTTAGTCCATACTTAGTACCAGATAGGACTGCACCAGAGCAAAGACAAAAGCTATTATGCTATTAAAAGCACGGGTCTATATAGCATAATAGAACCTAAGATCTTTCTCTGGCTTCCCTACTTATTCTCATTGTTCATGTCTAGACAGTTCAAAAGGTTGTTTGGAAACAAACAATGTTAGAGTTCAATTTAATTTAACAAAGTTACAAATAGGCGCAATCCAAGCACGCCACAGCCCCCCAAAAAACAGAAAAAAAATACCCAACTTATTATATGAACTGTGCAAGGGTCACTTTTGCAGTCTCTTTGTACATCTCCAAAAAGCAAATGAAAGAAAAGGACCCACCTCTACCAAGCATATTCGGAATATCATCATGCGACATTCCCCTTCCGTTATCCTGCAAGTTAAATTTGCACCAATTATGTGGCATGCTTACAGATCCAGTTACAAGTGGCACGCATGTACGACCATGATCATTAGCATGTGTTTATTGTCGGAAGTATAACTCAAACATAGGGTCTTCCTCTTGCATTTGGCCGTAATAATAAGAGGGAAGGCCAAAGGCACCACAAACTAATCCCTAAAAATTGATCTTGAAAAGCACAGAAATTTGTTGAAGGAACAAAAGTCAAATTCTTTATATTTATCACCCATAGAGAACAACACATTCATCAAAACTAAAGGAAATTGTGGCCATGCAATGGGGTCATCACCAGAATTTGCACATAGATGAATTCTGAGTTCATCTAACCTTTGTATTCTTACAATATCTCAAAGGCATTTGTCTGTTGCTAGCAAATCTCTCACGCTTTTTTGGAGCATAATACGCACATTTTAGGTCTAAAAACAAATAAATAGTCATATGCAGATACCAATGAGAGGGTACAACAGCCTCAAAGGGAGAGGGAAAAGAACAAAAAAACAAATATCATTAAGAGGGTACAAGAGCCTCAAATGGAACTGACAAGGCGGTAAAAACACTGCAACAATACTGAACTGAGGGGAAAACAACAAATTCAACTTGAAAATACACTATAGACAAGAGACACAAAGTGGTGGAATTCCATTCTCAAAACCACTGGCCCCTCAATTAGGCGCCCTTTGCAATAATTCTTTATTTTATTGATTAATTGTCGTAGTTTCAACTGTTCAGAGTGCACATACACTCACAATCTGATATAATCAACTTGAAAATACACTGTAGACATCAGTTGTTGACGGCGCACATATGCACTCTCAGAAGCCCTGGCCCCTCAACTAGGCATTTTCTGTAGTATTTTCTTGATTAAATGTAGGGGTTACAATTGTTTGGAGACCACACACTGTACACACATGATCTGACATAATCAGTGCTGCAATCTGGAAAGTAATGGTACCCTAGGCTCTTGTTTATAGGCGCTTGGCCCCCAAAGCCCAAAAGCAACTTTATGAATCACTTGTCATTTCTACGAAGTGCTCAAAGGCATATTTTGTCGATAATTGATGGCCAAAATCTGTAATGTTGCAAAGGCATTTTTCCTAGGTAGTGATTGAACTTCCTCTCATTGAGATCCTGTCTCTTTGTGACCTAACTGAAAAGATCCATTCTAGGCTCTCCTCCTTAATTGCACTTATTATTCTCGTTTTTTTATGCTATATAGTAGTCTTCTAGTCTTGCAATTTTTCGCTCTGCTCTGTTGTTCACAATCAATTTCAACACAGCATAAGACATGTCCATATCATGTGGTCATTGTACCAGCAATGTGGAGGCAGTGGACATGATAGCATTGCATCTTCACAGGCTATTACGTTGATTAATCCCCCATGCCCACCTGATGTGTAGCTGTTGCATACACATCTCATACGTCTACTTCTATTCCCATGTCATAGTTGACAAGAGAGGGATGTCACCTTGATTGAAACACAAAAAGTTAGTTCATACTAGCCTATGGCGTAAAAACCAACTCACCACTGCCCCATACCATTTATTCATCTGCCATCCTATATGACACCTTCCATGCTCATGCATGTCATCTAATGTGAATCCATTGCTCAAACCGAAGGAAACTAATGGTTTGCAATATTGCTGCTGGCATGTATTCGATACTTATGAATTTAAAGGATGACTTCGAATCTTTGGGAATCCAATCAAAAGCCATTCAGAATGCAGCCATTGGTACATTTCCTTCACTCGAGCCCTTTTCCTTAAAATGATTTATAATTATGATACGATTTTCTCTCAACCCTCTCACATAAGTAATTAGTTCAAACCTTGCAGCTAACTTTGAAAAGGGATGATTCGCCCCGAGATTTTGAAACCTTTTTGGCTATCTCTTTGACCTTTTTGCCAGATGCAGCAATTTTGGCTTGCTTCTCTTGCTCCTTCGCCTCTTTTGCAAGTCGTTTCTGCATTTAAACGAGGAAAGATTGTCAAACAAAATTCTCTCTCTCTCTCTCTCTCTCTCTCTCTCTCTCTCTCTCTAGCATCTTCTCCAGCTTACGGAGGACTGCTTTGTGACGAGACCCAGATACAATGTGCTATTGGCCAAATACGCACATCTTCACACCAGCTTCAGGTCGAGACTGGGAGATAGAGCGAGGTACCAGCAGAGGCCAGGACATGCCCCCGGTGTCACATGGAGTTTGAGACAGAGTTGCACTACACATGCCACTACCCAGTCTGCTATGAGATACGAGGCCGCTTCCACTGCCTGCTCACAGAGGGTTTTGGACCACTGTCTAGATTCATGGGGTACGAGGACCATAGATGCCTGGGATTGTTTTTTCTCGAGCTACGCACACAGAGATAGCCTGATGAGAAGAGAGGCTGGCCAGTCTGAGAGACAGATCACAGATTTCTTTAGAGCAGACACTGGACATCCGGAGGAGCTACTACCACAAAAGAGCCCACATTCTCCTCGCACCAAAGACACGTTGATCAACCGAGCGACCGAGCTAGGGAGATCCAGAGGCCCACGACTACAGAGGACTACACAAACATCGACGGAGGCTGCATCAAAGGATTTGGATCACTTTGGCCGGACATGCACGACACCCGATCAGACTACTGACCATGGAGGAGATTGATGAGATCCACCAGCGATCGATGTTGGATCGCTATTGATTTAGCTCTTTCTAAGGATACACCAACATTGTGTTGTCTTAGCCCCCCACTCACTTCACCCCCTACTCATATCCTACACAACCCCAGCTAGCTGCTTAGCTCACATCTAGCAGCTTAGGATTCGATAGTAATTTTATTTTGTTGCTCTGACTTTGTATCAAATCCACCACATTGTAACTTTCTGGTCTCATAATTCACTTTGGGGCCCCATCGGTTCAATTTTGGCTAATTTTTGAGTAATTAGAGTCGATTAGCATAGTAGGATTGAGTTGTTTTTCATGTGTTTATGTGAGCTTTGTGCTTCAAATTTTGAGCTCAACAAGCCCTAAATTCTCTGCTAAACATGTGTGTGTGCATAGAGCTTGGAAAGAGCTATTCAATGAGCCCTAGCATGCTTAAATTGGAGTTTTTTGGAGCTCACTAGCTCTCGGGTACCTGCTACACTCACCATACGATCTTCAAAAGACCCTTCCCCAACAAGGAAACGTGGTAGGCGGACTGGTATAAGGCGAACCTAAATTTGATGTTGTGGGGTCACGACTCACGAGGTCAACTCTCCGAGCCTATTTTCGGCGCTCGGGCGGATCTCAAGTTGAGCTGTAGTCTGGTTTTTGCTTGCTGGCAGGTCTGCAAACTGCGACTCCCACGTGCCCTCGTTCGGCTGTCAACGGACGCCATAGCTCACACAGTTGCAATGGAATTATTTTTCGAGACAAAGTGGCCCCCCTTCCCAAGGCTCTCACCCGTGTTGCAGGCATTCCCACGCTGCAGAAAATCCCAAAAGAAAAAAAAAAAAGGTCTCAGCAACCAGCATTTCAAAGCTTTTCCATTCGCATTGGAGCAAAGCCTTTTTCATGGAAATCTTTGATCTATTTTTCAAGGACATTTTCTTCGTGCTTCAAGGTTTCAAAAGATTGTGAAGAGGTGCTTCTTGAAGGAGAAGAGTGACTTCCAATTGAAACAAACATTTGTAAATTCCTTTTTCACCCTCACTCATTGTTATCACTAACACTGCCCCAGGAGGGTAAGACCTTCTCCAAACCACCCATTAGGGGTGCACCGCAATGGGAGAGAAGAACATCGACAAATTTATTGGCCAAGGCTTCCACACATGGCAAACCAAAACCAAGGGGTACTTGATGAAGAAACAATTGTGGAGTGTTGTCAAGCCATTGGGGGAGAGTTAAATGATAGAGAAACGTCAAACCCTTGCACAATTCCATGCAAAAGATGAACAAGCACTTGGCATCCTTCTCACATCACTTGGAGACAACTTTGTGCAATACTTAGATGAATCCACCACAACACACGAGGCATGGACTACTCTAGAGCGACATTTTGGAGCTGTTGCAAAGCACTCCAAAATATCCCTAGAGATGTAGCTCTGTAGCCTAATTATGGCGCCTGGGGAGGATATTGCTTCCCTTGTGAAGCGGCTCAAAAGCATTTGCACCCAACTTGGCTACATTCGATGTCCTATAGGAAATGAAGATCAAGTAGCCGTCTTACTCAAAGCACTACCTGATAACCACTATGAACAAATAGTCACCGTGCTAAAGGAGGAGCATATTCCCAACCTTGAAGATGTAATTAATTCACTGCAACAACATGAGAAGAAACTAAAGGGAGGCACAAGTGAAGCTAGTGGACCGTATGCAATAACATCAAGCAATTTCAACAAAAAGAAAAATCTTAAGTGCACTCACTGTGAAAAAACCAACCATCTTTCCAAAGATTGTTATGAAATAAACCCTTGTAAAACCTGTGGTCAAAGGCTCGATGACAGACAAGTAAAGTTTTCCAACAACACCACCAGAACCAGCTACAAAGAGCGGTATAAAGACAGAGGTAAAGACAAAATCAACCTTGTTGCTGCTGAAGATTCCAATGAGAAGACACTGACAATCAAGTTGGCATAATCTACAACGACATATTGTGAAGCACTATCATTTGTACTTCTCTCATTTGTGTGCAGGGGAGGATTTGTGAATCCCACCTTGTGACTGGGGGATAATTTGTGTTCCATACCCTACTATTGTGTTCAAGGGGAGGTTTGTGACCTTGTGTACCTACCCCATGTGTGTTTTGATGGGAGGATTGTGTGTGAATAGTGTAACAAAACCCACAACGGGAGAATTGTTGGGGTGTGAGTTTTGTGGTGCTACAAGAACTCCCTCCTATCATGTAGACTGCCATGTAGATGCCATGTGTGTAGCACCATGTGATAGCCCATGTGTGGGCATCTGATGTCCCAAGAGTCATTCCTAGAGCCAACTAGAAGGGTCAAGGATCAAGAGGGATATTGCCCTTTCATGAAGATTCAAGTGACCTTTGGATGGGTGCAAGCACTAGGTGCTATGCCTATATAATAAGCTTTGTAATCATTTTCTTATGTTGAATAATCAAGTAGTGTCTACATTCATATCGTCTTGTGAATTGGTTTAGTTCTTAACTAATCTCTCTCTCTCTCTCTCTCTCTCTCTCTCTCTCTCTCTAGCATTATGATCACATCATGAATGCCACATTACGCTACCCACCATAATCCATCACTGGGCTCATCAGGCAAGACTTGACTGGGTTGGATACCAGGAGTACATGGATATAGCCTACGCATGAGTTGGGTACGAAGATGGCTTTCTATAGAGAGCGTCTTCCTCAGCTAACGGGGGATGGATTTGTGACAAAGCTTTGGATCACCGAGAAATTGACCACAAATCAACTCAAGCTTCGAGCAACGAGCTCAAGAAGATGCATGAAGCCCATAAACAAGGTAACTGGGCAGTCTATCGTGGCAGTGAAGCCATTATCCAAGAGTTTCGAACTCCCAAGCTAGCTTCCCTTCCACCTGACCCCCCTTAGATTTCGTTCTTGTTCTTACCCTTTTCCTTTTACCCCCTGACGTACCCTCATCCCCTAAGTGATATGTATCTAATGTCTTTAGAAGAACAGATGTAATGTTTTGTTTTGGTACCATGGGTCATATCTGACCTCCATGGACAATAATTAAATCTCAATCTCTCTCTCTCTCTCTCTCTCTCTCTCTCTCTCTCTCTCTCTCTCTCATCTCTTGCACAAACAAGGGGGATGTTCATAAGCTGGGGTGTGCCGTTTGCCATAGTTACAGGGAATTACCATTTTCAGGTCTCCGTTCCCTGTTCCCATCTCGATTTCCTGTTCCGGATCCCCGTTCCGTGTTTCAAACATGAGTATCCGAAACAAGGAATGGCATTTCATGCATCTTGCCGTTCCGCCTTCCCCGTTACGCGTAACTATGCCGTTTGCAAGCACGGAGAGTGCCTCATGAACCTTTCCCCGTCCCCGATAGTGGGCCCATACACATTCTCCCGAGCCTCTTGATGTCTCTTGTCTCGTGGCATGCCCGTAGAAAAACTCCCACGAGTATCCCTCCAACCAATCCAGTCCCCTCTCCGAGCTTTGGTGCCTCACTCTCAGTAGAAGTATGCCTCTCCTCAATCACATGCTCCACGCGCCTAGGCTGTCCTGCTATGCGCATAGTGAATTGTTCAAATGCCAGGTGCAGCGAAAGAGTTTAAGAATTTAGCTCGGATCTAGTTATAATTGGCCCGTACAACGTAGAGGGCGGTACTATTTCAATTACCTGTTAACTTTACACAGAGCACTAAGAAGGGAAGAGAACATAGTTGCGTCCAGCGACTAGAATGTCATTGCGCACACGAGACCGACACCCTATAGGCCCCAAAGACTGGCGCCCCTTTCGGGATTTCTTTATTCAAATTAAGGTAGACGATCCGACCACTTAGCACAAGCTTTCACAAAGCTGTCCAAACCTGGCGAGGGCTGAAAACGCAGGTTTTCGACAGCATTACGGCGCAAAAACCCCTGTAGGTCAAAAACACCTGTCTAGGACGGATTCCCTCGATATCTGGAAGCTTTCCGGTGAGTTGTCACAGAAATTCAGCAGGCTGTAATTCTCTGTTTTTCACTGTCAGGAGCCCAAAAGCCTGTACACGCATCCCAAGGCTCTCACGAGGCTCCCCCGATGTTCCCTTGCAGTTTAGGTGCGAAACCCTAAACCTGCAGAAAAACACAGCAGGCTGTAATTCCCTGTTTCGGATCGTTTTTAGCGGAGCGAACACGCCTACGCGTGTCCCAAGGGCTCCCGCACGCAATGGGACAGTTCCCCTGTGAATTGGACGAGTTTTCACGCGAGAAAACTCTCCAAACTCGCAATCTTTCGTGATGGAACTGTGCGTACCTGTGGGGGATTAGCAATTAGCTAATCCGGTTCCTGTTCAGAAGGCTCTTGCCTTGGCAAACGCGCATAAACCCCCAGAACTGTACATAGGTCAAATGAGAAGCCCACTAGTGGGGCATAACATACTGTACGTAGGGGAGAAAGAGAGCAGTATGTAGCGTGCGGGGCATCACTCCCGTCACCATACTGTGCATAGAGGGCAAGGTAAGCATTCCATAGCTTCTGTACCTGCTACAATCTACCTGAGGCTGAAAATGGCGCCCCCTTTGTTGATATGCAGCTCGTTTTTGCCTCCCAGAGTGGCAGAATCGCTCACAGGCTGACACGTCGCCCAGTTTCCGAGTTGGGCTTTCCCTGCTAAAAATATCTCAACTGGTGCGTCAGTTGACTTGGCAGCAGAGCAATAGAATGTTCCCCTTGTCATTCCAGAGCTAATGACGCGAACACATTTTCCGGTCAAAAATAGCAGTTCCCTAAATTTTAGGAGATGCTTTCATGGCGTCCCTATCAGTCTCCTGACCATCATTGAAGACTACCATTTGACCAACATCTACAATGTGGGTTAATTTACTGGCCCCTTTCAACTTATAAAGTTGCAGTGACTTGACGAGTGGCCCAAATTCCAGTTTGGCGCACACGAGCTTCCATACTCATCAGAATTCAGTGCTAACTGGCCCGGGCAGTCCCTGTTTGACCGACCTAGATCCCCGATGTGAGAAACCCATTTGGCTACAGCCGTTTCACACTGGCCATGCAATGCCCACTTGCACCTTTTCAAGGGTTTTGGGACAAACAAGTAAAAATAAAATAAATATATCTAATACTTATTTACGGAAGGCAACAGGAAAAATACACCTCCTGGTGACACACCCCACCCTTGAAATACTGCAAGCGACCTCGCTTGCATGCCAATAATACATGCAGATATCTCCTGATATCACATATATTCTATGATGGGAATCCAAGATATGCATGCTTTCGGAAATGTAGCGTTGGACGATTAAACAATCCCACCAACCTGGCTACGACACATATATCAAGCATAGAAGTCTTCTAGTGTACTCTTGAGCACAAACTTCTCTAGCTAAATTCTGTATGGCAAGAGTAGATACAATTGCTTAACTACTCTCTTGAGCATCATGAACCATGCTCTTGCCTTGCTCCAAAAAGGTTGCATCAGGTCACTGTGGGTTCCATTTGAAAGGCTTCAAGATACAATTGCAATAGCTGAGGTGAATCAAGCAATTCAGACTCTTCCATCCATTTGGCATCTAATGATGGATAGTTCTTGAACTTCACCAAATAGCGTCTTGCAACTTTTCCTCTAACCTTTCTTTCTTTATGTGCCAATATCTGTTCAGGAACAAGGATTTCATCCAATTCTTCCACTTCGGGTTGTTCCTCATCAAGCATATTCTCTGGCACATCACCAACAAAGGACCTTAGAAGGCTGACATGAAAAGCATTATGTATTTTCCAGCCTTCTGGTAGCTTTAACCTGTAAGCTACATCGCTGATCTTTTCTGAAATCTGAAAAGGACCATAATATCGCATACTGAGCTTAGGAAACAAGCGTTCCTTGCCTTTCCTTTTCCTTAACCTGGCCTTTTCAAAGCGCAAAAGTACCCAATCACCAAGTGAAAATACAAGTTCACGACGGTGACGATCAGCAGCTTTCTTTTGCTTAGCCTGAGTCTTCTCAAGAGCAATCTTTATCTTCCTGTATGTTTCATCCATATCTTGCACATACTTGTCTGCCTCAAATATCTTGTCCTTAGTCTGCAAAATGGGTGGGACTTTCTTTCCTCCTTCCACTATCTCAAATGGTGCCTTACCTGTTGATGTATGCACAGTGTTATTGTAAGCATATTCAACCAATGGGAGATGGTGTTCCCAAGTTGCCTTGTGCTCTGAGACATAACATTTAAGTAGGTCCAAGACAGTAGAATTTGCCTCTTCTGACTGTCCATCAGTTTGCGGATGAAACGAAGAAGAGAACTTGAGCGTAGTGCCCATGTTCTCAAACAATGCCTTCCAGAAAAGACTCGTCATACGTGGATCCCTGTCACTGACAATTGACTGAGGCATCCCATGATATTTAAAGATATTGCTCATGAATATCTTGACCATGTGTTCTGGCTTTATCTTCTTCCTAACAGGAATGAAATGGGCCTGCTTACTGAACCTACAAATGATAGTCCAAATCCCATCATTTCCTGTTTGCGTCCTTGGAAGATCAAAGATAAAGTCCATTGCTATACTTTCCCATGGCCTATCAGGGATCGGCAATGGCTGCAACAATCCCGGTTGCTTTTGTCTGTCAAATTTGACTTTTTGGCATACTAAGCATGATCTTACAAATGTGTCAACATCTTGATGCAAAGCTGGCCAATAGAAGAATGCCTCAACCCCTTTCACTGTCGCATCAATTCCACGATGCCTAGCATAAGGTGGAGCATGACTTTCCATCAAAATCTTTGGCCGTAACTGTTTAGTAACGCATAACTTTCCATGCATCATGAGAAAGTCATTCTTAAGCATATAGTGCTCATGATGTTGCCCATCAACAAGCTGGTCATAGATCCTTGCAAAATTTGAATCTTCAGCATATTGTGTCTTCATTTCGTCTAGTTCACAATGGTACGGAATTGACACTGCTGAAATTTGGGGCTTTCGTGACAACGCATCATCCACCACGTTCTTTTTCCCTTGCACATGCACAATCTGAAAATGGAACATTGACAAGATGTTTGCCCATCGCATGTGCTTCTTAGACAACTTCGTCTGTGTAAGAAAATATCGCAAGGTTTGATGATCCGTTTGGACAACAAAATCAACCCCTAGCAAATAGTGTTTCCAACTAGTGAGAGCATGAATTACTGCCAGCAATTCTTTCTCATAGACTTGCAAGTTCCTTTCAGTCTTCAAAAGAATTCTGCTCTCATATGCGACTACTCGGCCATTCTGCATTAGAACTGCACCAAGACTATGGCCACACGCATCACATTGAACCACAAAAGGTTTAGAAAGATCTGGCAAAATAATTACCGGATCTGAAGTCAGCTTCTCTTTCAAGTGTTTGAACGCTAAA
This sequence comes from Adiantum capillus-veneris, assembly GCF_014529385.1. Taxonomy (NCBI): domain Eukaryota; kingdom Viridiplantae; phylum Streptophyta; class Polypodiopsida; order Polypodiales; family Pteridaceae; genus Adiantum; species Adiantum capillus-veneris. The sequence goes on along the minus strand of NC_140934.1, from coordinate 162,464,868 downwards.
ATTTCCTTGGCTGTCCACTTGAAAGTAACTCCTTTTCCTTGCAGTGCATGGAGTGGAGAAGCAATCTCAGCAAAATTTCGGATGAACCTCCTGTAATAGGAACATAAGCCTAGAAAGCTTCGAATGTCATGTACGGACTTCGAGTCTGGCCATGACCTAATTGCTTCCACTTTAGCGGGATCCATGCGTACCCCATCCTTTGAAACAATGTGCCCAAGGAAGTGAATCTCTTCCAAGAAGAATTCACTCTTCTTCGCATTTATGAGTAGCCTATTCTTGCGTAGCTCATTGAAAACTGCGGTCAAGTGATCCCTATGCTCTTCTTCAGACTTTGAGTAGACGATCATGTAATCAAAGAAGGTACCCACGAAGTTTCTATGTGGTCTAAAAATTATGTCCATCATTCTATTAAATGTGGCAGGAGCATTTGTGAGACCAAATGGCATGACAAGAAACTCATAGAGACCAAATGTTGTCCTGAACACAGTCTTATGGACATCTTCTGGTCTAATGTGTATCTGATGATACCCGCTCTTTAGGTCTATTCTTGTAAACAATGACGCTCCCTCAAGCCGATCAAGAATGTCATCTATCCTCGGTATGGGGAACCTGTTCTTGATAGTATTCTTATTCAAGGCGCGATAGTCAATGCACATGCGCCATGAACCATCCTTCTTCTGCACTAAGAGTACAGGCGAACAAAAAGGGGATGAACTGGGCTGAATCAGCCCCTTCTCTAAAAGCTCGTTGACTTGACCCATAATCTCTTTCTGCTAGGCTGCACTAACCCTGTATGGTGGTCTATTCGGTGGACTAGAACCTGGCACAAGATCTATAGTATGATCCTCAGGTCTCTCAGGAGGTAACTCCCTTGGCAAAGAGTCCGAAAAACAATCACTGAAACCACTCAAAAAAGTTGACCTGTCTTTATCTAAGGTAGACAAATTAGATACAACTTGAGGTACTTCTTTTGCAAAGATAAAGTACGCAGAAAGATGATTCTTTATTACAGATGAAATAGCAGAAGCAGAAACAACTGGAACAGACTCGCCTTTAAGCTTTACATCAAGGACATGAGTCTTTCCTCTATGTACAAGGGTAATCTTTTTGTTGTAAGTATCCACCATAGAATGCAACCTGTAACACCATGGGATACCCAATAACACATCACAGCCCTCAAGTGGCATAATATGAAACTCTTCCGCATCGACATAACTCTGAATGTGCAGACGAAGCTTTCCCAGAATGGGAGTAACAAGCTCTGAATGTCCTGGGCATGCCAAACCTGCTTCGCCTGTCATACCCATCTCCTCTGCACGAATGCCCAACTTTGATGCCAATTCTGGTGATATGAAATTTGCACGGGCTCTTGGATCAAAGAAAACCAGCACTGTCTGGTCTCTAACTTTGCCCCAAGCTCTGCACAGCTCCGTGGCATCTATGTTTGGCTGATCTCCAACCAAATCTGAAACAACTACTGCACTCGGCTTTGGCTTCTTCCCTTTATGGTCTGACTTGTCATCCTTATCTTGTGACTTCTTCTATGGGCACTCATTTGCAAAGTGTCCTTCCTGTTCACAAATGTAGCATTTCTTGGCCTCCCTAAGAGCTTTCCTTTCTTGAAAAGTTTTGCCAGAAAAATGCCTCTTTTGTCCTTGTCCTCGTTCCGAAGAAGATTTAGACTGCTTCTTGGACGTATCAGCTTCTTGAGTGGAAGGCTTCTTTGCAGGAGACTCAGAAGGCTTTGCTGCAACATTGCCCTTGGCTGAAAACTGTTTGCCCTGGGCCCCTTTCTTGTGGCTATTAAATCCATCGGAATCTCCCTTCGACAGATTGTTGGCCACTCTTGCATTCTCTATCAATTGAAACTTATTCATGACAGTAGTCTTTGTGCAGTAGTCCCTAATTTTCTTGGGCAATCCGCAACAGTACTTCTCAATTTGTTCTGACAAAGGCACAAACCTGTAAGAGGTGACTGGCAACAGTGCGGCCCAAAACTGTTTATTGTACTCTTCCAGATTCGCACACTGTTTAGCATTCAACTCGTGCCATTCTGTCATCACATCCACTTCAAAAGTGTTTGTCAACCATGCAGGCGCAAAAAGCTGTTAGAATTGGACCCACGTTGTTGGGGCTTGACCCTAGTTCAACAATGCGGTCCACCATTGGAGCGCATTCCCTTTCAAGAAAGTGGCAGCCTTGCGTATCTTTGAAGATTCCGTGAAGTTTCCTCTAGCATAAGCTGCATCGAACTGCTGTATGAAGGTCAAAGCCTTCAATTGGTCCTCAATTCCTCTGAAAGTTTCAAACTTCACTCCCTGCCCACCTTCCTTGTAATCCTTAGGCTGACTCAAAGGAGCCACATTATCATAAACAGGTGCCTGTAACAATGGTGCTCCATGAGTGTTCATTCAAGCACTCGCATCAACTGTTTTCCCTGTCATATCTGCATTTTGTACGCATGGCTGCGAAAAACCAGCCATACCAAATTGTGTTCCAGGCACTCGAAACTGGCCATAGGCACCCTGAAAACCTGGTTGGACACCCATGTTCGCGTACATAGGGTTACCCATGCCTGTTTGCATTGTCCCAAACACATTCCCTATCATATAACCTGTGGAAGGTCTAGCCATAGCTTGAAACATTGAACCACCTCCAAAATAACCAGGATAAGTATTCGGTAATGGAACGGTCTGACGCACAGCCTGTTCATTGCTCCCTTGACCATTCACAAACGGTTTCTGTCCAGCTAAAGCAAGTTGCTTTGGATCATTGGACACCGCTAGTTGCTCAACCACATGGGCTTTCCCTCGAGCACCATGAGTCCTCTGCGCATTGGAAATCTCCTTTTCCTGCAACGGCTCAGTCATGCCCTGTGTAGGAGGCTGAAAACCCTGTGTTGGAGCCTGTAAGAATTCCTACATCCTTGGGTTGTTAGCCAACTGCTGAAACATATCCATGCAACAACGCAGTTGAGTTCTAAATAACCTGTCCTCTTCTTGAAGAGTTGAAGGAATTTTCTCTGTGCCATGTGAGGAAGATCCCTCTTCAGGTACTTGATCTCTCTTCTCTGCCATATCGACAAGCTCTGTGTTGCTTTCACCCACAGCAATCCACGCTGCACTTTTTGAAGAAAAAGTGACTATCCCGTCGATGGAACCATATAACCGGCCCGTACAACGTAGAGGGCAGTACTATTTCAAATACCTTTTAACTTTACACAGAGCACTTAGAAGGGAAGAGAACACAGTTGCGTCCAGCCACTAGAATGTCACTGCGCACACGAGACCGACACCCTGTAGGCCCCAAAGACTGGCGCCCCTTTTGGTATTTCTTTATTCAAATTAAGGTAGACGATCCGACCACTTAGCACAAGCTTTCACAAAGCTGTCCAAACCTGGCGAGGGCTGAAAACGCAGGTTTTCGACCGGATTTCGAAAGCATTACGGCGCAAAAACCCCTGTAGGTCAAAAACACCTGTCCAGGACGGATTCCCTCGATATCTGGAAGCTTTCTGGTGAGCTGTCACAGAAATTCAGCGGGCTGTAATTCTCTGGTTTTCACTGTCCGGAGCCCAAAAGCCTGTACATGCATCCCAAGGCTCTCACGAGGCTCCCCCGATGTTCCCTTGCAGTTTAGGTGCGAAACCCTAAACCTGCAGAAAAACACAGCAGGCTGTAATTCCCTGTTTCAGATCGTTTTTAGCGGAGCGAACACGCCTACGCGTGTCCCAAGGGCTCCCGCACGCAATGGGACAGTTCCCCTGTGAATTGGACGAGTTTTCACGCGAGAAAACTCTCCAAACTCGCAATCTTTCGTGATGGAATTGTGCGTACCTGTGGGGGATTAGCAATTAGCTAATCCGGTTCCTGTTCAGAAGGCTCTTGCCTTGGCAAACGCGCATAAACCCCCAGAACTGTACATAGGTCAAATGAGAAGCCCACTAGTGGGGCATAACATACTGTACGTAGGGGAGAAAGAGAGCAGTATGTAGCGTGCGGGGCATCACTCCCGTCACCATACTGTGCATAGAGGGCAAGGTAAGCATTCCATAGCTTCTGTACCTGCTACAATCTACCTGAGGCTGAAAATGGCGCCCCCTTTGTTGATATGCAGCTCGTTTTTGCCTCCCAGAGTGGCAGAATCGCTCACAGGCTGACACGTCGCCCAGTTTCCGAGTTGGGCTTTCCCTGCTAAAAATATCTCAACTGGTGCGTCAGTTGACTTGGCAGCAGAGCAATAGAATGTTCCCCTTGTCATTCCAGAGCTAATGACGCGAACACATTTTCCGGTCAAAAATAGCAGTTCCCTAAATTTTAGGAGATGCTTCCATGGCGTCCCTATCGGTCTCCTGACCATCATTGAAGAGTACCATTTGACCAACATCTACAATGTGGGTTAATTTACTAGCCCCTTTCAACTTATAAAGTTGCAGTGACTTGACGAGTGGCCCAAATTCCAGTTTGGCGCACACGAGCTTCCATACTCATCAGAATTCAGTGCTAACTGGCCCGGGCAGTCCCTGTCTGACCGACCTAGATCCCCGATATGAGAAACCCATTTGGCTGCAGCCGTTTCACACTAGCCATGCAATGTCCACTTGCACCTTTTCAAGGGTTTTGGGACAAACAAGTAAAAATAAAATAAATATATCTAATACTTATTTACGGAAGGCAACATGAAAAATACACCTCTTGGTGACACTAGTACTCAGCACAAACACAAGGTTACTTTACTTCACTTGAAAGAACTGAACTGAACTGAATAAAAGAGAGAGATGCAAAGAGAGAGACGCAAATTAGAGAAAAGAGAGACGACACCGCATGTCGGGTCCAACCACCCTCAAGGGCCCCCTTGCTCTATTGCCAAAGCAAGTACTTGCTTTATTACTTGCACAAATGCTGATACAATGACTAAATGCTGAGACGCGGAGATGCTAAAGGGTACTTGACGCGATTGATGTTGGGTATTGCTGTGCTTGATACTACGGGTACTTGGTACTGCGGGTACTGAAGGTGCTACTGAGGTGCTAAGGGTGCTGCAAGAGATGCTTGGTGCTGCGTCGACGATGACGACACCGACGACGAGGCTGTGGGCTGATCTGCTATCACCGGGACAACGATGGGTTGAAAACTGAAATTGCTAAAGTAGGCGCTGGCTGAAAACTGAAAACGAATGTGACGTTGCGGCGAGGACTGCCACTGCGACGAGGCTAAGGCTGTATGCTGAAAACGCTGGGGTAGGTGGCTGAAAACATTGAGGCTGATGGCTGAAAAACGCTAATGGCTGTTGGGTATCGCTGAGAAGAGGGTATTGTCGATACTACTTCGTCTTCTGCCTCTTCTGCCTTCTCTAGCGCCCAAAGGGCGTCTTTTATAGGTCTTTTAGCCATTTGCCTTACCTACTTTAAATAAATGTCATGTCAAAATCACTTATTAATAAATGACTTAAGTGACTGTTCATATACCTATATGCTTAAGTGACTTAATTGTGCAAGTGAGGGCATGCAACTATGACAGGCCTGGACATGCACGTCTTGCTAGAGGATCACAAGGGTGCCAGGTGTCAGGTGCAACGGAAGTGTTTACGGATTTAGCTCGGATCTAGTACTCTACACACAAACACAAGGTTACTTTACTTTACTTGAAAGAACTTAACTGAATGAAAGAGAGAGACGCAAGAGAAAGAGAAAAGAGACGACACCGAATGTCGGGTCCCAAACCCTCAAGGGCCCCCTTGCTCTGTTGCCAGAGCAAGTACTTTCTTTATTCTTGTACAATCCTAATACAATGACTAAATGCTGAGATGCTAATGGAAACTGATGCTACAGATGCTGGGTACTACTGAGATACTGAGGGGTACTGTGGGTACTGGTGTAGTACGGGTACTAAAGGTATTGGGGTACTGCGGGGTAATGAGGGGTTCTAAACTTCTATGTCCACGACGATGATGTCGACGACGAGGTACTCTTGAGTTCTATGTCGACGACGAGGTACTGTTGGGTTCTATGTCGACGACAGGGTATTGATGGGTCTATGTCGATGACGAGGTACTGCTAGGTTCTCTGTCGACGACGACGGCGCTATGACTGAATGCCGGTAACTGTTAGCGATGTTGATGGCTAAGGTCTGCAACCATGACGAGGCTAAGGGCTTAAATCTGATGCGATCATGCTGGCTGAAAACGCTGATCATGCTAGCTGAAAACGTCAATCATTCTGGGCTGAAAACGCCGATGGAGAATTGCTGGTTCCTGTGGAACTTGGTACGGCTTGGTTCTTTAGAGGCTCCTTCACTGCTCCTCTGCCTTCTACAGGTGCCCAAAGGATTTCTTTTCTAGATCCTTTAGCCATTTTCCGTACCTACATGCCAACAAGGGTAAATGAAAAGTCACTTATTGATAAAATGCACTTTAAGAGGTGGTTCATGTGCAGTAAATGCCTCCTAAGTGCTAAAATGAGGTCCTGTGCAAGAGAGTGTATGCAACTATGATCGGCCTCGACATGCACGTCCTACTAGAGGCTCACAAAGGTGTTAGGCTAGGTCCTAAGCCAAAACTCATGCTAGACTGTAGCAGAAGCATGTCCAGGTTGTAGCGCAAATGAAGTGTGCACGTGACATGCGAGGCTAGGTCCTAAGCTAAGACTATAGCAGAAGCTTGTCCGTGGCGCAAGTGAAGTGCGCACATGACAATCCCCCTTGTTAACGGTGAGGCACAACTGCCGAACTTCTACCTCTGGATACTTTCGGTACTTCTGATGTTGAATGCTTTTGATGCTTATGGATGCATAAACCGATGAGAACTCCTCCAAACTTGTGGATACTGCAGATGTAGGTACAACTGCGTTGTAAACATCGACCAGCCAAGTTACTAGCTTGCCTTACTATTGTCGCAAAAGCTTGTCCACATGGCGCAAGTGAAGTGCGCACATGACATCCCCCCATTGTTAAAGGTGAGGCACGACTGCCAAACTTCTACCTCTGGATACTTTCTGTACTTCTGATGTTGAATGCTTATGATGCTTGTGGATGCATAAACTCCTCCAAACTTGTGGATACTATGGATGTAGGTATTGCTACGATGTAAACACCGACGACCAGCTGATTTACTAGGTAGGCTTACTACTGTCGTAGAATACCGGCCTTGGTGCTGACTCTGCCATGCGAGTAAGCATTACCACTCGAATAGTCCTGTCATAAAAACATTGCGGGTCAAGATGAAAGGTAAGGGTGCTCGGAGGTATTTCCAATGGTGCCATGTCGACAGAAGTCGATGCACACTACATGCAAATGCAAATGCGAATACAAAAGAGGGTTAGGAACCTTGCACCAACTCCTTCCATATCCACATATAGGAGGTGTTGGGTATGCAAGCCCAAATTTGGTCCGGTGTGTCAACTGTGGGAATTACCTCTTAGGGCATGCAGTAGACCCTCAGTTTGCATGGAAGGTGGTTTATCTTATATATGTAACTTTGTTTTACAAACAATATAGCGTTATTTTTTCGACTCTCTCTCTCTCTCTCTCTCTCTCTCTCTCTCTCTCTCTCTCTCTCTCTCTCACCTGGGGGTAGTCTTTACTGGGCCGAGATTTTCCTTGAGAAGAGCACCAGAGATGCATACACTTACTTGGGGGTAGTCTTTACTGGGCCGAGATTTTCCTTGAGAAGAGCAGCAGAGACTAGACTAACTAGAGCTGGTGCGGCTCTAGGAGGAATGGAGAGGATGTGTTCGCACGTTTAGTTCCAGGAACCTAGGACAAAGTTATGGCTCTTTGATACTTTGGTTGCCTCTACTATGTTATATGGGGTGCAGGTTTGGGGACCTTCTGTAGGCCAGGAGGGTTGGAGGCGTATGGAGAAGCCCCTGGTATCTATGATCTCTCGGCTGATTAGAGCCAAGGCTTCCGTACCGCATGATATCATTCGAGCGGAATTAGCTGCCCCCCCTATGGAGATTGAGGCTCTTACTAGATCAGTCTCCTTTGTACACAATCTCTGGGATACTACCAGAGACAGATATGCCAGGGTGGCTCTAGAGTCCTCCAGACAATTAGCTCTTAATGGGGATACATCATGCTGGTATGCACAGATGGCATCATGGTTTCACACACATGGTTTCACCATGGACAGGTTGCCTCCTTTTCAATACTCTCTACAGGCACCCTTGAGGTCTTTGACGCGGGTAGAGATTAATAGACTCATTCGTCAGGATCTGATCCAGCTGGACATGAGGAGGACATGGATAGAGCCGATACAGAAGTTGGGCACAAAGATGGCTTTCTATAGAGAGCATTTTCTCCACCTCATGGGGGATGGCTTTGTGATTCGACCTAGCTATATGGACAGGCATCTTTCTCATGGTGTGCGATGTGCCATTGGCCAGATACGCACGTCCTCACATCAGCTCGAGATTGAGACTGGCAGATTCAGAGGGACACCAGCAGATAGCAGGATATGCCGCTTATGCCATCTAGAGCTAGAGACAAAGGTACATTACATATGTCATTGCACAGTGTACTATGAGATACGAGGCCGTTTTCATTGTCTATTCAGAGAAGGTTTTGGGCCTCTATCTAGGGTCATGAGTTATGAGGATCAGAGATGTCTTGGGCTATATATACTTGAGCTACACAGGCATAGAGAAACTTTACTGAGGAGAGCTGGAGAGAGACAACCCCAGAGACAGATCACAGATTTCTTTACACTAGATATACACCCAAAAGAACAGACAGAGGAGCAACCAACTGTGAAGAGGTCTACCCGCACTGCTGGCATTCTCATAGACCGAGCAATGGAGCTAGGGAGATCTAGACAACCCCGATGGAGAAGAGGAGCTACACACTTTCGAAGGAAGCTACAGCAAAGGATTCGAGCCATACTTTTTCGTCGTCCAGAGTGCAGATGAAGATGGATCTCTATGAAGATAGATCTCTACTTCCCTCCCAAATTGTCTACACATTGTATTGCTCAGTTCACGCATTTCACGCCTTTTGCCTTTCACACCTATCCGCTTAGTTTAGGATTCCGCAGTATTTATATCTTGTTATCCCTAGTTTAAAAATTTATTTTGTTAATTTGACTTGGTATCAGATACACCGCATTGTAACTTCCTGGTCTCATAGGTCATTTTGGCCTTTTGAAGACGTTAATATAACATTTCATTTCTCTCTCTCTCTCTCTCTCTCTCTCTCTCTCTCTCTCTCTCTCTCTCTCTCTCTCTCTCTCTCTCTCTCTCTCTCTCTCTCTCTCTCTCTCTCTCTCTCTCTCTCTCTCTCTCTCTCTCTCTCTCTCTCTCTCTCTCTCTCGCACCTGCACCTTTCTCGCCATGGCTGCACGCCATCACCCCCCATAGCCACACCACCCATCAACTGGTATTCTAGCAGCCAGGTTTTCGACTCAACGTCGTGGGAACCGCTACTCAGAAGAGACTTGGCCTTCGTCGACCTGCATGGTTTCGATTGTAACCACCAACAGAAGATTCGCCCTGGCTTGAATAGAAATCTTCGACACTACAGCGTCTCCTGGTTCGGCCTCCTCAGCCCGCTGCGAGCAGACTTCTCTATCGAGGCTTGTGTCGACTATCCAAGAGCTTATGGACCATGCTGCGGCGGTCGGCTACAACCTTATGGAAGAAATCTAATTTTGGTGCAGGTTTCAGGATGGAAAGCTAGTCGTCTTTTATAGCTCGACTGATGTCGAGATTGCTTTTTAAGTTTGAGTTCTTTTTGAGAACTTGTTTGGTGATCATGTTTGGAATTTGTTTGAAATGGATGGTATTTGTTTTAAACCTGTCTTGGTGCCGATTTGAATTGTTTGACTTTGGTTTTCATACTAGTTTCAATAATTGGTGATTTACTCCCAGGTGACTCCACCAAGAGAATGCTTCTTCATACTCATGGCCCGGACACTTGTGGTTATTTGCAGGGAGAGTGTCACAAACTGCTGATGTGCCAAAGCCCTGACGAATGGAGAAAACTTGCAGATCCTGGCCGAGGGGCCTAAACCCTAAGAAGAGCAAGCAACAGCAGAAGAAGAAGTCCTACCAACTTATGGGACCCCATCTGATGGGGCCCAAGAGGCATAAAGGAATTAAAATAAAGCAAGACCCACACCCACACACAAAGGCTTGCATAGCCGGCTAATGACGTAGCAAACCTGTACGGACAACCCAGATTTCGCGCTAGCTGATGACGTGGCAAACCTGTACGGACAATCCGCGTTTTGCGCTGACAGTGCTGACGTGGCAATTGTACGGATTTCCGCAAAATGTGTTGGCAGATTTTTGAGCATTGCTTTTGGACCAGATGCTTTTGAGTTTGAAGGCTTTTCATGTAAACTACTTTTGGGCCTAGGGCCTTTAAATATGAGGCCATGGGCTCATTCTTTGGCATGCTTCCAGGAGAAGGTGCATAGTTTGGAGTACCGGCTTGTACTGTGTTGATGCAATATAAAGAAATACCGAAAGGGGCGCCAAGGTTTGGGGCCAATACTCTCTGGGGTGGAATTCCGCCACTCCATGTCGCATGTCGTCTGTCGCTCTCTGAGTTCAGTTGTTATTGAAGTGCTAAAAGTCTGTTCAATTTGTTCTTTTCTATTGGCACGTGGTGTCCGTTTTGTGATAGGAGTATTGCATGTTTGAAAAGTGTTGTCTTTTACTCATGGTCCGGACCCTTGTGGTTATTTATCGGGGGAGTATTGTTGTTGTTACTCATGGCCCGGACCTGGATGGTTAGAGTATTAAGAAGTCTGAGCAGTGCTTACTGTCAACACCTCCAAACAATGCAGGTTGCCGTCTCGGGGGCGTTTGGTTGTAAAAGGCCTCTATTTCATGGCCCATACCTTTTTAGGTTATTTGCGGGAGGAGTGATGATGGAGTCGTTGAACAGCTCGTGGCCCGGACCAAGATGGATATTTGCGGGGGGAGTGTTCATCGGCGACTTTATGTTTCTATGCCTTGTAATATGCATTTATGAGCATTTGTGTTGCGTTGTGATGTGCCAACCACTAAATATTCCTTATTGGATGAGATTTTTCTAAGAAACCAACTACCTAGGATATCAAGAGCTCCAATCTGGAATGAGACTCCTTATTGGATGAGATTCTTTTGGGAAGCCAACGACCCAAGAAATCAAGAGCCCGATCTCAAATGAGACTCCTTATTGGAAGAGATTTTTTCTGGGAAGCCAACAACCAGGATATCAAGAGCTCCAATCTGGAATGAGAAAATTGATTGTCCCTTGGATTGTCCCTCGGAATGACCCTCAAAAAATTTTGAGCTAACTTGAGTTGTTTGTAGATATGTTGTAATCATGGACGATTACTTTCTGTCATGAAGGGAGGAATGCCACAAACTGCTGACGCGTCAAGCCACTGAAGAGCGGAGCCAACATACAGATCCCGACCGAGGAGCCTAAACCCTAGGAGAAGCACCAAAAGCAGGTTTACCAACTTGCAAAGTCTTGCCGAGTGGACTATTCAAAAGAAGAAGTCTTACCAACTTATGGGACCCCATCCGATGAGGCCCAAGGAACCTAAAGAGATTAAAATAAAGCAAAACCGCGCTCTCTTCCGTAGAAGATGATGACATGGCACCTGTAAGGACGCCCGTGATTTGCATTGGCAGTGCCACGTGGCAGCTTGTATGGATTTTCGCAATTCGCGTTGACATGCTGACATGGCAGGTGTACGAATTTCCATGATTTATGTTGGGCAACTTTAGGCGCCATCTTTTGGGACAAGATGCTTTTGAGTTTGAAGCTTTTCATGTAAATTGCTTTTCATAGGCCCAAGGGCCTTTTAAGTATGTGCAGAGGGCTCAGTCTCTGGCAAAGAAATACCAAAAGGGACGCTAAGGTTTGGGGCCAATGCTCTCTTGGGGTGGAACTCCTCCACTCCCCGTCTCGTGAGTCGTGCATCTCTTTCAGTTCAATTGTTATTTGAGGTGCTTAAAGTTGTTCAGTCTGTTCTTTTCTCTTGGCACTTGGTGCCTGTCCCCGTGACAACTTATGTCCTCTAAGACAGAGCGATGAAGACGGGAGCGCACCCAATGTGCGATGGACGAAGGGTGGGAGTGGCTAATAAGTCCGAGGTCGGGACATGAAGGTTCTTTAACAAACAAAGCTCTTGACAGCTCTGTCAAATTCTCTTTGAGAATCAATGTGTGCTGAAGGGATCGGATCCTCAGTAGATGAAGAATCTTTCTGAACTCTGATACCACTGTCACAGGCTTGAACACTCCAAGCGAGAAATCAATAGCAACACACGAACGGAAACTTCAAAATCATTGAATTTTAGTAGAGAGAGAGAGAGAGAGAGAGTCGACACGACACGACGGAGTTTGCACCCAAAAGCACTGGCCCCCAAGGTTGGTGCCCGTTCGGTACTTCTTTATTATTGATCACATCAAGGTACAACTCTCGAGGGTCCTCTGATCTCAAACTCTGCATCCAGATGCTCTACAAAGTGAGGCCCCAATGGCTCTTATAAATATTACAAGAGATGCCCAAAAGCAGTGCCCCAAAAGCTTCACGTTCAAAATCATCTTGGCCTAAAAGCTAGCGCTAGGGCTGCGAGCGCAATAGGTGGAAATTTGTACGGTTTGCCATGTCAGCAACATAAAACGCAGACGTGTGTACAACTGCCATGTCATCAACACGAATCATAGGCATCCGTACAGCTGCCACGTCATCAGTCTTCACGCGGTTCTTTTGTCCCTTCAGCCCCATTGGCGGATAGGACCTCTCGGATTCATTCTCCAGGTTGATACACTTCTTCTGCATCTTTCAATAGGGTTTCGACCCCTCTGTCCGAAGTCTGTCCTTTAGGTCATGCTATGTCTTACTTTGTGACATCTGACGTGGAGAAGCTTTGAGCTTAAATCTGCAAAAAAATGGAGCCCGAATGTGGTCAATACCTCAACCAAGATGGGGGTTGGTGCATAGGCATTGTTAGTAATCAAGGACAAAGACCCTCTTACAGTTGAGGATACCCTTTCACAGCTCAAGTGGTAGTTGGCCATGCAAAAAGAACTTGATCTTATCAAGAAGAATAACACATAGGAGTTGGTTCCGCGATGGTTCTTTAAATAAGCAAAAGGCACAGCTTGTTGCCAAGGGCCTTGCCCAAAGACATGCAGTGGACTACGACGAGACCTTTGCACAAAATAAGGATATCACCAAATGATGATGTGGCACGCTATACGGACAAACCCACAGATCGCACTGACATGCTGACGTGGACAGCCGTATGGAATTCCGCGAAATGCGCTAATTGATGTTGACGTGGCAGCGTACAAATTTCCGCGTTTTCTGCTGGGAGATTTTGAGCTAGCAGCTTTTGATGTACTGCTTTTGGGAGCCCTTGGGGCCTTTAAATTTGTAACTTGAGGGCCTCCTGTACTCAGTCTGCTGAGCAGAGAGGACCCTCGGACTTTGTACTTTGCTCAAGCATTAATATAAAATAAATACTGAAAGAGATGCCAGATTTTGGGGCCAATACCTCTGGGCACGGAACTACCGACTCTATTTAAACTGCCATAAAGTTCGTGAGGTGTTTTAAGTGATTCTCTCGTGTGTCGTGCCAAATTTCCGACTTGGTGTGCCCAAGTCTGTTATAGAGGATGGTGACTACTTGGACAGTTTTTTCCCTAGCTATCTTTTTTGGTTGGCACGTGTTTCAGATGGATGTCGCGTCAGCTTTCCTCGAAGGCAACTTACAAGAGGTGTAGGTGGAGCAACCTCCAAGATTTTTAGATCCAGATTTCAATGACATGGTTTATAGGTTGTGGAAGGCTCTCTATGACCTAAAGCAAGCGTCTTGAGCATGGTATCGAAGATAGAATCTTTTGTCCCACGGTACTCCTTTTGTTATTCTTCTACAAACCCAGATTTGTATATTTTCAGTGAGGGAGAATTGGTGACTCTTACTATCTTGTACGTGGACAATCTTGTGATTACAGGTAGCCATGAGTAGCACATCTTCAATACTATGGAGACCTCGGCTAAGAAGTTTAAGATGATAGATCTTGGCTTGCTTCACTACTTTCTTGGATTGGAGATATCACAAACAAAGGGGGACATTTTTCTCTCTCAGCAACGCTATGTTCGAGTTGTTGGAAGCATTTGGTATGACCAAGTGCAAACCTACCCCATCTATTATGGATCCCGACCTGAAGTTAGTCACACCATGACCCCTCAGATGTAGCAGACGCTACAAAGTATCGGAAGCTGGTCGGTTCTCTTATTTGGATATTCAACATGAAACCGGCCTGTTTAATCCAAAAAGGGCGGTAGACCTTAGACTTGAACTTTATTTGCTTTCATCCATTTAATTTGTCGCCCACTTTACCTGTACTTTCAAGACACAACAAAGGGGAAAGGGATACAGGCTGCTAGATTGCACCTGTATGAGAAGACCGACACCAGATTGGCCCCTAAATAGGCGCCCCTTTCGGTATTTCTTTATTCTTTAAAAGAGGGAATAAAAGCTGTGGTTCCCTACAAGCTGCCCCGCACAATCTAGGCTGAATTTCATATGTTCTGGCCCGATTTTGGCAACATAATTGTACTAGGACCCTTCACAGTCGGTATCCCCACGCATTAGATGACTTTCCCAACGCATACGGACACTTTGCAAAACCAGGCAAGAATCTACAGCAAGCTGAAATCTCTGTTTTTTGCCCCGAAAATGCGCCAGATCAACTGTACAGCGGTCCCCTCGCATCCCCGAACCTCCTAAGGGTATTAGGGTCCGTTTAGGGCCAAAACCCTAAACCTGCAAAAATACACAGCAGGCTGTAATTCACTGTTTCGGTCTCCTTTCGCGTGCCGATCGCATCCATAGCAAGTCCTTGAGCTCCCGCACCTGTAGGGCTACTTGCCCTTTGAATCGGACGGGATTTCGCACGTGAAACCTCTCCGAATTTACCTGTACCTGCGGGGGATTAGCCGCTAGCTAATCCAGTACCTGTGCAAGAGGCTCTTGCCTCGGCAATCGCGCATGAACCCACATAACTGTACATTGGTCAAATGAAAAGCCCACTAGAGGGGCATGACATACTGCCATAGGGGAGAGAGAGAGCAGTGCATAGCATGCAGGGCAGCACTCCTAGCACCGCACTGTACATAAGAGGGAAAGGAAGCACTCCATAGCTCTCAACCTGTGATGACAGGAGCTGAAAAATGAGCCTTTTCTCTCTAAATTCAGCGCCACTTCTTCATGCATGAGGAAAGTGCACAAAAATGTGCCACTTGGCGCGTTTACAAGCCATTTCCCGTTTCGGGGTTGCCGCCTAAAAATCTCCGGACTGGTTGCCCAATTGGCTTCGCGGCAGAGTAATAAAATGTTTCCCTTGTCATTCCGGAGGTAATGACGCGAACACATTTTCAAGTCCAAAATAGCAGTTCCCTAAATTTTAGGAGATGCTGCCATTGTATCTTTCTAGGTCATCTGACCCTCTTTGTACACTGCAACCACACCAAGAACTGAAATGTAGCCTCTGTAGCAAAGGATTCCACTTTGGCTAGTCAATGACCCCGCTTTGGCTAACCATAGTCCTTGTCCAACCTTAGTGCTCTCTTGCCCTCAGGCCTGGACTCCCTCTGAACAGTTCCACACTAGCTATGCAATGCAGGGCAGTTAGATTTCTAGAGGGGTGTTTCCAAAAAGTGAAAATAAATAAATAATAAGAAAGAAATCAACAAAAAGGATAGATAGTAGTCACATGTTGGTGACACAACACCTGCTTTGATGTTAGTTTCCCGGTGGGACTTCTCAATGTGTTTATGCAAAGACCCGCCAAGCCACATATGGAGTAGGCTCTCTCAACCTTGCGGTATTTGAAGCAATCAAAGTCATTATATTGGGGCGGTGATCTTAATGGACCATGGCGATCGACTACAGGTTACACCTTTTTAGTTTGGCTCAAGAGCGATTTTATGAAGCGATAAGAAACAACTATGATTAGGGAGCGAGGGATGTGCCCAACCAAGTGAGCGTCCGATAGGCTGGCATGAGGCAAGACCCCTCTTCCTAGGATTTCCCAGAGTCTTAAAGTCTAGTGTTTTGCAGTCTCTATTTTATGAGCACTTATTGTGACTTTATAGTGACATTTCATATTACTAGGGTCATACTTATATTTTATGAGGTCGTGGGGTACATGTTGTAAGTAGGGCATATTGGGGAATCCCTATATAGGGCCCCCCACCCCCCTTGTATCAATTATCAGTTTATAGCAGAGCTGGCCAGAGTTTTGGGGCCAACCACTCTCTCTCTAGCGTTTTCTCTCCACCAACGATCTCTCTTGCGTTTGTGCTTGCGATTTCCTTCTATCTACTAGCGCTAGTGTCAAGTGCAACGCACACAGAGCTCTGATACTAATGTCACGTGCAACAGAAGTGTTTAAGGATTTAGCTCGAATCTAGTACTCCACACAAACACAAGGGACACTTTACTTCACTTAAAAGAACTGAACGAAAGAGAGAGACAAATGAGAGAGAGAAAACACCAAATATCAGGTCCCAAACCCTCAAGGGTTCCCTTGCTCTGTTGCCAGAGCAAGTACTTTCTTTATTCTTGCACAATGTTCATACAATGCTGCTAAATGATGAGATGTTGATGCTAATGGGTATTGATGCTACTGATGCTGGGTACTGCTAAGGTCTATGTCGAAGACGATGAAGTCGACGACAAGCTTCTGCGGGTCTATGTCGAAGACGGTGAAGTCAATGACGGGTCTATGGCTGAACGCTGGAATCTGCTAGCATGGTCGACGGCTTGGGTCTGCAAACGCGACGAGGCTAGGGCTGAAAACTGAATGCTCATGCCTCTGCTGATGCTACAATCTGAAAACGCTGATCTGCTGGACTCTGCAACGCTGGACTGAACTGATGCTAAACGCTGAACTGTCCCGATGCTGAACGCTGGTCAGAACTGATGTTAAAATGCTGATCAAAACTGATTGTCGTCTTCCTTCCTTTCTTCTTGTTTTCTTCAGCCCACAAGGCTGGCCTTTATACGCTTGTCATGCTGAGTCAGCAAAATACGTACAATCAACTACAATTTGTTTATTATACTGTAAGTCACTTTATTAAATGACTCTAAGGGGTTGTTCCCATGCTGTAAAGCCTGTATGCTAAACTCACCGTATTGTCCAAGAGACGGTATGCAACTATGACCGACTTGGACATGCACGTCTTGCTAGAGGCTTACAAAGTGCCAAGCTCAGTCCTAAGCTAAGACTCATGCTAGACTGTAGCAAAAGCATGTCCACGTAGTGTAAGTGAAGTGCGTACGTCAGGGCTTTGATACCAATGTCAGGTGCAGCGGAAGTGTTTAAGAATTTAGCTCGGATCTAGTACTCCGCACAAACAAAAGGGACACTTTACTTCACTTGAAAGAGAGGGTATGCAACTATGACTGACCTGGACATGCACGTCTTGCTAGAGGCTTACAAAGTGCTAAGCTCAGTCCTAAGCTAAGACTCATGCTAGACTGTAGCAAAAGCATGTCCACGTAGTGTAAGTGAAGTGCATACGTCAGAGCTTTGATACCAATGTCAAGTGCAGCGGAGGTGTTTAAGGATTTAGTGGGTAGTGAGGCTATTCATACAAAGGCATGGAGGGTAGGGAAGAAGACACAAGGAAATGGGGACACTTCAAAGGAAAGAGCTCTAATCATGCGCTTCCCATCCATGGAGGCAAAGAAGGAGTTCTTGAAGAAGCGTCCTACACTAAAGAAAACGGGCATATTCCTTATAGATGACCTCACACTCACACAGCTTGCTCATATGAAAGAAGTCATGCCCGAGATAATGACAACTCGAGAGAGGGGGAAAGTGGCCCTCTACACGGATCGAGGAGTTGTATTCTCGAGAAGCCCCCCGCATGATGGTGCGAGACCTGTGGGACCACACTCAGAGTGGCTACATGGAATTGTAATGGATCTTTGCGCCTTGATGTAGGGGCCTTTGAGGATAGTTTCACAGGGAGAGACATCATTTTCTACTCTGAGACGCATCACGCCCTGAGGCAGTCCATGCCCCATGTGAGCGGATGCAAATGGGAGACAACTTGCAGACAAGAGACTCAATCAAAGCACAGAGGACGAGGTTCAGGAGAAGTGGCAGTCTTATTCAGGGACGAGCTACAGTCTCTGATACATATAGCTTGGAGGGATAAGCGTGCCAGGTACATGTGGGTGAGACTCAAGGCAGATACAGGCAGATATCTCTACATCGCTATTTGTTATTTCCCTCCTAGTAAGTCAGTATATGCATCACCTAGAGGACAATCCCCCATCTCTATTTTGGATGATGATATATGGGGGTTTTCCAGAGATGGCGACATTATTATCTTGGGGGATTTCAATGCTAGGACTACCCATCATCAAACATTATTCTATAATACCTCAGAGGAGTTGATGTGGGAGCTTGATATTACAGAAATAGGCCTGTCTAGATTATCACAGGATGAGAAGCACACTGAGTATGGGAGATACTTGATTGATATGGGGACTGCACATGGATTGCCCATTTTGAATGGCCTACAAAGATTCCCTGCAGCAGGTGGTTTTACATGCTTTCCACATCGGCATGGCGCTAGTACAGTGGAATATGTTATGGCTCCGCCAGGACTCATTCCTTCCTTTCAGGATTTCATGGTGGGAACTAGGCTGGTTGGGGTAGCAGTCAATCATGCTATCTTGTCTTCCACTCTATCATTCCAATTCAACACAACTCCATTGGGAGAGGCCTCCACACATACTCGGTATACCTTCACGAGGGAGATGGATCACGTGTACACTGATGAGATGTACAGGCAGCTATGCACTCAAGAGCCAGGACGACCACTAGATGAGCTCACCCAGATTCTGACAGAGACGCTCCATGATGTAGCATCAGAGGCATATCCCCACAGCCAGCCTACACACAGACGATCTCGGAGCATGCCTCAGAACAGTTGGTATGATGAGAAGTGTAGAGAGACGAGGATCAGATTACACAGAGAGGTGTTCATGGATACTACTATGTTCATGGGTACTACTACACATAGACAGTCACGGATTATCTTTCGGCCTAACACGACGAGAGAAGAGGGCTTACCTATCTCAATTAGAGCGTGATCTGTATCAACTGTTTATGAGTCAAGACTCTAGTGAGGTATGGAGGCTTTTCAATGAGCACTCTTCAGCGCCAGCCATCACTTCCACAGAGACATGGGGGGAATATGCTACATCTCTCTATACAACATCGCGGCAGCCACCTTTGCCTGACCCTCCAGAGGCATGCCCAGAAACATGTGCTTTCTTTATTGCTGGGAGGGTAAGAAAAGCCATTGACAAGATGAAGACAAGAAGAGCACAGGATCATGATGGTCTGGTAGCAGAGCACTTTATCCATGCCAGAGATATGCTTGCAGCGCCTCTTGCTATGATGTTTAATAGAGCCATGTATAAGGGTTTCCCTTATTGTGCCTATCTTCAAGTCGGGAGATCCTATGCTTCCCGGGAATTACCGAACCATCATTGTTGGTCACACTCTGGCTACTAGGCTATATGCATCAATTCTTGAGCATGAGTTGAGTGGATGGGCAGAGAGAGAGGACATATGGGCAACTGGACAGGCAAGGTTCAAGAGAGGTTTCTCCATTCTTGACCAGATTTTGACATTCAGAGCCATTATTGAGGAGGGTAGACACCATGGCAGGAGGATATATTGTAGCTTTGTGGATTTCCGCAAAGCCTTTGATACAGTGCCACGAGACAGACTCATACGCAGATTGCGAGACATGGGGGTGCCCACAGAGCTGATATGGGGTATCTTAGCTTTATACAAGACAATGGTAGGACAGGTACGCACTACTCAGGGCATCTCACATGGTTCACTCCACCAATGGGGTGAAGCAGGGTTGTCCCTATCTCTGATTCTCTTTGGGATATATGTGGATGAGTTTTCAGATTATGTACAGACAGAGGGTGATATTACAGAAATGGGCCTGTCTAGATTATCATAGGATGAGGAGCACACTGAGTATGGCAGATACTTGATTGATATGGGAACTGCACATGGATTGCCTATTTTGAATGGCCTACATAGATTCCCGGCAAAAGGTGGTTTTACATGCTTTCCCCATTAACATGGCGCTAGTACAGTGGATTATGTTATGGCTCCGCCGGGACTCGTACCTTCCTTTCAAGATTTCATGGTGGGAACTAGGCCGGTTAGGGTAGCAGTTGATCATGCTATCTTGTCTTTCACTCTATCGTTCCAGTTCAACACAGCTATTGGGAGAGGCCTCTACACATACTCGATATACCTTCACGAGGGAGACGGATCCCGTGTACACTGATGAGATATACACGCAGCTATGCACTCAGGAGTCAGAACGACCACTAGATGAGCTCACCCAGATTCTGACAGAGACACTCCATGATGCAGCATCAGAGGCATATCTGTAGCGCGGATAGTATGTCGTGCTCTCTACAGTGAGTGCTCCTCAGTGCAATGTGCGTGACATCTCACCCAAAACAGAATGAAAACACAAGAAACAATAGATAACAGCAAATCAACACAAAGACATAGCAGCAGACCAGAACAAATGGACTCGACTATCTCAAAGGAACCAGTACAGACTCTGGCGTGGCAGCACACTCAGCTCCAGCCAAGAACTTAAAGGTACAATGGGGGTGTCGAGGCTCAGGAGTGCAGAGATGGTGCAGACGTGCTGTGTGTATAGACTCGCTCTCAAGACGACAACTCTAGACCATATATGAAGAAGATGATAACGATGACCCAACAGCTACTACTTATATGTCCCACCATAAAGAGGCACCAACGGCTCATAAATGTCAGCCATCTAAGTCTATGTCCAAACTGAGTGGTGGTGGTGACTTGGCCACCATGTCCACTAGACCACCATCTGTATCCTTGCCACGTGTCATTGCCCAGCCCAGCCCAAAGAGTCCGTCCAGTGTGAACCAGACTAGACCAACAGTACTAACTGTGTGTCCTGTGAAAGTGACACTGTAGCCTGCTCCTACAGGTTGCCCGCCACAAGACTGCTCATCGTCTCGGTGAGAGAATACTGAATTAAAGAGACACTGAAACTAATAACTCAATTAAAGAAGAGACTGAAGAGGTAGGGCAATCTGCCTCAAGCGACCCTAACGCAGTGAGGCCATGCTTGAATGAACAAATTCCGCTCTAACGTAGTGAGGCCATGCTTGAGCCTTGAACAAATTCCACAAAGCAGTTTCCACTATGCAGTAGATAGGTGTTGAGGCCATGGTTGAAAAATTTCCACAAAGCAGTACCCACCATACTCCGTACACGGTGCTTTACCCAACAGATAGGTGCTCAGGGTTGCGGGGCTAAATAGATGCTAGGAGATTGGGTGAGTAGGGTTAGGAGGAGAGGGAGGGGGTGGGTAGAGGCGAGTGGAGAGGGGTAGGGCGAGAAGGGCTAGATAGGGGCAAGAGGGGGGTGAGGAGCGAGGGGGGTGGGTAGGGGCGAGAGGTAGTGAGGGGGTGGGTAGGGGGGGCGAGGGTGAGTGGGCAGGGGGCGAGGGGTGGGTAGGGGGGCGAGGGCTAGGTAGGGGGTGGGTAGGGGCGAGAGGGGGTGTGAGTAAGGGCGAGGAGGGAGGGAGGGGGAAGTGAGGGAAGATGGCACAACAGATAGATATCATGATCAAGGAACTCATCAAGCTTGAAATCAACATTGTTTTTGTTGTATCCCGTCTTGAGGAAGCTTTGTGAAGGGAGTTCGCTGGACACAGAGGAGAGCTTTGTTTAGGTCGGAGAAGCAGACACCGATGGGGCTGAAGTTGATGGGGCTGATGTTAAAGGTTGGTGAACTCTTGTAAAGGAGATTTCTTTCCGCTTCTATGATTCTTCATTGGCTCACCAAATCCAAAGGCTACCACCAAGGGCGCACGGGGAGTAGCTTCTGTTACCTTCAACCTTTGTGTTGGCTCGGGTGGCCTACTATATTTAGTTACTGTGGAAACATGTAAGAAGGTGTACCTCCAGGCAAAGAATGAATAGAGACTCCATAACAAGGCATAGATTTGGTAGCGTCCAACCACTCCAACAGATCCTCATCTGACCCATCAGGTGGAGTAGGCTGTTCCAATTCAAGGCTGGTTTCTAGGGACAAAGAACTATGTTGTACGTCGCGATCCATGCCTCCTAGGCGAATGGGTTGCATCGGGGAGCCACAATGGCATCGTTTCCCCAATCATGAAGTGCTTTAGTGTGTCGCAAACATGGTCTACCAATGAGCAAGGGAAATCCGCCCTCAACCTGGGGAAGACGAACCACAACAAAATCCAAGTTAAAAGTAAAGTCTTGTACCTGCAGAGGCACATTATCCACTATGCCCATTGGATAGACTGTCCGCTGGTTAGCCAATGTAACTGTGGAGGGAGCAGGGCAAGTAGGCTGTAGACCTAGAGCTAACATAGTGAACTCGGGCATCAGGTTGATGCCAGATCCACCATCCACTATCACTCCTGAGAATTGCCACCCCAAGACGGACACGGTGAGACGAGGGCTTCGATAATCAGTGAGGGGAGCAACGGGATGGGATATCATATAGGACTCTGATGGTCGCACTGGGAGGTGCCCGCCACTTAACAACAAGAGTGTCACTTCTCAACTCGCATCTAGTCGCAGCATGTCATAGAGGGACACTTGTTGGAAGGTGTTCTTCAAGATTGTCTATGTGGTAAGCTTTTCTTTTTCTACCAGTGGTTTCTCTGGTACCTTGATCTTCTGTAGATCGGAAACTGCTTCCAAGAAAGCTTCATCAATATCGGAGAGCAAAGATTTGGATTCTTTCTTGGCGCTGGGGAATGGCTTGTCAACAGTTGAAGCAGGGTATCCACTGTTGTGAGAATGTGTGGGGGAGTTGAACTTGCTGGAATGATAAGACCGAGAGCGGCTCTCTGGGCTCGATTGAGGACACCCGATGGCTCCTCTACCAATTGCGGCTTATCTTGAGGGGTAACCACATGAGCAGAAGGGGGTGGCTGAGAAACGGTGCTAACTGCTATCAGATTGAGCTTAGGAAAGGTAAACTCATTCTGGCTTTGACTTGGGTTCGAAGCCGTGGATGCACGAATTTTAGGGCAATTCTTATTATAGTGATCCTTCGTTTCAAGGCAATGAAGACAGGGAGGGGACCCTTCGGGAAGAGGGCATTTGCTTTGGTGATGACCATATTTCCCGCAACTGTAGCACAAAATGGGCCGATTCAATGGGTGAGTCGAAGGGCGAGGTGGTCCTTGCTCTTGGTGCATGGAGTTGGAGGTGGAGGCATAGAATCTTTGAGGTGATGAAGGAGCATGGGTATGATAAAAGCTCTGAGACGGAAAAGTACTTTGCATACCTTGCATAGGAGGGGCTGTCAATAAAGGTGGCATGTGGTGTGGATGGCCACAGGGAGAAACCATGTTGGATGCAGGTGCTGGCCCTTGTTGAATAGTAGGACCAAAACTTTGTTGTATTTGTCGCAATCCCTTGAGGTAGTAGCAATCCTTGTCCTCATGTCCAGACTTTTCACAGAAGTGGCAGTAAACCCGAAGGGGGCATTCATGTGGAGGGTGCCCAGGAGAGCGGCATGAGCTACACCAAACCATAGCCTTAGTCTCCTGTTGAGACTTGAGCTCTTCTAGCTCGCGCTTGATCTGTTCCAATGCCTCGTGATGTGGAGGCTTCTCCTGTTTAAGAGAGAAGGACCTCTCCTCTTGAAGAGCTCGCTGTAACTTTAAGGCTTCCAGTTCCCTGCGTAAAGAATTTAGAGGATCAGAAGGACCTTCCAAAAACACTGAAGGGGTCTCTACCTGAGGGGAGTTGGTGAACAGCTTCCTAGCTCCCTATATCCTAGTAGCAACCGCGACAAACTCCTCCAGAGTGGCGTCAGGTCGGAGACTCTCTCGGAGTTTTTGCTGGGAAGTTTTAGGAAGAGCCTTCTCCGCCCACTTCTTAACCATAAATTCACCTGGTTGCTGAGGAAGCTTGGCCACCAGAGACTTTGCTCTGGTCATGAGCTTTGCAAAAGTCTCATTTGGTTGGAGCATCAGGTTTGCAAACTCATCCAGGACCTTCTCTTGGAAGTCCCTTGGTCTGAAAGCTTCACAAAATTGTTGTCGTGAAGTGGCCCAAGTCGCAAAGTGGTTCTCTGCAAATTGATTGTACCACTTGTCTGCTAAGCCATCCAAGGTAGATGGAAAGAGTACCAAATAAGCATCTTCTCTATTAAGACCACGACCTCTACAGACACCGGCAAGGTACATGGCTGTCGTCAAAACCTTGTTATTTCTTGTCTTCTTAGTTGTCGCAAAATAAGCATTAAATTGATGCAACCGATCTCGTACCCGCTGCTCGCTGCTACTATCGCGCCCACCTCTCGCCATCACTCCCCGCCCCCCCTCCCCTCGCCGCCTGCACCTGTTGTGAGCAGCCTCCAACCCACCCGTTGCCCTCTGCCCACCTATCACCCTGCCCTCTGCCCTCTGCCCACCTGTCACCCTGCCCACCCTTCGTCGCTGCCATACCCGCCTGCCGCCCCGCCTTTTGCCTCAGTCCGCCAGTCGCGCCTCCCAATCCCGCCAGCCACGCCTCGCATCCCCGGCCTCCTTTCGTCAACGACTCTTCGTTCGCCACAGAGGGACTCCTCCGAAGTCCCTTCGCCCGACCCCGCTGAGCCCACCATTCGACTCGCTCTTTCACGACAAAGCAAGCAAGCCTAGCCACAGAGGTAGAGCGCTTGCAGGTGACTTCTGTCATCTGCAAGATTCTCGGCACCAAACCTAGCAGAGGAGAGCAACGTGACCTTCTCCAAGCCCATCTTCTCGCAGAGGTGGACAAGATCTTGGACGTTCAGATCCTCGGACGAGGCTACTATCAGATCGACTTTGAGTCCTCCGAGATGGCGTCCAAGGTCATCACCATGAGCCCCTTGACCATCCGAGTAGCTCGAGCCCACTTTCAACAGTGGAGACATGCTTTTGACCTTGCTTCAGATGTCTTCGTAGAGGAGGCAGACATTCCCATCTCCGTCTGCTTTCCTGGTTTGCGGAGAGAGTACCTACCACTTTTGTCCAGTATAGGCTCACGGATTGGTGACTGTCCTGGAGACACCTCGCACAGCAGCCTCAGTCGCTGCAAGGCGGCCGGCATTCCCTCAGTTCGCGTTCTGGTTAGAGACACTCACACTCTCCCGAAGGTCATTCTCCTTCCTCCGGTGAGTGGGGATTGGTTTATACAGAGCGTGGAGTACTCATGCCTCCCCAACCAGTGCTTCATTTGTCGACAGATGGGCCATCTTGTGAAGGCATGTCCATGGAGGAGGCCCCGACCTACACCACAAACTCAGCCCCAGTCTGCAAGGGCTGGCCAACAGACACAGGAAGAGACACAGAGCACACAGGCAGAGCCACCCTCCGAGCCTAGGGCTCTAGCAGAGGAGGGATGGCAGCAGGTTCGTGGTCGACGAAGGCAGAGGCCATAGCGACAGCCTGGCACTCAAGGTGGTTCTCAGGCATCTGCCAAGCAGCAGTGGATTCCCTGGGAAACCGATTCAATCCTCTTGAGCACGACGAGGTCCTTGCTCCAACCCCCACCTGAGCTTCACCCTCGACCGCCCCCCCCCCCCCCCCCGGTCTTCTGCTCCCGCCGCCTCTCCTCTTTGCCCCTCTACCTCTGTCGATCCCCCTCGCCCCTCTTCTCCCCCACCTCCCCCTGCTCCTACACACCCCCCCCCCCCCCCCTTCCATTCTAGTTCCACATTCGCCCCAAGAGGCAGGGCCATCCCCGACTGCTAGGAGATCTCTTGGCAGCGCCTTTGCCACGAGGCGCTTGGCGAGAGAGGGATAGCCTTTCTTGCGACCCCCTTTACAAGTACAGACGTCTCCCTTTGCACAGTCCCTCGTAGTCTGACGAGCTTTGTGATTCGGCGCCCTTGGGACTTCTTTGACTATGACTTTACACGCTTTCTCGGCGACTCCTTAGCAGACCATGAGGCAGCCTGCTGCAGGATTCATGTTCTGTTCCTTGCAACTAGGAGGATAGAGGCCTTGGACTCAGCGGTTGGCTTCTCTTTTCCCCTTTGTGGCAGGGACCAGACTGAGTGGACTCTCGACTCAGTGTTGGAGTGGTTGCATACACACGCCCTAGAGTTCTCTCACCACATGGGAGACCTAGGAGTTACAGACATGCTGCAGACTCTGTGGCCATTGGCCAAGTTTGCGGTGACCCCTCCAGATGCAGCAAGATGTAAACACATTGTGGTTCACTTCTTTGCTAATACGTAGTGCTCGCCATGCTATGTACACATTCGTGAGGACTCCTGGACAGAGGAGGTTGCTTTACATACGGCTCAGTCTTCTTGAGCTTGGGCCAGGCACTCTTTGCAGTCATGCCTATCTAGAGGACGCTCGGATGCGGATTACTCCCTATCCAAGCCAGCCTCGAAGATAGCACGTTTAGTTGTTGCGGCAACATTTGTTCTCTCTCGCTCCCCATGAGGATCGTCTCATGGAACGTGCAGGGTCTAGGTGGGCCCCAGTTTCAGCGTCAGAGGGGCCGACTGCGTCAAGAGCTTTAGCGTTGCCTTGTGGGAGGCGAGATTGATCTCCTTGCTACAGGAGCATCATCTGTGCGAGAGCCGCATTAGACGTTGTGGTCAGCTCTTGCGTGGACGATATGATATTTTGTGGTAAGTTGCTTTCGGACCTGGAGGCATCCAAGGTGGGGTATGTATGACTATTGCGGAGTCTCTACAGCAGGCCATTGTGGGCAGAGGGATTATTGTGCCAGGCAGGACTCAGTGGATCACTATGCAAGTTCAGGGTTGCCTTGTAGGCTTCCTGAACATATATGCGCCCAACGTGGCGAGTGCACGAGTAGAGTTTTGGTCACAGATTGTTGAGTCTGTGCTGCAGGCAAAGCAGTGGTGCATAGGGGGTGACTTCAATATGTTGCAGGACCCTTCTGACAGGATTGGTGGTAGCCATGCTACTGTGCATGGAGTTGAGCTCGCAGCTTGGGAGAGGTTTTGTATGACTTTGAGGGTTTCGGATGTGTGGCAGCACTCTAGCTTTGTGAGGCCCCCAGACAGCCTAGCCTTCTCTCGTCCAAAGCGCAGAGTGGGAAGAGTGAATCTATCACGGATAGATCGCTTCTACACTAGTGACCATTTCTGTGGCTTGGGTGGGACAGTTGGCATTTTGGCATGGACTTCCTTCTCGGA
The DNA here is from genome assembly GCF_014529385.1 of Adiantum capillus-veneris. Lineage (NCBI taxonomy): Eukaryota > Viridiplantae > Streptophyta > Polypodiopsida > Polypodiales > Pteridaceae > Adiantum > Adiantum capillus-veneris. The sequence goes on along the minus strand of NC_140934.1, from coordinate 162,437,621 downwards.
CCATGCACCAGTGATCCTCACAGTGGCAGATAGACAGAGGAGGGAGAGCACGATGCTTCGCATCCCTGAGAGGGTCTTGCTGGACTCTGCACTCAGAGAGCGAGTAGAGGCTCTCTGGACAGAGAGCTTGGACATGCAGGATTCTCCTGCTGACAAAGTGGCCTCATGACTAGCTCAGCTTAGTCGTTTCTTTCTCCAAGAGTCGTTGGCTCGCCTGGCTGCAGCGAGAGAGGAGGAGCAGCGTCTCAGACGGGGCGTTGCTTCCTTGCAGAGGATACAGGAGCAGCATCCAGACAGTCCTTGGTTGGAGGAGCAGTTACAGCAGGCTCGCCAAGAGCTTGTTAGCACAAAGGAGCAGCACCATGAGTTTGCTTTCCATCGACAGGCATCTCGGTGGACACAGGCGGGTGACAGTGACTGGTGCTTTCTTCGAGGCAGTGGGACCTCGACATACGCATGCCAAGGTCAGTCAGTTGAGGAGGCCCGACGGGTCAGTTGCTTCTGAGCCAGGGCCCAGAGGACATACGTGCAGTTGCTATTGACTTTTACCATGAGTTACTGCTTGCAGAGCCTCAGTCAGAGCGTCAGGATGCATGTAGGGAGAGTCTGGGCACAGATGCCTTGCCTTGTGACTGAGGAGATGCGTCAAAGGCTTGAGCTACCACTTCAGCTTGAGAAGTTGCACACGGCTCTTAGTGCACTCCCCCGTGGTAGCTGTCCAAGCGAGGATGGCTTGACTCCCAGTTTTTTCTTGGAGAAGTGGGACTTGCTTGGCCCAGATGGATCTTCACAAAGATGCGCAGAGTTGGTTTGAGCAGGAGACTGGAGGACCGCTTCGCTGTGGGTTTGCTTCGATCTTGGGAGCACTTGCGGAGAGGCCTGGAGCAACGGCAACCTACTTGCACGGAGGAGCGCCTGCGACAGCCCCTTGTTTGAAACCCTATGGTTAGCACTCAGAGAGGCCACTTGGTTGGTAGTCGGCCTCATGTTTCCTGGGGTCCCATGGCAGCGAGTCGACCCATCACGCTCTTTAGGTGACTGGTTACAATTTTCAGGCTTGTCAGAGGAGTTACAGGGCTTTCAGCTTCAGGGCATGAGAGGGGTGCAAAGCATGTGCCAGGACATCTCAGAGGCAGTTCCAACTGAGTGGCTCACACCGCTCGAGTCAGCAACGCCTAGATGGATGGGAGCCTTCACTTGACTGGAGGTTCTCATCTCAATTCAAGATTGCTCTGAGACTATTCCCTCCCTGTTTTTTGAGTTACAGGGTGAGGGACGCTTGCAGCGAGTTGCAGTAGAGGCCCCGCAGGTGGCAGAGTGCTATTTTTAGAGGATCCGAGTGGTGGGCATCTGTGGGAGGACTTGTGTCATCGATCCTGACCCAGCTGCTCTTGAGACTGGACACTGGAGATTGTGGGTTGGGGAGTGTTGACAGTTGTCCACTGGCACGAGTACAGTGGGATCCTGGAGAGTGGCTTTGGAGAGATCCTTTCTCTTTTGCAAACCACCCAGGTGTCCCTTTCTTTCAGTACACTGTTCGACTAAGACGTCATATATTGGCAGCACAGAGAGAGACTCGCCCTGCTGCAACACCTCATTGACAGGAGGAGGGTCTCATAGCTGAGTTCTTGGCAGCTTTTTGGGAGAGGTTGTGGGACTCAAGACAGCCGAGGCGAGTCACTTTGTTTCAGTGGCTGGTCGCACACAGATATACAGTAGTTGGGAGCTGGCTGGTGCATAGTGGTCTCTCGGCCGCATGCGCAGCTGGTGACCATCTTGTGGAGAGTCAGCGTCATTGTCTTTGGGACTGTCCCTTGGCATAGCAGGTGTGACTTCGTGTTCTTCGGCTGATGCCTGTTCTTTCCACGGCTCCGCAGTACACTTGGGGGGCAGCTGCTTAGTCCACTCTCACGGGCCCGGCACTTCAGTTTGAGCTATCTTCCACCAGCAAGATGATAGTGATGCAGGGGGAGCGACCTACACTCCAGCCTGCCATAGAGCTTATTCCTCAAGAGTGGTGCAATGAGAGAGAGGAGTGCTGGGAGCTCATCAATGGCCTGACACTCTGGTTCATCTGGCGGGCCCGTTGCTTCCTCATCTTTGAGGCTTGCCCTGTACCACCAGCAGAGACTGTTCGCGATCTTTGGTTAGAGCTGACCCACACCCTCAGAGGACAGCTCGAGAGACTTCAGGGCAGCTCCAACCGCATGAGGCAGCGCAAAGAGGCCTTTCTTCTACTTTGGCGTCCTGGGCCTGTTTTCACCATGGCCCAAGGTGTACTCAGATGGCACTACCGTCCACCTGTGTGGCTCTTCCCTCCCCCCATTTCTCATATACTGTTTTTCATCGGGAGAGTCTCCCCATCATGGTTGTCGTAGCCCTCTCTCGAAGAGGTGGTTGTAGCCCTATGGACAGTTTCATTAACTAATAAAAGGATCTTTTTCTCGGAAAAAAAGCAGTAAATTGATGCAATCAAGAATGAATAATCGTAGTATCCATCTTACCATCATACTTACTGAACGTGATCTTCTCTGTGACGGGGTTGTTGGAGTCCCAATCTCGGCTTGCGCGACTTGATAAACTACCAACATCTTTGGCTGGCTCGGGTTTCGAGCTGAGAACCTGTCGGACCAATTCTTGCATGTGTAGGTCTCTATGTACCTCTCACTCTGCCTCCAAGGCCACTTGTCTTTCTTCGGCCGCTTCCTTTCATGCTTCGGCCGCCAAGCGCGCTTGCTCACGCTCACGCTCAATAGCTGCCTTTCTTTCTTCGCGTGCTTCACGCTCGTGCTCTAGGGCAACGAGATTCGCTTCTTGTTGTAACATCATGTCCATCATCGACTTAACCAAAGCCTCCATAGGATTTGGTGCAATCCTTGGCGTAGATGGGGGAGGGGGAGGGCCAGAAAAACCTTCTGCTGGGGAAAATTCTTCTTCGCCACTACCATGCTCATCACCTCCATGCGAAGTATCCATTCCGCTTTGGGTAATCACCATACACTGAAGTCTTGGGTTCTTAAGTTCACGAGGAACTTGGGTTCTTGTGGTTCTTGGGGTCTTGGGTTCTTGAGTTCTTGAGGTTCTTGAGGTTCTTGGGTTCTTGAGGTTCTTCTGTAGCTTGCAATCTATGTTAGAGAAGGATCTTCTCTTCACCCGAGCTCTTCTCTTTCCCGCAGACGCACCCCTTGGCGGCCTTGCACTCACACCAAGGTTGCTTTTTCCCACCTCACGTCGATTGGCCGACTGCTAAGTGCACGGTCCGTTCTCAATGAGTGAAAAGAGAAACAAGGGAAAGTTGGACAAGCCCTTCTTTCTTGGGTTTCCTGTCACTCTTCAAAAACACGATTAGGAATCGACACGCCCAAGAGGACTTGGGTTACGTGCGACCACAACAAGCAAAAAAAAAATAAAAATCTTGTTCTTCTTTCCTTGAGTGATACAGAACACTGCCAAAGCTCTGATACCAATGTAAGGTGCAGCGGAAGTGAATGTTGAACTTTGCTCAAGATGAGTGCTCCGAACTGTGCTCAAGGTTCCTTTTACTTACGGAAGGGAGAGCCTTCCATTCCTTTAGTGAGAGAGTGCAAGTGATCACAAACAAAGTGGATAAACACTGTGAATGAAGGTGCTGAGACTAAGAGATAGAGAGAGAAGAATACGACACCAGAATGTTGTCAAACCCTCCTCCGAAGGCCCCACTCTCTATGGCGAGAGTGGTCTACTATTGATTGCACAAATCTCTACAATGCAATGGACTTGCCGACAATGTCGACGACGATGAGGACGACGACGAGACGGGCTGAAATCTGAAAATGCTAATGGCTGAAATCTGCAAATCTTTATCTACTGAATTCTGACTCTATGTCGATGACGACGATGCAAAGACGACGCGCTGAAAATGCAGATGCTGAAATCTGCGTTTTCCGGGCTGAAACTGTAAACGCTCGTTGATATGACCGTGCGGCGAGGATCTGCTGAGGGAAGGTAAGATTTGCAAGGTTTGGGGGTTCTACTGCGGAGTCTATCTGCTGAAATTGCAAAACGCTGATGCAAAGGCTGACTCTGTCGTGGAGGATCTGCAAAACGCTAGGATGTTCTGCAAATTCAAAAACGCTAGGGCTGATGTGTGTCCTACTGCAAAAACGATAATGATCCGATGAGTCGTGTTGTCGCCAGGTTTGCCTACAAATGCAAAACGCTAGGGCTGATCTGCAATGGAAGAAAACGCTGGCTGTTTTTGGCTGAAAACGCTAGGTCATCCGCCCGAGGGGGGTCGTGCTGAGAAGGTGCACTGTTGGATGTCTGCTGCCTCTTCTCCCAGAAAGTGCTAGCGCTAGGTTTCCTTATATATTGGCTTAGTCAAATTGCCCTACCCAGTTCCCAACAAAAGTCGCTTAAAAATAATAAGTGAAAAATGGCTAAAATAGGGAAAATAGGTCTATGCACTGTAAAAATGCTCCTAATAGGTTCTGATGGAAATCTGATGATCATGCTGTGTGCAACCAGAGGATATGCAAGTGTCTGGACATGCACGGTCAGCGAACAGACTCACAAAGGTGCCAGAACACTTCCTAATCTAGGCTGACTAAACCGAACTGAACCCATGTCATGAAGTAGCTTGTCCACGTACACATAGGGTTAGATGTGCACGTGACATGAGTAACTCAAGTAGATATAGCCCAAGACATCTCTGATCCTCATAACTCATGACCCTAGAGAAAGGACCGAAACCCTCTCTGAATAAGCAGTGGAAACGGCCCCGTATCTCAAAGTACATTGTGCAATCACATATGTAATGTAGCTCTGTCTCTAGCTCTAGCTGGCATAAGCGGCATATCCTGTTGTCTGTTGGTATCCCTCTGAATCTACTAGTCTCAATCTCCAGCTGATGTGAGGATGTGCGTATCTAACCAATGGCTCACCGCAAACCATGAGACATATGTGTGTCCATGTAGCTGGGTCGAATTACAAACCCATCTCCTGTGAGGTGGAGAAGATGCTCTCTATAGAAATCCATCTTCGTGCCCAACTCCTGTGGCGGCTCTATCCATGTCCTCCTGGTATGCAGCTGGATCAGGTCCTGACGAATGAGTCTAGTAATCTCCACCCGTGTAAGAGACATCGATGGTGCCTAAAGAGAGTACTGGAAAGGGGACAGCCTGTCCATGGTGAAGCCATATGTTTGGAGAGAGAGAGAGAGAGAGAGAGAGAGAGAGAGAGAGAGAGAGAGAGAGAGAATGCTGTATTAACATCCTTTAGAGGCCAAAATTGGCCTAAAGGACAAATTAGATACATTTATTGATTACATTCCACTCTGACCATCATGTCATAAAGGCATATAAAATAAAAACCGAACTAACTTCAAAACAAGCTCAAACATACTGAGTTATCCTTATGAAAGAGAGAGAGAGAGAGTCAAAAACTGCGTACTTCTCGTGCTTTTTCTGTCTCATAATCATCATACAGCTCAGCATCGATCCGCTCTCGATCTATAAGGCCTATCAAATTATTGAACTTTGATCTGCTGATCTCTTCACTGCAATTTCACAAATAATTCCCAAGTTCAAGCATGGTTAAATTCTCCAAACTTCATTAAAAGTCTGTTGCGTGCACAATACAAAACAGGATGCATACATTGTCACCTCAACCACTGGCAGTTCTGAGATTGACTCTGCAGAATCAAGAGCATTTTCGACAAGTTCTCTTACTGTGGTATACAAACTTTTTCCTGGCTGCAAAAATACATGCCCGTAAGAACAAATTCAAAATTTACCAGCTGGAGAACTTGGCAAATGAAGTTAACAGCTTCATTACGTATATCTTTCTTTTACATGAAAATGCATGACTAAAAAATACAAATGTGCTGATGTGTCATGAAGTCATTCAGTACGTAGAGTACATTTTGGGAAAACAAATACCCGCTTTTCCGTGACGGCTAATACACTGAACTAAACAGTAGCTATTTAAGAATTTAAGCCTTTGTCCCAGATTGATGTCCTCTAATAATTGGGAGTACATCTTTGTGTGTCAGATTAATTATGTACTCTAACCTTTGTGTCTGTACATCCAAGGTATTACATATAAGATATTCCTCTCAAAAAACAAATTGAGCTTTGTCATTGCAATAGCAATGACAAAGCATATGAGAAGGTATTACATAAAAGATATTTCTCACAAAAAACAAATATAGCAATTTAAGAATATGCGAGCCTTGATCTTGGATTCCTTTCTTGTCATTTTTGAAGATACTAAGACAAGATTACAACTAGTCACCTCATTCAAAACAGTCCCACCTTGTAGTAGTTGTATTTTTTGTTTCAATTCTTTTTGATTCCGGAAGCGGTATCAGAATCACTATGTTACAACAGCTTGGTCTCACAGGTCATTTTGGCATTTTGAAGATGTTAATATATCATTTCATTTCATTTCTCTCTCTCTCTCTCTCTCTCTCTCTCTCTCTCTCTCTCTCTCTCTCTCTCTCTCTCTCTCTCTCTCTCAGTGGAGTGAACTAAGTCAGATATCCCCTCTGGGGTGCGTACATGTCCCATCACTGATCTGTATAAAGCCATAATCCCCCAAATCAACACTGTGGGCACCCCCATCTCCTGCAGTCTGCGCATCAGTCGAGCTCTCGGTACCATGTCAAATGCTTTGCGGAAATCCACAAAGCTACAATAAATCCGTCTCCCATGTGACCTGCCCTCCTCAATGATAGCTCTGAGTGTCAGAATATGGTCAAGAGTGGAGAAACCCCTCCTGAAACCTGCCTGTCCCTTTGCCCGTACACCCTCACCCTCTGCCCAGTTACTCAACTGCTGCTCAATAATGGATGCATACAATCGTGCCAGTGTGTGTCCAACCATAATAGTGCGCTAATTTCCAGGCTCTGTAGGATCACCTGCCTTGAATATAGGCACAATAGTAGACAACCTCCAAGTCTCAGGTAATCCCTCACACATGGCACGATTGAACAACACTGCAAGAACCTCCATCAGCATATCCCTAGCATGTATAAAGTGCTCCGCTACTAGACCGTCATGATCGTAAGCCCTCCGGGTCCTCATCCTGTCAATGGCTCTCTTTACCATCTCAGTGGTAAAGAAGGTGCTCGTAGGTGGACATGGCAGGGACGTGGATCCCATTGTTGTTATATGCTGATGATATTGTCTTGATCTCTGACTCACCAGAGGGTATGCAGCGACAGTTGGATGCATTACACAGTTTTGCAGAGGATAGTGGATTGTCTGTAAACCTTGGTAAAACCAAGGTCATGGTGTTTAACACCACACCGCAGTGGATCAGGAGATCGGCACCGACCTTCACATATGGTCAAGAGATTGTGGAGTATACAGATGCATACACTTACCTTGGGATAGTCTTCACTGGGCCGAGGTTTTCTTTGGGGAGAGCAGCAAAGACTAGACTGACCAGAGCTTATGCGGCCTTGGGAGGCTTGGAGAGGATGTGTTCGCAGGTTCAGTTCCAGGAACCTCGGACAAAGTTATGGCTCTTTGATACTTTAGTAGCCTCAGCTATGATGTATGGGGTACAGGTATGGGGACCTTCTGTAGGCCAGGATGGTTGGAGACGTATGGAGAGGCCCTTGGTATCTATGATCTCCCGATTGATTAGAGCCAAGGCCTCCGTACCTCACGCGATCATTCGAGCAGAGCTAGCTGCCCCCCCCATGGAGATTGAGGCGCTTACCAGATCAGTGTCCTTTGTGCACAGCCTATGGGATACTACTAGAGACAGATATGCTAGATTGGCCCTTGAGTCTTCCAGACAGTTAGCTCTACAGGGGGACACTTCATGCTGGTATGCACAGATGACTTCATGGTTTCAGACGCATGGCTTCACCATGGACAGGTTGCCCCCTTTCCAGTATTCTCTTCAGGCACCCTCGCTGTCTCTTACACGGGTGGAGATCACTAGACTCATTCGTCAGGACCTGATCCAGCTCGACACCAGGAGGACATGGATAGAGCCGCCTCAGGAGTTGAGCACGAAGATGGCTTTCTATAGAGAGCATCTTCTCCACCTCACAGGAGATGGGTTTGTGATTCGACCCAGCTACATGGACACACATATGTCTCATGGTTTGCGTTGTGCCATTGGTCAGATACGCACATCCTCACATCAGCTCGAGATTGAGACCGGTAGATTCAGAGGGATACCAGCAGACAGCAGGATATGCCGATTATGCCAGAGAGAGCCAGAGACAGAGTTGCACTACATATGTCATTGCACAGTGTTCTATGAGATACGGGGGCGTTTCCACTGCTTATTCAGAGAGGGTTTTGGTCCTCTATCTAGGGTCATGAGTTATGAGGATCAGAGATGTCTTGGACTATATCTACTTGAGTTACACAGGTATAGAGACACTTTACTGGGGAGAGCTAGAGAGAGGCAGTCCCAGAGACACATTACAGATTTCTTTTCACTAGATATGGGACAGCCAGAGGAGCAGCCACCACTGCAGAGCTCGTCCCACACTCATTCGACCACTACTGGCACTCTCATCGACCGAGCATTGGAGCTACAGAGATACAGACGACCGCGACTGAGGAGAGGAGCTACACAGCATCGACGGAGACTACAACAGAAGATTCGAGCCATACTCTCTCGACATCCAGAGTGCAGATGAGGATGGATCCTCACCATTTCTTCCATCTTTGTTTCACACACTGTTACATCCAGTTTACCGGGTACCTATTGTATCAGCTGCTACACCCACGTAGTTTTAGATTGTAGTAGTAGTAGTAGTATTTTGTTCCACTTCTAGTTCTTTTGTACCCAGACATGGTATTAGATTCACTATTTTGTAACTGATTGGTCTCATAGGTCATTTTGGCCTTTTGAAGACGTTAATATAACATTTCATTTCATTTCATTTCTCTCTCTCTCTCTCTCTCTCTCTCTCTCTCTCTCTCTCTCTCTCTCTCTCTCTCTCTCTCTGTGCCACTGCCACTCTGACATCGTATCAGAGCCAAGATACCCTCCCTTGCTGTAGCTATCACTCCTCCTCACGATTGGCCCTGCTTGTTAAAACACAGTACTTGAGAGGGGGCCTAAGCCCCTAAGGCTCATCAAGAACGTAGGGCAGGCCTCTCCCATGCCCTCCCCACCTCTTCGAATGCCTCCCTCTACCCAATTGGTGGGCTGTATTTTTTCAGCCACATTGGCATTTTTGGAAAGAGTCGGAGCAGCCCCTCGGATGCTGCTCTCCATCAGCATTTTTTATCTCTTCATTACCGATCTACTTCTACTCAGCCACACACCAATACCGGTTTTGTTCTGCAACATCCTTTCACGATAATCGAGTTCTTCGAACTTGGACTTATTTTTGGATTAGCGGATCGGCTACGAGGGTTCTCAGTGTCACGTGCACATTTAACCCTATGTGTACGTGGACAAGCTACTTCATGACATGGGTTCAGTTCAGTTAGCTTAGGAAGTGTTCTGGCACTTTTGTGAGTCTGTTCGCAGACCGTTCATGTCCAGGCACTTAAGAGTAGATACATATCCTCTGGTTACACACAGCATGATCATCAAATTGACCATCAGATTCCATCAGGAGCATTTTGCAGTGCAGAAAACCTATTTTCCCTATTTTAGCCATTTTCCACTTATTATTATTAAGTGACTTTTGTTGGGAAACTGGGTAGGGCAAATTGGCTATGAAAATTTTTAAGAAAAGCTAGCGCTAGCATTCTCTGGTAGAAGAGGCAGCAGATGAAGTGCAATGTAAGGTGCAGCGGAATGAATGTTGTATTTCCTCAAGATTAGTGATCCATATTTGCTCAAGGTTCCTTTTAGTTCTCATGGAAGGGAGAGCCTTCCGTCTTTATGGAGAGTGCTATGATCACGAAGAAAGTGAGTGGATATTGTGCGTGCAAGTGTATGAGATTGAGAGAAAGAGAGAAGAGAGATACGACACCCGAGAGGTTGTAAAACCCTCCTCCGAAGGCCCCACTCTCATCGGTGAGAGTGGTCTACTTGTTGATTGCACAAATTGGTACAATGACGATGCAATGGACTGATGCAATTTGGGACTATGTCAGAGACGACGACGGGGACGACGACGACGACGACGACTTAGAGGCTGAAATCTGTGAGAACTTGGGACTGAAAACCTCTTGTTCTTCCTGCTGAAAAACGCTGAAACTGCTGTGTTTTCCTTATGCTGAAAAACGCTGTCAAAACGCTGGGATCTGCTGTGTTCAAGCTGCGTTTTTACTGCTGAAATTCCCTGCTGAAAACGCTGAAGCTTCTGTTGCGATTAAGGCTGATCTGGTAATGCTAGATGCAAGGGTAAATGGCGATCAAGCCTTGGCTGGCCTTGGCTGGGAAAAACGCCAAGGAAGGGGGATGTTTGGCGATGGAGGAAACGCTATGCTGATGGGGGAATGCTTGAGGAGTTCCTGCTGAGAGAGATAGAGTACCTGCTGCCTGGGGGCCTGTTGAGCTCCTTGCTCATCTGCCAAAGAATGCTAGCTTTGGGTTGCTTATATATTAACTTACCCAATTTGCCCTACTCAGTTCCCAACAAAAGTCACTTAATAAATAAGTGAAAATTGTCAAAAATAGGGAAATTAGGCTAAAGTCACTGGAAAAATCCCCAAACTGACTCTGATGGAATCTGATGTAAATGCTTATGCTCATGCTATGTGCAACCAGAGGATATGCATCTACACTAAGTGACTCGGCATGCACGGTCTACGAATAGACTCACAAAAGTGCCATATCACTTCTAATCTATACTGACTGGACTGACAGAAACCCTGTTATGGTGTAGCTTGTCCACGAACACATAGGGTTGGATGTGTCATGTGACATGCAACTTCTCAGCAAGACGAGCCGAAGACCTAGCGTTTTTCAAGCTACCAAGACAGCCAGCGTTTTCTCAGCATTGCAGATCAGCCTAGCCTTTTGCATTTGCAAATCCACCTGGCGATAGCAGGACACAACAGATCCACCCAGCAGAACCTCAGCGCAACCTAGTGTTTTTGCAGATTCCCGACGACAGAACCTTGAGTTGCACCAGCATTTTCAGTTTATAGACACCGCAGAACAGCCCCTAAACCTCGTACATCTCACCTTCCCACAGCAGATCCTCACCACACGGTCAAATCAGCAAGAGTTTGCAGATTCAGCCCGGAAAACGCAGATTTCAGCATCTGCATTTTCAGTGTGTCGTCGTCATATCGTCGTCATCGCCACCGTCACCAACATAGAGTCAAAATTTAGCAGATAAAGATTTGCAGATTTCAGCCCTTAGCGTTTTCAGATTTCAGCCCGTCTCGTCATGATCGACATCGTCGACAAGTCCATTGCATTGTAGAAATTTGTGCAATCAATAGTAGACCACTCTCGACATAGAGAGTGGGGCCTTCGGAGAAGGGTTTGACAACATTCTGGTGTCGTGTTCTTCTCTCTATCTCTCAGTCTCAGCACCTTCATTCACAGTGTTTGCCACTTTGTTTGTGATCATTTGCACTCTCACTAAAGGAACGGAAGGCTCTCCCTTCCGTAAGTAAAAAGAACCTTGAGCACAGTTCGGAGCACTCATCTTGAACAAAGTTCAACATTAATTTCTGTTGCACCTTACATTGGTATCAAAGCTTTGGCGATGTTTTATATCACTCAAGGAAAGAACCACAAGAATTTTTTTTGCTTGTTGCGGTCGCACGTAACCCAAGTCCACTTGGGCGTGTCGATTCCTAATTGTGTTTTTGAAGAGTGACAAGAAACCCAAGAATGAAGGGCTTGTCGAGTCTTCCCTTGTTTCTCTTTTCACTCATTGAGAGCGGACCGAGCACTTAGCGGCCGGCCAATCGACGTGAGGTGGAAAAAAGCAACCTTGGTGTGAACGCAAGGCCGCCAAGGGGTGCGCCCGCAGGAAAGAGAAGAGCTCGGGTAAGAGAAGATCCTTCTCTAACACAGATTGCAAGCTAAAGAAGAACCTCAAGAACTCAAGACCCTCAAGACCAAGAACCACAAGAACCCAAGTTCCTCGTGAACTTAAGAACCCAAGACTTCAATGTATGGTCATCACTCGAAGCGGAATGGATACTTCGCATGGAGTTGATGAGCATGGAGGTGGCGAAGAAGGATTTTCCCCACCAAAAGGTTTGTCCGACCCTCCCCCTTCCCCATCTACGCCAAGGATTGCACCAAATCCTATGGAGGCTTTGGTCAAGACTATGATGGACATGATGAGACGACAAAATAGACAACAAGAAGTGTGGCACGAAGAAAGAATGGCAGCCATTGAGCGTGAGTGCGAGCAAGTGCGCTTGGCGGCTGCAGAAAGAAACGTAGAATTGGTTCACGAGCACAAAGAAAGAATAGCCGAATTGGATCGCGAGCGCAAAGAAAGACGGTTAGAGCATGAAGCGCAGAGAGACCAACGCATGCAAGAGTTGGTCCTACTATATTCTAATGTGCAGGCATGATAATTTGAATGATTAAGATGTGATTATTCATGAGCATGATGATTTGCATGATCAAGATGTGATTATTCACAAGCATGATGATTTGCATGATCAAGATGTGATTATTCACGAGCGTGATGATTTGCAGGAAAAAGCTGTGATTGTTCGCAAGGATGATAGTTTAGTTGATACTTTGTCTAGTGAAGCTAACCTCATTGCAGATTCGATCAATCACGAAGAACCGATCTTGACTCTCGAGTCGAGTTCCAAAGAACCCACACAAGAAGTATTATGTGTTCGGATAATTAGTCAGCACGCATTGTCCGAGTGTTTCACTCGTGATGCTTTCCTGTATTTTAGTCACCGTCCTTATGTGATCCCTTTTCATAGGCATGACATATTGTACGATGAACACGATTCACTCATGAATGAGCATGGATGTATACAGATTACTCATGAAAAGATCAAATGTTTGCATTCAAGGAATTCACATTCCAGGTCTCTTCCTTGGTATGACACAGTATCCGAGAGAGCAAAAGAAGGATTGAGCGTCAAGCATCGGCATTTCCATTGTGATTTGCCATAGTTCATAGATTTAGATCAAGAAGACAAGTTTCGATTCCATTGTTTGCGTGTGTTTGATGAACGGTTTGGCACTCTGTCTATATGTTCATCTACATTGCACGCACAGTTTCTAAAAGAGACTAGGATTTTTCCAGTCACTTTACATGGAATGGGTATGTTTATGTTTATGTTTTTGTGTTGGAAGTGGTTTCAGGAATTTTCATCCTCGGAGATTCTTGAAGAAGGTGGACGTATGACTATAGACGAAGTTGAAGCATTGAAGGATCCACAGATGACTTTGTGTCCCTGTCAGCGCGGCCCAACGAAGAAGCGTTGCAGATCTTTATGAAGTTCAAGTATCGCATGACACATGCATCAGAGTGGGCCGGCGAAGAGTCCTGTCCAGGATTCTGGACGCTGTTGGCGATCTCCCTCGACGCCATACAATTCGGTACCAATACCTCACTTTGAAAATGAGGGGATGTCACGTGCACATCTAACCCTATGTGTACGAGGACAAACTACTTCATGACATGGGTTCGGTTCCGTTAGCTTAGAAAGTGTTCTGGCACGTTTGTGAGTCTGTTCGCAGACCGTGCACGTCCAAGCACTTAGAGTAGATGCATATCCTCTGGTTGTACACAACATGATCATCAGATTGACCATCAGATTTCATAAGGAGCATTTTACGGTGCAAAAAACCTATTTTCCCTATTTTAGCCATTTTCCACTTATTATTATTAAGTGACTTTTGTTGGGAAACTAGGTAGGGAAAATTGGCCAGCCTGAAGACCTAGCGTTTTTCAAGCTACCAAGACAGCCAGCGTTTTCTCAGCATTACAGATCAGCCCAGCGTTTTGCATTTGCAAATCCACCTGGCGACAGCAGGACACAACAGATCCACTAGTGTTTTTCCAGCAGAACCTCAACACAACCTAGCGTTTTTGCAGATTCCCGACGACAAAACCTTCAGTTGCACCAGCGTTTTCAGTTTTCAGCCTATAGACACTGCAGAACACCCCCTAAACCTCGCAGACCTCACCTTCCCGCAGCAGATCCTCACCACACGGTCAGATCAGCAAGTGTTTGCAGATTCAGCCCGGAAAACGCAAATCTGCATTTTCAGCGTGTCGTCGTCGCATCGTTGTCATCGCCGTCGTCACCAACATAGAGTCAAAATTCAGCAAATAAAGATTTGCAGATTTCAGCCCTTAGCGTTTTCAGATTTCAGCCTGTCTCGTCGTCGTCCTCATCATCGTCGACATCGTCGGCAAGTCCATTGCATTCTAGAAATTTGTGCAATCAATAGTAGACCACTCTCGCCATAGAGAGTGGGGCCTTCGGAGGAGGGTTTGACAACATTCTGGTGTCGTATTCTTCTCTCTCTATCTCTCAGTCTCAGCACCTTCATTCACAGTGTTTGTGATCTTTTTACTCTCTCACTAAAGGTACGGAAGGCTCTCCCTTCCGTAAGTAAAAGGAGCCTTGAGCACAATTCGGAGCACTCATCTTAAGCAAAGTTCAACATTCATTTCCGCTGCACCTTATACTCAGCAATGGAGGAGCACCTACAACCGAGATCTGCATTTCAATCTAACCTTGGGTCATCCCCCTACAAACCGTTCGACAACCACGATAGCATATTGGTGATTGCTTTTGAGCTATACGCTGTTTTTTCCTCTGTTTTCAGCCTTCCAACGGCTGTGCACACGGAGACCTATCAGACCTCTGCAACGCTCTGATACAAACCCATGTTTTTGGGTGGATAGCAAGCTGAAAGTTTCACTCTCTTTTTTGGTTACCCACTGACAAGACACAATACGGTGGTGTTCCGAGCAATCTATTAGTGATTGCTATAGCTTGCAATATCCTTGACATTGCCTTGACCATTCCTTTGAGATCTACGAAGAAATCGACCATTGTGACTCCAAAGGGGGGTATGACTTGTGGTATCATCGGTACATCCCATACAAGTGAACTTTATGAGAGATACTGTCATAATAACTAATATCTAATTCTCCTATGAATTTTCATGCTAAACTGATCATTTAATATGGGGAAGTACCAGAGGAGAAAAAGCTAGAATATTGGTTAGGTTGGCAGACCAATCACAGTAGGGATCCACAGGAGGGAAAATAGGGATCCAAGGGGGGAGCCATCTGCAAAAGCGCAATGTGCATCAATGGGCTTCAAAGACCCTAAGGTTTGGCCCATTAAGACTTCCAAAATGCTAAGGTTCCAAAATTAAATAAAATCTTCAATGGTCAAGCCTGAGGGTAAATTGGATGCTTGTGGGAAGACTCAAAAGTCTTCCCACATCCCTGTCTAGGAGGGGGCGAGCCATATTAGTAGGGGATGAGAGAGAAACACACACACTCTTCCAAGCTCCCTTTACACAAAGGGCATAGTGGACACATGTCAGCTCCGTAGCCCAGCTGCCCCCAAGGTGCATTCAAATCCTATTGGATGGCTATAGAGGTGGATTAATGAGAATTAGGCTAGAGTAAATTTAGTTTAATTCATTCAAAAACACTTGGTAAAAGAACCAATATAAATTAAGCTCTCTAGAAGACTATTGGACACTCTCCCAAGGGGTCCAATGAGCATTCAGCAACCCTATCGCTTGTCTGATTCCTATTGGCCAAAAGACTAAGAGGTCCAATGAGAGTTTAATTGCATTATTTAAATACCTAAAGCTCTCACAAGAGGGGAAAGGGGGACACATGTCACAAGGCTATCACTTATGCTTCTTAATTATCATTGGCTAAGCTTTGTAGGGGCCAATAGGATGCCAGCATGAGCAAATAGCAAAAGGGGTCGACCAAGAGAGAGAGAGGGGGCTGATTTTTGCAAGCCATTATCACACACACATTCACACAATCTCATGTGTGAAGTAAAGAAGACTATCTCCTTCTCAAGCTTTAATGGAAAGCTCATCATCTACTCCAAGCTTGTGAGAAGGGAGGCCTACACCAACAACTCTTGGCTTTGTGATGCAAATCCAACCAAGAGCCAAGCTCCAATGCATGCTCATCTCCTCTACCATGCTAATTACTAAGCTGTGCTAAGCTATTATGTCACGATTGTGACGTGTTCTTCATGATTGTACTACCTTTCTTGTTTGGTTCTCTTGCAAATACGAAGACGTACCAAATCAGAGACCCTTGTTCTCGAAAGGATGTGCCTTTTCGTCCAAGAGTCGCACCTATTCCGCGAATAGCCATGCCTCTTCGGCAAATGACTGCACCTCTACGCCCAATGGTCACGACTCTACAGCAGAGGGACACGACTATTGGCCTAGGGTCATGTCTTTTGACCTATGGTCATGTCTCTTCATCGTGTCTCTTCAAATTCTATATAAGAACGCCCTTGTAACACATTTCAATCAATCAAACATTCAGTCTCTTGTTCTCAAGTACTGTTCAAAGTTCAATTTTCATCTAAGTTTAAGTATGAATAAACACACATAATAAGCGTGTTCTTCACAGTGGTTTCAGACCAAAATTTTTACTGGGCCTTTGGACTTGGCGTCTACCTAACTTCGTCGTTGCCTACCCTTCCCGCAATCCTCACCTTGTGAGTTGTATGGCAGCAGAGGAAAGATGGTGCCCAATTGTCTACGTGTATACGGTAACTCTTAACTGTTCTATTTAATTCTATGAACATCAGAGAAAAAAGAATATAAAGAGGGCAGACACCAGTGTGTACGAGTGTGGCGTACCCAGAGTATGTGTGGCGTACCCGGAGAATTGTGCACAGCGTATACCAGAAGGCTCGTGTGTACAGCCGGTACATGGAGTATTGTGCCTTTTTGCCGCACCTTTTCCCAAGCAGTAGAGCACATCACCAAGCGACAGCAAGCAGCGTTCGATTTCTCCTTGCGCTGGCTGATTTTTTTTCCACGCTGGCTGACTTATGAGCGCTGCTGAGTTTTTTACGCTGAGGTTCATTCTTACGCTGGCTGGCTGACCTTTCATAAGCTTTATAAATTATTAAAGTGCCCAGCCGTCCCAAATTTTGGGGTGACTGGCCAATAGAGGTGTTTTATTAAAAATATAACCACATCACCTAAGCATGGCTACAAATAACTCCATGCAACGAACCAGCCTCACAGCAAAACTCTCCAGCGTGGCCTTCTTGCGAGCATTTCTTATGGCCGCACATCACGCGTCGCGGACTTTACCTCCTCATGGATGATGACATGTACGAAGTGCATGTTCCGTACCTGTCGTACGTAGACGACGTGCCGGAAGAAATTCTTCCATGGAATCCTCCTCCCTACGAGATTATGATTATCTCCGATTCGCCGGAACCCGACATCATACTAATTCTAGATTCTCTAGAGCCGGAAATTGCGGAGATCCCTGCACATGTACCTATTCTGCACCCGTTCTAGAGCAGGCTGTTCCGGAAGTACCCGTGGAGATTCTGTCTCCCACATACTCTCCCGAACCTCGTAATCCTCGAGAGAGAGAGAGTACCTGGTGCGCATCTCGCAACGTCATTTAAGGTTCCAGAGGTGGTCAGTGCGGCGGATTACCATTCGGTGCGAGCAGGCAGAGTTGCCACATTACGAGTTCCTTTTGACTCGTTTCCCATTCGTCGCACATCACATTCCAGCTTGTTACGTGGATAACCTCTCCAAGATCCAAACATCCCACACATTGAATCCTTTCCACGCAAAGGAAATCATGCCAGATTACACTCCACTGACTCCAGAGTTCGACGAGACCGAGGATTTTACGGAGAACGACCAGGCATTCGTTGAGTTCATGGAGCCACTACACACACCGCCTACTTTGCCTACAGGTTGGTCTTTTCTAGCCTCGCCTCGCTACGAGCTGTGAGCTCGTCATGACGGACTCAGGGGCACAGCAGGGACAGGAGGACGGAGCTGCACTCTTGGCCGCTATTCAGCAACAGTTTGAGGCCCAAGCTTCACGACAGGCCCAGTTCGAGTCCATGCTCCAGTCCTTGTCAAATGAAGTTAAAGCCCTGACACAGCCGACACCTCAGCAAGATGGCAGTTCTACATCTTTCGTACGTGGCGAAGATCAAGCCATGGTGGATCCACTTGATGAGATTAACAATCCTGAACTTTAAATATTTATTTCGATTAATCACAGAATCTAATATATAAAAAAAGTGGACATAAAACCCCCTAAACCTTATGATGGTCAACGCAATAAGCGGGTGATTGATCAATAGATTTTCAAGATGGATAATTATTTTAGCAACTTGGACATAACGGAACAAAAAAAAGTAGCTTTGGCTGCTAGCCTCCTGAAAGACACTGCCTTTATTTGGTGGCAAAATCGGGTTGCCTTAGGAAAACAAACGCCGACATGGGGAAAATTCAAGCGCACAATGTGCAAAGCCTTTGTGCCAACAACTGCTGATTTTCATGTGCATTCTGTTGCGCCACTTAAAGCAAACAGGCTTTGTGGCTGCTTAAATATCTCAGTTCCAACGACTGAACTTGGAGATGATGACGATCGCCCATTTGGTCGCGGATCCCGTGCCCCTTTTCGAAACCAGCTTGACGTCTCTTATTCAGGCAACAGATCACATAATGGTTCTAATGTTTCACAGTCCCCTAGTTCCTCGTCCCGATCTAGTGTTTGGAGTCCGAGAGCGCACACCAAATTTTTAAAATGATCGGTTTAATTTTAATCGATGTCGCGGAGGCCGACAATCTTTTTGGCAAAATTCTTATCCGGACAGACGTTCGTATGGAAATCAAGCGTCAACTTCTGTATCCTTCATGGTGGACCTCATCGTTGGTTCCAATGTGATAAATGTCCTCAACCATCTAACCTGCGACGAATCGCCAATGCAAAGACACCTACCGTGTTAACTTTTAATTATGACCAATCTGCCGTTTCTACTTCATAGCAAGACAGAGGCAAACGTGTTGTTAACACAATACGCGTTTCCAAGGTAGCTACATTTTTAATGAAAAATGCCAAGAATACTATGCCCATACCGAGCAACTTGTCTAATCAAGTCTTAAATCTCCTTGGCTTCATTCATGGCAAACCAATTAACGTTTTGGTTGATAGCGGATGTTCCAATAATTTTGTGAGCACCAACATTGTACATCGACTAAAATTGCCTATTATCCAGAGTACTCAACCGTACAATGTTGAGTTAGCAGATGGGTCATTCATAACGTGCAACACAATTGTTCGGCAGTTGCCCTATGACGTTCAATGAATATCAACACAGTCTCACTTTCAAAGTAATACCATTATCCACTTATGATATGATTCTTGGCCAATGCTGGTTATACCAATATGACCCTCTGATCTGTTTCCGAGGACATACTATAACTCTTTGCAAAGGTGGTCAGCTTCTACCTCTGAATGGCTTATTTCGTGTACAACCGGTGACTGTCGTTTCTGCATTGCAAGTTAAACGGATGGTACCAAAACCAGACAATTCTACAGTACTTTTAATGATACATAGCATCGACGATGTTGCAACTGATACAGTTCAATCCAAACCAACACCAAAGCCAGCAGCTTACCTTGAGCAACCATTCTATAAACCATACTTGGGTCTTTTTCCTGATGACTTGCCGAGCACCTTACCTCCTTGTAGACCAGTAGATCATCCGATTGATCTAACTCCTGGTAGTGCTCCACCTACACGAGCTCCGTGTTGCTCGTATTTTGAATCTCAGGAAATTCAGAGACAACTAGCAGAATTGCTAGATAAAGGTCACATTCATCCAAGTAAAAGTCCTTTTGGTGCTCAAGTCTTATTGGTTAAAAAAAAGATGGTTCGATGCGCTTGTGTATTGACTACCGCACATTAAACAAATTAACAATTAGAAACAAACTTCCTCTTCCACGGGTTAATGGACTTGACCAATTTTTGGGTACTAAAGTATTTTCGAAGATCGACTTGAAATCTGGTTATCACCAAATCGGAATCAAAGCAGGTGATGAGTATAAAACGGCATTCAGAACAAAATATGGACATTATGAATTTATGGTAATACCTTTCGGATTAACCAGTGCTCCTGCATCATTTATGACCTTAATGAATGAAATTTTGGTCCATATTTGGATAAATTTGCCATCATCTACTTGGATGACATTCTGGTTTTTAGCAAAGATATTATTGAACACAAAGAGCATCTTCATTTTGTGTTTTTGGTATTACGGACTAATGTGCTTTATGTCAACAAGAAAAAGAGTGAGTTCTTCAAGGATCGGATCGAGTATCTTGGTCATGTTATATCAGCTGATGGAATAGCAGTTGACCCTCAGAAAATCAAAGTCGTTATGGAGTGGCCTCTTCCATCAACAATATCTGATGTTCATTCATTCTTGGGATTAGCAAACTTCTATCATACCAAGGTTTATAGATTTTCAGATATTGCTGCTCCTCTATCAGAGTTGACGAAGATTGACAAACTTACCTAGTCTTCAAAAGCAGAAAAGTCTTTTAATGATCTCAAGCAGGCCTTAACAACTACTCCAGTCATGGCCATCGCAGATCCTACAAAACCATTGCCTGTGATGACGGATGCTTCGGATCGTGCTTCTGGTGGTGTATTAATGCAAAATGACAAGGTTATTGCATTCGATAGCAAGAAGTTTACTGCTATACAGATCCGTTATCCTGTCTATGACAAAAAGTTTATAGCCATTGTCCAAACATATCGTACATGGACACATTACCTTTTGGGAGTTGACTCTGTTGTCAAGACGGATCATCAATCATTGCAGTATATTTTTAGACAACCAGTTATGAACCCTCGACAAGGACATTGGGTGGAATTTTTGGCAAATTTCCACATGGTCATTGAATATGTACCAGGACTTCAGAATTCGGTAGCAGATGCACTTAGTAGAATGCCTCAAGCTACGAATATGGCAATTTCTACAATTACATTTGATATTCCTGATTGTTTTAAGGATGAATACTTAACTGATCGAGATTTTGCTGAAATTTTTCGAGTGCTTCGAACAAACACTCCTACAGAGGCAGAAATGAACCTGGTTGTAGCTTATACAATGCACAATAATCTGTTGTATTATGAGGACAGAATTTGTGTACCACATAATTCGCATTTGCGAAAAATAATTATTCAAGAACATCATGAAGTACCTTATGCTGCTCACCCCGGCATCAATAAAACGTACAAACTATTGATAGCTGTTTATTATTGGCCTCAAATGAAGCAAGACGTGGTGAACTTTGTCAAAGCTTGTCACTCTTGCCAAACTATAAAGGCGTCACGACAATTACCGCAAAAATTGTTACAACCGTTACCGATTCCAAATGAACGCTGGGAAAGCATCAACATGGACTTCATCACAACGTTGCCCAAATCTTCCAAAGGCAATAATCAGATATTGGTGATAGTGGATCGATTTTCCAAGATGGCACATTTCATACCTTGTAGAATTACAGCTTCGGCACCAGATATTGCTTCATTATTTGTGCAACATATATTTCGAATCCATGGATTACCAAAATCAATCATTTCAGATCGAGATCCAAAGTTTACAAGACATTTTTGGACCTCCTTATTCAAATCATTGCGAACGAATCTTTTATTCAATTCAACTTATCATCCACAGACTGATGGGCAAACTGAACGGGTGAATCAGATATTGGAGGAAATGTTACAACATTATATACAGACTCGACTGAATTCTTGGGAAGAATATTTGCCATTGGTGGAGTTTGCTTACAAAAACTCTTTTCATTCAACAATTGGCATGACTCCCTTCCAAGCAGCCTTCGGACATACTCCGTTGATTCCTACAAATTTTGTGATACAACATAAGGTTGCTTTGGCAGATCAATTGGTAAATGAAATGCAAGATATTCTTATGCAGATCAAAGACAAGTTGGCACATGTTCGACAGACTTATCAAAAGCAAGCAAATAAAAATCGTCACCATACAGAGTTTCAAGAAGGTAACTTGGTGTTACTATATGTTGCTTCGCATCGATATAAGACAGTGAAGTCTGTTTTTCCAAAGTTACGGCCCAAATATTACGGTCCTTTCAAGATTTTGAAGAAGTATTCTACAGTCAGTTACAAACTTGAACTTCCACCAGCATGGGGAAAGATTCATCCAACATTTCATATTTCTTGGCTTAAGAAATATATATTCCAGGAGATTCAATTATTCTAGCTATCTCATCCTATGTTCCAGAAATAGAGGAAGAACACTTGATTCTAGTTCCAGAACTTATTCTTGATGTTCGTAAGAAAGAGACAAGACGGAAGATTACTACAGAATTCCTAGTCAAGTGGATGGATCTTGATGAATCAATTCTACATGGCAAACGGATGAAGAGATGCAACAATACCCTCAGCTTCTACAAGAATTCTTTGATAAACGAATGTCTATAATTTAATACATAGGGTTTTATTCTGAATGGGAGGGAATGTCACGATTGTAACGTGTTCTTCATGATTGTATTACCTTTCTTGCTTGGTTCTCTTGCAGATACAAAGATGTACCAAATCAGAGATCCCTGTTCGAAAGGATGTGCCTCTTCGCCCAAGAGTCGCACCTATTCGGCGATAGCCATGCCTCTTCGGCGAATGACTGCACCTCTACGCCGAATGGTCACGACTCTACAACAGAGGGACACGGCTATTGGCTTAGGTCATGTCTTTTGACCTATGGTCATGTCTCTTCATCGTGTCTCTTCAGATTCTATATAAAAACGCCCTTGTAACACATTTCAATCAATCAAACATTCAGTCTCTAAGTCTCTTGTTCTCAAGTTCTGTTCAGAGTTCAGTTTTTATGTAAGTTTAAGTATGAATAAACACACATAATAAGAGTGTTCTTCACATATTAAGAGTGATTATGTTAGGAGACGTACTTCTTTCTCGTAAGAATACTCCTTCTTCCTCTCGATCTACTCTCATACCCCGCTAGCTCTCACCATCTTTGAAGGTGTGTGAGGTCTTGGGTCTGAGGCCGTGAGGGAATTGATGTTGTGTTTTCAAGTGTAAGCTTGGTGCTTGAGGCTTCCATCTTCATTGCACCAACAAGTTATTGAAGGAACACAAAGTATTGTATTGTAAAATGTCTCCCTTGATGGGGGAAACCTATAACACAAAGCCTTTTGAAGGGGGGGACCGGCTCCATATAAATCCGGTCCTCAAATGTTGTCAATAGCTTAATTTCTCTCTCTTTTTGAAGTATTGTTCATGCCTATCTAACTAGGTGTTATGCTATTGTTGCTCTCTCCATCCAAGCACTCTTGCTATGCTCGTTAGGAATCTAGTCTTAATGAAATGCTCACTATGTCTATGTTATTTTCCGCTACACACAAGTTACTAGACCATTATGATACATTGGTATCAGAGCACAAGGTTTCTCTTTTCGTGCGCAAGAAGAGAGGTCCTCAAGTTAACTATAAATGGTTGGTATTTATTAATTGCTATTGAGTAAGTAGAATAGGGATTTTTCAGCCTTGCAATGCGCCTGCTTCGAGCAAATAACGGGGCATCACCATCGAGAGCTATGGTCTTAATAATGGAGTCCTACGGCGCTTGCCTACGGCTTAACCACTATTGAGCTATTAGAAGCTTGACAGAAGCCGGTACTGTTTTGGTGGTGAAAGACCCTCTCTTCTATTCCTTGCAATTAATGATATTCGAGCCACGGGTACAGGAGCTTGGGTTAGTCCTCCCTAACTACATGCTTTAGTGCTTTTCTAAAGGGGTTAAGAGGAGTAGCAACTAGGGCTTGAAGTGCCAACGACACTTAGAAATTTTACACCTAAAAGTTGATAGAATGGTTGACAATAGTAGAGAGAGTGAAATTAATGTTGATAGCTTTGATTTTGCTAATGAACACGCTACTAATGATGCCCCTATGCTTGTTAATTACCTTGTTATTAGGCTCCAACAAGCCATGGGCAATCCATCCCTTCAAAGTGAAGTGCAACGACAGCTACGTGCTCATGGGATTCTCCAAACTCCCCACCAAGAAGAGAGAGTACCTAGGAAGCCTCCTTGTGAGACTTCCAAAAGAGGCCTCTCTCCGATAAGGGAAGAAGAAGAGGATCCGTACGAAGGGCTCAAAAATCTACTGCTTGACGACGTATCTCCTTCCCAAAGGAGAACTCAAGTTAGAGCCCCCACCAAAAGAACGAGAAAGAAGTGAGTCTCCTGCCACCTCGGCGGAGATGGCTCCACGAAGACGACGGGCAAAACGCTCTCCAACACCTCCTAAACGGAGAAGACCATCGCACACTTCTCTACACCATAATTCAAAGAGGGAGGATACAAAACAAGAGAAGAAAAAGGCGAGAAAGAGGTCACCCTCTTCTCCATCTTCTTCATCCTCTTCCTCTTATGAAGAAAGTGATGGTGCAAACAAGGAGGAACAAGGGAAGAAAAAGGCGAGAAAGAGGTCACTCTCTTCTCCATCCTCCTCAAATTCTTCCTCTTCTGGAGAAAGTGATGGTGCAGCTTTTGAACCACCTAAAAGAAGAGGCCATAGGAAATCCTATGCCGCATGGAAGAGGTCGTCCAAGCTCAAAAAATTCAAAGTGGGAGGAAAGAACATCTCTTCCCTTACCTACGATGGCACATTTAGTGCTACGAACAAAGTCTTGGCCTTCATCCAACAATTCGATGCGGCGTTTGGAGATGAGGGCTTCACGGAGTCCTCTAAGCTACGCCATGTAGCTATGCATTTTCAAAAGTCCGCCAAGCAATGGTGGTCCAGCCTACGGGCAAACGATGAAGCTCCACGAACATGGAAAGCTTTAAGAGCTTCCATCATGAAGCAATTTTTGGCTACCGATGCCAAAGACAAAGTACTCACCGAATGGCGAAGCTTGAAGCTCTCTCCCTACGAATCTATCCACAAATATGTAGACAAGTTTTGAGACTTACATCTCAAAGCCATTGTCTTCAAAAAGATGGATTTTGGAGAGCAAAAACAACAATTTTGTGCAGGTTTAACTGAAGAGATGCGGAGTATGTCAACTCCCAAAGGCCACGCACCATATCTTTGGTCATACACCATACCATGCTGGCTTCACAAATCAATTTCCAACAAGGGGCTAAGAGAAATCTTAAGCCCACAGAGAACAAGGACCGTAATAACGAGACCAAGGGGACGGACAATGTCTAAACGTCTCCTAAAGACAACGCCAGCAACAACAAAGCTAAGGAGAAGGGAGTTTATAAAGACAAAAATAAACTCTCTCCTGAAGAGCTTGAGCGTTATCGTAAAGATAACCGCTATTTGAAGTGCGGGGAGCAAGGGCATGCCTATCGTGCTTGTCCCCACAAGAATACACGAAATGAGCCTCCTAGAGCTACCTTGGTCAAAATCCAAGAAAAGGATGCTCACCACAAAGGATCTCCTCTATGCCATGCTTGGTGAAAGGTAAGAGAACATGATGCTTTTATTCTCTTTGACCCTGATTCTACTGACAATTTCATATCCACAGAGTTGGCCACCAAGCTAGGCATCCAAGCCTATGAGATGAGAGATGTCCTACCCGCCGCCGATGGTGCTTTCAAGGGGCAAGAAGCCTCAGTCACTCCCTTAATTGGGAAATTGAGGCTCCATGTCCAAAGCTACGTGGACAAGGAGGACTTCTTTATCCTAGGGACACCATGGTTTCATCGCATGGCTGCCAATGTTAAATTCCCTGAAAGGTAAATCTACTTTAGGTTCAGGGAAAAAGATATGTACATAGATGCTAAGGAGTTGGGTAACACCATACCTATTGTACATACGCAAGCTTTCAATAAGTCAATAAAGAGCTCTATTTCCATGTACATGATTTTTGTTAAAGATTCTCAAAATGAACCTAATGCTTTAGCAAAAGAAAATATAAACAATCACAAGGAATTAGAGTTATCCAATTTTCTCAAGGGATTTCAAGATGTTATTGACGACATCCCTTGTGAACTACCTCCTAAACGAGGCAATGATGACCATGCCATTGAACTTCTTCCAGGAAGTTCACCGCCTAATAAACCTCCTTATAGAGTTTCTCAAGCTCAACAAGAGGAGATTATGCGGCAAGTGCATGAGTTAGTTGAGAAGGGCATGGTTAGGCCTAGCTCATCTCCATTTTGTTCACTCGTGTTATTAGTGCAAAAGAAAGACGGCACATATCGTATGTGTGTCGACTATAGAGCACTAAATAGGATCACTATCAAAAATAGGTTTCCCGTTCCACGGGTAGAAGACCTATTTGATAAGCTGCAAGGGTCGACCTATTTCAGTAGGATTGACCTAAAAAGTGGCTACAATCAAATAAGGATAGTTGATCAAAACATTGTAAAGACAGCATTTCGCACTACGTTTGGTCTTTACGAATACATTGTCATGCCTTTTGACTTGACCAATGCACCAGCCACATTTAACCGCTTGATGGAGAAGCTATTCAGGCCCCATCTAACCTTTATTGGAGTGTTCTTTGATGATATAATCATCTACTCTAATTTACTAGATGAACACAAGCAACACCTCCAAGTAATATTTCAAGTCTTACGAGAGAATAAACTTTATATTAATCGAAAGAAAAGTGAGCTTTTCTTACAAGAGATTCAGTATTTAGGTCACATTATCTCTCAAGATGGCATCCAAATGGATCCATCAAAGCTAGAGGTAATAAAAAGATAGCCTAATCCAAGGAATCTACATGAACTAAGAAGCTTTATAGGTATGTGTGCATACTATAGACGCTTCATAGAAAAGTTCTCACAAATCGTGGGACCATTACATGACCTAACAAAGAAAAACGTTAGGTATACATGGTCTGCCAAGGAGAACAATGCTTTCGAAAAGCTTAAAGAAAAGCTTATCTCTCAACCTGTGCTTACACTGCCGGATCTCTCAAAGTCATGTGAGGTCCAATGTGACGCTTGTGGTGATTGCCTTGGAATTGTTTTGCTCCAAGAAGGGCACGCCATAGCCTATGAAAATCGTAGGCTCGACCCTGTTGGGCAAGCTCTACGCATATATGAAAAGGAACTCCTCGCAGTTCTATATGCCTTAGACTCGTGGAAGCACTATTTATTGGGGACTCCTTTCATTCTGCGGACGGATCACCAAAGCCTTAAGTACTTCATGACGCAGACCAAGCTCTCTGACAAACAAATGAGGTGGACAAATTTCCTTTCGCAATTTCATTTTCATATTGCTCACATTGCTGGCAAGCATAATCAAGTAGCCGATGCACTCTCAAGACGGCCGAGAGTGAATGCGGTTTCCATAGCAACTCACAATGATCTATCTTCCATGATAGATGAGTACGCTATTGATCCCGATTTTAGAGATGTGATT
The DNA here is from genome assembly GCF_014529385.1 of Adiantum capillus-veneris. Classification (NCBI taxonomy): domain Eukaryota; kingdom Viridiplantae; phylum Streptophyta; class Polypodiopsida; order Polypodiales; family Pteridaceae; genus Adiantum; species Adiantum capillus-veneris. The sequence continues at coordinate 162,410,314 of NC_140934.1, read as the reverse complement.
TCAGCCCTTGCACAAGGGAAGAAAGAGGAACCATTTACCTTACCAGATGGTTATCTTCTCTATGGCAATAGACTATGCGTTACTAACTCACTACGTGAGAAAGTAATGTATGAATCTCATGCTCCTCCTTATGCGGAGCATAGAGGGATTCAGTCTATCCTAAAGGGGATAGAAACATATTTCTATTGGCCTGCCATGAAATCAAACATACAAAAGTATGTTTCCAAATGTGTGGTATGCCAAAAGACGAAGTTTGATAGAGGGAAGCAACCTGGATTGCTTCAACCTTTGCCAATCCCTAATTCACCATGGGAGAGCATATCCATGGATTTTATCGTTGGATTGCCCAAGTCTATCCATGGTAATACGGGAATATGGACAATAGTAGACAGGTTCAGCAAACAAGCTCATTTTATACATGTCAAAAAGACTATCAAAGCCCATCAAATGGCAACCCTCTTTATATTACAAATCTTCAAGTACCATGGCTTGCCAATGTCCATAGTGTCAGATAGAGATCCTAGAATGACCAGTAATTTCTGGAAGGGTCTCTTTGAGAATTTAGGGACAAGGCTAACCTTCTCTTCGGCCTATCACCCTCAAACAGATGGCCAAAGTGAAATAGCTAACCTAACAATTCTTGATCTACTAAAAGCCTACGTAACGGAAGTAGATCAAAGGTCCCAATGGAAGAAGCACTTACCGTTAGTAAAGTATGCCTACAATAACACTATACATACCTCCACCGAAAAAGCACCTTTTGAGGTAAACGAGGGAAGATCTAAAAGTCCCCTGTTGCTTAAGGTACACGGAAAGATCTTGGCTTCAAATGACTATAGCCAAGACCTACAAGAATCTTTCCAAAAGATTAAGGATGCTATCTCTATCTCACAGCAAAGGCAAAAGGCTGCTACTGATAAGCACAGAAGAGCTCAAGCCTTTAAACAAAATGATTGGGTCTTGCGTTTTTCCCTCATCTATCCGACCCGATCAAAACAATCATTTTCAGCCTTGAACAGTCCAAGAAAACAGCATCAAGAAGAGCCCAGATTTCAGCCCAAGTCGCCGTCGTCGTCATCGGCATAGTCCCATTGCATCAGTCCATTGCATCTGCATTGTACGCATTTGTGCAATCAAGTTAGACCACTCTCGCCGACGAGAGTGGGGCCTTCGGAGGAGGGTTTTACAAACCTCTCGGTGTCGTATCTCTTCTCTCTCTTTCTCTCAGTCTCATTCACTTGCACGTACAATCCACTCACTTTGTTCGTGACCACAGCACTCTACAAGACGGAAAGCTCTCTCTTTCCATAAGAACTAAAAGAAACCTTGAGCAGTAAAGATCACTAATCTTGAGAAAGTACAACATTCATTCCGCTGCACCTAACATTGGTATCAGAGCTACATGCAAAAAAATTCTTGTGGTTCTTCCCTTGAGTAATGCAGAACACTTACAAAGCTCTGATACCAATGTAAGGTGCAGCGGAAGTCTTTTAGGGTTGTTGACTCAGGACTTGTGCGATGCACAGGCTCAAGGGTTCCTTTTACTACTTTACTTAGGAGAATGAGAGAGATACTGAGAGAGAGATGTGCAATCAGATCTGTGAGAGAATGATACTGTAAGTGAGAGATAGAGAGAGAGAAACACCGACACTAATATGTTCCAAACCCCCCTCGAAGCCCCCCCTCCAAGGGCCACTACTACTCTGTCGCCGGAGCAGTGTACTATGATTGCACTGATGATACTTACAAAGTACTGGCTGAATGTACTACTGACACTGATGAAGAATGCGGGTACTACTGATGCCGATGCTGGTCCTGCTGATATTGATGCTGACGGTGCTGAAGGCTGAATACTAATGCTGACGCTGAAATACTGATGCTATGGCTGACTACTATGGCTGAATACTGAGCTGGATCCTATGGCTGAATACTGAAGATGCTATGGCTGAATACTATGCTGAGGTACTAAGGTATTGCTTTGGTGCTAAGGTACTGCGGTACTGTGGTACTGCTGGTACTGATGGTACTGGGGTACTGCACCAAGGCAAGGGGAAGCCACCAAGCCAAGGTAATGGTACCGAACTGTATGGCGTCGAGAGAGATCGCCAACCGCATCCGGAATCCTGGAAGGGACTCTTCGCCGGCCCACTCTGATGTGTGGGTCGTGCGGTACTTGAACTTCATAAAGGTCTGCAACGCTTGCTTCTTTGAGCCGCGCCGAAAGCGACACAAAGTCTTCTGAATCTCTTTTCTTGCTTCAACTTTGTCTAGAGTCCTGCTTCTTTCGTCTTCAAGAATCTCCATGGCTGAAAATTCCTGAAACAATCTCCAACACAAAACCATGAACATACCTATTCCATGTAAAGTGAAGGAAAAAAAGCTTATATTTGCTAAAGACTGTGTATGCAATGTAGATGAACATAGAGACGGAGTGACAACCCGTCCATCAAACACATGCAAACAATGAGATCGAATCTTTTCTGTTTGATCGAAATCAATCAACTGTGGCAATTCACAATGGAAATGCCCATGCTTGGTGCTCATATAATCATGTGCTCTTTCGGAAACTGTATCATGCCAAGGAAGAGACATGGAATGCGACTTCCTTACATACAAACTTTTCAGCTTTTCATGAACAATTTGCATACATTCGTGCTCATCCATGAGAAAAACGTGCTCAACATACAATATGTCATGCCTAGGAAAAGGGATCACATTCCGCTGCACCTAACATTGGTATCAGAGCTTTGGAAGTGTTCTGCATTCACGAAACCACTTCATGCCCAAAATCATATCACATCCTGAGAGAGGAGACACAAGAAATTTCCGACTAAAAGAAGCTTGCTGAACGGTAAACATCACACCAAGGCACTCCGTCGTGATGAGAGAGTCCATACCGGGAGCGAAGCCAGAAACCTCAATAGGAGATTTCTGACTAACCTCTAGGCGGGCTCTCTCAACAAGAGGGGGACTAATCACATCATGCATACTACCTGGATCAAACAATATGATAAAACGCTGTCCTTTGACATGACCATAATACTTCATTAGAGATTCATCAATGTGTGTGTCAGAGTCATGAGAAGATGAAGGTTGTGTTGTGACAGAGTTTGTGGTACCGGCAGGTGCCATTGGTTCTTTAGGTGTGACTGTCTTAGGACAGTTTTTCTTAATGTGACCCTTAATGTGACATTGAAAACATCTACCTTCTTTAGCATAAATCACTTGTTCTTCAACCGTGATGTATCCTCCTACAAGAAGCTTTTTCATCAGGGGTTAGCTTAGGTTTTGCAGGTGCTTCAGCTTTAGCCTTAGATTCATTGTTAGAGTTCTTTTCCGAGGAATTAGAGGAAGAAGGGCTAGAAGAATTACCATTCTTACCGTTCTTACCATTCTGTGTGTTCTGAGAAGTCTGCGGGGTTGCTTGAGAAGTCTTGTTTTCCTTAGGCTTTCCTTTGTTGTGTTTCATCTCGTGGGCGAGAGCAATGGCTACCGCTTTGTTGAGATCGGGTGGATCGAGTACTTCGACATCATACTTGATATACTCGTCCAATCCGTAAAGAAATGCCTCCTTGCGCTTCTTATCCGATTTGCGTAATTGAGTGCCGAGCTGCAAAACCCGATTAGAGAAAGCCATAACCGGCGTACCATTTTGCTTGAGAGCTCGTCAATCGTCTTTAAGTCGTGCAAGGTACTAAGGTGGCATAAACCGCGCCTTGAGCTTGTCTTGGAAATCAGCCCAACTAAAAGAGAGGGGCGTGAGATCATCGGCTTCCTCTAGGTGCACGGCTAGTTGTGCCTCTTGCCAAGCTTGATACCAATTTATGGCATCACCGGCAAGATACATAGCTGCCGTCAAAACTTTGCTATTGCCTGTTTTCTTAGTTGTCGCAAAATAAGCATTAAATTGATGCAACCAAGAATGAATAACAGTAGCATCCATCTTACCGTCATACTTACTGAAAGTCAACTTCTCTGTGATTGGATTGTGTGAATCCGCCTCGTGGCTTGCGCCACTTGACGAACTCCCACGATCTTTGGGTGATTCGGCCTTCGAGGCTAGGACTTGTGAAATAAACTCTTGTTGACGAATCTCCCTTTGAGCTTCTCGCTCGGCGTCCCTTTCTGCTTTGCGTTCTTTGCATTCAATGCGCTCGCGTTCGAGGGCAAGTCGCTGGTCTTCTTGTCTTGCGGCAATTGCACTGCGCTCACGTTCCTGAGCAAGGCGCTCACATTCCTGAGCAAGGCGCTCACGTTCCTCAGCAAGTCGATGTTCTTCTTGTTGTGCAGCAAGTTTGTCGCTTTGTTTTTCGCGCTCGCGGTCCTTGGCTTCTTGTACACGGGTTTTTGCCGCTTGTTCTTCTTGTTGTCATGTCATCCTGTCCAACATTGACTTGACCATCATCTCCATAGGAGTGAGGACAACTCGTGGCGTAGATGGCGAAGAGAGAGGGTCAGAAAAATCTCCTAGTGGGGAAAATCCTTCGTCGCCTCTCTCATGCTCATCACCTGAATGCGAAGTATCCATGCCGCTTTGGGTGATGACCATGCACTGGGATCTTTGGTTCTTAAGTTCACGAGGAACTTGGGTTCTTGAGGTTCTTAAGGGTCTTGGGTTCTTGGGGTTTTCTTTCGCTTGCAAATCGCATTGGAGGAGGATTTTCTCTTCACCCGAGTTCTACCCTTTTCTGCGGGCGCACCCCTTGGCGGCCTTGCGCTCACACCAAGGTTGCTTTTTCCCACCTCACGTCGATTGGCCGGCCGCTAAGTGCACGGTCCGCTCTCAATGAGTGAAAAGAGACACAAGGGGAGGCTGGACAAGCCCTTCTTTCTTGGGATTCCTGTCACTCTTCAACAAAACACGATTAGGAATCGCCACGCCCAAGTAAACTTGGGTTCGTGCGACCTCAACAAGCAAAAAAAATTCTTGTGGTTCTTTCCTTGAGTAATACAGAACACTTCCAAAGCTCTGATACCAATGTTAGGTGCAACGAAATGAATGTTGTACTTTCTCAAGATTAGTGATCTTTACTGCTCAAGGTTTCTTTTAGTTCTTATAGAAAGAGAGAGCTTTCCGTCTTGTAGAGTGTTGTGGTCACGAACAAAGTGAGTGGATTGTACGTGCAAGTGAATGAGACTGAGAGAAGGAGAGAGAAGAGATACGACACCGAGAGGTTTGTAAAACCCTCCTCCGAAGGCCCCACTCTCGTCGGCGAGAGTGGTCTAACTTGATTGCACAAATGCGTACAATGCAGATGCAATGGACTGATGCAATGGGACTATGCCGATGACGACGACGGTGATGACGACGACGACTTGGGATGAAATCTGGGCTCTTCTTGATGTTGTTTTCTTGGACTGTTCAAGGCTGAAAATGACTGTTTTGATCGGGTCGGATAGATGAGGGAAAAATGTTGTTGTACAAGGCCTTTGGCTGCGTTTCTGGGCGAAACTTCCTTGCTGAAAAACGCTGGACAGCAGAGTGTGTTTGGCTGAAAACCGCAGGTTTATCAAGTGCTGAAGAAAACCTCTTACCGGCTATTAGGACTTGCTGCGATGCTGTGATGAAAACGCTGCCTTGGCTGAGTTTGTCCTGGAGTTAGTACTTTGGAAAAACGCTGATCTGATAAGGCAACAAAACGTTGGTCTTGGTCATTTGCTGGCGATCTCTAGCAGGGATGGAAAACGCTAGGGCAGTCCATGTGATGGCGATGGCTGATCTGGTAATGCCGGCGAGGGGGAGAGGCTCTGTGATGGAAAACGCTAGGCTTGATGGTTGGGCCTCGCCAAGGGAATGGGGAGGTTCTTGCTGAGAGGGAGGGAACACCTGCTACTTGGGGAAGCCTGTTGTGCTCTCTGCTCATCTCCCAATTTGTGCTAACTTGGGTTTGCTTATAAATTAACTTACCCAATTTGCCCTACTGACTACCCAACAAAAGTCACTTAATAAATAAGTGAAAAATGTCAAAAATAGGGAAAAATGGGATAAAGTCATCTGAAAAATCCCCAAACTGACTCTGATGGAATCTTATGGAAATGCTTATGCTTGTGCTTATGCAACCAGAGGATATGCACCTATACTGAGTGACTGGGCATGCACGGTCTACGAATAGACTCACAAAAGTGCCAGATCACTCCTACTCTAACTTGACTGGACTTGGACGGAAACCCTGTTATGGTGTAGCTTGTCCACGGACACATAGGGTTGGGATGTGTCACGTGACAAGGTGCTGCAGCCCGAGTCCATTTTCTGACATGAAGACAAGGTATTGAGTGACGGTAAGATTATCCGACGGTATCTTATTAAGTTTAAGAGATATCCTTTTGAAAATGCTAGATGGATGCAAGGCATACAATTAAAGCATAACCTAAACCTTGTCAATGCTTACAATAATTCCCTAGAGTAAGCAAATGTAAAAATGTTTAAACAAAGTTTTTGTCTTATAAGACTCTCTTTTCTTTATTGTGCACAAATGTTAAGAAGTATGCATGCTTAGGATCAAGTTTGCGAAAACGACGTCTCCCAAACACCAAGTAGAGCTTGTCACTCTACTATGGAAGATTGATAGGACTAATGCGTAGACATGCTTGCGGCAGCTTAGTCTCTCAAGCGCCAAATGGATTAGTCCCACATCCCTATCTAGGAGGGGGCGAGCCATATTAGTAGGGGATGAGAGAGAAACACACACTCTTCCAAGCTCCCTTTACACAAAGGGCATAGTGGACACATGTCAGCTCCCTAGCCCAGTTGCCCCCAAGGTGCATTCAAATCCTATTGGATGGCCATAGAGGTGGAACAATGAGAATTAGGCTAGAGTAAATTTAGTTTAATTCATTTAAAAACACTTGGTAAAAGAACCAATAGAAATTAAGCACTCTAGAAGACTATTGGAAAGTCTCCCAAGGGGTCCAATGAACATTCAGCAACCCAATGGCTTGCCTGATTCCTGTTGGCCAGAAGACTAAGAGGTCCAATGAGAGTTTAAGTGCATTATTTAAATACCTAAAGCTCTCACAAAAGGGGAAAGGGGGACACATGTCACAAGGCTATCACTTATGCTTCTTAATTATCATTGGCTAAGCTTTGCAGGGGCCAATAGGATGCCAGCATGAGCAAATAGCAAGAGGGGTCGACCAAGAGAGAGAGGGGGCTGATTTTTGCAAGGCATTATCACACACACTCACACAATCTCATGTGTGAAGTAAAGAAGACTATCTCCTTCTCAAGCTTTAATGGAAAGCTCGTCATCTACTCCAAGCTTGTGAGAAGGGAGGCCTACACCAATAACTCTTGGCTTTGTGATGCAAATCCAACCAAGAGCCAAGCTCCAATGCATGCTCATCTCCTCTACCATGCTAATTACTAAGCTATGTTAAGCTATTAAGAGTGATTATGTAAGGAGACATACTTCTTTCTCATAAGAATACTCCTTCCTCTCATCTTCTCTCATACCCCGCTAGCTCTCACCATCTTTGAAGGTGTGTGAGGTCTTGGGTCTGAGACCGTGAGGGAATTGATGTTGTGTTTTCAAGTGTAAGCTTGGTGCTTGAGGCTTCCATCTTCATTGCACCAACAAGTTATTGAAGGAACACAAAGTATTGTATTGTAAAATGTCTCCCTTGATTGGGGAAATCTATAATACAAAGCCTTTTGGAGGAGGGACTGGCTCCATGTAAATCCAGTCCTCAACTGTTGTCAATAGCTTAATTTCTCTCTTTTTGAAGTATTGTTCATGCCTATCTAACTAGGTGTTATGCTTTTGTTGCTCTCTCCATCCAAGCACTCTTGCTATGCTCATTAGGAATCTAGTCTTAATGACATGCTCACTATGTCTATGTTATTTTCCGCTACACACAAGTTACTAGACCATTAAATGTTACAGATATGGCCGTTCTCACGGCATATGGGAGCATCAACTTCCCAGAGAAGGCACCACCATCCGCTGGTGGACAGAGACTACAGTGGACCTTGGTACGATGTGTACATTGCCTTGGAGAAGCACATTTTTACAATATTGTGTGGATTATGGCATCAAGCATGAGCTTGTAAATACTGGTTCGACCTCACAGAATGGAATAGTGAAACGAGAGAATAAGACTATGGTAAACATGAACCAAACTATGCTTGAGCATTGTGATCTGCTTAAGTCTTTGTGGGCCATGGCCGTTGCTAGAGTTGTTCATACCCTCGATTGGTCTTCGATGACTTTGCTCCCTCAATAGACTCCATGTGAGGCATGCCAAATGTCTCTCATTTTTGGAATTTTGGGAGCCATGCCTACGTTAGTGTTCCGAATAAGCAGAAGTGAGAAGAAGGCTAGCAGAATGATTTTTTTGTCGACTACAATACTCTTTCCGAGGGCTATCAACTTTATGATCCAAAGAGGAAGGAGATCGTGGTGGGCTGTGATGTAATCTTCTACCAGAGTGTGCGGAGGAAGAGAGCAGACATGCACGCAAGAACACAAGAGAGAGAAAGAGAGGCAGAAGTCGACATATTTGCAAGGAAAACATGTTTGCAAGTCGGCATATTTGTAGGGAAAACATAGGTACACCAAAACAAAAACTCAAAGCCTTGTGAAGTAGAAGCATAGGGTCAAAGGAGATTTGAAAGCTGCACCCAATGAAGCACAAAAGCCAATGCGAGGATGGGGTAAGTGAATGGAATCAGTCACAGAACTCGCAAATTGCCAATAGAACAAGGGTATCTGGCTGTCCACACCAAAACGCTCCAGGGCTGGTAACAAAGGCACTGAACCGGTGGTAGAGCAATCCCGAACCAAAAGGTGACCAATCCTTCTGGTACAGTATGGATAATCCTTGCAATATTGGAAATACGTATGTACAGAATACAAATAGTACATATATAATTACATATGCATGCACTCATGCATGTAGATTACATGCACTTACGCACACAAGCAAATAAAAATTCTTGCATGCACATATGTACATACAAGAACATCGATACATTCATGCATGCATGCATCCATGTATGAGTGTTGTTTATATGTAAAAAAAGCAACCAGTACGTAAGTATTAGATACATATTTAGTATTTATCGTACAGTACGGGAAGTTTGATAAATACAAGTTTGAAATGCAACCTTGAAGGTGATGAGCAGATAGTAGAAGAGACTCAGCAAAAATATACAGCGCTAAGCTGGCAGTGCCTCCTCAAAAAAATTTAATGCTATCATCAGTAACAAAAATGCTGACACAAGGGAGCAAAATTTCACAATCTCGAGAGAAACAACACTAAGGCAAAAAGCAGGGATGCTTCCACTTCATCCCCAGATTTTCCTCTTCTTGGTGTCAGGTGATCTTGATGGTGATTCATCTCCTCCCCATAAAGAACCGTTTTCTCCAGTTCCTATTCCTTAGGCTCCCAAAAGCAATACGCACAAGATAATGGTTCTTATCATAGTGCGGAGAGTGGGGACAAACTCGTCAAGTTACCGAGGTGATTGTGGATACTTTGCAAGATGCTATAGTTTCGAATTTTCCATTGGATTGGCATGCTCTACGTAATGTGAGGCGATCTCGACGGTTGCAGAAAGTTGAGACAGATGGAGCTAGGTTGTAGGCGAACTATGCCTTGATGTCCTCAGCGGCAAAGGACAAAGAACCTCTTTCAGGAGGCACGTTCATACCAGAGTGGAAGGAGGCCATGCAAGCACATCTTGATTCCTTCGAGAGGAATGCTACATGGGAGTTGGTTCCGATGCCACAAAAGTGGACGGTCGTTCGTGTCAAACAGTCTACAAGACCAAGTACAAATCAAATGGCTCATTGGACAAGCACGAAGCTCATTTAGTAGCAAAGGGCCTCTCTCAACGACCATGAGTTCATAGTCTCCAAAAAAAATAGAAACGGCAAAACTGGAGTTTCAAGCATAGTTATCCAGAACGGGAAATTGGAACACAGAACGGGGATTCGGAATGGGAAGTTGGAATTGGAACGGGGAACACAAACCTCAAAATGGCCATTCCCTGTAACTATGGTTTTGGGGTTTCAATCAAGATCTAAACAGCATTTCCTTCAATTAAAAAATTAATTTAGTGTACAAACTCTTATAGGACTCAAACATACATTGAGCCACCCAAAATGCCCACCAACAACAATAAGTTGTGTAAAGAAGCCACATGACTCACTCTCGAGTACCCATTGAGCCTTGGTGGGGGGGGGGGGGGGGGGGGGGGGGGGGGGGAGAGAGAGAGAGAGAGAGAGAGCAGTACGCACAGTGCAGAGTCAACCTACAAAGAAACATAAGTGCATATAAATGGTACTCAAGCTAAAAAGTAACTTTTTGCGAATAAAAAGTGACATGTGGATTTTTTGCTCTCAATACTTGTGGTGCTACCTTTGGTTATGGAGGTTGCTTTTGAAGATTAGTTTTTTGCACCAAATAACCACAATTTATTCAATTTATTGGACAACTAGAATTATATAGCTTTTGTGTGGAGCTTGGTGTTTCATGCCAAGACCAAGCATATAGAGATACGTCGTCACTTTGTTTTGATATGTGCAAGTACAAAGACTAGCGAATCCCTATAATGGTGAACAAATACATAAGCGCAATGCAAAAAAACCTCCTAGTTAGGCCAAAAATACCATGGTGGTCCTAAGTATGTTCACACTCATCACTACCATACCTTGGAAATAAATCCCCCCAGGGAGTGATGTGATAAACATGAGTTGGCACTCATGTATATGGAAGTGCCACGCTCTATGACATGTGATCAATCCACAAAGTGGAGTTAAGCCCAAACCTTTGCGAAAAGCTTCAAACTTCTCACGAGGCGGAGCTTTTGTGAAAAAACATTAAGGATTCACGTATGTAGACACATAAGCTAGACTGAGCTCTCCTCCAGAGAGTCTCTCCTTAACATAATTTTAATGCACCTGAATGTGCCTGATGCGAGCATGAAACATTGGTTCCTTGGAACTAATGCGCTACTCAGTCACAAGACATGTGTGTTGGCTTCTAGCATTGTGCATCGGACTTTAAAGCACGATGGTTCGATTAGTTCCTGAGGGAGCGCGACTGATCTTCAACTCTTCCTGTAACCTATAGCTATTGATGACATGCCCACACAGCATGTACACATGGTGGAGTCCTATCTGGTACAGCTTATGCACGTTCCATGGACTTGGCAGACCCTTGTGCCCATTAGTGGACAGCCTATCCTAGGCCCTACGGTTCTCTGCAGAGAGGGGTGCTTGATGTAGTGATGGACTGAACTTTTTGGTCTCATAGGTCATTTTGGCCTTTTGAAGACGTTAATATAACATTTCATTTCATCTCTCTCTCTCTCTCTCTCTCTCTCTCTCTCTCCAGACAGCTGGCATTACAAGGAGATACATCATGTTGGTATGCACAGATGAACTCATGGTTTCAGAGGCATGGTTTCAGCATGGACAGGCTGCCCCCTTTCCAGTATTCTCTTGATGCACCATCCTTGGCTCTTACACGGATGGAGACTACTAGACTCATTCGGCAGGATCTTATCCAGCTTGATAGCAAGAGGACATGGATAGAACCATCACGGGAGTTGGGTACAAAGAGGGTTTTCTATAGAGAACATCTTCTTCAACTCACGACAGACGGATTTGTCACACGGCCCAGTTACATGGACACACATCTATCTCATAGGTTACGATGTGCTATTGGCCAGATTCGCACATCTTCACACCAGCTTGGGATTGAGACAGGTAGATTCAGAGGCATACCAGCAGACAGTAGGATATGTCAGTTATGCCATGCAGAGCCAGAGACAGAGTTTCACTACATGTCGCTGCACAGTCTACTATGAGATACGGGGACGCTTTCATTGTCTATTCAGAGATGGTTTTGACTCGTTAGACAGAGTCATGAGATATCAGGATCAAAGATGTCTCGGATTATTCCTACTTGAGATTCAGAGACATAGAGACGCTCTATTGAATGGGCAAAGACAGAGACAGTCCCAGAGACGCATCTCAGATTTCTTCAGTCTGAGTACCACAGAGTCAGAGGGGACACCACCACCAGAGAGCTCGGTTCCCACCCATACACACATCAGCAGTACTCTCATTGATCGAGCTATAGAGTTAGGGAGATCGAGACGACCGCGACTGAGAAGGGGAGCCACGCAGCACCGGCGGAGATTGCGGCAGAGGATCCACAGGATTCTAGCACGCCACCCAGAATGTCGATCGGGATAGGCTTCATGCTATTGCTATATTGTATCATGGTGACACTTATCCCCACTTTGTACCTTTATGGCATGATACCATTGCTCAGCCTACCAGCCACCCATAGGAGTCGGTAGCACTCCTATCAGTTCTTTGTTTGTAGTTTTCTTGTTTGTACCCAGACTTGGTACTAGACTCATCATTGTAATCAGTTGGTCTCATAGGTCATTTTGGCCTCTTGTAGACGTTAATATATCATTTCATTTCTCTCTCTCTCTCTCTCTCTCTCTCTCTCTCTCTCTCTCTCTCTCTCTCTCTCTCTCTCTCTCTCTCTCTCTCTCTCTCTCTCTCTCAGCATTTGATACAATGCCCAGAGCTAGACTGATGCGCAAACTGCAGGAGATAGGAGTACCCACAAAGCTTATTTGGGGGATCATGGCATTATACAGATCAGTAGGGAGGCATGTATGCACTCCAGATGAATTGTCTGCTTTAGTTCACTCTACTATCGGGGTGAAGCAGGGCTGCCCACTCTCTCCTACCTTATTTCGTGTGTATGTGGATGAGGTTTCTGACTATATTGACAGAGATGGTGATAGAGGTGCACAATTGGCAGGGACATGGATTCCACTCTTGTTATATGCTGATGATATTGTGTTGATCTTTGACTCACCAGAGGGGATGCAGTGTCAACTGGATGCTTTACATAGGTTTGCACATGACAGTGGTTTGTCTGTTAACCTTGGCAAAACCAAGGTTATGGTGTTCAACGCCACCCACAGTGGATCAGGAAATCAGCCCCTACATTTACATATGGCGAGAAGACAGTGGAGTATACAGATGCTTATACAAATCTTGGGGTGGTCTTTAGTGGGCTGGTATTTTCATTGAGAGCAACACAGACTAGATTGACCAGAGCTTATGCGACATTGGGGGGATTGGAGAGGATGTGTTCACAGATTCAGTTCCAGGAGCCTCGGACAAAGCTCTGGCTTTTTGACACTTTGGTGGCTACATGACATGACCATTCGAGCAGAGCTAGCTGCCCCCCCACTAGTGGTTGAGGCGCTTCCCAGACCAGTATCCTTCATACATCCTCTATGGGACCTTCCCAGAGATAGATATGCCCGCTTAGCATTGGAGTCCTCTAGACAGCTAGCTATGCAGGGAGATACATCATGCTGGTATGGGGAGATGACATCATAGTTTCACTTACATGACTTCAGTATGGATAGATTGCCCCCCCTTTCAGTACTCATTGGATGCACCTTCTTTGACCCTTACACAGTTTGAGATCACCAGGCTAAATTAGGCTTGTCCCTCGGGATCTGATCTAGCTTGATACCAGGAGGACTTGGATACAGCCGACACAGGAGCTGGACACAAAGATGGCTTTCTACAGAGAGCATGTTCTCCAGCTTACTGAGGATGGTTTTGTGATGAGAGCTAGTTACATGGACACTCACCTATCTGATGGAATACGATGTGCTATTGGCCAGATACGCACATCTTCACACCAGCTTCGGATTGAGACTGGCAGATATAGAGGATTACTAGCAGAGGCCAGGACATGTCCCCTATGCCATATGGAGCCTGAGACAGAGTTGCACTACATATGCCAGTGCACGGTCTATTATGAGATACGAGGGCGCTTTCATTGCTTATTCAAAGGGCTTTGGACCACTTTCTAGAGTCATGAGGCATGAGGACCAGTGATGTCCGGGACTGTTTTTACTCGAGCTGTGCCAACACACAGAGAGTCTGATGAGGGTAGAGGCCATCCATCCATAGCGACGGATCACAGATTTCTCTAGAGCAGGCACTGGGCAAGCGGAGGAGCAGTCACAGTAGAGCTCACATGTTTCTCACACCAGAGGCACGTTGATTGAGCGAGCGACTAAGCTAGGGAGATCCAAAAGTCCACGACCGAGGAGGATTACACATCATCGACGGAGGCTACATCAAAGCATAGTTACCAAGAACGGGAACGGGGAACGGGAACACGGAACAAAATGTCGTTCCCTGTTACGGGTACTCACGTTAGAAACACGGAACGGGGATTCGGAACGGGAACTTGGAATGGAAACGGGGAACGGAGACCTGAAAACGGCCATTCCCTGTTACTATGCATCAAAGGATTCGGATCACTTTGGCCCGACATGCACGACGCCCGATCACTTTATTGACCATGGCGGAGATTGATGAGATCCGCCAGCGACCGATGATGGACCTCTTGTGATCCACATGAGGACTGTTTTGTATCAGCTCTTGTATCATCATTTATATCAGACATTGTATCAGCCCAGTCTTAGCTATTTGATTAGCTCACATTTAGCTTTAGACTTAGCATTCAGCTTTTTAATTTTCAGTTCCTTTTATTTTGGTACTCAGACATTGTATCAAATACATCAGGTTGTAACTTTGTGGTCTCATAGTTCATTTTGGCCTATTAAAGACGTTAATAGAACATTTCATTTTTCCATTCTCTCTCTCTCTCTCTCTCTCTCTCTCTCTCTCTCTCTCATGCTCATGTGTCCCTTGTCACCACACCTACTGCTGCACTGTAACATCTTACACTCTTTTTCTTTCAGTAGATTAGAGTAAGACTTCTACCTACTGCACATAGGTGACCCATATTGCATGCGAGATCATGAGACACAAAGTTGTGCTAAAATGCTCTCACTTGTTACATGTTTAGTGGGCCCTCTTTGAAGAAGTCACTTAAAAGTCATAATCTAGTGATCGACAAGAATCTACGTGATAACCATGGTCAAAACTACCACTTCACTGAAGTCTAAGGACCTAGTACAATCAAGTGATTATGTCCTTCATGAATGATGTACTAGGGGATCAACCAGCCTCTCTCGTGTACTTCGTGTTTGCTCCTCTTTCTCAATTCCGAGCAACTACTATGAAGATAGGCTCCTCTTCAGCGGAGATGGGAGGTTTTTGCTGGATCAAAGAGATGAGGGTGCACCATCAAACAGGCCAAACAGAAGACAGTAGATCGGGCATTCTCAGATCCAAGTGCCACCCCCCACCCATCCATGCATGATCTCCTATACACATGCTTTGGTCCTGGATGGAGCTAGATAGATACGTGCATATTATGGTTGAACTTCATGTGAGCATGGAGATCCTTTTTACCCCCGAGTTTGAGTTTCCGTCCATCATTCTTGTACCCATGTAGTCTTCCCAATTTCAGTCACTGTGTGGCATTTTTATTTTGTTTGTTTTGTAGAGGATACACTTGTGTCATAAACCAATTTTAACCTCCAGTAAATCTATCTCTCTCTCTCTCTCTCTCTCTCTCTCTCTCTCTCTCTCTCTCTGCGCACACACGTAAACAAATCGAAACCAGGGAAGACTTACGTTATCAAAACCTGCAATGTTCTTGTTTTCCGAAAAGAATTCAGCCGGAGACTCTGCAGTCAAAACATTAATTACAAGAGCCCTCTCTCTCTCTCTCTCTCTCTCTCTCTCTCACACACACACACACAGAGTATCTTACTCTGCTTGAGTGTGGCTTCGCGGGAGGAAGCTCCTTTGGTGGGCTTAGCTTTAGTTTTAGTTTCTCCCTCCATTGTCCTGCTGGTGTCGAATTTGAAATGTGCAATATAAGGTTTTAATGCGCACTCTTTTTCGATTCTTTTTTGTAAACGTGAAAATTCTCTATATATTAAAAACAAGCGTAAGAAATGTTAAAATTAGTTCGCCTTGATTTGATGTCGAATAGAGTAGTATGATGACTATAAGTTTAAGTTATAAGTTAAGTTAGAGATTAGGTTAAGTTAAGCTATGTTTATACGTTAGGTTAAATTATATTAGGTTATGTTAGATTAGATTATCTTATATGTTAGGTTAGATTAAGTTACGTTTCGTTAGATAAAGCCACATTAGATTAAGTTAGATTAAGCTATGATCGACAATATGGCAAGTTATAGAGCTTATCCACACCGTATATTAAAAACAACACAATGAAGTTTCGTTCGTCAATACGGCAATCCATAAAGCTTACCCACAATACACATGCATTGTGGGCAAACTCTATGGTTTTTTGTATTGTCAACGGTTCGTCATTGTGTTGATTATATGTCCGCGAGCGAATTTCAAGTCCTAAAATATCACCATGGTGAGCCGTTTGGCAATACGGCAAGCCATAGATCTTTCTTACAATGCATATGCATTGTGGACAAGCTTTATGGCTTGCCGTATTGCCAAACGGCTCGCCATGGTGTTGTCTATATGTTTGCGAGCGATTTTCAAGTGCTAAAATTACATCGTGCCCCTAAAAACAACACAATGACGATCCGTTTGGCAATACGGCAAGCCATAAAGCTTGCCCACAAGGCGTATACATTGTGGGCAAGCTCTATGGCTTGCCATATTGCCAACGGCTTGCCATGGTGTTGTCTATACGTTTGCGATGGGTTTTCAGGTCATAAAATCGCTTTGCAACTCTAAAAACAACACAATGGTGAGCCGTTTGCCAAATTGGCAAGCCATAAAGCTTGGCCACATCGCAGATGCATTGTGGACAAGATCTACGGCTTGTCGTTTTGCTAAACGCATCACCATTGTGTTGTTTTTATGTTAAGTTAGGTTAGAGCTATCGACGGCATAATAGTCAAGAAAATACAAACGGACTTCGAATATGACGCGTGTACTTCAAAAAACGCAATCGGACTTCGAAGTGACTCGTGTACTTCTAAAAATGCAAACGGACTTCGGTTAGATTAGATTATAGGTTAGGTAGGTGTTATAAGATAGGTTACATTAAGTTAGGTTAGGTATAGGTTTTACGTTAGGTTAGATTATATTATAGGTTAGGTTCGAGCTAACGTCAAATTAATAGTAGTAAAAACGCAATCGGACTTTGAAGATGACTCGTGTACTTCTAAAAACGCAAACGGATTTTGGTTAGGTTAGGTTATAGGTTAGGTAGATGTTATAAGTTAGGTTATATACATTAAGTTAAGTTAGGTATAGGTTTTACGTTAGGTTAGATTATAAGTTACGCATAACGATTATAGGTTAGGTTAGAGCTATCGTCAAATTAATAGTAGAAAAAATACAATCGAACTTCGAAGATGACTCGTGTATTGTCGTGGCTAGTTCTTGAGGCAGCACGGCATCTCTCCTCGAAGCATATCCCAAACACGATCAAAAATTTGGAGTTAGCCGATGAATGAAGGAGAAGAACTTGCGGATTCTAATCTTTAAAGATGCAAAAGAGCACGGGAATGTTTATGCCCATCAAAAAAGAAAAGAAAAGATCGTACAACACGTATGACATAGGGCTGGCACCTTTCTTGCATCAACATACCGCACAACTCAACACTTTTCTATTGCCTGCATGGTTTCTTCGCATCGTTCTCCCTATTCATCTCCCGTTCACTATCAATTGGTGGGTCTACAATCTTCGACTTAGACGTCCACTAGCAGGCTATGCATAGCTTTGACGATCGCTTAATTTAGCAAAAGGTTCTTCTTTAGCCACCAATCAGGATTTTCCAACTGGCACTGTTCTCCGTCCTTCACTCTCTTAAACTCTCTTAGACAACCAAGGTAAAAACTTAAGATGACTTGCCCAAAACTAGAAGCATCGTTGACCTTGACCTAGTAATCAGTTCCTTACCAAATTATATAAAGGATTTGAAATGTTTAGGCATATGGGAAAATTTTTATTGGTATATGTGTCATAGATGTCTGGCCATGGCCATGTTGCATCCAGAATAGAACAATGAGAAATTAAAAACAACAAACTATTGAGTACCATACTTCAAAACATTTACAAGCGCACACACACACGTACAACTCTTGACATTGTAGGAATAATCCCAAGAAACATTGAGGATCTATTTGACAAGTCTTGAAATCAAGTCCTATTGTTGAAGAGGCATGTGGAATAAGAAACATACAACACTTGGATGATGGAAAGGTTATTTGAGTCTCCTCTTCTAATTCACACATACACTTACACAGGTGAATGGAAACGCTTGCAACCATACATGGAGTGTCTGTTGATTTGTATATAGAATCAATGATCTATATATAAGATCACTTCCACCCTAAATTGTACACATTTCTTTAATTATCAAAAATTGAGAGTGTGGAAGCTTAATCGGCACCCATGGCTTCACTCTGTAACTAAAAATCTTTGTAGAAGGTGTAGTAATTTAAGAGATCTACAATTGAGCAAAGGCTTATAGACTTAATAATAAGACTAATACTAAAATATGAGTATATCATTAAGAGAACAAAAGCTTTATTAGTCCCACTCCTTGTGATTAGATTTCAAAGCAAAATTAAAATGGAATAGAAATTAATTGGGCTATGTTAGGGCAAGGGCCAAGACGTACATGAGATACAAGTGGCCTATATTTAGCACAACCAAGGGCCTATATATAGCACATTTGGGTGGAGAAGAGTATGTGGCACAGTCCCTAGTATTACAGCGGTATCAGAACTAGGAGGGAGGGGAGGCTGGAAGCATGGAGGAACTCCAAGGCGGATGATGCTCGCCCTCTTTCCTTCTCTCCTTCTCAATCTCTCCCTTTGGCATGCAAGGCTATGTCTATGCTTGTGCAAGAAGCATGTAGGGTCGTGGAAGCTGCATGATGCATGCATGTATTCTTGGTCAAGGAGAAGTTGAAGAAAGGGGTCGCTTTAATGTGGCCACATGGGAGAGGTTGCTTGCACGCACCCAAGGGGCAGTGGCGACCTTCATGGAACAGATCAAGGTTTAGCTTAGTAGTTTTGCCCTAGCCTACTGGAGGATTTTTGCTCTTGTACAAATCATGCGGCCTATGGCTCCTTGTAGACATGTATCTTTCCCTCTCTATTGTCCTCGCCATTGCTCTGTAGCAAGGCATCGTTTCGCATTTTTTTAATTCAATTTGGGCGCCCATCCCACCATGAGAGGCCAAGGTCCTCGCCTTGGCTCTACTCTTTGACATCGGCTTGCCGCCATGTTCGACTGAATCTTTCATGCATACCTTGGCAAAGGTGGCCTACTAATGGAAAGGCTATATTCTCCGGCATGGTGCCCCTTTGAAAACAAATTTTGGCAAGCACGGCTTGGCACAAAAACTATGCAGACTAGGTAGAGGCATGACTCTTACCACATAAGTTTTCAGGGTCGGCATGCATGGTGTCTATGTAGATTGGCTTCTACGTGATGTTGCCATCAGTCCCACAGAATCATATTCTCCACATGTGGAATATGTCTCATATAATGATGTCAAGAAATATGACATCCATCAAGTACGAAAGGTACTAATGTGTGAAGATAACTGAATACACTTAGTAACATGAGTGAGAGGGACCCTCATAAACCTTGCTCCACACTCGCTAAAACGAACTCCATGAGTTCCTAGACCATGTTGCACACCTTGTACTAACAATATGTACCAAACGAAATTGTGCCATGTAGGTCCATAACTGCAGGGTGCAAAAATGTACCTAGGAAACTACTTTCCCAAAATTATTTGCTCTTACATGACCTTGTCATGTGTCTCAAGAGTGAAATAGATGAAAGCATTCCCACATATGCATCCCATTTGGAAAACTCAATCAAAGCATATTTGGAAATGAAACTAAACCAAATCATCTGCTTACTAGGAGATGGAAAATATTTGATACTTACCCAGAGGTAAAGTGCACTTTTCAAACCTAAAAGGCTCATTTACCAAAAGTCCAGCTTCAAAAAGGCCATGTATTTCTTTAAGCTGTTAAAGACTAAATTAGACATTAGTGAAAATAAACCAATATGTAACTGATGACCGTGGGTGTTGCCTTGGCAATCCGAACCCCTTGGTTAGATTTTGCAAAGAAGGTAGCCAAGACCAACCTAGGCCAATAAGTGCCATAGACTAGACATGAGATCCTCTCAAGTTTGAATCTCATTCACAACTAGATCTTGAAATAGTCATAGCCCCTCATTGAAAGAAGAGAAAGATTCCTCAAACCAAAAAGAAAGCAGTCATACTAGATATTCTTTGGGTTGTTAAATAGGAGATTACTTGCCTTGAGGCTCTCTTAGCATATTCATGGCATCCCATGAATTAGTTGCACGATAGCAAGGCCATGCCTATTTACTACCGACGAAAAGCATAATCTGAAGCGGATGCACCTTGTGGATATAACCAATGACATAAAGTTCCTACGGCTGCAATCATATGCAACAAACACAAGAAAATGTACTAGCCTCAGTTGTTAGTGAGTAGAAGGTTACAACGATGGGTAACCCCTACAATAACTTCAATAGGAGAAACTTCAAGAAAAGTTATTGGAAACAAACAAGGTCTTACCTCATCCTTGACAGAGTAGTTGGTGTTATAGCGAAAGCGTAAACAATGATGAGGTGGAACGAATTCCGCCTAACTGGCACACAATGCATGCCAATATGAAAAATAAAGTGGAAAGTCCTTGGCTATAATGACGTAAAATGTGAGTGTATGTCCTCTTATTGCCAAGTCCCCAATCCTATCTTCCATTTCCTTGGTTCCAAGGCAATGAGCAGTACCTTAGCATGGGGGTAGAAGCTTTGCTTCTCACAATGATCTGCAAAAATATATATGATTCTCTCTCATAGAGATATATCAAAAACATAAGTCACATCTTGACCACCCACCTTGTGTGTGGTCATGACTATACCTTGCTGACTTAATTATGAAACTTTGCCCATTAATTAAATTCCATTGATTTAAGTCCTTTCACTGTGTTATGTTTGTTCTTTGTTAGCAACACCAGAATGTATAATTCTCTATACTAATAAAGGCAAAACAAACACATCCAAGATTGACCAAAACAAAACATGTAATGTATCAAAATGGGTATCCTTTAAATGTGCTAGTGCACCCAAAAATTGAGCTCATGTTTGACCATTGTTATTCAAATTATGTGTCATGATAGAGTCTCTAGGTGCTAGACAAATCTGTTTATTAGACCATTTCGAGCACGTCATATCAAGAACAATTTTAGTGGCCACATAGGGGAAGGCTGTGTTTTGTTAATAATAATGTTTTATTGTTTGTACCTATAGTTTTCACATTCTATTGTGGTCCAAATGTTTCAGCAAGGCTTTCATGTGATTGCAGTGGGAAGTATAGCTTCTTTTCCGGAAGCTATTTACCCTCCTCTTCCATGTTTGCTATCAGCATAACATCCGCTCAACATCCGCCATAAGCAATGGCAACTATAGTCGTGAAAATGTAGGTTAAATCAATTTTTGCCAAGTGTATGCATACTAGGTGTTATGGGCCCTAGTGTTTAGCAAAGGCCGATTTGGAGCGGCATGCAAATTCACGAAATTGATAGCTTATAAAGTATCTTGCATCAATGGTGCAGTATCTTTATGGAAACAAGCCCACGCGACCCGCCTCCGGTGGTTCTCACTCACTCTTACCAATGGCCCGACACTATTGGATAAAGGCATATGAGGTTGCTTAGTGTGGTTGGGGTGGGGTAGTTGGTGGACTCGCTACTGGTGTTGTGCGACCAAGAAAAACAATGATTGTCATCGCAAGCCGAGCGCGAGAAAGGTAGCGAGTCGAAATTTTCAGGACCAAGCGTTTATGAGGTGTGGAGAGAGCAAACATGGCGCATTAAGACAATGACCACAGAGTAGAGAAAGGTTCATCATTGGGCAAGGCCAGACCTTGCAATAGAAAAACCAAACGGCATAGAGAGGTCTCTCTCTCTCTCTCTCTCTCTCTCTCTCTCTCTCTCTCTCTCTCTCTCTCTCTCTCTCTCTCTCTCTCTCTCTCTCTCTCTTTGTTCGGGTATCCCTTGCATGAGGCTTGCAGAGTCTCTTAAGCTTCCTCTCTCCCCCAGGTCGGGCTCCCATCGACCACCAACACACTTGTGCAGAATAGCCCAAGCCACTTTTTAGGCCACATGGATTCCTAAATTCCTTTCTTCATAATAAATTAGTATACTATTGCCCATATCAACAGATGCAAGTGTACATGATTTCATTTGATTCCCTGCCTTCAAGATGCAAGCGTATGTAAATGCATCGAAGAGACACCCTCGCTTAACATCCCAAAAATAGGCCATAGCTTCTTGGCCATGCCCAAGTTGGGCATATCCCGCAATCAATGTACTCCAAGAGACGACATCCTACACATGAAGCTCCTCGAGCACTTTTTGTGCTTTATGAAGTGCACCGCATTCGGCATACATGTCGACCAAGGCAGTACCAAGTGCGACATTCTCTTTCAAAAACCCCTCACCACCTATTTCATAGTGAATTCTTTTGCCCATATTAGTAGGTGCAAGTATACATGATTAAATTTGGCCCTTACCTTCAAGATGCAAGCGTGTATGATTGCATTAGAGAGACACCCATGCCTCCCTTCACATCTGCCAAAAATATCCTAGAGCTTATTGTCCCTACCCAAGTTAAGACATATCCCATAATCAATGCATTCCAAGAGCCGACATCTCGCATAGGAAGCTCCTCAAGCACTTTTTGTGCTATACAAAGTGCACTAGATTTGGCATACATGCTTACAAAGGCAATGCAAATCACGATGTTTTGTTTCAATAACCCCTGACTAAGAATATGATCGTGAATTCTTTTGCCCATATCAACAGGTGCAAGTGTACATGATTTCATTTGGCCCGTGTCTTTAAGATGCAAGCGTATGTGATTGCATCGGAGAGACACCTTGGCTTCACATCCACCGAACACAGCTTCTTGGTCCTACTGGAGGTGCACATATCTTGCAATTTGTGCATTATAAGAGACAACATCCCGCACAGGAAGCTTCTCAAGCACTTTTTGTGCTTTATGGAATGCACCACATTTGGCATACATGTTGACCAAGGTAGTGCCAAGAACGATGTTTTCTTTCAACAATCCCTGACTAACAACATCATCATGAATTCTTTTGCCCATATCTACATTTGCGGGTCTACCAATCCCCATACGAGGTCATAGGTCGGTATAAGTGCTTGTATGTAAGTTGAATAAACTTTGTAAAGTTTTTTTTAGTTCGCTATTTAATTTCTAAAGAACCAAATTGGTTGTGTATAATTTGTATCAATTATATAGATCACTCAACAATATTGGGAGTAATTGTGACCCACGTTCACCAGTCATTTCTAGAGGATTGTCTATAAATGGTTGGCGAGAAACAACTCAATATCAGTATTACCACTCATTCAAAGACGGATGGCAGTTTGCAAATATTAACCTAGTGCTAGAGGATATGTTAAGAGCGTCAGTTAGCAAGAAGCAATCCAATTGGAAAGATTATTTCTCTAGTTTGGAGTTTTTTTTATCATGATGTAAGCATGTTGCAACTAGGTTTAGTCCCTTCATGTTTATGTCAGTTTTTCAACCTTGATCATCAGTTATGGTGGGGTTGTTTACTGATGAGAAATGACAGCAAGTCAAGGACTTAATCTTCGCTGAGAGAGAGAGAGAGAGAGAGAGAGAGAGAGAGAGAGAGAGAGAGAGAGAGAGAGAGAGAGAGAGAGATTTTAATCGACCTCAGAGGTCAAATATGACCTATGGGACCAAAGTTACATGTGATGTAGTATGTGTATGGCTTATGAGCGACTCTTGATGCTCCAAAATTGTGGTGATGAGAGTCGCAACGGAGAGCCCACACTGTGGCTGGGAGAGGAAAGTGTATAGGTCTAAGTCATGCTGAAAACGTGAGAGAAGCAAGTTTGGTTGTGACCAAAAGTTGAGCACTCTAGTAGTGTGTGGTACTCAAGACTCTCGAAGTTGCAGTGAGCTTTAATGTGCACATTCGATTTGACTCTTCTCCATTGCCCCAACACCCTGTCTTGCATCAAAGGGAATGGGAGCTAAGACGAATGGTTTCGATAGTGCATATCACCGGCAAAGGCTCAAGCATGTAAGTGTGAGTATGGTTTTCTCTTTTAGCAAAGAACATGGTTTTGTAGTTGGGTGCAATATGGGTAATGTAATGTATGAAGCGTGACTCACCGAATTTCTCCCAAGCCGTAATACATTGGTGTTGTAGAATAGCTTCATTCACTTGGGAGTCAATTGAAGCATCATGTAGCAAGTGTAATACATCCCATCTCCCAAACCACTTCTTTATGTCTTGCATCCATCCCGTGCTCAAGATCTTGCTTTTATGCGTCTTTTGAACTTCTTGCTTGCTTCACATGCAACTGTAGAAAGTCGATGTAAGGGGTTTTGAAACATCTTTATCATGTATTGCACGACCCTTTCCATGCCCATAACCTCAATTGGAAGAGATCCCAACTCAATAAGTAGGAGCATCTATGGTGTTTGTGTCTTAACAGGCACATATTGTGTGTGTGTGTGTGTGTGTGTGTGTGTGTGTGTGTGTGTGTGTGTGTGTGTGAGAGAGAGAGAGAGAGAGAGAGACCTCCCTTTTCCTCAGCGTGGCCTTGTATCGCCCTCCCTCATCGTGCTCCTCTATCTCCCCGTAGCTGCCTTTACCAGCTCTTCTCTAGGCTACACGCACACAACCATGCCACAGCTAGTCGTCTGCCTCAGGCTGGAGCTAGAGAGAGAGAGAGAGAGAGAGAGAGAGAGAGAGAGAGAGAGAGAGAGAGAGAGAGAGAGAGAGAGAGAGAGAGAGAGAGAGATGGTGGCACCCCCCTAAAGGGATGAGCACTAAGCTAGGCATCCTCATGAGGGGAGCTCCCGTCTGCAAACCTGAACCAGGACTACCCTCGCAAGTCGCTAACAACTCCTTGCTCGTGGCTTAAGTCCTCAAGAGCCGCCGCCCACTGCCTTTGAGAGAGAGAGAGAGAGAGAGAGAGAGAGAGAGAGAGAGAGAGAGAGAGAGAGAGAGAGAGAGAGAGAGAGAGAGAGAGAGAGAGAGAGAGAGAGAGAGAGCTCCGTGTGCGGTGTCGACTAGAAAGGGGGGACATGCGCCACCTGTCCTCAACTCCTCCCTCCCACTTGCTTTGTCGCCAAGCTCCGCCCTTTGCTCCAAATGGATCACCTGCAGATTCCAAAATTTTAACGATTTTTTAACAATCGTCAACACATACTTGGAGAGTTTGTAAGAAAACGCATTTGGACATTCTCAAACTCTTTCCAAGTAGACTTTGAGATGCTTTTGCCCCACACTTCAACTCCATAAAGAAGAAACGATGTCACCAATGCATCAAAAAGGTACTTCGTGAGAACCCAACACTTGATGTTTCCCGCATTACACATGTTCTCAGATGCATAATATGCTCTTTTTCCCGCTTCCAAATGACGCATAGCACATTCATTCCACTTGTGATTGGACGGAACCTCAAGGCGAAGGTACTTAAAAGCTCTCAACAACTTCAAGTGTCTCATTGTCGTACACAATGCATGGCTTCTCCTTATGGTTGGTTTTCACAAGCATAACTTTTGTTTTGCATTCATTCACAATCAGCCCACTATGCAAGCAAAAGTTCTCAAGGACAACCATAAGCTTTTGTGCATCTTCTAAAGTGTGTACTAGAAGGACTACATCATCCGCATACAACAAAAGCATGATTACCGCATTGCAAATAGTGACCTCTTCAATGCCTTCTTCTTGCATAAAGTTAAGTACCATTTGTTCCAATTGATCGATGCATAGACCATATAGAGTTGGTGACAATAGACATCCTTGTTGGTGACAATAGACATCCTTGTTTAACCCCAATAGTGCTTACAAAAAATTCTGAAATTCCTCTTTCCATGCGGAATTGACACATCACCTTCTCATAGATTCGAGAAACTGCAAGCATAAACTCACTTGGCACTTGGAGTTCTTCCATCCTTCTCCACAAATTGTTACGTGGAATTATATCAAGGACTTTCTTAAAGTCCATAAAACAACAATACAATTGCTTGCCTTTTAATCGACTTTCTCCATGAGAATACGAAGAGATGATCAATGGTGCTATGGCATCGACAAAAACCCGCTTGTCCTTTTGCACGCTTGTCATTCTCTTCATCCCAATCACTCAATTTCATCTCCATCATGAACCCAAACAGATCCAATCATTATAGTCCAATAGTTGTTTACATTCTTTATATCCCCTCTTTTATGCAAAGGCTTAACCCAATTAGTACTCCAATCATAAGGCATACCATGTTGAAGTGAAAGGTTGAACATATCACACATCCACTCATGGGTAAAATCTCCCGTCCATTTGATCATCTCTGGCTTGATATCTTGAAGATCCCTCGCTTTGTGAGTGGCCAACTTTTCAAGCCCATTGCATACATCCTCAATAGTTAAAAAAGAGGGCATACATGGGAGTGAACCATAAACTGGCATTTTTTCAGCATTTGGTTGCTCATATAATTGCCTACATTGTATATACATATCCTTAAGACTCAAGTTACCAAAATTCTCAACCCGCTTGTCCCTCAAGTTCCTCCAAAATCTTCCACATGCACGTGCCTTTTCTTGGACTTGAAAAAGTTGTTGCTTTATTTACACACTCTATGAAAGGAGTGAGAGGGACCCTCATAAGTACTTGTGTATATTTGGCTAAACTAAACTTCATAATCTCCTATACTATTTTCTCTTCCCTTGTGACTAACCCTTGTAGTCATATACTAAAACTTGAGAATACATTGCCCTCTTAATCCAAACTAGCTACCAAGTTCTTTGTATCATCACACAAATAGAGAATTGCTACCTCTTGGAGTTACCTGGAAGGAATGCTATCACAGTAAGCACCACATGACCATCCAGATTTTGGCCCAATTACCTCCTCGTTATAACAAATTATATTCTTTGTTGATTACTTGTGGCTGATTGAATACTATTTTTGGGACGAGATTGTTCCAATGATGATGGACCAAGAGGTGTGGGGAAGAAGTCAGGCTTCAAAGCCTTGACCAGTTCTTCCAACAACAACAACAAGCAGAAGGGTAAGAAGAAAAGAAACATCAACAAAGAAAAGAAGAGTGATGTTGAAAAGGAAGCCTTGAAGGCAAAACAACATTGCAATCATTGTGGGGACCATTATTGGCAGAAGTGTCCAAAGCAATTTGGAGATGCTTTGACTTCTTCAATGGTAGTGGTGCAATCACCAGCCTTTGTTCATTTGGATATTCTACCCTCAGAGGACTCTCCAAGGACATCAAAAGTTGCATCAACTCTTGTGGTTTGAGACTATTTTATTTGGTGACAAATTTGAAAGTCCTATTCACAGTGAGGGATCTATGGAGTTGATCTTTCAGTACAGAAGGGGTATGCATACCTCCAAGGGTACTTTATGCTCCAAAGCTAGGATTTCATCTTATTTTTGTGCACGAGGTGTGCAAGCTTGGCATATGGAGGTGATTTTTACAAGTGATCTTTGGCATTACAGATTTGGTCATTTGAACAGTGTTGCTCTTCAGCTCGCTTTTCATGATCAAATGCTTATAGGCTTACCAGATGTTGGGAGTAAGCATGGGAAATGCATTACTTGCATTTATGGGAAGAAACATCGAGAACTTATTCATTGACTTGCGACACTCCAAGCTATTGCCATTCTAGAATTAGTTCACATCGACCTTTGTGGACCTATGCAAACTCCTTCCCTCGACAAAGCTCTCTATTTCATATTTCTAGTAGACGATTTCAACCACTTTACTCGGGTATATTTTCTAGAGCACAAGTATATTTTATGCCGCACATGTCCAAGGCATGTGGCCTCTTCAAGAATTGGCATGCTCTTATGGAGAAGGAGAGCAATAAAGTGTTGAAGACTATTCAATCAGACAAAGGTGGGGAGTTCACCTCCAAAGTATTCATTTAGTTTTGTGCAGACAATGGCATCAAGCGAGAGCTTGTGAATATCACTTTCTGAGAATGACAGTGGTTGAGATGGCACAGACTATGCTTGAGCATCAAGGCCTACCAAAGTCTCTATGAGCGGAGGCAATTGCAATGGCATTTCCTACCATAAATCAATCTCGAACCTCTTCAGTTCCATGCAAGACCCCATTCAAGGCTTACTTTGGTAGAAAGCCCTATGTCTCCCATTTTTGGATATTTGGGAGCGATGCATATGTCCATGTACTGAAAGAGCACAGGAGGAAGTTTGACGCCAAGTCTAGGAGAATGCTTTTTGTTGGCTACAATTCTCTTTCCAAGAGATATCAACTTTATGATCTCTATAGAGAATTAGGATGTTGTAATCAGCCGTGATGTTGTCACGAGTGTTTATGTTCAAAGGGGGTTTCCGCTCCAAGGTCTTTCGTGATGGAGAAGCAACTAAGCATGATAATCTCAGCCAAAGGGAAGATAAATTATCACTATGTATGGATTTCAAATGGGCACCAAAATGTACATTGAAATGGTTGAGCAAAAGTTATGGATGACAAAGCTTCAATATAACACACCATTGGAAACTAAATGGGAAGCTTTCAAGAAAGTTATTTGTTCTTGTGCCGAAGAATGCTTTGCCATAAAGAATTTCCATGGTATCAACAAAGATAGATCATGCAAAAGGTGGTTTGATAAAGAATGTCAAGATGCTCGAAAGTCCTTGAGAAAGCTTGATGCAACTGTGGACAAAGACAACTATCAAAGTCATTTGCATACATACAAGGCATTGATTCAAAGGAAGAGAAGAGAATAAGTACCTCGACACATGGTACTCGTTTTTGGCAAGGATACTAACATGGATATCTACATTTTTTACATCAGAATATGAGATATACCCTCACTTGGAGTGAGGGTCCCTCTCACTCCTTTCATAGAGTGTGTTAAGTTACCTCCACATATGGCACTTATTTTTGGCGAGGAGACCACCATAGATGTCTACATTTTTGACATCAATATATGAGATATATTCCACATGTGGTGAATATGAGTTCTCATGGACTAAAACATTGGCACTCCAAAGTTAATAATGTGTCACAAAACGAGGTCATGACAAGCCCATGGTGTTCATCACTTTACATATGAGAGGACCATTTCATAGCACAAGGTATTTGAAACAATTTAAATGGACAAAATTTTCTAGATATCAAGAAAAGCTTGTTAGTGTAACAAGTTATAATTGTGAATGTTTATGGAACCAAACTTTAAAAATCATGACAACCTCATGGAAGATTGGGCTAGAAGCATCTTTAATTGAAAAGATAGCATATCTATTTAAGATTCTATTTTATGTATTTAGCAATGATTATTGCATGTGAATGAAAATGCTTCATTTGTTGAACGTATTCATGAGGTATTTTCATGTTCTGTACGGTTCCATCATTATAGCAAGGCTCTTTTCTCTAGTAAGTATTAAGTTTTGATCTTAGCATTACTTTTGCTGAGTAAATCATAGAGTAGTTTGTGCTCAATGTTTCCTTTCACTAGTGTTTAAACATTTATAACTTATGTTTTAGGTACGTTATGAGCATTATGTTCATTCTCTTTTACAAGTTATCAAAGATTGTAGTGTTTAAGTAAGCATTTGGGTCAATCTAAGTACCTTTGCTCACCTACAATTGGATGGTCAAAATGAACGGGTCAGCCAAATGATTAGAATAAACCCAAGAGAGTCAGTTGTACAGATAGTGCGAGAGAGGAATGTTCTTTTCTCACAATAGTGGCATGCAAAAATCATTGACTAAATTATTGTGTTGGTAGATATTGTGTAATCTAGGACCCAACCCATGAAACCACTCTCAACTAAGGACCACATCAACCTTATCCATGTTCATAACTTGGAAATCTAAATTCATGTTTTGTCCTTGCACCTTGAGGGTAAAATTTTTAACTTGGGTATCCCAACCCTCAATGTTAATCTCATTAATCAAGGCTACCTTATACCGGTGTTAATAGGGAGTCAATGGAAGACTAAACTACTTCTTAACTAACTTATAGGAGGTAAGAAAGTTGTGAGAGGTCCCATTATCTACCAAGGTACACACCTAACCACATAGAAGTAGATAGACAAAATTCATGAAACTCTTTTGCATGTGAGAATTAAACATAATTGATATACATGGAGGAAGTAAAGAGAAAGAATCTACTATGTGTGCATTGCTTTTCCTTCCTTGCTCCTTGTATTTTCTCTAGGACACTCTTTCTTAGCATGAATACCTAATAAATAATAGTTTTCTTTCTTGACTCCACCGTGATACCAATGTGAGAACAAAGGGAGGCATACACAAGGTGGGGATTTGCACGTTGAAGTTTCACCCAACTAAATTTTTATATAGTTGTGCCTTGCCTCCTATATATAGGACCCCTTTACATGTATGCATATTGGGGGATAGCTGCTCCCTAACCTCCTAGGATAGACCCTAGCCCTTGGGCTCCTCACCACTAGGCTCCTAGCCTATGCATAGCCATCGTAGGCAACACCCTAGGACCCATTACTCCCCCATTAAAGAAGAGTTTTCATCCTCTCAGGCAACAGTAATAAATGTCGACTCTTAACATGACAATCTGACCCATCTACCCTTGACACTTCAGTTCTTTCAATAACAAGCATATAAATAAGAAATCCAACCCATCACGTGCATTGAGTTGTCCTTCTAATAACGCATCTCGTTCAACTACCTAGTTCAATGTAAATTCAAATCCTTAACCTCAACACAATTTTACACAACCACATTCACAAGACACTCTTCGTGTTTGTTTTGAGTGTAGGTTTCATGGACCCATTTCTCCCAACTGCCAAAGCTTGATGCCAAGCCAAATTTCTTGATGCTTCAAAAAACTACATATGTGCAAGTGTATATGCAGATGAGCATAAGTCTCTCCTAAATTAAATATGCATCGATGCTCTTGGTAATCATGGACACTGGAACTCTTTAGTGCATATGCTTGGTTTGATCAATGACTGTGAGATAATGGAGGTTCTCATGATTTTATTTTTCAATTGATTAGTGATAAACTAAAATTCAGTTCTTCTTCATTTGCATATAAAGTTAAAGCTGCATTTGAAGGAGCAAGATAAAATGGAACACAAAAAATAAAAAACCCAGAAAGGAAAATAGAGAAATGCAAAGAAGCATGCAAATTTTTCAGAGATAAAATCCCATTCAATGGAGAGAAATTTAGAGACAAGTCAATGAACTGCACGACAAAGACTTGATGAAACTTTCTAGTTCTAGTTTTAGACCCCTATCTTCTTAGTTGAAAGGAAAGACCTATAAGATGTGCATAGACTACTATGTATTAAACAAGGCGACTATCATAGATCTATATCGCATTCCTCATATTAATGATTTGCACTACCTTGAGAAACTCAAGGTAGTTATTCTTTTCAATAAGATTGACTTAAATTTTGGTTGTCATAATACAATCTTCATTAGTCATCAACATTGTGCAATTGCCTTCATTGACGATATTCTTGTTTCTAGTAGATTTGAACATAGAAAAGATTTACAGTTTGTCTTTAACAAATTATGTGAGGACAATTTGTATGAAAGCCTAAGAAAACTTATTTCTCTTTGAAATGAAAATGAATTTCAAAATGAAATGAATAATTTTTTTTAGTAAGTTGATGAAAAACATAAAAAACACTTGCATTTTGGTTTTTAACAAATTATGTGAGAAAATTTGTATGAAAACCGTAAGAAAAGTTATTTCTTTTAACATGAAAATAAATCTTATTGCTTGCAATTCCTCTCGCGATTTTTTTGAGAAAGAATATTATTTTTCATCGGGGATGCAAACAAACAAAAAGCTTTTTGACAAACTTAAACAAATCCTCACACATGCACATGTCCTTCATTAATTGCTTTTTCTTAACCTTTCTTTTAATTTAGTTGTTATTGATGTGGATTAGTTAAGAATAGGTGATTTTCAATGCAATATGCTCATTCAGTCTCATCATTTGATTTCACTTGAGCCATAAATTGAGACCAACTGAATAATAATATAGTACTAATAACAAGGAATTGCTGGCTATTGTTCATGCTCTTAGTATGCAAACACATTATCTCGCAGGTTCTTCTTTTCTTATTAAATTGATTAATATAATACAAGACACCTTTTGACACAACCCCTTACCTTAGATAGACACATCAAATGGACTACTTTTGTTTAATATTTTCAACCTTTGATCCAATACCAACAATTAGGTCATGACAATGTTGTTTGCAAATACACTTAGTAGATGTCCTACTATTTCAATCGTTGACATTACTTCTTCTGATCTCTAATGTGTCTCTTATCATGATGATGTTGGTTTTGCTTCTATTTGGACTAAAGTGATGCATAAAAATTGGATGCCAGTCAATGATTACTGATAATTCATTGGATTTCTTCTTTTTTATGGTAAGGTGTGTGTGACCACCTTTTTGAATGCATATGCCACTGTGTATTTTCCAAGGGGGTACTTCAACCACACTTTCTACTACTTGAAAAACACATCGTGTGCCACTTTGTGTCGACTTGCATTGTATAAAAGTGTGTAAAGCATGCACATGGTAGCTCCAAGGGTTTTGCATGCCTTTTCATGTTTCTTTTGGGCCTTGGCAAAGGTTATCCATGGGTTTAATTGCATGCAAGAAAAACATTGACTGCACACATTTTCAAAGATTTCATTAAAATTTTGTTTTTTACATTGTTTTCTAAAGTGTTATTGATATCCTTATTATTTTATTGGTTTAAATATAATTATGATAATCTCTATTATAATAATTGACGATTTCTTGTTTCTAGTAGATTTGAACATAGAAAAGATTTGCAGTTTGTCTTTAACAAATTATGTGAGGACAATTTGTATGAAAGCCTAAGAAAACTTATTTCTCTTTGAAATGAAAATGAATTTCAAAATGAATGAATATTTTTTTTTAGTAATTGACGAAAACATAAAAAAGACTTGCATTTTGGTTTTTAACAATTATGTGAGAAAATTTGTATGAAAACCGTAAGAAAAGTTATTTCTTTTAACATGAAAATAAATCTTATGCTTGCAATTCCTCTCGCGATTTTTTTGAGAAAGAATATTATTTTTCATCGGGGATGCAAACAAACAAAAAGCTTTTTGACAAACTTAAACAAATCCTCACACATGCACATGTCCTTCATTATTGCTTTTTCTTAACCTTTCTTTTAATTTAGTTGTTATTGATGTGGATTAGTAAGAATAGGTGATTTTCAATGCAATATGCTCATTCAGTCTCATCATTTGATTTCACTTGAGCCATAAATTGAGACAACTGAATAATAATATAGTACTAATAACAAGGAATTGCTGGCTATTGTTCATGCTCTTAGTATGCAAACACATTATCTCGCAGGTTCTTCTTTTCTTATTAAATTGATTAATATAATATAAGACACCTTTTGACACAACCCCTTACCTTAGATAGACACATCAAATGGACTACTTTTGTTTAATATTTTCAACCTTTGATCCAATACCAACAATTAGGTCATGACAATGTTGTTTGCAAATACACTTAGTAGATGTCCTACTATTTCAATCGTTGACATTACTTCTTCTGATCTCTAATGTGTCTCTTATCATGATGATGTTGGTTTTGCTTCTATTTGGACTAAAGTGATGCATAAAAATTGGATGCCAGTCAATGATTACTGATAATTCATTGGATTTCTTCTTTTTTATGGTAAGGTGTGTGTGACCACCTTTTTGAATGCATATGCCACTGTGTATTTTCCAAGGGGGTACTTCAACCACACTTTCTACTACTTGAAAACACATCGTGTGCCACTTTGTGTCGACTTGCATTGTATAAAAGTGTGTAAAGCATGCACATGGTAGCTCCAAGGGTTTTGCATGCCTTTTCATGTTTCTTTTGGGCCTTGGCAAAGGTTATCCATGGATTTCTTTGCATGTTTTCCTCTCACTTCATCACAACCTTGGACAATTGTTGATAAAGTTAGTAAAATGGCATGTTTCATTGCATGCAAGAAAACATTGACTGCACCACATTTTGCAAAGATTCTCATTAAAATTTTGTTTTTTAGCATTGTTTTCCTAAAGTGATTATTTGATAATCCTGTATTATTTTATTAAGGATTTAAATATAATTATTGATAATCCTCTATTATAATAATTGACGATATTCTTATTTCTAGTAGATTTGAACATAGAAAGATTTGCAGTTTGTCTTTAACAAATTATGTGAGGACAATTTGTATGAAAGCCTAAGAAAACTTATTTCTCTTTGAAATGAAATGAATTTCAAAATGAAATGAATAATTTTTTTTAGTAAATTGACGAAAAACATAAAAAACACTTGCATTTTGGTTTTTAACGAATTATGTGAGAAAATTTGTATGAAAACCGTAAGAAAAGTTATTTCTTTTAACATGAAAATAAATCTTATTGCTTGCAATTCCTCTCGCGATTTTTTTGAGCAAGAATATTATTTTTCATCGGGGATGCAAACAAACAAAAAGCTTTTTGACAAACTTAAACAAATCCTCACACATGCACATGTCCTTCATTAATTGCTTTTTCTTAACCTTTCTTTTAATTTAGTTGTTATTGATGTGGATTAGTCAAGAATAGGTGATTTTCAATGCAATATGCTCATTCAGTCTCATCATTTGATTTCACTTGAGCCATAAATTGAGACCAACTGAATAATAATATAGTACTAATAACAAGGAATTGCTGGCTATTGTTCATGCTCTTAGTATGCAAACACATTATCTCGCAGGTTCTTCTTTTCTTATTAAATTGATTAATATAATATAAGACACCTTTTGACACAACCCCTTACCTTAGATAGACACATCAAATGGACTACTTTTGTTTAATATTTTCAACCTTTGATCCAATACCAACAATTAGGTCATGACAATGTTGTTTGCAAATACACTTAGTAGATGTCCTACTATTTCAATCGTTGACATTACTTCTTCTGATCTCTAATGTGTCTGTTATCATGATGATGTTGGTTTTGCTTCTATTTGGACTAAAGTGATGCATAAAAATTGGATGCCAGTCAATGATTACTGATAATTCATTGGATTTCTTCTTTTTTATGGTAAGGTGTGTGTGACCACCTTTTTGAATGCATATGCCACTGTGTATTTTCCAAGGGGGTACTTCAACCACACTTTCTACTACTTGAAAAAACACATCGTGTGCCACTTTGTGTCGACTTGCATTGTATAAAAGTGTGTAAAGCATGCACATGGTAGCTCCAAGGGTTTTGCTATCCATGGATTTCTTTGCATGTTTTCCTCTCACTTCATCACAACCTTGGACAATTGTTGATAAAGTTAGTAAAAGGCATGTTCATTGCATGCAAGAAAACATGACTGCACCACATTTTGCAAAGATTCTCATTAAATTTTGTTTTTCAGCATTGTTTTCCTAAAGTATTATTTGATAATCCTGTATTATTTTATTAAGGATTTAAATATAATTATTGATAATCTCTATTATAATAATTGACGATATTCTTGTTTCTAGTAGATTTGAACATAGAAAAGATTTGCAGTTTGTCTTTAACAAATTATGTGAGGACAATTTGTATGAAAGCCTAAGAAAACTTATTTCTCTTTGAAATGAAATGAATTTCAAAATGAAATGAATAATTTTTTTTTAGTAAATTGACGAAAAACATAAAAACACTTGCATTTTGGTTTTTAACGAATTATGTGAGAAAATTTGTATGAAAACCGTAAGAAAAGTTATTTCTTTTAACATGAAAATAAATCTTATTGCTTGCAATTCCTCTCGCGATTTTTTTGAGCAAGAATATTATTTTTCATCGGGGATGCAAACAAACAAAAAGCTTTTTGACAAACTTAAACAAATCCTCACACATGCACATGTCCTTCATTATTGCTTTTTCTAACCTTTCTTTTAATTTAGTTGTTATTGATGTGGATTATTAAGAATAGGTGATTTTCAATGCAATATGCTCATTCAGTCTCATCATTTGATTTCACTTGAGCCATAAATTGAGACCAACTGAATAATAATATAGTACTAATAACAAGGAATTGCTGGCTATTGTTCATGCTCTTAGTATGCAAACACATTATCTCGCAGGTTCTTCTTTTCTTATTAAATTGATTAATATAATATAAGACACCTTTTGACACAACCCCTTACCTTAGATAGACACATCAAATGGACTACTTTTGTTTAATATTTTCAACCTTTGATCCAATACCAACAATTAGGTCATGACAATGTTGTTTGCAAATACACTTAGTAGATGTCCTACTATTTCAATCGTTGACATTACTTCTTCTGATCTCTAATGTGTCTCTTATCATGATGATGTTGGTTTTGCTTCTATTTGGACTAAAGTGATGCATAAAAATTGGATGCCAGTCAATGATTACTGATAATTCATTGGATTTCTTCTTTTTTATGGTAAGGTGTGTGTGACCACCTTTTTGAATGCATATGCCACTGTGTATTTTCCAAGGGGGTACTTCAACACACTTTCTACTACTTGAAAAACACATCGTGTGCCACTTTGTGTCGACTTGTATTGTATAAAAGTGTGTAAAGCATGCACATGGTAGCTCCAAGGGTTTTGCATGCCTTTTCATGTTTCTTTTGGGCCTTGGCAAAGGTTATCCATGGATTTCTTTGCATGTTTTCCTCTCACTTCATCACAACCTTGGACAATTGTTGATAAAGTTAGTAAAATGGCATGTTTCATTGCATGCAAGAAAACATTGACTGCACCACATTTTGCAAAGATTCTCATTAAAATTTTGTTTTTTAGCATTGTTTTCCTAAAGTGATTATTTGATAATCCTGTATATTTTATTAAGGATTTAAATATAATTATTGATAATCCTCTATTATAATAATTGACGATATTCTTGTTTCTAGTAGATTTGAACATAGAAAAGATTTGCAGTTTGTCTTTAACAAATTATGTGAGGACAATTTGTATGAAAGCCTAAGAAAACTTATTTCTCTTTGAAATGAAAATGAATTTCAAAATGAAATGAATATTTTTTTTAGTAAATTGACGAAAAACATAAAAAACACTTGCATTTTGGTTTTTAACGAATTATGTGAGAAAATTTGTATGAAAACCGTAAGAAAAGTTATTTCTTTTAACATGAAAATAAATCTTATTGCTTGCAATTCCTCTCGCGATTTTTTTGAGCAAGAATATTATTTTTCATCATGGATGCAAACAAACAAAAAGCTTTTCGACAAACTTAAACAAATCCTCACACATGCACATGTCCTTCATTTATTGCTTTTTCCTAACCTTTCTTTTAATTTAGTTGTTATTGATGTGGATTAATCAAGAATAGGTGATTTTCAATGCAATATGCTCATTCAGTCTCATCATTTGATTTCACTTGAGCCATAAATTGAGACCAACTGAATAATAATATAGTACTAATAACAAGGAATTGCTGGCTATTGTTCATGCTCTTAGTATGCAAACACATTATCTCGCAGGTTCTTCTTTTCTTATTAAATTGATTAATATAATATAAGACACCTTTTGACGCAACCCCTTACCTTAGATAGACACATCAAATGGACTACTTTTGTTTAATATTTTCAACCTTTGATCCAATACCAACAATTAGGTCATGACAATGTTGTTTGCAAATACACTTAGTAGATGTCCTACTATTTCAATCGTTGACATTACTTCTTCTGATCTCTAATGTGTCTGTTATCATGATGATGTTGGTTTTGCTTCTATTTGGACTAAAGTGATGCATAAAAATTGGATGCCAGTCAATGATTACTGATAATTCATTGGATTTCTTCTTTTTTATGGTAAGGTGTGTGTGACCACCTTTTTGAATGCATATGCCACTGTGTATTTTCCAAGGGGGTACTTCAACCACACTTTCTACTACTTGAAAAACACATCGTGTGCCACTTTGTGTCGACTTGCATTGTATAAAAGTGTGTAAAGCATGCACATGGTAGCTCCAAGGGTTTTGCATGCCTTTTCATGTTTCTTTTGGGCCTTGGCAAAGGTTATCCATGGATTTCTTTGCATGTTTTCCTCTCACTTCATCACAACCTTGGACAATTGTTGATAAAGTTAGTAAAATGCATGTTTCATTGCATGCAAGAAAACATTGACTGCACCACATTTTGCAAAATTCTCATTAAAATTTTGTTTTTTCAGCATTGTTTTCCTAAAGTGATTATTTGATAATCCTGTATTATTTTATTAAGGATTTAAATATAATTATTGATAATCCTCTATTATAATAATTGACGATATTCTTGTTTCTAGTAGATTTGAACATAGAAAAGATTTGCAGTTTGTCTTTAACAAATTATGTGAGGACAATTTGTATGAAAGCCTAAGAAAACTTATTTCTCTTTGAAATGAAAATGAATTTCAAAATGAAATGAATAATTTTTTTTAGTAAATTGACAAAAAACATAAAAAACACTTGCATTTTGGTTTTTAACGAATTATGTGAGAAAATTTGTATGAAAACCGTAAGAAAAGTTATTTCTTTTAACATGAAAATAAATCTTATTGCTTGCAATTCCTCTCGCGATTTTTTTGAGAAAGAATATTATTTTTCATCGGGGATGCAAACAAACAAAAAGCTTTTCGACAAACTTAAACAAATCCTCACACATGCACATGTCCTTCATTTATTGCTTTTTCCTAACCTTTCTTTTAATTTAGTTGTTATTGATGTGGATTAATCAAGAATAGGTGATTTTCAATGCAATATGCTCATTCAGTCTCATCATTTGATTTCACTTGAGCCATAAATTGAGACCAACTGAATAATAATATAGTACTAATAACAAGGAATTGCTGGCTATTGTTCATGCTCTTAGTATGCAAACACATTATCTCGCAGGTTCTTCTTTTCTTATTAAATTGATTAATATAATATAAGACACCTTTTGACAACCCCTTACCTTAGATAGACACATCAAATGGACTACTTTTGTTTAATATTTTCAACCTTTGATCCAATACCAACAATTAGGTCATGACAATGTTGTTTGCAAATACACTTAGTAGATGTCCTACTATTTCAATCGTTGACATTACTTCTTCTGATCTCTAATGTGTCTGTTATCATGATGATGTTGGTTTTGCTTCTATTTGGACTAAAGTGATGCATAAAAATTGGATGCCAGTCAATGATTACTGATAATTCATTGGATTTCTTCTTTTTTATGGTAAGGTGTGTGTGACCACCTTTTTGAATGCATATGCCACTGTGTATTTTCCAAGGGGGTACTTCAACCACACTTTCTACTACTTGAAAAACACATCGTGTGCCACTTTGTGTCGACTTGCATTGTATAAAAGTGTGTAAAGCATGCACATGGTAGCTCCAAGGGTTTTGCATGCCTTTTCATGTTTCTTTTGGGCCTTGGCAAAGGTTATCCATGGATTTCTTTGCATGTTTTCCTCTCACTTCATCACAACCTTGGACAATTGTTGATAAAGTTAGTAAATGGCATGTTTCATTGCATGCAAGAAACATTGACTGCACCACATTTTGCAAAGATTCTCATTAAAATTTTGTTTTTTCAGCATTGTTTTCCTAAAGTGATTATTTGATAATCCTGTATTATTTTATTAAGGATTTAAATATAATTATTGATAATCCTCTATTATAATAATTGACGATATTCTTGTTTCTAGTAGATTTGAACATAGAAAAGATTTGCAGTTTGTCTTTAACAAATTATGTGAGGACAATTTGTATGAAAGCCTAAGAAAACTTATTTCTCTTTGAAATGAAAATGAATTTCAAAATGAAATGAATAATTTTTTTTAGTAAATTGACGAAAAACATAAAAAACACTTGCATTTTGGTTTTTAACGAATTATGTGAGAAAATTTGTATGAAAACCGTAAGAAAAGTTATTTCTTTTAACATGAAAATAAATCTTATTGCTTGCAATTCCTCTCGCGATTTTTTTGAGCAAGAATATTATTTTTCATCTGGATGCAAACAAACAAAAGCTTTTCGACAAACTTAAACAAATCCTCACACATGCACATGTCCTTCATTTATTGCTTTTTCCTAACCTTTCTTTTAATTTAGTTGTTATTGATGTGGATTAATCAAGAATAGGTGATTTTCAATGCAATATGCTCATTCAGTCTCATCTTTGATTTCACTTGAGCCATAAATTGAGACCAACTGAATAATATATAGTACTAATAACAAGGAATTGCTGGCTATTGTTCATGCTCTTAGTATGCAAACACATTATCTCGCAGGTTCTTCTTTTCTTATTAAATTGATTAAATAATATAAGACACCTTTTGACGCAACCCCTTACCTTAGATAGACACATCAAATGGACTACTTTTGTTTAATATTTTCAACCTTTGATCCAATACCAACAATTAGGTCATGACAATGTTGTTTGCAAATACACTTAGTAGATGTCCTACTATTTCAATCGTTGACATTACTTCTTCTGATCTCTAATGTGTCTGTTATCATGATGATGTTGGTTTTGCTTCTATTTGGACTAAAGTGATGCATAAAATTGGATGCCAGTCAATGATTACTGATAATTCATTGGATTTCTTCTTTTTTATGGTAAGGTGTGTGTGACCACCTTTTTGAATGCATATGCCACTGTGTATTTTCCAAGGGGGTACTTCAACCACACTTTCTACTACTTGAAAAACACATCGTGTGCCACTTTGTGTCGACTTGCATTGTATAAAAGTGTGTAAAGCATGCACATGGTAGCTCCAAGGGTTTTGCATGCCTTTTCATGTTTCTTTTGGGCCTTGGCAAAGGTTATCCATGGTTTTTTGCATGTTTTCCTCTCACTTCATCACAACCTTGGACAATTGTTGATAAAGTTAGTAAAATGGCATGTTTCATTGCATGCAAGAAAACATTGACTGCACCACATTTTGCAAAGATTCTCATTAAAATTTTGTTTTTTCAGCATTGTTTTCTAAAGTGATTATTTGATAATCTGTATTATTTTATTAAGGATTTAAATATAATTATTGATAATCCTCTATTATAATAATTGACGATATTCTTGTTTCTAGTAGATTTGAACATAGAAAAGATTTGCAGTTTGTCTTTAACAAATTATGTGAGGACAATTTGTATGAAAGCCTAAGAAAACTTATTTCTCTTTGAAATGAAAATGAATTTCAAAATGAAATGAATAATTTTTTTTAGTAAATTGACGAAAAACATAAAAAACACTTGCATTTTGGTTTTTAACGAATTATGTGAGAAAATTTGTATGAAAACCGTAAGAAAAGTTATTTCTTTTAACATGAAAATAAATCTTATTGCTTGCAATTCCTCTCGCGATTTTTTTGAGCAAGAATATTATTTTTCATCATGGATGCAAACAAACAAAAAGCTTTTCGACAAACTTAAACAAATCCTCACACATGCACATGTCCTTCATTTATTGCTTTTCCTAACCTTTCTTTTAATTTAGTTGTTATTGATGTGGATTATCAAGAATAGGTGATTTTCAATGCAATATGCTCATTCAGTCTCATCATTTGATTTCACTTGAGCCATAAATTGAGACCAACTGAATAATAATATAGTACTAATAACAAGGAATTGCTGGCTATTGTTCATGCTCTTAGTATGCAAACACATTATCTCGCAGGTTCTTCTTTTCTTATTAAATTGATTAATATAATATAAGACACCTTTTGACGCAACCCCTTACCTTAGATAGACACATCAAATGGACTACTTTTGTTTAATATTTTCAACCTTTGATCCAATACCAACAATTAGGTCATGACAATGTTGTTTGCAAATACACTTAGTAGATGTCCTACTATTTCAATCGTTGACATTACTTCTTCTGATCTCTAATGTGTCTGTTATCATGATGATGTTGGTTTTGCTTCTATTTGGACTAAAGTGATGCATAAAAATTGGATGCCAGTCAATGATTACTGATAATTCATTGGATTTCTTCTTTTTTATGGTAAGGTGTGTGTGACCACCTTTTTGAATGCATATGCCACTGTGTATTTTCCAAGGGGGTACTTCAACCACACTTTCTACTACTTGAAAAACACATCGTGTGCCACTTTGTGTCGACTTGCATTGTATAAAAGTGTGTAAAGCATGCACATGGTAGCTCCAAGGGTTTTGCATGCCTTTTCATGTTTCTTTTGGGCCTTGGCAAAGGTTATCCATGGATTTCTTTGCATGTTTTCCTCTCACTTCATCACAACCTTGGACAATTGTTGATAAAGTTAGTAAAATGGCATGTTTCATTGCATGCAAGAAAACATTGACTGCACCACATTTTGCAAAGATTCTCATTAAAATTTTGTTTTTTCAGCATTGTTTTCCTAAAGTGATTATTTGATAATCCTGTATTATTTTATTAAGGATTTAAATATAATTATTGATAATCCTCTATTATAATAATTGACGATATTCTTGTTTCTAGTAGATTTGAACATAGAAAAGATTTGCAGTTTGTCTTTAACAAATTATGTGAGGACAATTTGTATGAAAGCCTAAGAAAACTTATTTCTCTTTGAAATGAAAATGAATTTCAAAATGAAATGAATAATTTTTTTTAGTAAATTGACGAAAAACATAAAAAACACTTGCATTTTGGTTTTTAACGAATTATGTGAGAAAATTTGTATGAAAACCGTAAGAAAAGTTATTTCTTTTAACATGAAAATAAATCTTATTGCTTGCAATTCCTCTCACGATTTTTTTGAGAAAGAATATTATTTTTCATCATGGATGCAAACAAACAAAAAGCTTTTCGACAAACTTAAACAAATCCTCACACATGCACATGTCCTTCATTTATTGCTTTTTCCTAACCTTTCTTTTAATTTAGTTGTTATTGATGTGGATTAATCAAGAATAGGTGATTTTCAATGCAATATGCTCATTCAGTCTCATCATTTGATTTCACTTGAGCCATAAATTGAGACCAACTGAATAATAATATAGTACTAATAACAAGGAATTGCTGGCTATTGTTCATGCTCTTAGTATGCAAACACATTATCTCACAGGTTCTTCTTTTCTTATTAAATTGATTAATATAATATAAGACACCTTTTGACGCAACCCCTTACCTTAGATAGACACATCAAATGGACTACTTTTGTTTAATATTTTCAACCTTTGATCCAATACCAACAATTAGGTCATGACAATGTTGTTTGCAAATACACTTAGTAGATGTCCTACTATTTCAATCGTTGACATTACTTCTTCTGATCTCTAATGTGTTCTTATCATGATGATGTTGGTTTTGCTTCTATTTGGACTAAAGTGATGCATAAAAATTGGATGCCAGTCAATGATTACTGATAATTCATTGGATTTCTTCTTTTTTATGGTAAGGTGTGTGTGACCACCTTTTTGAATGCATATGCCACTGTGTATTTTCCAAGGGGGTACTTCAACCACACTTTCTACTACTTGAAAAACACATCGTGTGCCACTTTGTGTCGACTTGCATTGTATAAAAGTGTGTAAAGCATGCACATGGTAGCTCCAAGGGTTTTGCATGCCTTTTCATGTTTCTTTTGGGCCTTGGCAAAGGTTATCCATGGATTTCTTTGCATGTTTTCCTCTCACTTCATCACAACCTTGGACAATTGTTGATAAAGTTAGTAAAATGGCATGTTTCATTGCATGCAAGAAAACATTGACTGCACCACATTTTGCAAAGATTCTCATTAAAATTTTGTTTTTTCAGCATTTTTTCCTAAAGTGATTATTTGATAATCCTGTATTATTTTATTAAGGATTTAAATATAATTATTGATAATCCTCTATTATAATAATTGACGATATTCTTGTTTCTAGTAGATTTGAACATAGAAAAGATTTGCAGTTTGTCTTTAACAAATTATGTGAGGACAATTTGTATGAAAGCCTAAGAAAACTTATTTCTCTTTGAAATGAAAATGAATTTCAAAATGAAATGAATAATTTTTTTTAGTAAATTGATGAAGAACATAAAAAACACTTGCATTTTGGTTTTTAATGAATAATGGGAGAAAATTTGTATGAAAACCGTAAGAAAAGTTATTTCTTTTAACATGAAAATAAATCTTATTGCTTGCAATTCCTCTCACGATTTTTTTGAGAAAGAATATTATTTTTCATCGGGGATGCAAACAAACAAAAAGCTTTTTGACAAACTTAAACAAATCCTCACACATGCACATGTCCTTCATTTATTGCTTTTTCCTAACCTTTCTTTTAATTTAGTTGTTATATATGTGGATTAGTCAAGAATAGGTGATTTTCAATGCAATATGCTCATTCAGTCTCATCATTTGATTTCACTTGAGCCATAAATTGAGACCAACTGAATAATAATATAGTACTAATAACAAGGAATTGCTGGCTATTGTTCATGCTCTTAGTATGCAAACACATTATCTCACAGGTTCTTCTTTTCTTATTAAATTGATTAATATAATATAAGACACCTTTTGACGCAACCCCTTACCTTAGATAGACACATCAAATGGACTACTTTTGTTTAATATTTTCAACCTTTGATCCAATACCAACAATTAGGTCATGACAATGTTGTTTGCAAATACACTTAGTAGATGTCCTACTATTTCAATCGTTGACATTACTTCTTCTGATCTCTAATGTGTCTCTTATCATGATGATGTTGGTTTTGCTTCTATTTGGACTAAAGTGATGCATAAAAATTGGATGCCAGTCAATGATTACT
This sequence comes from Adiantum capillus-veneris, assembly GCF_014529385.1. NCBI lineage: Eukaryota > Viridiplantae > Streptophyta > Polypodiopsida > Polypodiales > Pteridaceae > Adiantum > Adiantum capillus-veneris. Next base: position 162,365,585 of record NC_140934.1, on the reverse strand, counting down.
GATAATTCATTGGATTTCTTCTTTTTTATGGTAAGGTGTGTGTGACCACCTTTTTGCATGCATATGTTACTGTGTATTTTCCAAGGGGGTACTTCAACCACACTTTCTACTACTTGAAAAACACATCGTGTGCCACTTTGTGTCGACTTGCATTGTATAAAAGTGTGTAAAGCATGCACATGGTAGCTCCAAGGGTTTTGCATGCCTTTTCATGTTTCTTTTGGGCCTTGGCAAAGGTTATCCATGGATTTCTTTGCATGTTTTCCTCTCACTTCATCACAACCTTGGACAATTGTTGATAAAGTTAGTAAAATGGCATGTTTCATTGCATGCAAGAAAACATTGACTGCACCACATTTTGCAAAGATTCTCATTAAAATTTTGTTTTTTCAGCATTGTTTTCCTAAAGTGATTATTTGATAATCCTGTATTATTTTATTAAGGATTTAAATATAATTATTGATAATCCTCTATTATAATAATTGACGATATTCTTGTTTCTAGTAGATTTGAACATAGAAAAGATTTGCAGTTTGTCTTTAACAAATTATGTGAGGACAATTTGTATGAAAGCCTAAGAAAACTTATTTCTCTTTGAAATGAAAATGAATTTCAAAATGAAATGAATAATTTTTTTTAGTAAATTGATGAAGAACATAAAAAACACTTGCATTTTGGTTTTTAACGAATTATGGGAGAAAATTTGTATGAAAACCGTAAGAAAAGTTATTTCTTTTAACATGAAAATAAATCTTATTGCTTGCAATTCCTCTCACGATTTTTTTGAGAAAGAATATTATTTTTCATCGGGGATGCAAACAAACAAAAAGCTTTTTGACAAACTTAAACAAATCCTCACACATGCACATGTCCTTCATTTATTGCTTTTTCTTAACCTTTCTTTTAATTTAGTTGTTATTGATGTGGATTAGTCAAGAATAGGTGATTTTCAATGCAATATGCTCATTCAGTCTCATCATTTGATTTCACTTGAGCCATAAATTGAGACCAACTGAATAATAATATAGTACTAATAACAAGGAATTGCTGGCTATTGTTCATGCTCTTAGTATGCAAACACATTATCTCACAGGTTCTTCTTTTCTTATTAAATTGATTAATATAATATAAGACACCTTTTGACACAACCCCTTACCTTAGATAGACACATCAAATGGACTAATTTTGTTTAATATTTTCAACCTTTGATCCAATACCAACAATTAGGTCATGACAATGTTGTTTGCAAATACACTTAGTAGATGTCCTACTATTTCAATCGTTGACATTACTTCTTCTGATCTCTAATGTGTCTCTTATCATGATGATGTTGGTTTTGCTTCTATTTGGACTAAAGTGATGCATAAAAATTGGATGCCAGTCATTGATTACTGATAATTCAATGGTTTTCTTCTTTTTTATGGTAAGGTGTGTGTGACCACCTTTTTGAATGCATATGCCACTGTGTATTTTCCAAGGGGGTACTTCAACCACACTTTCTACTAGTTGAAAAACACATCGTGTGCCACTTTGTGTCGACTTGCATTGTATAAAAGTGTGTAAAGCATGCACATGGTAGCTCCAAGGGTTTTGCATGCCTTTTCATGTTTCTTTTGGGACTTGGCAAAGGTTATCCATGGATTTCTTTGCATGTTTTCCTCTCACTTCATCACAACCTTGGACAATTGTTGATAAAGTTAGTAAAATGGCACGTTTCATTGCATGCAAGAAAACATTGACTGCACCACATTTTGCAAAGATTCTCATTAAAATTTTGTTTTTTCAGCATTGTTTTCCTAAAGTGATTATTTGATAATCCTGTATTATTTTATTAAGGATTTAAATATAATTATTGATAATCCTCTATTATAATAATTGACGATATTCTTGTTTCTAGTAGATTTGAACATAGAAAAGATTTGCAGTTTGTCTTTAACAAATTATGTGAGGACAATTTGTATGAAAGCCTAAGAAAACTTATTTCTCTTTGAAATGAAAATGAATTTCAAAATGAAATGAATAATTTTCTTTAGTAAATTGATGAAAAACATAAAAAACACTTGCGTTTTGGTTTTTAACGAATTATGGGAGAAAATTTGTATGAAAACCGTAAGAAAAGTTATTTTTTTTAACATGAAAATAAATCTTATTGCTTGCAATTCCTCTCACGATTTTTTTGAGAAAGAATATTATTTTTCATCGGGGATGCAAACAAACAAAAAGCTTTTTGACAAACTTAAACAAATCCTCACACATGCACATGTCCTTCATTTATTGCTTTTTCCTAACCTTTCTTTTAATTTAGTTGTTATTGATGTGGATTAATCAAGAATAGGTGATTTTCAATGCAATATGCTCATTCAGTCTCATCATTTGATTTCACTTGAGCCATAAATTGAGACCAACTGAATAATAATATAGTACTAATAACAAGGAATTGCTGGCTATTGTTCATGCTCTTAGTATGCAAACACATTATCTCACAGGTTCTTCTTTTCTTATTAAATTGATTAATATAATATAAGACACCTTTTGACACAACCCCTTACCTTAGACCAAATAAGCTTTTTGACAAACTTAAACAAATACTCAACATGCACATGTCCTTCATTTATTGCTTTTTCTTAACCTTTCTTTTAATTTAGTTGTTATTGATGTGGATTAGTCAAGAATAGGTGATTTTCAATGCAATATGCTCATTCAGTCTCATCATTTGATTTCACTTGAGCCATAAATTGAGACCAACTGAATAATAATATAGTACTAATAACAAGGAATTGCTGGCTATTGTTCATGCTCTTAGTATGCAAACACATTTTCTCGCAGGTTCTTCTTTTCTTATTAAATTGATTAATATAATATAAGACACCTTTTGACACAACCCCTTACCTTAGATAGACACATCAAATGGACTAATTTTGTTTAATATTTTCAACCTTTGATCCAATACCAACAATTAGGTCATGACAATGTTGTTTGCAAATACACTTAGTAGATGTCCTACTATTTCAATCGTTGACATTACTTCTTCTGATCTCTAATGTGTCTCTTATCATGATGATGCTGGTTTTGCTTCTATTTGGACTAAAGTGATGCATAAAAATTGGATGCCAGTCATTGATTACTGATAATTCAATGGTTTTCTTCTTTTTTATGGTAAGGTGTGTGTGACCACCTTTTTGAATGCATATGCCAATGTGTATTTTCCAAGGGGGTACTTCAACCACACTTTCTACTACTTGAAAAACACATCGTGTGCCACTTTGTGTCGACTTGCATTGTATAAAAGTGTGTAAAGCATGCACATGGTAGCTCCAGGGGTTTTGCATGCCTTTTCATGTTTCTTTTGGGCCTTGGCAAAGGTTATCCATGGATTTCTTTGCATGTTTTCCTCTCACTTCATCACAACCTTGGACAATTGTTGATAAAGTTAGTAAAATGGCATGTTTCATTGCATGCAAGAAAACATTGACTGCACCACATTTTGCAAAGATTCTCATTAAAATTTTGTTTTTTCAGCATTGTTTTCCTAAAGTGATTATTTGATAATCCTGTATTATTTTATTAAGGATTTAAATATAATTATTGATAATCCTCTATTATAATAATTGACGATATTCTTGTTTCTAGTAGATTTGAACATAGAAAAGATTTGCAGTTTGTCTTTAACAAATTATGTGAGGACAATTTGTATGAAAGCCTAAGAAAACTTATTTCTCTTTGAAATGAAAATGAATTTCAAAATGAAATGAATAATTTTTTTTAGTAAATTGACGAAAAACATAAAAAACACTTGCATTTTGGTTTTTAACGAATTATGTGAGAAAATTTGTATGAAAACCGTAAGAAAAGTTATTTCTTTTAACATGAAAATAAATCTTATTGCTTGCAATTCCTCTCACGATTTTTTTGAGAAAGAATATTATTTTTCATCATGGATGCAAACAAACAAAAAGCTTTTTGACAAACTTAAACAAATCCTCACACATGCACATGTCCTTCATTTATTGCTTTTTCTTAACCTTTCTTTTAATTTAGTTGTTATTGATGTGGATTAGTCAAGAATAGGTGATTTTCAATGCAATATGCTCATTCAGTCTCATCATTTGATTTCACTTGAGCCATAAATTGAGACCAACTGAATAATAATATAGTACTAATAACAAGGAATTGCTGGCTATTGTTCATGCTCTTAGTATGCAAACACATTTTCTCGCAGGTTCTTCTTTTCTTATTAAATTGATTAATATAATATAAGACACCTTTTGACACAACCCCTTACCTTAGATAGACACATCAAATGGACTAATTTTGTTTAATATTTTCAACCTTTGATCCAATACCAACAATTAGGTCATGACAATGTTGTTTGCAAATACACTTAGTAGATGTCCTACTATTTCAATCGTTGACATTACTTCTTCTGATCTCTAATGTGTCTCTTATCATGATGATGTTGGTTTTGCTTCTATTTGGACTAAAGTGATGCATAAAAATTGGATGCCAGTCATTGATTACTGATAATTCAATGGTTTTCTTCTTTTTTATGGTAAGGTGTGTGTGACCACCTTTTTGAATGCATATGCCAATGTGTATTTTCCAAGGGGGTACTTCAACCACACTTTCTACTACTTGAAAAACACATCGTGTGCCACTTTGTGTCGACTTGCATTGTATAAAAGTGTGTAAAGCATGCACATGGTAGCTCCAAGGGTTTTGCATGCCTTTTCATGTTTCTTTTGGGACTTGGCAAAGGTTATCCATGGATTTCTTTGCATGTTTTCCTCTCACTTCATCACAACCTTGGACAATTGTTGATAAAGTTAGTAAAATGGCATGTTTCATTGCATGCAAGAAAACATTGACTGCACCACATTTTGCAAAGATTCTCATTAAAATTTTGTTTTTTCAGCATTGTTTTCCTAAAGTGATTATTTGATAATCCTGTATTATTTTATTAAGGATTTAAATATAATGATTGATAATCCTCTATTATAATAATTGACGATATTCTTGTTTCTAGTAGATTTGAACATAGAAAAGATTTGCAGTTTGTCTTTAACAAATTATGTGAGGACAATTTGTATGAAAGCCTAAGAAAACTTATTTCTCTTTGAAATGAAAATGAATTTCAAAATGAAATGAATAATTTTTTTTAGTAAATTGACGAAAAACATAAAAAACACTTGCATTTTGGTTTTTAACGAATTATGTGAGAAAATTTGTATGAAAACCGTAAGAAAAGTTATTTCTTTTAACATGAAAATAAATCTTATTGCTTGCAATTCCTCTCACGATTTTTTTGAGAAAGAATATTATTTTTCATCATGGATGCAAACAAACAAAAAGCTTTTTGACAAACTTAAACAAATCCTCACACATGCACATGTCCTTCATTTATTGCTTTTTCCTAACCTTTCTTTTCATTTAGTTGTTATTGATGTGGATTAGTCAAGAATAGGTGATTTTCAATGCAATATGCTGATTCAGTCTCATCATTTGATTTCACTTGAGCCATAAATTGAGACCAACTGAATAATAATATAGTACTAATAACAAGGAATTGCTGGCTATTGTTCATGCTCTTAGTATGCAAACACATTATCTCACAGGTTCTTCTTTTCTTATTAAATTGATTAATATAATATAAGACACCTTTTGACACAACCCCTTACCTTAGATAGACACATCAAATGGACTACTTTTGTTTAATATTTTCAACCTTTGATCCAATACCAACAATTAGGTCATGACAATGTTGTTTGCAAATACACTTAGTAGATGTCCTACTATTTCAATCGTTGACATTACTTCTTCTGATCTCTAATGTGTCTCTTATCATGATGATGTTGGTTTTGCTTCTATTTGGACTAAAGTGATGCATAAAAATTGGATGCCAGTCATTGATTACTGATAATTCAATGGTTTTCTTCTTTTTTATGGTAAGGTGTGTGTGACCACCTTTTTGAATGCATATGCCAATGTGTATTTTCCAAGGGGGTACTTCAACCACACTTTCTACTACTTGAAAAACACATCGTGTGCCACTTTGTGTCGACTTGCATTGTATAAAAGTGTGTAAAGCATGCACATGGTAGCTCCAAGGGTTTTGCATGCCTTTTCATGTTTCTTTTGGGACTTGGCAAAGGTTATCCATGGATTTCTTTGCATGTTTTCCTCTCACTTCATCACAACCTTGGACAATTGTTGATAAAGTTAGTAAAATGGCATGTTTCATTGCATGCAAGAAAACATTGACTGCACCACATTTTGCAAAGATTCTCATTAAAATTTTGTTTTTTCAGCATTGTTTTCCTAAAGTGATTATTTGATAATCCTGTATTATTTTATTAAGGATTTAAATATAATGATTGATAATCCTCTATTATAATAATTGACGATATTCTTGTTTCTAGTAGATTTGAACATAGAAAAGATTTGCAGTTTGTCTTTAACAAATTATGTGAGGACAATTTGTATGAAAGCCTAAGAAAACTTATTTCTCTTTGAAATGAAAATGAATTTCAAAATGAAATGAATAATTTTTTTTAGTAAATTGACGAAAACATAAAAAAACACTTGCATTTTGGTTTTTAACGAATTATGTGAGAAAATTTGTATGAAAACCGTAAGAAAAGTTATTTCTTTTAACATGAAAATAAATCTTATTGCTTGCAATTCCTCTCACGATTTTTTGAGAAAGAATATTATTTTTCATCATGGATGCAAACAAACAAAAAGCTTTTTGACAAACTTAAACAAATCCTCACACATGCACATGTCCTTCATTTATTGCTTTTTCCTAACCTTTCTTTTAATTTAGTTGTTATTGATGTGGATTAATCAAGAATAGGTGATTTTCAATGCAATATGCTCATTCAGTCTGATCATTTGATTTCACTTGAGCCATAAATTGAGACCAACTGAATAATAATATAGTACTAATAACAAGGAATTGCTGGCTATTGTTCATGCTCTTAGTATGCAAACACATTATCTTACAGGTTCTTCTTTTCTTATTAAATTGATTAATATAATATAAGACACCTTTTGACACAACCCCTTACCTTAGATAGACACATCAAATGGACTACTTTTGTTTAATATTTTCAACCTTTGATCCAATACCAACAATTAGGTCATGACAATGTTGTTTGCAAATACACTTAGTAGATGTCCTACTATTTCAATCGTTGACATTACTTCTTCTGATCTCTAATGTGTCTCTTATCATGATGATGTTGGTTTTGCTTCTATTTGGACTAAAGTGATGCATAAAAATTGGATGCCAGTCATTGATTACTGATAATTCAATGGTTTTCTTCTTTTTTATGGTAAGGTGTGTGTGACCACCTTTTTGAATGCATATGCCAATGTGTATTTTCCAAGGGGGTACTTCAACCACACTTTCTACTACTTGAAAAACACATCGTGTGCCACTTTGTGTCGACTTGCATTGTATAAAAGTGTGTAAAGCATGCACATGGTAGCTCCAGGGTTTTGCATGCCTTTTCATGTTTCTTTTGGGACTTGGCAAAGGTTATCCATGGATTTCTTTGCATGTTTTCCTCTCACTTCATCACAAGCTTGGACAATTGTTGATAAAGTTAGTAAAATGGCATGTTTCATTGCATGCAAGAAAACATTGACTGCACCACATTTTGCAAAGATTCTCATTAAAATTTTGTTTTTTCAGCATTGTTTTCCTAAAGTGATTATTTGATAATCCTGTATTATTTTATTAAGGATTTAAATATAATGATTGATAATCCTCTATTATAATAATTGACGATATTCTTGTTTCTAGTAGATTTGAACATAGAAAAGATTTGCAGTTTGTCTTTAACAAATTATGTGAGGACAATTTGTATGAAATCCTAAGAAAACTTATTTCTCTTTGAAATGAAAATGAATTTCAAAATGAAATGAATAATTTTTTTTAGTAAATTGACGAAAAACATAAAAAACACTTGCATTTTTGTTTTTTAACGAATTATGGGAGAAAATTTGTATGAAAACCGTAAGAATAGTTATTTCTTTTAACATGAAAATAAATCTTATTGCTTGCAATTCCTCTCACGATTTTTTTGAGAAAGAATATTATTTTTCATCATGGATGCAAAACAAACAAAAGCTTTTTGACAAACTTAAACAAATCCTCACACATGCACATGTCCTTCATTTATTGCTTTTTCCTAACCTTTCTTTTCATTTAGTTGTTATTGATGTGGATTAATCAAGAATAGGTGATTTTCAATGCAATATGCTCATTCAGTCTCATCATTTGATTTCACTTGAGCCATAAATTGAGACCAACTGAATAATAATATAGTACTAATAACAAGGAATTGCTGGCTATTGTTCATGCTCTTAGTATGCAAACACATTTTCTCGCAGGTTCTTCTTTTCTTATTAAATTGATTAATATAATATAAGACACCTTTTGACACAACCCCTTACCTTAGATAGACACATCAAATGGACTACTTTTGTTTAATATTTTCAACCTTTGATCCAATACCAACAATTAGGTCATGACAATGTTGTTTGCAAATACACTTAGTAGATGTCCTACTATTTCAATCGTTGACATTACTTCTTCTGATCTCTAATGTGTCTCTTATCATGATGATGTTGGTTTTGCTTCTATTTGGACTAAAGTGATGCATAAAAATTGGATGCCAGTCATTGATTACTGATAATTAAATGGTCTTCTTCTTTTTTATGGTAAGGTGTGTGTGACCACCTTTTTGAATGCATATGCCAATGTGTATTTTCCAAGGGGGTACTTCAACCACACTTTCTACTACTTGAAAAACACATCGTGTGCCACTTTGTGTCGACTTGCATTGTATAAAAGTGTGTAAAGCATGCACATGGTAGCTCCAAGGGTTTTGCATGCCTTTTCATGTTTCTTTTGGGCCTTGGCAAAGGTTATCCATGGATTTCTTTGCATGTTTTCCTCTCACTTCATCACAACCTTGGACAATTGTTGATAAAGTTAGTAAAATGGCATGTTTCATTGCATGCAAGAAAACATTGACTGCACCACATTTTGCAAAGATTCTCATTAAAATTTTGTTTTTTCAGCATTGTTTTCCTAAAGTGATTATTTGATAATTGCTTGCAATTCCTCTCACGATTTTTTTGAGAAAGAATATTATTTTCATCATGGATGCAAACAAACAAAAAGCTTTTTGACAAACTTAAACAAATCCTCACACATGCACATGTCCTTCATTTATTGCTTTTTCCTAACCTTTCTTTTCATTTAGTTGTTATTGATGTGGATTAGTCAAGAATAGGTGATTTTCAATGCAATATGCTGATTCAGTCTCATCATTTGATTTCACTTGAGCCATAAATTGAGACCAACTGAATAATAATATAGTACTAATAACAAGGAATTGCTGGCTATTGTTCATGCTCTTAGTATGCAAACACATTATCTCACAGGTTCTTCTTTTCTTATTAAATTGATTAATATAATATAAGACACCTTTTGACACAACCCCTTACCTTAGATAGACACATCAAATGGACTACTTTTGTTTAATATTTTCAACCTTTGATCCAATACCAACAATTAGGTCATGACAATGTTGTTTGCAAATACACTTAGTAGATGTCCTACTATTTCAATCGTTGACATTACTTCTTCTGATCTCTAATGTGTCTCTCTTATCATGATGATGTTGGTTTTGCTTCTATTTGGACTAAAGTGATGCATAAAAATTGGATGCCAGTCATTGATTACTGATAATTCAATGGTTTTCTTCTTTTTTATGGTAAGGTGTGTGTGACCACCTTTTTGAATGCATATGCCAATGTGTATTTTCCAAGGGGGTACTTCAACCACACTTTCTACTACTTGAAAAACACATCGTGTGCCACTTTGTGTCGACTTGCATTGTATAAAAGTGTGTAAAGCATGCACATGGTAGCTCCAAGGTTTTGCATGCCTTTTCATGTTTCTTTTGGGACTTGGCAAAGGTTATCCATGGATTTCTTTGCATGTTTTCCTCTCACTTCATCACAACCTTGGACAATTGTTGATAAAGTTAGTAAAATGGCATGTTTCATTGCATGCAAGAAAACATTGACTGCACCACATTTTGCAAAGATTCTCATTAAAATTTTGTTTTTTCAGCATTGTTTTCCTAAAGTGATTATTTGATAATCCTGTATTATTTTATTAAGGATTTAAATATAATGATTGATAATCCTCTATTATAATAATTGACGATATTCTTGTTTCTAGTAGATTTGAACATAGAAAAGATTTGCAGTTTGTCTTTAACAAATTATGTGAGGACAATTTGTATGAAAGCCTAAGAAAACTTATTTCTCTTTGAAATGAAAATGAATTTCAAAATGAAATGAATAATTTTTTTTAGTAAATTGACGAAAAACATAAAAAACACTTGCATTTTGGTTTTTAACGAATTATGTGAGAAAATTTGTATGAAAACCGTAAGAAAAGTTATTTCTTTTAACATGAAAATAAATCTTATTGCTTGCAATTCCTCTCACGATTTTTTTGAGAAAGAATATTATTTTTCATCATGGATGCAAACAAACAAAAAGCTTTTTGACAAACTTAAACAAATCCTCACACATGCACATGTCCTTCATTTATTGCTTTTTCCTAACCTTTCTTTTAATTTAGTTGTTATTGATGTGGATTAATCAAGAATAGGTGATTTTCAATGCAATATGCTCATTCAGTCTGATCATTTGATTTCACTTGAGCCATAAATTGAGACCAACTGAATAATAATATAGTACTAATAACAAGGAATTGCTGGCTATTGTTCATGCTCTTAGTATGCAAACACATTATCTTACAGGTTCTTCTTTTCTTATTAAATTGATTAATATAATATAAGACACCTTTTGACACAACCCCTTACCTTAGATAGACACATCAAATGGACTACTTTTGTTTAATATTTTCAACCTTTGATCCAATACCAACAATTAGGTCATGACAATGTTGTTTGCAAATACACTTAGTAGATGTCCTACTATTTCAATCGTTGACATTACTTCTTCTGATCTCTAATGTGTCTCTTATCATGATGATGTTGGTTTTGCTTCTATTTGGACTAAAGTGATGCATAAAAATTGGATGCCAGTCATTGATTACTGATAATTCAATGGTTTTCTTCTTTTTTATGGTAAGGTGTGTGTGACCACCTTTTTGAATGCATATGCCAATGTGTATTTTCCAAGGGGGTACTTCAACCACACTTTCTACTACTTGAAAAACACATCGTGTGCCACTTTGTGTCGACTTGCATTGTATAAAAGTGTGTAAAGCATGCACATGGTAGCTCCAAGGGTTTTGCATGCCTTTTCATGTTTCTTTTGGGACTTGGCAAAGGTTATCCATGGATTTCTTTGCATGTTTTCCTCTCACTTCATCACAAGCTTGGACAATTGTTGATAAAGTTAGTAAAATGGCATGTTTCATTGCATGCAAGAAAACATTGACTGCACCACATTTTGCAAAGATTCTCATTAAAATTTTGTTTTTTCAGCATTGTTTTCCTAAAGTGATTATTTGATAATCCTGTATTATTTTATTAAGGATTTAAATATAATGATTGATAATCCTCTATTATAATAATTGACGATATTCTTGTTTCTAGTAGATTTGAACATAGAAAAGATTTGCAGTTTGTCTTTAACAAATTATGTGAGGACAATTTGTATGAAATCCTAAGAAAACTTATTTCTCTTTGAAATGAAAATGAATTTCAAAATGAAATGAATAATTTTTTTTAGTAAATTGACGAAAAACATAAAAAACACTTGCATTTTGGTTTTTAACGAATTATGGGAGAAAATTTGTATGAAAACCGTAAGAATAGTTATTTCTTTTAACATGAAAATAAATCTTATTGCTTGCAATTCCTCTCACGATTTTTTTGAGAAAGAATATTATTTTTCATCATGGATGCAAACAAACAAAAAGCTTTTTGACAAACTTAAACAAATCCTCACACATGCACATGTCCTTCATTTATTGCTTTTTCCTAACCTTTCTTTTCATTTAGTTGTTATTGATGTGGATTAATCAAGAATAGGTGATTTTCAATGCAATATGCTCATTCAGTCTCATCATTTGATTTCACTTGAGCCATAAATTGAGACCAACTGAATAATAATATAGTACTAATAACAAGGAATTGCTGGCTATTGTTCATGCTCTTAGTATGCAAACACATTTTCTCGCAGGTTCTTCTTTTCTTATTAAATTGATTAATATAATATAAGACACCTTTTGACACAACCCCTTACCTTAGATAGACACATCAAATGGACTACTTTTGTTTAATATTTTCAACCTTTGATCCAATACCAACAATTAGGTCATGACAATGTTGTTTGCAAATACACTTAGTAGATGTCCTACTATTTCAATCGTTGACATTACTTCTTCTGATCTCTAATGTGTCTCTTATCATGATGATGTTGGTTTTGCTTCTATTTGGACTAAAGTGATGCATAAAAATTGGATGCCAGTCATTGATTACTGATAATTAAATGGTCTTCTTCTTTTTTATGGTAAGGTGTGTGTGACCACCTTTTTGAATGCATATGCCAATGTGTATTTTCCAAGGGGGTACTTCAACCACACTTTCTACTACTTGAAAAACACATCGTGTGCCACTTTGTGTCGACTTGCATTGTATAAAAGTGTGTAAAGCATGCACATGGTAGCTCCAAGGGTTTTGCATGCCTTTTCATGTTTCTTTTGGGCCTTGGCAAAGGTTATCCATGGATTTCTTTGCATGTTTTCCTCTCACTTCATCACAACCTTGGACAATTGTTGATAAAGTTAGTAAAATGGCATGTTTCATTGCATGCAAGAAAACATTGACTGCACCACATTTTGCAAAGATTCTCATTAAAATTTTGTTTTTTCAGCATTGTTTTCCTAAAGTGATTATTTGATAATCCTGTATTATTTTATTAAGGCTTTAAATATAATTATTGATAATCCTCTATTATAATAATTACCGACGGTTCGTAGTGGCAGATTATCCTCCACATCATCTTCATTCAATTGTCTTCGAATTTGCAACAATTTTTCTTGTTGCCTTTCCATTGTCGCATCAACTTTTGGATTATGTAGTTCTAGTCATTGTGTCACGCTTTTGTCATGTGGACTTGAGGCATCGATGGAACCTGCAAACAAAGCACGAGCCTATTAGTTAGAATAGGGGATAAAAGACATAACATTATTTGAAATAGTACATAAGGTCTTACATACATCACTTCAACCAGCAACAATGGTTATCCTTCTTTCTAGTAACTAATGGAATGAAGTCATCACGTGTTTGGTCTTCACACTGATCCTCACTATCATCTAACACAATAATCTCCTTTCCCTTTGAGATTCTAGGGTTCTCAGCCACGTCAAAAGAGTCCTTTGGTGTCGAAGCATTCACAGTACCTTTTCGTTACCACTTCCAAAATGGTAATCCGTAACAAAACCTTCTTTTGGCGTTAAGATTTTTTGTTGTTTACTACACACAAACTACAAGCAAATTTCAATAACGTTATAAATGAAACTTTATCTTTGTCTATCCTACAACCTTCTTGTGAACAATTAAGCCAAGGTTGACTGTTTGCACAAGACTCATCTAACACAAAAATGTCAACAATATCTTCGAATGTGATTGTAGATGGGAGCACTGCACAATCCCCTTATTTTTTTTAAAGGGCACCACCATGGCCTTAGAAAGGTGTTATTCAACACGATGATGGATAATAATTTCTAGTCGTTATCATGTGTTCAAATGTGGATAGAAAGTCATTACCAAGTGGGTGTTGCATGTCAACTTTCAAGTTTATGAGTATAGAATAAAAGCTATTTATGTGCATCAAGCGTACCCTATTCTTGAGATCATATGCCGATATTGGGTATAGCGTTCAACCCCTTTGTTAATATCATTCAAAAAATCTATGTGAAAAGTTCTCGTAGTATGGTTGGTCCATGTACTTCATACAATACCCAAGCATTCAATGAAAATTATGCATGTTCTTCTACTTCAAGGTACAACATAATATGTGAAGAGTACACGGTGTGTGCGAAGTGCGAGGGAGAAGAAGAGCATACATAGAGCATCAGTGAGGATTTGGAATGCCTCACTACTCCTTATTGTTCTAAATGATCAAAAGGTAAGGTTACTACGGTCAGTGTGATGGGTGTCCTTCGACTAAACCATAACAATCTCCCACTTGAAAGCCAACATGGCCCAAGGAGCCTATGTGTGTACATCTATACAATCATGAAGCAATCTTGTGGATTCACCCTAGACCCATCATCTCCATGCAATGTGCAAACCACTCGGAGGGTAGGCTCTTCATGAGAGCATCTGCAGGGTTGTCATCTGTATGAACCTTGAGTAGCTCAATGCACTTGCTAGCCAATATGTCTCGTATCACATGATAAGGGACTTCTATGTGTTTTGACTTAGAGTGAAACATAGAGTTCTTTGCTAATACAATCATACTCCTACTATCACAATGCAAAATTGGAGTGTGAATAATGCCAAGATTACCCACTAGGCAAGATAACGACATAGCTTCCTTGCTAACATCATAAATTGCCACACACTCTGCCTCTATGGTGGAAGACGATTTACAAATTTGAAGACATGATCTCCATGACATGGCTGCTCTAGGAAATTAAAAAACATAGCAAGACATGGATCTTTGTCTATGCACACAACTCATATAATTGTATCTGTGTAACCCACAATGGATGCATCACTATTCCCAAAGCGTAATCACTTGTTTGCGATACCTTTTAGATATCTCAAAATGTGCTTCACTATTTCCCAGTGCTTTCTGTTAGGATTTGACATAAAATGGCTAACCACTCCCATTGCAAATGCAATGTCAGGTCTCGTGGCTACCATGGCATGCATAAGATTTCCAACTACTGAAGAATATGGCACCTTGGCCATTTCCGGTTTCTCAGCATCAAACTTGGGAGCATCATTATTGCTAAGTTTTTCATATGCCTACATTGGGGTACTCAATGTAGCCTTCCCCCCTGGATATTAAAACATTGCAAGACCTTGTGGATATACGTTTCTTATGACAACTCCAGTATTCCACGTTTTCTATCCCTGTTAATACACATACAAAGAAAATGATTTGTATGTCCCAAATCCTTTGACATAGCAAAGAGCATGCTAAATGATTTCTTCAAAATGGCAATCTCATCTTTAGACTTCCCAGCAATGAATATATCATCAACATAGAGTATCAAGATGATAATTGAATTATCGTTCAACTTTGTAGTATACAAGTAGTGATCTTCCTGGCTCCTTACATAACCGTGGGACTACATGTACTTGTCAAACTTCATGTACCACTGTCATGAGCCTTGTTTTAGGCCATACAATGCATTACACAATCTACACACCAAATATATCCTCGTACGTGAAGGAGTACGAGGGGAAGTGCAACGCGAGAGAGAGTGCGAGAAGAAGAGCACGACGATATGGTGAACTCGCTCTACTATAATGTGTAGAGCATAGCGAGTTCTTATTAGGTTTTTACAAAAGAATATGTGTACATACCTGGCGGCCCGCCCACTTACCTGGGTGACCACATTGGGCTTTATACCCCAACAACCTCCCACTTAAAGTCCAATGTGGTACTTTAAGTGTGAGAGAAGCTACTATACAAGCTAATATACAAGAGATGTAGAGAAGTGATGTACTACCCTACACCTAACTGCTTGCGAAAATGCGCAAAGCTCTTTGAGGAAAGTCCTTTTGTAAGTAGATCAACAGGATTTTTTGTGGTGTGAACTTTGACAAGCTGAATTTGCTTATCCTCGATCATTTCCTTTATGAAATGATATTTCACATCCACATGCTTTGTCTTTGAGTGATAAACTGGATTGCGAGCTAATTGTATAGCACTCTGACTATCACAATATAACACAGGAATCTCTTCTTTGATTCCCAAATCTGTTACTAGTCGATTAAGCCAAATTGATTCTTTGCATGTCTCTGATGCTGCAACATATTCAGCCTCTGTAGTAGACCGAGTAACACAATCTTGTAATCTAGAACGCCATGATACTGCTCCACCAGCCAATGTAAAGACATACCCTGAAGGAGTACGAGCGGAAGTGCGACGCGAGAGAGAGTGCGAGAAGAAGAGCACGACGAAGGTATCTCAATATTCCTTTCACTGCCTCCCAATGTTTCTTGCCTGGGTTTGACATGTATCGACTTACTACTCCCACTGCAAATGCAATGTCTAGGCAAGTGGCAATCATTGCATACATCAAACTACCCACTGCAGACGCATATGGAATCTTATCCATTTCAGCCTGTTCTTCCTCAGACACAGGACAATCCTGTTTGCTAAGTTTCACATATGGTGGCAATGGAACACTCAGTGCCTTTCCCTTCTCCATATTGAAACGTTGCAAAACCTTGTCAATATACTTTGTTTGAGATAACCAAATCAACTTCTTTGATCTGTCTCTCTCAATGCGCATACCAAGTATATGACTTGCCTCACCCATGTCTTTCATGTCAAACGATTTTGCCATCTTTGACTTCAAAGCTGACATTTCTTCCAAGTGCTTGCCAGCAATCAACATGTCATCCACATACAAAATAAGGATCAGCCAACTACCATCCTTAGCCTTCTTTGTATATAGACAGTGATCGAACTCACTACGTTTGTAGCCTTGAGAAAGCATAAACTTGTGGAACTTATGGTACCATGCCCTCGGTGATTGTTTTAAGCCATAAAGACTCTTTAACAACTAGCATACCAAATCTTCCTTGCCTTTCTCAACAAACCCTTCTAGCCGCTGCATGTAAATTTCCACATCTAAATCACCATGCAAGAACGCTGTCTTGACATCCATTTGGTGCAACACCAAATCTAAATGTAGAGCCTTTTTGCCCTATGGTAATTTAACTAGCTTCCATGTCTGGTTTTTACGCAGAGCTATCGTCTCTGACTGCATGGCCAATTGCCAATTCCCGGAGTCCTTCATTTGCACTGCTTCCTTGTAACATGAAGGCTCATTGCAATCAGTCAACATGACATAGTTCATAGATGGAACAAACCGATCAGGAGGTCGTGAGATACGTCCCGATTTATGCAAAATAGGTGGCTAAGGCTTAGCTACAACCTGTGGTTCCACTCTATCCTGTCCTTGCTCCTCTTGAGCCCTGACATTTTTTCTTGCACGTGCAGGTCCATCTTCTTGGAAGACAACTCTTCTAATCTCCTCAACCCTCTCTGGTTTACAATGATATTTGGCTTCATTAAAGTGAACATCATTGCTGCGGATAACCTTTCTGGATTCGGGATCCCAAAGTCTGTACCCCATCACACCAGAATTACCATAGCCTAGAAAGATGCACTTTCTACTCTTTGGCTCAAGTTTGTTCCTAAATTCCTTTGGAACGTGAGTATATGCCTCACAGCCAAAGACTCTGAGATGCTTGTATGAGGGCATTTTTCTTGACCATACCATCTTTGCCACTGAATCCTTCTGCAAAACCTTGCTAGGAGATCTATTTATAAGATGAACAACTGTTGATACAGCTTCAGCCCAAAACCCATTTGGCAGTTGTGCATTAGACAACAAACTTCTGCCTTTCTCTTGTATGGCCCTATTCATCCTCTCAGCAACACCATTTTGAGGAGGATTGTAAGGAGCAGTAAGTTCACGTTTTATACCTTTTGACTCACAAAAGTCCTGAAAGGCCTTTGAAACATACTCTCCACCATTGTCAGTGCGTAAGCATTTAAGCTTCTTGCCACTTTGATTCTCCACAAGTGTCACAAACGTTTTGAAAACACTAAACGCTTCATCCTTGTGCTTGAGAAAGTAAACCCATACTTTCCTCGAGTAATCATCTATAAATGTCACAAAGTAAGAAGCTCCCCCTAGAGATAGGTTAGGCATAGGTCCACACAAATCACTATGAACAAGTGCCAACTGTGTATCTCTTCTACTGCTTCTATGCTTATGTGGCAGGTCTACTTTTCAATGCAAATTTCTTCCTTTGATCAGGTGAAAACCCTCCTGGCATAACCCCATCAGTTAGGTACACCAACATCTAATCATCCCAAGAATCTGGAACTTCCTGCTGAACTGAAAATAAACATGCATCAGGTAACTGATCATCCACACCTATTGGAGATTCCCCTGTTTCCAGTCTGCTCAAATAATCTGCCACAGCATGGTCTTTCCCAAGAGTATGAATAATCACAAACTCAAATTCCTGCAAAAGCAACATCCACCTTGCTAATCTCCCTGTAAGCATAGGCTTCTTAACCAAGTACAACAAAGCTTGGTGATCAACATGAAACATCACCCTGTTACTGAGTAAGTAATGCCTGAACTTATTCAATGAATATACCATGCCCAAAGCTTCTCTCTCAGTCACAGTGTAATTCTTTTCTGCAGGTGTCAACATCCTACTTGCATAATACAATGGTCTATACCATCCCCTGACCTTTTCCTGCATCAACACAACTCCAATTGCAATATCCGATGCATCAACAAAAACATGAAAAGGCAATGTCCAATTAGGAGGCTGCAGTATTGGTGCTACTGATAGCATTTTCTTTAACATTTGAAAGGCTGTCTCCTCTGGTTCATCCCATTTAAAGGTTTGTAAGATGAGTCAAAGGTGCACATATATTAGCCAAATATCTAATATACCTTGAGTGCCACTTCACCTGGCCCACAAACCTGATGAGCTCCTTCACATTCTGAGGTGATTTGGCTTCCTGAATTGCTTCAATCTTTTTGGCATCAATGGCCATCCCATCAGCAGATACTACATGTCCCAATAAAATACCACTCCTGACTGCAAGTACACTTTTATATGGATTCAAGGCCATGTGAAACAGTCTGCATCTTTCCAAAAATAACTTCAAGTGAACCAAATGCTGATCCTTCTTTCCAAATACTGAAAATTCATCTACAAAAACCCTCATAAAATCCTGAAGATAAGGTTCAAATGTCTTATGAGCCACAAAGTTGAAGGAAGGTGGACCATTCTTCAAACCAAAACTCATCACTGTATACGCAAATGCTCCCCACTCAGTGATGAAGGCTATCTTGTGTTGGTCTTCTAGAGCTACCTTAATCTGATTGTAACCTGAAAAACCATCAAGAAAGCTATACATCTCATGTCCAGCTACTGCATCCAACACAGCATCACAAAATGGCATAGGGAATGGATCAGTAATAGTTGCAGCATTTAACTTCCTGTAATCCACACACACCCTCAACTTCCCATTCTTCTTTGGCACAAAAATAATTGGTGACAACCATGACACTTCATTAACTGGCTTGATGAATCCAACTGCCAATAACTTATCTATTTCCTGCTTTACTTGCTTTGCAAAATTGTGGTTCATTCTGTATCTCTGTTGTATGATTGGTTTAGCATCCTCTCTGAGATTAATGTGATGTTGATGTAGTTCAGGATCAATGCCCTTTACCTGTGAATAATCCCAAGCAAATACATCTTTATACTCCTGCAATAGTTGAATCAAACTTTTCAAAAATTCCCCTTCAGCATGGATGCTAATTCTGACCATCTTGGGATCTTCGTCAGTTCCCAAATTAAACTCTCTAACTTCATCCTCTTTTACTCTACTGGAGGTACCAAACCTTTTATCATAGATTTTTTCTGCCATTACCCTTGCTTCCTTCTCCTCTTGATCAATCTGCTTTTTTTGAGGCACCTCGGAATTCCGATCCATCATCTGCAACACTTCTGATCCAGCAATCTCCTGGCCTGGAACTATTTCTACTTCTTCCTCACTTTGATCTTCAACCTTCTATATTATCCCTTCTACATCAACCTCAAAGAGAGGCACAATAGTGGGATTATCTCTCAAAAATTCCTCCTCTTCATCATCTTCCACTGCATCTACCAAGTTTATGGTCTGAGCACATAATGGTTTAGTCTTTGGAGGGATTTTTTTTCTTCACTGCATTGATATGGTTACTGACTGCTTCCCCTTTTTCATCATGACCACATTTTCTCCCCAATCCTGCTTAACTCTAGCTTGTCTAAACCAGGGTCTTCCCAACAGCATCTTGTAGGAAGAATCTGAATCCTTCATTCTAAGTACCACAAAGTTCACAAAGAAAACCATACCTGCAATTTCAATTGCTTGCTTCTTGAGAATGCCTAATGGCTGGACTCTCCTCTGGTCTGCCATCTTCACTTGAAATGGTGCTGGAGCTAATGTTCCTCCTAACTTCAATCTTCTATAAACTTTGTCAGGAAGTATATTCACCCCTGATCCTCCATCCAAAAGCACCTCTTGAAATAGAATGCCTTGAAACATTACTGCCACCACAGGTACTACAAAATCCACATCTGCTGGATCAATCTGCTGCAGCATTACTTCAGGATTTTGGTTTGCCAACACTTGGTCTTGCTGACCCTGAAGCTTCTTCAACAATTTCTCTTTAAAGGCTGGAACTATATATAATAATAGATCTAATGACAATTGCAAGGAAGAGTTCACCAGCACCTCAAACCAATCTTTGTCTTCTTTTGTTGGCATCAAACGTGGCTTGTCAAGCTTATGCTGCTTCTTGGATACCTCCAACTCTTCATTCTTCTCTTCTGCATACTGAACCCGCTCTCTCTGCACTTTTTCATGAACCTTATCCCTCACATCTTTCTGCTCTCTCCAATTAATTGGTCCATTAGCTTTTGCTCTTGTGACTGCCAATGCTTCAGCTTCTTCCACTTGACCACATTGGTAACAATCACAATACCATCCTTCTTCATGTTCCTTATGCTCAGCCTGATGTACTATGACTGGCTCTGGTTCGTGCTGCTCCTGAATGTCCACCAAAATAACATTGGCATGAGCTGGTTGATTATGCTGTGGTTGCTGCTGCACTCCCTGTTGGTCTGCCTGACCAGGCCTCACAATGGGCATCCCTCTTTCTCCCCTGTGTCTAACCCATAATTCACAATTAAGACCAACCCAATGGTCTGGTGATCCACAATAGACACAAGGAATCACTCTATCTCCTCTTCTTTGATTATTGTTTTGCTCTCTCCAAGGAGGTCTTGGAGGTCTTGATGGTCTATTAAATGGCTGTCTTTCTTTAAATGGAGCTACTTGATTTGCTGCAGCTTCAACTCTACCTCTTCCTGTATTTGGTTGCTCCCTATTCCTGGGGTTAAACCAAAACCTAGAGGTGGCATGTCCTTCTTTGTCACATATTTCACAATACAACTTAGCTTTGGGTGCCAACACTGAATAACCAATGCTCTTTAATTTACTCACCAATTCCCCTTCTTGTGTTGCTTTATCCTTTTTGGACTTCTTCTTTGACTTTTCTTCATCATCACTTGACTCAGTGTCATCATCTGAATCAGCATCTTCATCAGTTTCATGGGCATCAGTGGAGTCTGACTGATCATCAGAATCCTCATCCTCTTTGGACCTGCTCTTCATTTTGGGTCTGCCAAGTCTTTTCTCGACTCTGACTGCTGCATCAACTAGTGCAGCAAAACCTGTACCTATATCCACACTTGCCATAGCATTCTTTAAATCTTTTCTCAAACCTGTCAAAAAATATCCTACCAACATCTCATCAGTGGGTCTCTCATTGCCCTGAAGTCTCTCAACCAAAACTCTGAACTTTTGAGCAAAATCTTCAACCACCATATCCCTTTGTCTGATCACCCTGAGTTTCTTCAAGATGTCTGTAGGAGTCTTCTCCTTTCTGAATCTCTGTAAAAAAGCTGCTTTCAAAGCATTATAGGTAGCAAAATGAGCTATACCATATTGGCTAAACCAACGCATGGCTTTGCCTTCTAATGTAGCTGCAAATTGCTCCATCTTTGTTTGGTCATTATGCAAGGCCTGATAACCACTAGCCTGCCACTTTGTTTCAAACTGGGCAGCATGACAATCTGCATCTTCTTTCAACTTTCCTCTAAATTTGTCTGCTTTCACTGTAGGGTTTGGATGGGCCATGGGAGGATTTCTGGGTGGTCTCCTAGGTCTTTGCCTGGTAGCCCCCTGTAGTGGGTCAAACTGAAGCCTTCTTCTTGTCCCTGCAGGTCTTCCTGTCAAGGCAAGTGCTCCAACAAATTGCCTCACGTGCCTCCCATATGCTCTCACAGAACCCTCAGCCCCTTGGTTCAATAACTCCTGTTCACTATCACCGAACTCCTCCTCTCCATCAGAGGCATCATCATAATGAAAAGGATCAATATCAAGGTTTCCTGCTCGCGCCCGTGCCCTCGTATAATAAACTCTACCTACTCTCCTCTCTTGTTGTGACATACATGATTCTCCAGAGATTCACAACAGCAGGATCGCCAAAGTGTTGGGGTTCTTCAACACAAACAGAACCAAAGTGTTGACAACATGTCACACACACTAAAGACAGAGTAAAAACAAAGGCAAATACATTCAACTCATGAGCATTTCATCATTCATCAACTTCCGACACTGCAGATTGCAGAACAAGCATGAAGCATAGAGCAAGAGACTACATAGTTGATTCATCTTGGTCCACAAATAACTTCCATTTCAACCCAAAAATTACATTCTCGCGTGAACCAGCATGACCTTTAAATAGGAACTTCTAACAGTTATAACTGCTACATCCGATTGACCAAAATCCGACTAAGTGTTGATTGATCAAAATCTGACTTATCAAAGTCCGACTGACTAAGTGTTGATTGACTAAGACATAAGTACAGTAATGGTCTGGTGCACGGTCAACACCACTGCCTAGCCGAACATGATCTTTAGTGGTCACATAAGAGGTAAACCACTCCTTGTTTGGAGACACATGAAGTGATGCCCCTGAGTCTATAATCCAGTCACTCAGTGCATTTCCGTTAGATGCTGTAAGAAGAGCTGAGTCCATTGTATTCTTCAAGAAGTAGATGTCTCCTGACACTAGACTGTCATCCTCTGCAACAGTGTTTGTCACATTTATTTCTTGAATCTTCACTGAGGACTTGTTCTTCTCACCATTGTCTTCAGCTTTCTCTTTGCCTTTTTCTGCTTTCCATTCTCTGCAGTCTCTTTTCATGTGACCCTTCTTGCCACAATGGTAGCGCTCTATGTCACTCTTGCCTTTAGCACAGTGGGACTTGCTACGAGACTGATTCCTCTTTCCACCTTTGTACTTTTCTTTGGTCCTTCCCCTGACAACTAAGGCTGTTCCTTTGCCTTTGTCCATTGTGTTTTTGTTGGTTTCTTCAGTAAGCATACTGCCTTCTACACTTGCTATGGTCAAACCATATGGAGGTGCACAATTACTCAAAGCTGTGCGAAAAGTGTCCCAACTTTCCGGCAATGTGATCAACAGGAACATAGCTCTAACAGGTTCATCAAACTTGACACCTTGAGTTGACAACTGACTATAGATTGTGTTGAATTCATTCAGATGATTGGACATAGGTGTCCCTTCTTTCCTCTTCAAGTCAACAAGCTTCTTAAGCCAGTATACCTGTGAAGCTGCACTTTGCTTCTCATAAAGATCACTCAACTTTAACCATGCTTGATGAGCCGACATCTCGTCTGCTACATTGAAGTAAACGCTTTCTGCCAAAGTCAGCATAATGGTAGAAAGTGCCAATTCATCCATTTCGCTCCATTCATCTTCGTCCATATCTTCTAGTTTTATCCCCTTGAGCTTTATAGGTTTTATCTGCTTCTTTTGTACTAACACGTGCCAAATTTGCTTCTTCCACAATGGGAAATTGGTTCCATCCAGCTTCTTGATATTGTCAAGAGCAGTGTCTTGTGATCCAGCCATAGCTACGCTTCACATTAGTTTAATTTCCTGGGAAAAATTCGGCAGAGTTTCCCCTGTAAACTGACCTCTGAACCAATATCAACCTGTCAAATGAACCAAGAAATCTTCAGATTCTGTAGAAATTTTGGCAGAGTCTCCTTTGTAAAATGTCTCTGGTGTACTAAAAAACAGACCAAAAACAGCTGAAAAAACCACTGTCTCTCTAACATTGTAAGCTGTGGGTAAACCTGTCTTGCACCTGTACTGTCTCTCACTGTCCTGTAAGCATAGACTGCGACAATGCCTCATCGGCAGTAAAGCAAAGATGCAAACCCCAACTGTCTAACTCACAGTCAATACATCCTAGCTGCCTATCTAAGGGTGCTCGAGGGATCGCTCCAAGACCTGTATCACCGAAAGGATCTCAACATTCGAGAATCCCCCAGCTCAATAAAACCTCACTCGATCCTCAACAAAGGCTGCAGTAAATCTGACAGTACATAGACTTCCCACAAAGTCATCCATCCACAAATTTCCCACTGTATGTTGTAACCGCTGCAGCGGTTGTTTGGTGCGTGACTCACAGCCAGCAAACCCTCAACAGACATACATCATCTCTGACAATACATCCCATGTGGAAGTACCTGCAATGTCAGGATGAAATCTGGAATATCAAGCAGCAAACACAAGCTACCTGATGAACTAGTGGATGTCGCCTACAGTCTGTGTGTAGATGCGCCCGTGTCGTATGTGACACGCCTCCAAGAATTGTGAGCCGTCCTTCGATGTGTAGACAACCACAAATCAGCACTCTGGAAGTGAAGATATCCTCAGGACTTGCAGTCGTAGGCCGAAACCCCAAATTTGCAGAGTCGGATCTGCACCCGCCAAGACGATGTAGTCGAAAATGGCATGCGCAGAGCTTGGTCGAAGCCGAACGGTGGCCGAGATGACTTCAGAATGAAATTCTGAGAACACCAAGTCCTTCGGCCATTCCCACAGGATTTGGGGCCGTGTCTTCGCCTGTCGAATCTCACTCCAATCTGAGCAGGTGACTCTGGCTTCCTGCAATGCTGCCCCGAGCCTCGATCTGAGCTCTGATACCAGTTGAAGGAGTACGAGCGGAAGTGCGACGCGAGAGAGAGTGCGAGAAGAAGAGCACGACAATATGGTGAACTCGCTCTACTGTAATGTGTAGAGCATAGTGAGTTCTTATTAGGTTTTTACAAAAGAATATGTGTACATACCTGGCGGCCCGCCCACTTACCTTGGTGACCACATTGGGCTTTATACCTCAACAGTACGCTTCTTAGGTTTGACTTCAAAGCCCTTTAGTTGTTGCATGTAGACATCCTCAGCAAGATCCCCATGAAGGAAATTTGTCTTCATATCCATCTAAACAAGTTCCATGTCCTTAGTGGCTACTAGTCTAAGCACAAGATGCAATGTAGTCATCTTAACCATCAAAGCCCTTTAGCTGTTGTATATAAACATCCTCATCAAGATCCCCATGAAAAAAATCCATCTTCATATCCATCTAGACAAGTTCTGTGTCCTCTGTGGCTACTAGTCAAAGCACAAGATGTAATGTAGTCATCTTAACCACTGGAGAAAAAATATCATCAAAGTCCACGCCTTTCTAAGCAACCAATCTAGACTTATACTTAAGATCAGGATCTTATGTCGTGTACTTCTTCTTATACACCCATTTGCAAGGTAAAGCTTGTTTGCCCTCTGGCAACTCTATAAGTTCTCAAGTCTCATTTGCCATAATCGAGCTATACTGAAATTGCATTGCCTGCTCCCAGTTCATGGTATCT
Source organism: Adiantum capillus-veneris (assembly GCF_014529385.1). NCBI lineage: Eukaryota > Viridiplantae > Streptophyta > Polypodiopsida > Polypodiales > Pteridaceae > Adiantum > Adiantum capillus-veneris. Next base: position 162,339,950 of record NC_140934.1, on the reverse strand, counting down.
TCCATCTCAATATCCTCTTGGTAGTAGGTAGTATCTCCATAGTCAGTGACCAATGGATAGACTAACCTTGGTTGAAAATTCTCAGGGGCATGAGGTACACGTGTAGATATCCTTACTGCTTGACTGCTAGAATCTTCTCACTCATAAGCATCACTAGCCCTCTCAAGAGCATTACTAGTCGTAGGTACATCACTAGTAGACTGTCCTCAAATATCACTTTGCAATATTTAACCTCTTTCATGGGCTGTCTGTGAATCTTTGATTCATTAAAGATCAGTTGTGAGCCGTGAAGAGAGATTATGGGTGCCAAAGACGATAACCCATGTCTCCATCTGCACCATAGCCAATGAAGATGCATTTGTTTGACTTAGGGTCCAGCTTTTGTTTGAGCTCTTTAGGCACATGTGAGAATGTCTCACACCAAAACACAGGTTATCTATGATTATTGGGTGTCCACATCTCTTGCGGAATCTTGTAGTTCAACGGTGTACTAAGTGACCTATTGATTATATTCACCATTGTCATAACAGCCTCTCCCCAAAACTCTTGAGGTAAATTTTCCATAGATAGCATGTAAGTGACTCTCTCCTGAATAGTTATATTCATGCACTCAGTACCTCCATTTTGAGCAGGTGTGTACAATGTTGTAAACTATCTTATAAAGCCTCGTTTGCTACAAAATTCCTTAAACTCAATGGAGACATACTCTTCCCCATTGTCAGTGTGCAAAGCCTTCAACTTCTTGCATGATGCTTTCTCGACCATAGCTAAGAGCTTCTGAGAGACACTAAAGACTTTGTCTTTCCTCTCCAAGAGGTACACCCACAACGTTCAAGTAGAGTCATCTATCAAAGTAAGGAAATATAATGCCCCCCCTAGAGACTTATTTGGCATACGTCCACATAGATCACTACGAACCAAATCTAGAGGATTCCCTAACTTTCTATCCAATGGCAATGAAGTAAGCCTAGTCTGTTTCCCATAAATTCAATGATCACACAAACTAATAGTTTAACACATGTATATAGCCAAAAAACTATAACTGCTTCATTCCTTTCTGACTCATGTGACCAAGCCGCCTACACCACAACTCAAGAGAAGGCAGCTCAGCTACATAGATAGAGTTCTATTTTATAGAAGAGACATACAAGGAATATAATGAGCCAGAAATTGGCCTTTGAGCATGATCAAGTTACCTTTTCCGATAATCCACGAACCATTGCCAAACATTGTAGTGTATCCAAGGTCATCAAGATGTCCTGCTAAAACCAAACTCTTTTTAGCTTTGGCACATGTTTGACACCTTGAAGCAAAAACTTAGTACCATTACGCATACACAAATTCACATTTCCAATGCCACATATCTCAAGGCTGATGAGAATCACCCAGCTTAATTGAACCATGTGTAGAAGCATAACTAGAAAATCACTCCTTGTGAGGAGTAACATGAAAACTAACACTTGAGTCAATGATCCAATTCCACGCATAGCATTCGTCAAGAGCTAATAACGCCTATGGACTCAAATTAGAAATGAAGACTAGTACATATGATGACTGTGGCACATTAAGGACAACATCAACATGCGGAGACTCAATGACATCGATCTCCTCTATCTTCACACTGCTCTTAAGAAGTGCAGGACTTACGACAATGGATTTATTCTTCTCTTTTGCAACAAACAACAATCCTTTTCTATTTGTCCTTTCTTGTGACAATGGTAACAATCAATGTTCCTCGTGTCACCACCATGACTCTTGCTATGCACATTCTTGCAATCCTAAGAACAATCGTGATTGGCACTGCAACTACGACTACGACCTCTTTGCCATTAATGGTTTTTTTCTGGCTACTTCCACTAGCCATATATGCATCACCATGCCCACTAGTTTAAAGAAATTGATGTCAAATCTCTTCCGTGAGCAAAGCACTAGTAACATCACTGAAAAGAGGCTTGCCTTGAGGGACGAAGTTACTAATCGCAGTGTTAAATGTATCCCATGATGCAGGCAAAGAGCAGAGCAAGAAAATGGTTTTCATCTCATCATCAAATTTAGCCCTTTAAAACTCAAATGTGATGCACCACTACCTTTTAATTTTTGCTCCACAACAATGTACAATGGCAATATCTGTAGCACAATGTACATCCAAAATGTAGAACCGTCAACAAAAAACTGTAGGACACACGCTCAAACAAGCGCCAATGAGTATGCAAGCAAAATCATAGAACCAACTCCCTACGGGGTGTAAAATGATCTCAACAGAGCACAAGCACTCTCAAGTGCTAGTCATGCATAAACAATATGCATCCAAACTCCCACAAGTATTGTAATGGCTATCATTGCCAAAGATGCTCACAAATTTTCTATGTCCAGAGAACCTGTGATTGTTCCTATGCATGTAGAAACCGTATCTAAGAGCTATCTCAGAGAACAGAGAACATAAATCATGAACAAAATACGCATATGATGATCCAAATCCACTCTTAGAAAATTCATGGAAATGCTGCTAATAGCAATATGTAATGTGCCTCTCAATATCAACAAATTTTCTCTCTATCTTGCTCTCTACAATTCGAGAGAGCATGTGAAAACCTTTAGTCAATGTTGCTAAAGTTGATGCCGATGTCGGGTGCCACTCCTATAAGAAAGAGGAATCTCAACCATGCATGTGGATGCCGAAGGAGAAGTCGTGGTGGCTGCCAGATAGGAAAACGGGTTGTCGATGCCGAGTGATGAAAATAGGGTTGCAAGAAAAGGAACACATCTTGGAGAAGACGAAGAAGCTAAAGGCACGCAACAGAGAGTATGTATTTGTTGGAAATAGGGTTGCAAGAAAACACACACAGCTTGGGGAAGGTGGAGGAAGCTCAAGGCACGCAACAGAGAGTGTATTACTTAGTGTGTAATGGAAAGATAGATAGTCCTAGAATGATGGTCGTATATACAATGCATGGGGGGAAAAACCTCATAAAGAGGGAAAAAATGCACCGGCGGTCCTAAGTGTGTTCACACACTTAGTGATTTCTTCACACACATCACTACCACATGTATATGGTAACAAATCCCCCCTGCAGTGATGCGGTGAACGAGAGCTGCCACATAGAGGAAAGGGAAGTGACATGCCCTGAGGACATGATCAATCCACAAAGGGGAGTAAGCCCAAAGCTTTGTGGAAAGCTTCAAACTTCTCATGAGACAATGCCTTTGTGAAAATATCTGGAAGGTTGCACTGTGTTGGCACATAAGCCAAGCTGATCTCTCCTGTTGAGAGCCTCTACCTAACATAGTGGTAATGCACCTCAATGTGCTTTGTGCAAGCATGAAAAACTGGGTTCCTTGCAACTGCCAATGCGCTCTAACTGTCAGTGTAGATAGTGTTGGCAGTGTCTTGTCCAACACCCAAATCAACCATAAGGCATCTGAGCCATACACACTCAACCGTAGTTGTGAAGACTACCATGTACTCAGTCTCACAACTGGAAGTGGCCATAGTAGATTGCTTCTTGCTCAACCATGATATGCATGAGCTGCCAAGCATGAAACAAAAACCACTTGTGGACACTTGTATCAAAACAACCAGCCCAATCTGAGTTCAAAAAAGCATGTAAGTCTGGCAGCAATGATCCCCCCTTGGGATAAAACAAGCCAAGATGTAAAGTGCCACTCAAGCAGCGGAAAATCCTCTTGACAGCCTGCCAATGCTTAGACCCTGGGCTATGAATAAATTTGCCGACCTATGAGATTGCAAATTGAATATCCGGCCTAGTGTTGCATACATAAATGAGGCATCCAACAACAGCTTGGTAAAGGTTGACATCTGTAGGATCACCAACATCATGAAGACTCAATTTCAAACCTGTTTCCGTGGGAGTGGCAATAGGTTTGCAATCCTCAAGTCCAAACTTACATAGCAATGTCTCTATGTAACTTTTCAGACACAAGGCAATACCACCATCACACTACTAACACTGTATAGCCAAGTAATGATGCAACAACCCCAAATCTTTTGTCTTGACAGTAGCATTCAAACCATCCTTAAATTCAACAATATGTCTCTCATTTGGTTCAATGATCAACAAATCATCCACATAAAGAACCACAATGAGAAGTACATCATCCTCATGCTTTACATACAATGTGCTTTCGGTTGGACTGTTACGAAAGCCTCGTTTGACCAAATGAGTGTCAGCCTTCTCATACCAAGCACAAGGACATTGCTTCAACCCATACAAAGCTTCGTTACATTTGCACACTTTGTCCACTTGTCCTTTCTTGACAAAACCACAAGGCTGCATTACATAAACTTCCTCAAACATGTCACCATTCAATAAAGCGGTAAGAATGTCTGATTCATGTACATCCCAACCAAAATGAGCTGCCAATGCACACAGAAAATGCACACTAGTCATATGACAAGTGGGAGCAAAAGTCTCTTCATAATCTATGCCTTTTTGTTGTGCAAAACCCTTTGCAACAAGTCAATCCTTATAGCTATCAATCTCACCATCCGACTTGCGTCTCAACTTAAAAACCCACTTCGTACCAATGGCCCTTTTGCCAGGAGGCAAATCACATAAAGTCCATGCGTCATTTTCTATAAGTGCATCATATTCTGATCGCATGGCAGCCATCCAATTTTTTGAATTCTGTGCTTCATCAAAAGATAGAGGTTCCTCAACATCATGTAAGCTAGACACAGCCAAAGCATAACAATCTGATGCATAAGATGCATGGCGAGAACCTGAACGAGTACGATGCATGGTGTTTTGACCATACATTGTGCCATTTTTGTAAGTGACCTGTTTTTCCTCTCAACAAAACCATTTAGCTGATGCGTATAAGGCAGTGTACATTGGTGTTTTATCCCACGACTAGCCAAAAATGCATTAAATTCATGAGACATATACTCCCCCCTCGATCGAAATGGAGGGTGCCCATACATTTCGAGACATTTTTAGCCATAGCCAGAAATTGTTTGAAGCACATTAATACTTTGGACTTCACTTTAAGTGGAAATACCCATGCATGCGTGGAGTAGTCATCAATGAAAGTCACAAAGTAAAGGTAATTGCCTAAGGACAGAGTTTGTATGGGCCCACAAACATCACTAGGCACAAGCTGCAATCTTCATGTAGTCCTAACTGAAGCATCCTTTGGAAACTTAGAACGCTGCATCTTACCCAAAATACAACCTTCACAAACTTGTTTGACAGGTGCTTCAAGAGGCGGCAAGAAGCAACCATATCACATTTCTGTAAACGTAGCAAACTGGCAAAATTCAGATGATCAAAACGTGCATGCCAAAGTTTTGCATATGAAAAAGCCTTTGAATCTAAAACTGCATTTGAAAAATTCTGCCCACACTTGTCATACAAAGTGAGATTATACAGCTCACGACATAAAATGCAAGGTGCAACAATTTCATCACCGAAACTGAGATCATGTACTATATATCTATCATCCACAAATTTTACTACAAGACCAAGTCTAGCAAGTGCAGATACAGACAAAATATTCTTCTTAATCCCAGGTACATAAAGTGCATCAACAAGTGTGAAATAATTGCCATTTGCAGCGGTTGGCACAATCTTTCCAACTCCCTAAACCGGATAAGAGGCATTGTTGGCACAAGTAGTTGAATTCTTGTGAGGGACAGACTCAAGAGAGGTGAACAAATCACGATGTGAGTAATGTGCTTTGTAGCACCACTATCAAAACACCACACATGTGAATCTGCAGCAACTGACATGCATGCATCATTGGACAACAAGATTATAGGTACACTCTGCACTAAAAGCCCATTTTGCATCAACATCAACATCACAGTCTCCTTTTACACAAGACTCAACAATAGTTGCATTTGTAGTGGAACCAACGTTTGCAGTGGAACCACCCTCTTTCTTCTCAGCCTCTTTGGCCTTCAACTTATGACAATGCTTGACTAAGTGATCATTAGCTTTACAATAATGGCAACGAATTTTCTTTTTTCCCTTATCACCAAAATTTCCAGACAAATTGCTACCAGCAGAAGCATTAGGAACAGGTGATTTTCCACTCGTAGAAGAACCATAAGAAGTGGTAGCATTGCTGTTACCACCCTTTCTTTGAGCAGCAATAAAAGCATGTTCAATTGCACGTTGTCTAGTCTTGTTTTTTTTGGAAAGTGACTCTTGCAATAGCAATGTGCTCAATGCATCAAAGTTGACAACTTCAGGATTTCCTTGGGTCATGAGTCTCCAAGTACTAGCAAAAGTCTGGTAAGAATCTAGCAAGGCATCAATAACAGTCTGCACAAGGGAACTGTCTGAAATGACTTCACCTGTAGAAATAAGTTGCTCATTGATATCCTTGACACAACAAGGAAAGTGTCCATATCACCTTCTCCTCGTGCATAATCTTTGACTCCATCTCTTTGCGCAACAATGCAAATTTTGCCTCATTGCGGCTTGCATAAAATACCAGCCATAATATCCCAAGCCTCTTTTGTAGATTTGGCTAAACGAATGTGAGGAATAATGGTGCGCTGCACAGACAATGCAATCAATGCATGAGCCTGCACATCCTTTACATCCCAATGCGCTTGCTCAGCTATAGGTAAAACACTCTAACAACAGCAATCCCTGCAGCAAGACCTGCAACATCCTCAACAGTGCCTACATCCTCAGAACCAGGACTTACATCAATGCCCTACACAATATTCACGAGGCCCTTCGACACAAGAACATTTTGCATCATATAAGCCCACATAAAATAATTGTCCCCATTGAATCTTTCCTCATCAACAAACATCTTGAGCACATCTGTGTCGTTGTCAGCCATGGTAAATGCTGCACTTGAAGTGAAAACTTCCCAAAAAGAGGAGAAACAAAGCGGGAACAACATGTGCCATATAGCACAAACCGTGGAAGACTGTAAGGGGCATATTATGCAGAAAAGGGCAAAATAGCTTGTGCAGTACTGCCTGTAGTAGGAGAAACGCAGACTGAAATGAGCCTAAATCAGAAACCTGAGTAGACCAAGCTCTTGGAGTTTTCTTGAAATTTTTGTCGACCTACAAACGCTCACCAAAGCTCACTGAAATCGGAGAAAGTGAGCATGCGTGTGTTGGAGCTGCTAGCGACTAAGCCCGGGATGATGCAACCTGCTCTGATACCAATTGTTGGAATTAGGGTTGCGAGAAAACACACAGAGCTTAGAGAAGACGAAGGAAGCTCAAGGCACACACCAGTGAGTATATTAATTAGTGTGTAATGGAAAGATAGATAGCCCTAGAATGATGGGCGTATATACAATGCACGGGGCTCTAAAAACAGAGTATTTTTGCTAAAGTAATTAGCTAAATTAATTATCTGAGCTTCTCCTAATTATCATGGGTTCCTTAACATCTAATTAACCACTGATAAATAACTCAAAGCATTTGAAATCAATTTACTAATTTCCCCTTTAATTTTCTCTAAAAAACAGTGTAATTCTGCCTAATTAATTAGGAAAATTACTCATGCCCTGACGGTCCTAAGTGTGTTCACACACATCACTACCACATGTGTATGGTAACAATATTCCTTAGTGCACAATGAAAGATAAGATAGCCCTAGAGTGATGGGCATATAGACAATGCACAAAGGAAAAAACGTGAACAATCCCCCGACGGTCCTAAGTGTGTTCACACACATCACTACCACATATGTATGGTAACATCGAGAATCGCAATGTGTGCATGTCGTACTACGCACACAATTCCTCTCTCTTTCTATCAAATCTCCTCTCTCTTTCTATCAAATCTCCTCTTTCTTCTTCTTCAAGAGTATGCGTATTCGAGGCCTTCAATGTTGAAGTTGAGATGAGGCTAGCTCTTTCTCTCTCTCTCTTACTCAACTTTAATGCACAATCTATCTTGAAAAAGTAGCTTCTATCTTTTTGATTTTTGACATACCTACACTTCAATTGATGAGTTCTTCTACAAAGTCGTAGAGGTCAAAGCGATCTCCATTTTGGTAAAACTTTGAAATCGGAGTTTTGTAGCAAAAAAGTGACCTGCTATCAATCTATCTCTAACTGAGCACCCTGCTTCTCTCTCTCTCTCTCTCTCTCTCTCTTTGAGCTCACATAAAGCTTAATCTCTCCCCTTGTGGCTTGTGTAGTTTAGCACCTTGCTACCTTGATGTGTGAGCTCTATGTCCCGAGCTCACAATGCCTCCATAGCCATGGAAACTCCGAGCTTTGATTTGTTACCAATGTGAAGCTCGCTGGGAAGAGGGAAACGTGGGAGAGAAGTAGCACTACAACCTTTGACTCTGATACCACTTGAAGAGTGTGTGGTACGTCTAGAGTGTGAGGGAGAAGAAGAGGAGAGACGGAGCTCTCAGTGAGGATTCAGAATGCCTCACAGCTCCTTATGGTTACATATGATCAAAATAATAGATAAGGTTAGTACGGTCAATGTGATGGGTGTCCAACTAGTTGGCATGAACCCTAACAATATATTCGCACCATTATATTGTCCTTATCTCAAATTGGGTAATGTTTAATATTTTTGCTCACAGACACAATGGATGTAGCCATAATCCTTACAACCATCTAGAAGTGTTGATGGAAGATGGTTCCCCTACTCTCAATAGAGCACATGTCAACCACACTTTCCCTTCAAGGAACTCCTTCATCCTTGGGAATAAGAATGTGTGTATGTATGATCCATCTATAGAGACAGTCACATTTCGATCCAACATTTTTTTTTGGTTTTCTTGCCTTACCTTGATTCTACTTCTCCTATGAGAGTCTCAATATTCTTCCCTTGCCTCTCTTTCAAGTGGAGGGAGTCTCTTGTGTTGAATGTGTGAGACGCTTTATCCTTGGCATCAACACACTAACATATCTTTAAACAAAAAAAAACAAATAAACTACATTAAAGATGAAAAAAAAAGATAGACAAGGAAGAGGTTTCTTTTTGTAAATGTTTCACAAATTGGTTTAAGAAAAAAAACATATAGATTACATGAAATGAAAAAAATCAATAGACAATGAAGAGGTTTTTTTTGTTGTAAATGTTTCAAGAACCTTAAACTTTTTTGCCATTTCAGAGATTAAAGAGGGAGATGGAAAATTCTCTCTCTCTCTCTCTCTCTCTCTCCCCCCCCCCCCCCCCCCCCCCCCCGTTTGTCTCTTTTTCTCTTTCCATTTCTAGCTTGAGCAACTAGCTAGGAGATTCATATGAAGAGGTCTTTTTTTTAATGGTTCTAGAACCTTAGACTTTTTTTTTCCATTTCTGAGATAAAAGAGGGAGATGGAAAATTCTCTCTCTCTCTCTCTCTCTCTCTCTCTCTCTCACACACACACACACACACACACACACACACACACACACACACACACGCGTGCGCACGTGCGCACGTGCGCGCACACACACACACACACACACACACACACACACTAGTCAATGACAAATAACTAGTACGGCTATATTTAGCATTGAACTTTGAGCATGGACATACAGTATAGTCAGACAAAATAACTTTTATTATGGAACTTATAAACAAATAGGAATGATACTACCTCTCTTAGGGAGATTTACTCAAATTAAAACTCAGATGTCTCACTAGATAACATCGAAAACCCGAATTTAAAAACAAATAACACACACTGGCTTTTATAAAAAGGAAAGTTTTCCTCAAAGGATATAAGGCCTCTCTATAAACTACAAGTCTAGAGTTCAACTCCCCTCATCGGATAAATTAGCAAGGTCTCTGTGGTTAGCAACCTCGAATCAATGTTACAAACATACAAAGTTCCTTTCCTTGAATTTACCAAAAGGAAAATTTTGAAAAATTAGGAGGTAAAGCACTATTTTGGGGCGGAATATCTCCCTTTCCCCTTACCTTCATTGGGCGCCCTTTTTGGAAATGGAAAACGACACGATATTAAGCTGAGACACATTTTTTTTGAACACGGCGAGTGGGAACCAACACTTGTTTAACAAAAGGAATTTTATGCTACTGCTTATAACTTGCGCTACTAAAGTCTGAGTATAGAACTAAATATTAAAATACCTTATGCATCGTGTATAGCCTGGAGCAAGCTAGTATAATTCTGTACATAAGCGGCCAGTAGAGAGAAACCGCTTGCAAGGGATTTTTTGTATCAATTTGTTGCAAAGTTGACAACGGGGTAGAAACAAACTTTTCCGTTCTCCTTCTCTCTCTCTCTCTCTCTCTCACTCACACACACACACACACACACACACACACACACACACACACATAGAGACTCACACAGACAGTGAAGCCCCAATTCGGCTATTTATTGATCTTTCGATGGCGCTTACTGCATTGGCTTTGCTGGCTGCATTCCCTATACACACTATGGCTCATGCTTGCTTCTATTACAACCTTACTACACACATGTCGACTTGCATACTTGCTTGCACGATTAGCATCAATCTTAAACCCATTTACACATGCAATAAGCCTTTATAGCTTTTGATACTCAGAGCAGTGTTTGGTTTTTTTTTCTAAAGCTAACCTTTTTCCAACTCAACTCACTGATCAAACAATTTTCTCAACCAATAGTATATACATCGTGTTTTTCATACATTGCAAAATTGCTGGTGGACACACAGTTTTGGAGTAAGCATAATACATTTTACGTCAGCTCTCATGGCGGAAAAAAGAATGGATGCCGGCCGTGATTTCTTCCTCCTCTAATAGGTGGACAGATGTATATTTGTTTGCAATGTTCTTCTTAGGACTGAGAAAGTAAGTTAATCAACTTAAGTATATTTGAATTACACTATTTTGGGAAGTATTTAGTGTTTTCTGACATAGAATACAAAGTGGTTTTTAATGGTGTTTTGCTTACTTATGGTCATAACAACTAGTTTGACAGAGGAAAAACTTTATGCTAACATGATATTTTTATTAATAATACTCTACATAAAGAGTAAAAAAGCATCCTTTCTTCCAAAAATAATGTTGCATAAATAGAACTAACCGTTGAGAATGTCATTTCTCCTTACATTAATGTAACTCTTCAAAAGTAGTTGTTAAATTCTAAACTATGTGTGATTATAGCCGGATTTTTATAACTCTGCTAGACACTATGATGCACTTGAGTTTTTTTATTGATAAAGGGATAGGAACATTTCTTACCCTATACTTTGCTAAACTATGAGAGGAAAAACATTTACTTTATTATTATTTTTTTCAGTGCTCTAAGAATCCTCTCTATCAAGTTTTAATCGATCTAGAGAAAATTATCCTTGCTCTCATAAGAAAACAGAGCTCTAAATACAAATTTGAACAATTCTGAATGCATGGATAAAGGCGACATGGATGACAACTGTCGGGTCCGTTCTATACCCGCATTCCATGACTAAAAAAAAATACTGATGATTTTTGTGTTTGCATGATGGCTGCAGGTAAGGATTTTGACTTCTTTTATCTTTGAATTCAAGTGTTGGTCGAACAATTTTTGGTAGGGATACTTCTTCTACTGCTGCTACTACATTTTTATTTCTTAGATGAAATAATTTCATTTCACATGTATATAGTGTTTTTTTAATAAAAAATATGTATGTAATCACTTTTATTAATCTTTGTCGTACCTTTTTTTAAAATATAATGTTCAGATTGTGAATAAAGTATATAGATTAATACTCCAACACACACAGATAGGCACAAGGGCATAAATTGCTTTGTCAATCTATGACCAAGAGTATGGCAAAGATACATAAAAATTAGATTTTTAGGTTTTGATCTGTGATCTAATTGGGATACATACACAAAGTCTCGGATTGATTGGTGTAAAGGTTGTATGTATTACCTCTTTAATATTTCATTCACTTTTTGTCAGGTATCTCAACTCTACAAATACACTTCCCGAGTGCGGATTCTTAATTCCCAAAAAAACATAGAAGCTATCAATAAAAAATTGAGAATGGCCCGTGCCAATATTTACAAACATTCCCTTAGGCGTCCTTTGATGTAACCTGCAAATAGATATAGACCTTTTCTTGCTAGAGCTGCCAAAAAAAATTAAAACTTGGTTGTAAGTTCCTCAACAACAAAGCAGCACGTGAATCAAGCATCATTTGGTTTGATCATGCAGTCTGGTACATTCTTACTTACCTGGAATTATTATTCCCATACAAAGCTGCAGAATTTCACTTATCTTTAATAGGGTCATGGCTGGGTATACAAGCTCGTAACTTGGTTTTAGCTCAAATTCCTTTCATTCACTTTAAGTTCTCAAAGAACTTAAAGAAGATGAACCTGGAACTTTTCTAACATCCTATGGAAACTACAAGGGAGTGAAGACTCTTCTCAGTCTGCTTAAACCTAATACGGAAGAAGAATCTATCTCTTTAACTAACACTCCTAATTTGCTTAGGATTTCTTTTTTAGCTCCCTCTATTACTTCTAGTTCTAACTTTGGTAGAGGTAAAAGTAGAAGTTATACCGGTAGAGGTAGAGCCAAAAATCTTCCTGCAAAACATCTTCTTGACATGTGATTGACATTTTTTCAGGTTACTACAAATATGGCGGGCAAGAAGATCTTGAATAAAAAGAAGGAGGCTTAGAACCAAATTTTTGTGTACTCTCTTTTTGTGAACAAAATTTTAGAATTATACCCGCCTAAGTCTATTTTTTTGGAAATATTTTATCAACACTTTGGTAATACTTCTCTACTAAATTGAGTTATGTTTGGATGGAAGACACATATCCACTAAAAAATTGGTTCTACAATACTGACTTTTTAAGATTTTACAACACCCCTACCTGTAATTGTGCTGATTATACAGACTGTACAACGCAATTTGACAAATTTGGCCCATATGTTTGTACTTCAAACTTAGACATTTGCGAGGATCAGGAGATTGGCGCACTACTAAACAAAGGATTGAATCATGTTTCCCTACCACCACTCAACCCTCACTTAAATTTTGCTGCCCTTCTTAACTGTTTAATCGACTTGGTTAATAAACTCCAACTGGAGTCAGAAGTGAGCCACAACCTTTCTCAACTACTTTTTCGTAACTTTTCAAACAAAGTAGGTAACCTGAACCCACAGTGGCTTAGTACGGACACTTCTTGGTTTACTCTTAATATAATCACAAAAATCAGAGATCTAACATCTAAGTTCTTTATTGTGGGACTAGGCAAGGCTGGCAACACAGCATCAATTATTTGTAAACAACGGGTGCGTTTAGCTGCACTTGAAAAATTTAATGGTGATGAATTCCTTATTTCTACTCTTAACCCAATTGATACCGGGAATCTACTTACATCTCAACTTCAAGAAATTGGTTACAATACAGATAACAAAAAACTACTTGTACTTTTTTCAAAACTTATAAAGCACATAAACATAAGTTTAGATGAATATCAAATGCCTCCAATGGAATCTATACTGAAATTACGTACTGTCTGACCAAATGTCTTAATTTGATTCTAGTTGAACTAGAACTTCAATGTGCAACTAAACAAAAAACCACACGTGAGTTTTTGGGGTTCAATTACAATCTGTTCTAGATTATTAAGAATAGTACCGAACTATTTCTAAACCTCTTAGAACATATTACACATATCTATACAACAAACATTACACAATGCTAGGAAAACATTCCCATTTTTGGATCGTACGGTTTGCTCTCGGTCTTTAAAGAGCTGATTGATCTTGCCTATAGAAATAGAGCAAAAAACCATTATTTTGCTATCTCCCTCATCAAAGAACCAACATGGGTTAAAAAACATACGCACACTACCCCTCTTTATTTTAACCAAATTAGTTTGATAGTTCACCTTCATTGGCTACTCAACTATAGGTTTATCCAACTTGGAACAAACTGTTTTAAATAACAAAAAGGGATTCTTATGGGATTCTCATGTTCACCAGTACTATGTAATCTTTATACTTGCTTTGAATACAAATGGGATATCAAACAATTACATAACTTTGAGACACAAAAAAACTCACACAATTTATACATACTGCAAGATATATGGATGATATTCTCAGTTTAAACAATAAATTTTTTAAAGAACAAATTATCAACATCTACCCCTTAGATGTTCTTAAAATAATAGTTATTTTTGATAACATTATTACATTAGAGGGAGAACCCTTTACTACTAGTACAAATTTTTAGGCTACCCTTGGATAAAACCCACCATGGGATGGTATCCCTAAGGAGGAATACTAATAAAACCTAAAACGTGGGCATTAAAAAAGGTAGCGTTTAAGGAGGCTAACCTCATGCTCCGCCTCTACGCCACACTCATTTTCTCTTCCCTACCATGTTAATGGTGCGTAGGTAACTCTGTTTTCCATAACCAAGCCCCATCAGAGGCGACTGCTTTTGTTTTCGTAGTAAAAATGGCACCTTGCTTAGTCAAAGCTTGGAATGATGGAGTATATGCCACGATTACTCGTGATCAACCTTCTTCTATTTAAAGAGGTGAGGGCGCATTTTGCCTCTCACTTAGCCTTGTGTGTGTTTGATTTGTGTAACTGAAAGAGAGAATTGTGAGTAATACTATTTGTTGTGGTGATAGGGAGCTTGCATCGCAACCCAACTATTGCTCTTGATAATATGGTTATCTCTCTTTTGAAAGGGTGGGTCTAAGGTGATGTAAGCACCTCTGCTTGTATACAATTATAATGGCTTGGCTTGGTAAGGCCCACTGTGTGTGGGTTGCTAAACAAAAAATTCCGAGAGTGAATGACATTAAAAGGCTATCTGTTAACACTTGATATGGTTGATTATGGATAATTTAACAAACGTATAGGTTGATTCCTGGCCGTAAAAGGCACTAAGATGATGGAACAATTTGGTAGGGTTGTTCTGTTCCTAACCCGATTTTTAAATGACATTTTTATGTATTTTGAACTAAGCCATGCATAAAATAGCTTGTTAAGTGGCCCTGTGTAAGAGAAATGTACTGCATATTCCTTGCTTGATTAAATAAAGCTCTTACCCCAATGGAGGAACCACACATGGTGGGGGAATGTTTCATTACTTGTGAGACTGAAATAATCTGCCTATACTTTAGTAGGGAACTCTTCACATGGCTTGAACTTTGACAGTATTGTACCTCGCCTTGGTTTCGGGTATTTAGTAGGACCTCCTACAACATTAAATTTTTTTAATGTCTAAATTCCAAACTCTGTATCTGACAACGAGGATAAACTTACTGTGTAGTGTAAAGGTTTGTGACCACTTGGGCAATTATGTATATACCAAAGAACTTGCTTACTTTCTCATATAGCGTGAACCATTGTAAGATACACATAAAATATTGGGTTAAATTTTTTGGACAAGCTTTAATTAAGTGCCTTTTTTTGTTTTAAGAAAAACTCTGGCTCGTTTCTGGCATAAAAAGAGGTGGTACTGAGCTGGTGTTTTTTGAGAGAGATTGACACCTCATTCAAAAGGTTGATACAATACACTTGATGAAAGGATTGGTGTGATCTTAAAATTGAGAAGAATGATTCATGTTAGCCCAAGGGGACTTATATTTTTGAGGTAGATAAACATGGCTAAGTCAGCTAACTTTTTTCTCCCGACTAGAAGTTTGAGTTGATAAGAGACATTTAAAAGATCTTTTTTTACTTCATAGCTTCATAATTATGTTCGTGCCTGACAAATGTGGCAAAATCTGTTATTAAAATGAATTGCTTGGATTAAAAAAGTTGGTAGCTGCCTGGTAATAGATTTTGTTTAAAGATCAACTAACTAAACAGGAACCAAACTTATAAAAACTTTCTTACAAACTAATATGGAACAACTAGAAAAACTCTGGACATTGGTTTTAAGTTGAAAAGTTGTAGGTTGGACATGGATAACAACTGACATAGTCCATTGACACCTGTTAAACACATCCAAGGCTAATATATGTGTTGTCTTGTTTGAATGGATGCAGGTGAGGACTCTATCCTTTCTTGGAATGTTTTTGGCTTAAAGAAAATGTCTATCCATGATTACACTTGCTCCTATTGCTTGGGAAGTACTTCTAATATCAATTTATACTGGAATGAGGCTTCATTCTCATAAGCTTTGTACGAAAATAATTTTAAGACTGAGTTGTTTTTGTACTTATCATTGCCTTTTCTCTAAAGCCAATTGTCTTTTGAATGTTAAAGTTCAATTATGTCTTATTATTTAAGTAAAAAAAGCTACACACACATGTCACTTTCATCTGTGGATTTTTTATGGCTTACCATACTTGGAAATCAGAGTCTTTAAAATTTTAAATTACAGTGTTAATTTTACTTGACCTGATCCATTAAAAGGCACTCCACTTGATACTTTTAATGTAAAGCTCTCTTATGGGTCTGAACCCCTTCATGCACTCCCTTGATTTAATAATGATACTTAGTTTATAATTTTTTCTCCCTATTTTCTCTGGGTGCTTGGAGATGTTACCTATCTCTTGTCCCTAGGGTTACCCCCAATGGGAAAGTACACCACTGGTATCTTATTGAAGAAAACCGGGCAAGATCTTGAGTATATTGTTATTAAGGGTTGTGTGCATATGTGGGAACATACCCTTGTACTCACCTTGGTGGTGTGGAATTGTTTCTTTGGTAGAAACTTACCCTTAAAAACTTTGGCACTTAATCTAGCTGGGTGATTCATATTTGTCAAGTTGGTGTAAACCCCAGACCTGAACCCCAGACCTACCTCTTAAATGTGGGCATACCGTGTAAATACCTTTCTATTGCAAACACTCATAATCACTTCTCCTCTGAACGCGATCTCTCTCTGTGTTGAACCGGTGTCGAGCCCCGATGTGTCATTGTTAACCCTCACGGCTCACAGACACCCTATCACCTACGAGACGGACGTTGTAACCTACGGTAGACATTGTATTATTTATTTGGTAGAGTCAGGTACCGGGCTTGTCGGTCCAATAGGAAAACGGTAAGAGTGATCGCCGATGAGAGGCGCACTCTAACTGGGACATTCAAGAGATTAGTTGGCTAAGCATGGGCGCCCAAGTGTGAATGGGGTGAGCTCATATAAAAGCCAACTAAACCTAAAATTCACTCATTCTCTCATTTGTGCAATAGAAGAGTGCTCTTGCTCCATCTCCATCTCCATCTTCTTCTTCTTCACCTCCTTGTGTGTGGGTGTGTGTGTGTGTGTGTGTGTGTGTGTGTGTGTGAGTGAGTGAGAGAGAGAGAGAGAGCGTGCGCGATCGAGCATTGCGGCGGCACGACGGCGGTGAAGCGGTTGAGCGCGACATAGCGGCGTCTCCTTCTTCTTCGCGGCGAGGAATCCTCCACTGCAGGAGCATAGAGCGGTGAGTGACACACCATTGCCCTCTTTTGAGCTTACTAGTTAAGCTAGTTGTGTGCTTGGAGCCGTCTATGGCTTGCACACAGTGTTAGGCAAGGCCCTTGCTTCGACATTGCGGCAAGGAGCGCACATTTTTGGCGCCGCTGCCAGGGAATCGCCCTGCACTAAACCCAAGAGGCACTTTGTGCTTCTCCTATGAGTTGTTTGTAGTAGGAAAGAAGAGGAAGAGGAAGAGGAATGAGTTATTTTTTTGCAAGTTGTTCCAAACGGAGGGCTGTAAAGCACGGCACATCCCTTTGACCGAGACGCTCGTTTTGAGCTATCATACGTTCTATTCTATAGCTGGGTCAGAAAAAAGGACCAAAAAATCAAAAAATAAAAAAAATTTAAGAAAAGACTTGGGTTGCAAAACACCCAAAAATACTAGGTGAGCAGCCTTCACGGGCACTCACTGACACTTCTAGGGGATCCAAGTCATATGAACCTACGCTCTGGACGAGTGTTAGAGCACGAGCATATTGGTAGTGCCTCCATTTACGCGGGCACCCATTATTCCTCCACCCTAGGTTCTGGACCTTCGGCCGGGACTCAAGGTAGCGCGACCCAAGATCCTCATATCGCGTCTAGTGATTCTTCCTCTGACTACGAAGTCATGAAGGGGTATCCTACACCAAACCCTGATAGTTCAAGTCAAGACATGCATGCCATGGGCCCTCGGCCCGGGTCCATCGTGTTTAGCTGCTGAAAAGAGACCCTTAGTAGAGCTACTCGCTCCGAACATGCGGTTAATGAAATAAATGAAGGGAGTGGGGAAGTAAATTCGTCATTCATGCCTAAAATAGACCCTATGTTTCTTGAGAGTGTGCATGTGAATGTTCCATCCATTGCACCTCCTGATCCTTTAGGACTATCTCCCTCTGAGGTTTTACTACCCAATGGTAGGAGTCTTGCCGAAGTACAAGAGATCGAACGCTATATGCAAGCAACAAGGGAGAGGGAAATTGAGAACCTACGAAGGCTAGAACAAAGTCGAGCCCTGAAAGCAAAGGCTCCTATGACAACAATCATGCCAGCCGAGCAACCGAGTGCTCCCAAGGTAGCAGTCACGGAGGGGCAAGCGATGGGGAGCAATAATGCTTCCACTTCGAGGGAAACCTCCAGCACGCCAGGCCTAGATGGGATATTCCTAAACGAAAATTGGGAGTATGACCTACAAGCAGAAGCTTTAACTGATCGGTACACATGACACACCTATCATGTGGGTTGGTTAGATGTTCTACAATCCACATCGGGTGCTACTAGCATAGATGAGCAACAACAGAAAGTCTGTGATGTCCTCCATAGGATTGTCGAGTTAGAAAGACAGAACACAGGGATCAACATGCCTTCAACAGGCCTAATGAGATTCTTGGATACGGGAAAGGTCAACCAACCAACCCTATCACAAATGGAGACTCCCTCAGTGAGCCCCATTGATCCTCCATATGTTGTTTCGCCAGGAGCCTCAGTACAATCTGAGCCCACAAGTGGCAGCTTTACCTTCCCAGATCTAGCTCATCTTTCTCTTAATGACACTACGACTACCATGCATATCCCAATGGTGAGCATGACAAGAAGTACACCATGGAGTTCATTTGTTAACACTGTGCCGATGCCTAGTAGCACAGTGCCCCCAACTATACCTACATGTATGTATCAATCGTGTGCACCTGTGGTACCTCAGCCTCATCTAGCTCCTACACCTCCGATTATTCCAAGAGCTTACAATCCACAATGGCATTATCCAAGCTCTTATACAAGTGCAGCCATGCCATTTAATAATAACATGCCATATCAGGCACCCCCTATGCCTAGGGCGACGCCTGTAAACTTTGGACCATCGTCTGGTACACCACCATATGAAATATGGGACCCAAGAGCCACGCGTATGCCAAGGTCAAGGCCAACTCCCATCTCACATGTGGTTCGAGGAGCACATACACCCATTATACCTGCTCAAATAGGAGATTTGGCAGCATTTGCTCAAACTATCAGTCGCTCTATTGCGGAAAACATGCGTAGTGCACCTGATAGAGAGCCTAGGAGCAAGGCAGTTCAAGTAGCTAAGCTCACACAGAAATTCAGTGGAGACGGAGATGCTAGAAAGCATATGGAAGTCTTTGAACATGTGTGCGATTCCTTGGAAGAGCACAATGAGCTACATAAGTGTAAGGCTTTGAGTTTGACCCTAAGCGGAAAGGCTGGAGATTGGTATAGAACCTTAAGAGTAGAAGAGAAAACGATCTACTCTACTCTTAGGAGACTGTTCTTAAAAGAATACATACGAGAGGGAGTACTTTGGGGTGTAGCCTCTCAGCTCCAGAAAGCCCAACGAGAAGAAGGTGAATCCGTGAGAGACTTCATTAGTCGCCTAAAGAATTTGAATTCTCGATGCAATCCAAACGAGCGATTCAACAACAACCAATTGCTCGATAGATTCATTAGGGGACTACGACATGAAATTATCTATAATGGCATAGTCATTAGAGGTATCACTACTTGGGAAGCAGTCACCATGAATGCAATCCAATTGGAGGATAATTTAATGATTGTAGGAGAAAGAGTGTCCGCCGAGCCGAAGTCTAGTAGCTCGCAAGCGCCAGGGCATGAGCCAATGAAGATAAAGACAATCGTGAAAGAGCAAACGATATCTGAAATGACTTTGGCAGATCTCACCAAGGCCATCCAAGAAAGCCTTAGGGGTAATCGTGCTCCACAAAACACTCATATGTATCCAAGAAGGGAGCAATAATGGTGCTCAATTTGCTTGGGCCCACATACTATGAGTGAATGCCCTACTTTCAGAGTAAAGTTTAACGGGACTTCTAATGCGTGTGGTAGGTATGGCCATCAAGCGAAGGATTGCCTAATGCTTAAACGCATCATGGAAAATAGACCGCCTATAGCTTGGGCAGACTCACCTCGAGTTCCTGCATTGATGCCTACCCCACCCATGGAGCAACAGTTGCCATTAAAGCACATGGTCCATAGAACCCAAAATGTGGTCCAAACCACACCGTTGCCACCTCCAGTGCTAGGACCGCAACCCCCTCATCCAAGAGTTAAACCTATGAACCAAATAGGTTGCGAGTCATCTAGTACTTATGTAGATTGCGAAGAGGACATAGACTCTAGTATCACCTATGGAGTCGACATGCTTGAGGAGTGTCCCATGTACTATATGGAAGACCATTGGGGACAAATCAAACCGGTATATCAAGCTACTGCGCTAGCAGCAAGAGGCCAAAACATTAATAGTTTTTCCAGGAGACCACCTCTTCAGTGCTACGAATGTGGTGGACCACATCGAGTAGCTGAGTGCCCGATTAGAATGCAAAAGAATGGTGCACTAATGCAAACAAGTCAAGGGAGTGCATTGGCAATGCCAATACTCACTTGTAATCGTTGTGGCATAGATTATTTGATCGCACAGTGTCCTAACAATCCAAACGCACCGAAAATCACACCATTGAACATAATAGAGATTGGTGATGGGACACCACCAACTATAAACATAGCACCAATGAATGCACTCACACGGTCGATGCTCCAAAAGCAAAATTACATCCTCGAAGAGAGAGATGCTGCATCCATTGGCCGAGCGAGAAAGAAGAAAACACGAAGAAAGAAATCCCTTAATGCTTCTAGCTCAAAACCTAGTTCAAAGACTAACATAGGGACAGGAGAGGATCCCGTGTATATGAATGAACCTGAGGATGACCCAGATTCGATAGAGACCACGGAGACCAAAACAGTTACTACAAAGGAAAAAGCCAGTGAGGAGGATCACGAGAGGGAATTACGACGAACACCAAAAGAGTATTCAAAGTTAAACCACCCAGTTGCGAACCCCCAAGATAAGCCACGAGAGACAAAAAATGAGGATTTCAAGAGAAAGATTGGAACCTATCCAAACCCAACAGTGGAAATTGAACGAGTCCAACAACTGTGGGGTTTGGTGGAAGAAACTCAACGAACATTAGAACCTGAAGCCAAACATATCCAGATGTCGGACACAATGTTTCCCACACAAGTTCAACCTCACAAGAACTACAGGCCGTTAGCTATACCCAGTATCATTCGGGAAGAGAGTGAGGGTAGGACATCTGAAAGTGGCCACACACCTTTCCTACTAGAGAGAATGTTTGGTGAGGGAATGTTGGGGTATAGGCGTCTGTGCCTTGCCCGGCCGCCCAGAGTCTGGGCGCCCACTGACTTGTATACCTTATACATAGCATAAGTGTATAGGGGGCTGCTCACTCTTTGAGTCTCTCCACCCATATCTGTGTTGTGTGTCTCCTTCTCTCTCTCTCTCACTCTCCGTCTGTGGTGCTCCCCGATCCCCTTCAATTGGTATCAGAGCGACATGTGTGAGAGCGTAGATGGACGGCTTCGCGATGAACTCGTCAGCTATGGCGGAGAGGTCACAGATCTGAGCAAAGAAATAGAGGAGGTTTGTGGACAGCCATACAGAGGCTTGCAGGAGAGCTCTCAGGAGCTTCCTAGTGCTCACAGATCAGAGTTTCTCTACAGATCAGCCCACAGTGTACATCATTTTCCCTCTTCGGGCAAGCTTTGCAACGGCTACATCAGCGACAGGTTGGAGCTTGGAGCTTCCATAGACATGGAAGAATTGTGATATTGATGCATTCAGCTCACGCATCGAGGTGGGAAGTGAGTTTGAGCCTTTCTATGAGCTCAAAGAAGCACAGAAGAAAGTCGTTTAGTTTTTGGCAGTTTGACAGCAGTCTACTGTTTTGCTCATAACTTGAGCTACAAAGCTCCGATTCCAAAACTTTTTGGTTCAAAACGGAGCTGGCTTTGATCTCTACGACTTTGTAGAAGGAATCGTTTTCTGATTCGGAGTGCAGGTGGGTCTGAAATTAAAAACACAGAGACTGTTTTTCATGACAGTTTTGGGCTCTGTTGTTTTCTTTGCTGCAGACAGCTTACCCGTGTACACTGCAGGTAGCAGGCACATATGAGGTGTTACAAGATCGGGTTTGACTCCCAGGTACAGGTTGAGTCTAGTACTCCCATAGGTGTTGCCAGTTGCAGTTGAGTGGTTCTTCTGCAGTGTTGTGGCTTGCATACATGGTGTTTGAGCGGGTAATGCTCTATGTATGCTTATGTGGTGAGTAGTAGATCTTGTGAGCAAGTGCAAAGGTTGGTTATGGATGACATGTATGATCACCTGTGGTACTCTTTGTGAGCATTTGTTGGACACAGGTTTGCAGAGCTTATGCATGTATATTGAGTGTAGTTTGATGCGCATTGATTGCTCATTGTATTGAGCTTGCAGGACAATGGTTATTTTGTGTTGATAGCCATTGTGCGTCAAAACTCTGGCGAAATTTTCCCAGGAGTTTTATGCGTATCATTTATGAGATCTAGGTAGAGATTGCGGGTTGCACTCAACATTTGCGTGCGGTGTTCTCTGCAGGTGGGAGATTTGTGCGTGTGTATGCATCGATACCGCACATTGTGGGCTTGGTGATTAGCTCACGGGTTTGACAGGTGTACAATTACCTTGGCACACTCACATGAGTGAGTATTGTGATGTATGCTTGTGTGGCTACGAGCTAGCTAGGCAGATTCGAGCACTAATGGCTTGAGGTTTTTCAGCAGGTTTCAGCTATAGGTTTACAAGTTTACAAGCAGGTTTGAGGGCTTATTTGGGTGCTGAATTTTCAACCATTGTTTCCTCTTTGCAGGTGTCCATGTATGGCTCAGTTGTAGGCTGATTTGGGACACATTTGTGACTTGTTTATGTAGCTGTTTAAGAGCTGAATTTTGGGGCTGTTTTGGGGCTGATTTACAGCCATATTTGCTGACTTTTGTTGATGCGATTCGAGCTAGTTTAGGGCTGATTTGGTTGACATTTGCTACTCATTGTTGGTTGCTCTTTTGTGAGCATTATGGCTGATTTTTCATTTGACTTCCAGCGTTATGGTCTGACACAGTTTGATGGTGCAGATTTTGTTGCTTGGAAGGAGCATATGCTTGTTGCATTGGCGGATTTGGGGCAGGATAAACCCTTGCGTGGTTTATCGGTGAAGCCCAAGTCTATGCGTGATGATGATTGGCAGGATCTTGATGAGTTAGCCATGTCTACGATTCGTTTGCATCTGGTTGAGTCTGTTGACTGGAAGGTCTCCAGGGAGACTACAACTCATGCTTTATAGCAGAGTTTACATGCTATGTACGCGACATCCATGTCTACAGGGGAGTCTAGTCCCACTTCTATGTCCATGGGAGAGATTGGTCCTACACGCAAGTCTTGACGGCATAGAGACTTGACATGTTGGCATTGTGGACATAGAAGGCACATTAGGCGTCGATGTTTCAGGCGTTTGAGACAACGGAGGCGACAGATGCGTGATGCAGATTTGGGCATGACAGATGCTAGTGAGATCAGTACGGTGGTTACTGAGTATGATTGTGACGGCGATGTCACATTTACATCTAGATTGTCTTCAGACGATCTTATGTCTACGGATTGCATATCGGATTGCACATTGTCTTCACATTGGTTACTAGATTCAGATGCTACTTTCCATGTCACGTCACATCGTGAGTGGTTTAGCACGTTTTCTAGTGGGAGACTTGGTTGTGTGCACATGGCTGATGGTGTTGTGTATGACATTGAGGGTACAAGAGACGTATGTTTGTCCTTGCCCAGTGGTATGAGATTTACCCTGCGTCATGTGCCAGATCTGAGACGGGATTTGATCTCAGTCAGACAGTTACGGGATAGTGGATGTCAGATTTCGCTACGAGAGCGAGATTTTGTGATGCATTTGGGTTCGCTAGTGATTGCGAGAGGTGCTAGGAGTGGTACAGGTTACCCATTGCATGTGGATCACGGGAGAGACGGTGTTGTCTCTGTGATCACACAGCTAGGTAGACAGCGAGAGAGCAGGCGAGTCTCTTTTGCTTGTGGGTTGCAGGGTACTTTGCATGGAGTGTAGAGTAGTGAGCTCGTTGTGCACACAGTTGGGGCACGACTTGAGCAGTCACACAGAGAGGTGACAGAGTCAGACATGCATGCTTTGCTAGTGACTGAGCAAAGCAGAGAGTCAGTTGTGCGAGATACTTCTATGCAGGATAGACAGGTAGAGCGGTCTTGCTCTAGTGAGTCACGAAAGGAGGACGTTGTGCAAGAGTCTATGCATACGGAGTTAGAGCATGAGAGCTCTAGTGAGTCACAGCAGATTGAGTGGTTATGTTTGCAGTGGATGATTGCAGAGGAGACTGAGATGTCAGTGATTATGCAGTCATTCCTTTCTATGCTTGACAGTGAGCATGGGGATATAGTTGTGCAGGATATGTCTTCCAGCAGACACCTAGAGCAGCTGGTTTGCTCTGAGGTTGCACGACAGGTTGATGCGTCTTTTGTGGACAGTCAGGAGATGCATGTGGCTGACACGCCTTGTCAGGTAGCGATGCCTATTGCCAGGGATATATATGTTGATGCATGCTCCGTAGAGCTAGCAGGGCCCGCTAGCATTGCATCGGCATTCGATGGTCTCATGTATGAGATGTTGGTCCTGAGACCAGATATCGCAGCTGCAGTGGGAGCATTTGTAGTTGGGGTTGTCAGTCATTTGTTGACTGATGATGGCATAGTGCACGAGGGAGATATGGAGGTATTGCGTACATACTTGCAGTACGTGTGCGATACGTCTGGTGGTGTATGGACTTACACGGGAGCAAGACAACCGGATGCACACGATCACAGCCAGCCAGTAGGCATCGGTTGAGAGCGGTTTTCTCTCACCTTTTGTAGTCTTTAGACTAGGTTCTCTTGCTTAAAGGCACAGTCGCCTTTAAGTGGGAGGTTGTTGGGGTATAGGCGTCTGTGCCTTGCCCGGCCGCCCAGAGTCTGGGCGCCCACTGACTTGTATACCTTATACATAGCATAAGTGTATAGGGGGCTGCTCACTCTTTGAGTCTCCCCACCCATATCTGTGTTGTGTGTCTCCTTCTCTCTCTCTCTCACTCTTCGTCTGTGGTGCTCCCCGATCCCCTTCAGGGAATGCCCGACCCCCTTGAGGAAGTGGAGATTCCATCTTCACCATTCTGTTGTCAGGGTTCTACGTCCCACAAGATCCCATTAAATGTTGCCAAATTGATGGATTTCATGTCTTCAGAAGTTAGAACCACCATCATGTCCAAACTATATAAAGATCCTGAGCTAGTCTCAGCTCTTCGAGCCTTCCTCAATTGAGAATTACAGGCCGGATTACCACAGTTTGCACATATGAAAAAACCTGACTCGGTAATGAATGATGAGGAAAATTTAGCACCACCATCTGACCTAGCGGGACATGAATCTGTAATTGAAGTACCCGTTAATAAGTTGGGGCAATACTTTGAAGGTGATGAATCTAATGCTACTCTACCAATCACTACTAAAGGATTAACTGTAAAGGGGATCCTTGACGGTGGTGCGAGAGTCAGCATGGTGACAAAGAGTTGTTGGGAGTCTATGGGGCGACCTCACCTTGAAGCCACAAGCGTAGTGGTAAAAATGGCTAATGGATCTATTGTTACGCCTATTGGAATGCTAAAGGATCTCAGAATCAAGGTCTTGGGACACAAGGTAAGGCAGACTTTCATTGTTATGGTTTCACCTACTTGAGAGTGAAACCGATGATTCCTCAAAGGCTTCAGGCCAATACACATCAGAAACAGAATCTCAGGGAGAAATGGATTCAGAACCTGAGGAAACATCGAGTGAACCAAGTATAGAAACTGAACACTCAAGGCCTAGTATGACCATCTATGGTAATTTATATGAGAGTGAAGAAGATACAAGCGAAGGCCTATCAGGCGAGTCGAGTTCAAACATTTAACAAAATTAAAACCTTAACAAGAAACAAAGGTCATATAAGAGACGACGATATCGAGCAAATGTGAGAGCTTGGATAAACAAGGAAAGATCTACTGCAGAATGGCTTAGCTATCTAAGGGCATGTGATGCTCATCGAAAGCTAGTAGACGATTGGGGTGAACATCTCCAGAGTGATTTTAAACTTTGCCGAGATAGTGCGTCGATTGTACAAGCTTCTTATCGAGTTTCACTGGACGGAAGAATGTCATCAATCTTATGAGTTATTAAAGAAGGCCCTAACAAGTGCTCCAATCCTGCGAACACCTGATTGGAATGTACCTTTTCATGTGCATATTGATGCATCAAATTTTGCTATTGGGTGTGTTCTAACTCAACCAGGAGAACATAAATTGGACTACCCTATTAGCTTTGCAAATCGCCAATTAAATGATGCTGAGATGAACTACACTACTACAGAGCGCGAAGGTCTAGCTATGATTTACGCAGTAAATAAATTTCGCTATTACCTTCTTGCTACCAAGTTTGTGTTTTATGTTGATCATCAAGCATTGCTATATTTGGTAAACAAGCCGTGTTCCACAGGTCGAATTACACGATGGTTGTTAATTCTTCTTGAGTTTGACTTCACCGTTGTTGTGAGGCCTGGGAGGAAACATGTCATGGCGGATCATTTATCTCGTATCCCTAATGGCGAAGCTCCTACGGGGGTTGATGATGAATTGCCTGATACTCCTTTGTTCATTGTTGAGACAATGCCTGAATGGAGTGAAAAGATTGTTAACTTCTTAGTTAATGGTTTTCCACCCAAAGAGCTGCGAAAAGATATAGCTCGAAAATTAATCAAGGAATGCGAACCCTATTGCTTACTGGCGGGAACTCTCTATAAGAGAGTAAAAGATGACATTCTTAGACGCTGTGCCTGCGAGGATGAGTATTTATATATTCTACAAGAGGCACACATGGGCGTAGCTGGTGGTCACTTTTCAGGAAAGTTGACTGCCCGAAAGATCTTACAGTCAGGCTATTGGTGGCCCACTCTGTTTAAGGATTCATCACTTTTTGCAAAGGGATGTGATGAATGCCAACGCTTCAAGAAGCCACAAAGAAGTGATAGGATGCCTCTACATCCCATCAAGGTAACCCAACCATTTGAAAAGTGGGGCTTAGACTTTGTAGGACCGATTAGTCCGGCTGCACGTAACACGCAATCACGATATATCATTGTGGCTACCGACTATGTAACCAAATGGGTTGAAGCAAAAGCAACACAAAAGGCGGATGCAAAAACAACAGCTAAGTTCCTCTTTGAGAACATTATCACACGTTTTGGATGCCCCTTTGAACTTGTGAGTGACAATGGAACTCATTTTATAAATGAAGTAATAAAAGAACTCACATCAAACTTCATGATATCTCACCACAAGTCTACACCCTATTATCCCCAAGCAAATGGCCAAGCTGAGAGTACCAACAAAACTCTCATCTCCATTTTGACAAAGACAGTGGAGGCTCATCGCACTGATCGGGACCTAAAGCTTACATCAGCTTTATGGGCTTATCGTACTGCGTATAAAGTTGTTATTAATTGCACACCGTTTAAGATGGTGTATGGCCAAGAAGCAGTTATGCCATGGGAGTTTGTCATTCCGAGTCTTCGAGTAGCTTCTCAAGAAGGTTGGGATGGTAACCCCTTAGTGGAGCGATTATATATCCTGGAAAGGATAGATGAAGAGAGGCAATTAGCTGTGCAAAATGCTCTAGTGGAGAAGGATAGGAGAAAGAAGTGGTTTGATAGCCATTTAAAAGATAAAGACATCAAGGTTGGTGATAAAGTTCTTATGTACGGGGTACGTAATGAAAAGAAGAAATTGAAATACGCTGGTAAGGGACCATATCGAGTGTGTGAAATTACCCCGCAAGGTACCATTTGTGTGGAGACTCTAGATGGAGTTGAAACCATTGGATTCCTTAATGGGAGTAAATTCAAAAGATATTATGATCCTCTAAGCCAAGAAGAGTTGCAAGCCATCCATCAAAAGAAGGCTTCCAAGGAACAAGCAGAACTTAAAAAAACTCAAGCAAGAGTTGAGGCTCGAGAACGACAACAACGTCTTAGACGCCAACGAGAGGCTAATCTGGGAATCACGCAAGCATTTTTCGAGGACACAGATGACGACTCATTAGAATCTGAGCCACCCCGACGATACCCAATTGAGCTAAATAGCCCCTATGGGAAAGTACTATACAATGCCTTATTAGATACGGGAGCTAAATACAATTTGTTATCCTATGGAGTTTGGTGTCAATTAGGGAAACCGACCCTATCCCCGAGTACGATGCAAGTCAAGGGCATTAATAAAAAGAAAACTGCTATTCTTGGAGTCCTTCAGACCCCTGTTGTCTATGACAATGGAAGCATAGTGCAGACATTTCTAGTCATGCCCGCGGAAGCTATGGAAGGCAACGTAAACCTGGGACGCACGTGGATGTTGGCAACCAAATGCACTATTGATTGGGATACTGGTAGTGTCACGACGCGACCACCGACTCTTACCCCTATCATTCAAGCAAAGTCACCTACGTTGCAAACTCTAGCAAAGTTGAAGGATAGCCAACATTCACAAGCCAAGGTGGTTAACTCGTCTTTGCCGGCTACCCATGAACCTAACACTTCAACACTTGTAGTTGCAGCAAGCAGTAATATTGCAAGTACTCAACCTGCACGACCTAAGAGTACATATCAATGGGTCCCCAAGGCCTTACTTCCAACTACCTCAACCCTCCCATCCATTCCAAGAAAAAATTTCCCTGAAAAACCAAGAGCGCACCCTAGGAGAGTCAAGACCAAATCACGATGGATTCCAAAACAACTATTAGAAGCCCAAGGCTACTATGATGGAAATGAGAAAATTTGGGTACCTAAACGTAAAATGTGTCCTTCCCTATCGACAACAAACCCATATGAGTCAAACAGTGTAACGCTAAAGCCAATGGCAGATCGTGGGAAGGGAAAGATCACAGAATACTACACACCTAGTCCAGAGCTAGTTTGGGCTCCAAGGCAAAAACAATTTATTCCACCTAGCTCAGGAAGGGGGGAGTTCCATGAAGCTTCTAGCTCCTCATGTAATACATCCATAGAGGTAAAAGCTTCTACACAGCCTCCACCTACAATAATGGACCTCCATGAAGCTACAAAGGAATCCACACCTTCCACTGTTCAAGAATCACCTAATGAACCACTTCAAGTTCGATCCTGGGAGAGTACCTTACCACCCTTGCAACTCGACGAGGCACCTAAGGTAATAGAAAACTAATGGCAAAAATCTTCACCTATAACAACTTGGAACAACTGGTTTCAAAGGGTGACGACATCATTTCAAACGATATGATCTACCCAAGGAAGGGGGGAGTGTTTGTGGACATCCATTATTCACTTGCTTCCCTCTCAATCTTTCTCCCTGACCTCTTAATCTCCAATCTTAGGGAATGTATATATAAAGCCTTATACTCACAAAAACAAGATAAAAAAGTAAAAGAGCAAGAGTCATAACACAAATCATAAAAACAAATTATGCACAAGAACACGACCCTTGTAATATTTGCACTCTAACCATCATCTATTTGCGTGTACAGATATGGCTAGTACGCTAAAGTCATCCACTCCTACCTTGGGTGAGAGGTACCCTCGTTACTTTTCACAAATATTTCACATGTTCTTTCCAGTGCTTGCATGTGAATGGGATTTGATAGGTACGCTAGCATGTGAGAGGAATTTTGAGGAGTTAGAATGGCTGATACGTCTCTTGACCACGTTGTCGTGCCGTGACACGTACATAGTGGGAACGCATGCTACAAGATCTATCTTGTATTTTTTTAGATACATAATTATATTTCCTATAGTGTACATATGCATATTTAAGTATAATAATAAGCCTTCTATCTCATCCTATTATTTTTCTCAAGGGTAACATATCCTTACTTTACCATCAAAAAATACTATGGGAAAAGCATCAATAGCTCCGCCTCTTTAACTTGGGGCAAAAAGCATTGATTCTTTATTTCTACTATTTCATTATCATCTCACAACCTAGCTAGATCCTATATCTAGGGTAAACTCCAATATATATATATATTCTATGTATTTTTTATACTTTTCTTATATTTCTTTTGAAATAGCTACTAGGAGAGAATCAAATCCTATTGGGACACTAGGTGGCATGATTTCAAAGATACACTTATTTTAATGCATTATTGCAAGCATGATTACAAAACTTTGTCAAGGAGCAATGTCATGTTTTCATATGGCATGAGGTGTCCTTGTGAATTAAATGAAAGTCTAGGCTAAGGAGACCACATGAAGACTTTTGCTGCCATAAATGGATCCTATTTTGATGAATTTTTTACACAAGGTTCCAATCCGCATTGGAGAATGGTTTTAAAATGAAAACCGTAGCTAATGAGCTGAAGTTTCTGCCCATATTTTTACTTTTTTATTTGGAGCCACGGTTGAGGAGATATGATCAAAATACTGGACCCCAGTCTGCCCACATCATGCAGGGACAGCTCATTTCCAACTTTTCCAATTCCTGTTCACACTGGCTCCTCTCTTCTTGTGTAAACGCTTGGGGGTTCCCTTCACCTATAAAAGGGAACCTCTTCTTCCTTGTAAGGAACTCAAGCATTCAAGCCATTGATGAGAGGAATTCTCGAGGGAGTGAGTAGTAATGCCTAATTGTACTTAGCCATTAACATAAGCCCAAGCCTACACTTTCTCCTAGAGGGAGACTAGCCATTCTTGCAACAAGCTAACCTTGGAAGATCAACTCTAATCAAAGAAGGTCTTGCACTTGGTGTATCAATCAAAGTGGAATTATCCACTCTTCTTCTCTCTCCCATCAATAATGGTGCCGAAGGGTTTCAAGTAAGATGTGTTCTACATTGATGTTTTCTTGATTTCTTGTTGTTTTCATTTTCATCTCTAATCCAACATATATATATATATATATATATATATATATATATATATATATATATATATATATATATATATATATATATATATATATATATGTATGTATCTAATCTCATCTCCTTAACCAAACCTATCTCTCTCATTCTTATTAATTCATCCTCTCTAGGTTCTCTTGCTACAGGTACATCTCTCCCCGCAGTATCCTTATTGCGTACGGGCAAGAATAGGGCTTGGGAGGGAAACTTCTTATCTCTTCACTTCTCTCATATCTACAGTTCTCACATACTATCCTAGATGAATAACCCACATGATGATTATTTCTATCGCTTTCACTCTGTACGATCTATTAGAATTAACGTATGGATTAGCCGTAAAATACACTTTCAACAACGTATAGTGTTTCTCTTCGGCCCTGAAAGGCTCAATGAAATACTTCTATCACCGGATCCCATCATACTACCTCTCATAGACTATAATTTTTCTTTTGATGTAAGCGTAGTTATCTTGCTATGAACCAAGAGGATTTGTACACACAATTAATCCCAATCACTAGACAAAATATATATATTATGGTAAGCACAAAACTACAATTCCAAAGAACAATTCGTAGCCTATTTGGTCAGCCAAGATTGAATGCCATTAACTCATCCATTAACCCTTTCATATTACCCATGATACGATATGACCATAGCCTTGATGTTTTCATCTTCGTATTGTTTTGACATTCTCTTTTGCGTTCTTTCTTTGTGTGTGTGAGTGCAAGAGAGAAAGAGTGAGTCTTCTTTGATTGCACTTCTTTCCAAACCCTAGTCTTCATGGCATCTATGGTTTAACTCCTTCATATAGTTTTTGTTGAGTTCTCTCACAAACTCTCACAGCCATAAGCCCGGTGCTTTCCTGGCAAGACCACAAATTTCTCGACAACGTCTGATCCATACTTAGTAGAGAGCGTTTCTCCCATTGCACAAGCCTACCCTTTTGACCAAGATGAATATAGGCGTTTAGTGACCTTCTTAGTAAACATGGGCACCTATGATGAAGAAGAAAATTTACAGGACTACACGGATGGCACATATGGTCTCATGGATGATGACTTTGTTTATCTCGACGACGAGGATAGGGGTTTAACCTTGGGGTTTCCCCCCAACCTCTACAATATCCTATTCCCTTGACTCTCTAGGGGAGTGCAAATAATTAGGTTAGGGTTCCTTATGTTTTTTGTTGTGTTCAATAAGTGTTGGTACCTTTTCCTACTAATGTGCCTCCTGGAGGTATTCCTTTTGTTTCCTAGTGTGTACAGGAGCGTGTTGCTATTGATAGGATTTGGACCTTCATGAAATCTTTATCTCGACTCACTCTTCAAATCAAGCGCGACCATTGACACAAACAGGTGTTTCTTGTCCATTAGCATTGCCCCTTATCTTTTTTGCATCTATGATTGTCTGCTTTGATTGTGATTGGTAGGATAATATCCAGCACATTTGCTTAGTAACAAACATTTAATTCAATGTTATTTTTTGTCATAATCACTTGTCTAGGTTTAAAAATCAACCAGTCCGACTAAGCTAGTTTGACCAAGTTAGGTGTTAGAGATCTTCTCTTAATACCATGGGGAATGCCTTCCTAATAATCAATGGTTACTTAGGTTCTTAATCCGATTTAGGCAGCATTGTGTGAAATATACTAGGGATTTCTAGTGGGCTTGACCCTATTGACCTTTCGCTTAAGTATTATAAAGGGAGTTTACTAGTGTGATGAGCCTGGGGAGGTGTATCAGTGTTATATGACCCCCCAAAGTTACAAAATTAAAATGCTGAAAATGAACAAACAAAAAATCAAAGTGCCACAATGTAAAATCTTAAGCTAGAAGAGAAATCTCAGCTTGATTTGGTACTTCACTCACATGTATTGCCTATGGTACTAGAGCCCTAGAGGTTCCCAGTGTGGGCGCTTTTCCTTGAAAAGCAAAAAACCCCAGGCATACAAAATAAGCACACACATCAAATTGAATCACTGTGAAAACACTTTGGGGGGTCAAAGAAAAGGTAATCAGTCAGGCGATGATTTCATGAGAAATTCCTTTTATCGTAGCTTAACTACAAGGTCCTCTAGGTACAGCCTCTAGTCAGCCCTCGAATATGAAATACTTGGCTCTCACAATTAAACAACTTAATTAACCAGAGAAAATTAAGAAGCTTACCCATGGTATTAATAGTCGATCTCTAGTGCCTTTCGATCGTTAAATTAGCGACCCCAGACTTGTTTAATTTTTTACCTTTACATCTGTTTATGCATTTGATTACATTGCAATTTAATGCTTATTGCTGACAAATTGTTTAAAATTCTGTTACCAATCAATTGTCTGCCTAAAATTGCATATGCTTTTTAATCGCTTATGAAAATGTAATTACTGTGCACTGTTGTTTGATTTTGCAGTGACTAATGAAGGCTAAGGACATTCATCTCAAATGCTCTTCCACCTCGACCAACGAGCTTCAACTCAATAGCTTCCGAGGACGGAATCTACATCAGGAAGGGGGGCATGTTAACCCTCACAGCTCACGGACACCCTATCACCTACGAGACGGACGTTGTAACCTACGGTGGACATTGTATTATTTATTTGGTAGAGTCAGGTACCGGGCTTGTCGGTCCAATAGGAAAACGGTAAGAGTGATCGCCGATGAGAGGCGCACTCTAACTGGGACATTCAAGGGATTAGTTGGCTAAGCATGGGCACCCAAGTGTGAATGAGGTGAGCTCATATAAAAGCCAACTAAACCTAAAATTCACTCATTCTCTCATTTGTGCAATAGAAGAGTGCTCTTGCTCCATCTCCATCTCCATCTTCTTCTTCTTCACCTCCTTGTGTGTGTGTGTGTGTGTGTGTGTGTGTGTGTGTGTGTGTGTGTGTGTGTGTGTGTGTGTGTGTGTGTGTGTGAGAGAGAGAGAGAGAGAGAGAGAGAGCGCGATCGAGCAATGCGGCGGCACGACGGCGGTGAAGCGGTTGAGCGCGACGTAGCGGCGTCTCCTTCTTCTTCGCGGCGAGGAATCCTCCACGGCAGGAGCATAGAGCGGTGAGTGACACACCATTGCCCTCTTTTGAGCTTACTAGTTAAGCTAGTTGTGTGCTTGGAGCCGTCTATGGCTCGCACACAGTGTTAGGCAAGGCCCTTGCTTCGACAGTGCGACAAGGAGCGCACAGTCATATGGCTCATTTTCCTTTTGTGGTTTAATGATGACAATAAGCATTACAACACAGCTATCTCGTCTCACTACAAGAGGTTGTGTGCACTTGTGACGTTCTTATTCTTACCTCTATCATCCAAGATGATGCCGCCACTGAAGTCGACGGAGTAAGGCAAGCCCTCTCACTGGTGACGCGTGAATCTGGGTGTCTTGACAGGGGTCTCTAACGGCGTGTCGATGGGGGTACGGACGTTAGGTGTCTCCACTGGAGTTTGGGCCCCGAAGCGAGGAGTGTCAATTGGGGCGACTCCCAGAGGAGTAGGTAGTGGTGTGTAGCTAGAAACGGCCGTCAGCCACACAAAACTTGGCGTAGATGGCGATGCCACCGGGGAGGTCAACTAAGAAAAATGTAACCTATCACGTGAGTTCAATAGAAGGTATTTAAAGTTCTTGAAACTTACAAGAATATATATACAGAAGGACATTATTTTTTCAAATTTGAAAAAAACTTACAGATTTCAAAAGAAAAGGGTACATTATATTCCTAAAAAAATTTACAGATAAGGGGTTTTACAAACATGTCTTGAATGCACGTGATATTGTAGTTTCACACATAGTGAACCCCCCAAGGCGATGCCGTGGCTGGTGTGGGGGCAAGCAAAGAAGGGGAAGGTAAGAGCCTCGTCGAACACGAGGCAGTGTCGGGGCATCGGCGGTGGCATCCCCACAACAACCGCCGCTGCCACCACTAGGGCGTCGATGCCTAGACGAGTGTGAAGATCGTCTCGTCGACACCGAAGCTTCAAAGCGCTCTGAATGCTCCGAAAATAGGGAAATGCTAAAGGAGTAGGAAAGCGTGATGGTGCTCCATAGCGACGACGATCCTCGTACCACTGCCGTTGCTGGGGTGACAAAGAAGAAAGAAACTCATCAATTTCCATACCTGCATGAAACACACAAACATTTAATCTTAATATTGAATGAATGGAGAAGAAAACATGGACAAGTAGAGAGAGAGAGAGAGAGAGAGAGAGAGGACTCATAAAGGGGGAGGGATTCCTGTGTAAAGAGATTTTGTTGAAGTTCTTGTGAATTTGTAAAAGCACTCCGCTCCGGGTGCGATGGAGATTGAAGCTGCAATCGCGAAGGTGATCCGTCACTGCTCATAGATGCTGCTCGCCCCACCACTAGATCTAGTTGATCGGGTGAAAGAGACGCTAAGAAGCAGTAGTAGTGCTTCTTAGCGTCTCTTTGACCTGATCAACTAGATCTAGCGGAGGGACGAGCAACATCTATGAGCAGAGAGAGATCACTTCCTTCGCGATTGCAGCTTCAGTCTCCATTGCACTCGGAGCGCAATGCCTGTCGTGCCTACTTGTGAGAACGTACCTAGAGAATACGTACCTGGAGTGGACGCAATCACGATAAAATACAATGACGTAATGACGCATATAGATAGGAATGGACAAAAAGCCACGTGAATACAATATATATTATAAAACAAACAAGATTGTTCAAATACAATATTTATGGATTTAAGAGGTCTCTCTCTCATCCTCGCATGGCTTAGCATAACTTCCTATATCTATATGGAGCTCTTTGTTTAGACAGATGTCCTCCGTTTCATTCTGTAGATCCTCTGTATGCACCCCATAGAGAGTAGCAGCTTGATGCTCGTCCGGCACCACCTCAGCGGCTTCCGACTGAGCATCTTCTTCGATCTCCTCCATTGATGCCGCTGTGATTAGCACATGGTAGCCCTCATACGTTCGTGCACTACAAGAGGCTACCTCTATCACGTACCACTAGTTTGATGCAAACTTTGTAGGATGAAATATCACCTGCCAGAGCCACATAACTTACATGAGAGCTTCCAAGCACATAACTTCTAAAATTGGATGTTAACTATTTACATACTTACTTGTTCACAATGCTCAAGTAGTACGAAAGTGTCTCTTAGGTCAGTCCATTTCTTAGTTGAATCCACCTCAAGGAAACCAGACTCTCCTCTACGCACAGTAGCATTGCGACTCTCATGATTATCTTGAACCATTGCAGGTCGAACAAGTCGACAAAAAATCCTCTATAATCGATCCTAAAAATCTCTTGTAGCCTGTCGAAGTAAGCGAGTTCCGCCACCATAGGATCTGCATTAGAGGACCGTCGTCGACTAGACTGTTCGAATTTTTCGATGATTCCACAATCTTGAGTAAAACGCTTTTTGTTGAGCCATTCCACCCTAAAATGTCGACCTTTACACCATGCTACTGTGTATGATTTATACAACAACCAACAAAGATTATGAGTGGCCGTTCAAACATCTAGAACGTCACTAGTCATACATTGCAAACTTACCTTGGTCGCGCAACCCTAAGAGTACTTCCACTTCTTCACCGCACTGTTGTGCGCTTCTCAATTGGTTGTGCAACCATCTTAAGCTCATGAATGTTGGTAGGCTCTCCAGACCTGCCAAATAATGCATCGATGGTCGTCTTCCCCGTCTCCACTCGATTCGTGTCCTTTGTCGCTCTTGCTTTGCATCCTCATATGTGAAATCCACTTTTGCATCACTGGATTGTGAAGCATGCAAAATTGGTTGATTTT
This sequence comes from Adiantum capillus-veneris, assembly GCF_014529385.1. NCBI lineage: Eukaryota > Viridiplantae > Streptophyta > Polypodiopsida > Polypodiales > Pteridaceae > Adiantum > Adiantum capillus-veneris. Next base: position 162,302,993 of record NC_140934.1, on the reverse strand, counting down.
AGCCTCTAGATCTTCCATCATCTTCTTCTCAACACCGAGATTGCACACGACAATCCCAGATATGCGCTCATCATCTATGATTCACCATAGCGTGTCCCGGGCTTTATCAAATCCCTCTAGCCACTCTCCAATGTAAACTAGGGACTCAGATACCAGCCAACCTTCTGCCATGCTACCCTCTGGACGTGCCTTCTGACGCACATATCCCTTGAGCGTTTTCATGAAATGTTCTAAAAAGAACATCCATCTGGAATGTACTTTGCCAGCTATTTCCACGTCATCAACTATGTGAACAAGAAGATGCACCTGAATGGTTAGCATGGTAGTAGAAAAGTGTTTGCCAAACATGCACACAACCTCCGCAACGTTTAGTACATTGATCTCCTTTTGTGGGATCCATTGCGCCAACTTCGCAAGTTTGTAGATTGTGTTACGGACGTTAAGAGACAAACATCCCTCAATGGCCACCGATAAAATAAACTGCAAAACACGTGTAGCATTGATATTAAACTCCACACACGAATTTGTTACACAGTTTCCACTATGATATATTCCACTTCAAACATACCCGACACATTTTATGCAAGTCGTGTGACTTCAAACCGGTAAGCTTTCCTTCTTTAGTAAAACACGTTCAGAGCGAGTGCATTACGCCAGTGGGGGTCCGCACAGATCGAATTTTTTGCGTTCTTGGCTCCTGTGAAAATCCATGGCGCTTTAGGCAGTTCTATCGATCCATCGGATGCTGTCTGCAACCAATATTGCTCCATACGATCCACATTTCTAAGGTCAACCCTAGCTCCCAAAGTATCTTTCTTAGCGGTTAGATGGTCCCATAGCAGATTACCCACATTCTTGAATATGTGCATTGGATCGAGCAAGTGATTGATCATGAGTCGGGGCCAATATGGTAACTCGTACCATAGAGAGAGTCTCTTCATCCCTAGGGGCAAATTGTCATTACACATCTCCTTCTGCTCTAACCATGCTTGTGCAGACATCCTCGGTGGCTCTCTTTACAAAAAGCTGTCGCATAACACATGATTCTCTGGAAGATAGGCTTGATGACCTTCGTAGATTTGCTTCTTCCACATGTGACACATGCTCTGTATTCGCTTGTTTGGAGCCCTGCATGTATACACATGACAATAGATAAGCTTGAGAAAAACCAAGATTTACAGTGTTTGAGTTTGAGTGTAAATCACCTGAGCATTCTGTTAGTCCGGGATAGTCATGCATGGTCCACATTAGAATGCCTCTGATCAAAGCATTCCATCGCCCTGTGTGACGGCTCATATCCATCACTTCTATGCCAATTCACAATTGATGTAGCTCTTCCAATAGTGGATGAAGATACACATCCATATTCTTCACATTATATCGCCCCGGCACAATCAAGCTTAGCCATAGGTGCCCCTTCTTGGTAGTCAACCACGGGGGAATGTCGTAGTTGACGATGACAATGGGCCATACACTGTAAGATGTTGATCTTTGACCAAATGGATTTACGCCATCCATAGCCTGTCCTAGGCGCAAATTTCGAGCTTCCCTGGCAAAATCCGACCATGTTTCGTCTATATGTTTCCAGGCTGCACAATCTGCAGGAATCCGTAGCACACCATCCGAAGATTTATTCTCCTCATACCATGATGCTAGGGTAGCCATGGACTTACATTCGAAGAAATGCTTGATGCGAGGAAGCAAAGGAAAATGTCGCAGAACCGTTTGTGGAATTTTTGTTCCGTGGAGATCTACTCGATATCTCTCGAAATCACATTTCGAACACTTCTCCATGTCTATGTATTCCCTTTGAAAAGAATGCAGTCGTTAGGACAAGCATAAATCGAATTGTAATCCATTCCCAAGTTTTGCAAGATCTTTCTTGCTTCCTCTCTAGAATCTGGCATCACATTATCAGCTGGCAGTATGTGCTCTTTGAGCAATCTACACAGCGAAAAAAATACGGTACAATTGTGTAAGTAATCTATCAGATCATTATACATCTAGAGTTTTTTATTAAAGTAAACACATTGTAATAGATCACCTGAAAAGCGCTGTGATGCTAGTGTCACTCCATCCAAACTTTGCCTGCATGTTGAGAAGAACCATGAGCTCCTTCAATCTAGACACACATGCTCCATCATACAATGGCGTATCGGCTTCACTTTTCGTATCATCCTAGGTAAGCCTTTCCCAATCCATGATCGTCTCGATCATTTCATCGATCTCGGGCTCAAACATTGCCTTGTTGGGAATGTGGTCTGCATGATCATCCTCCGAGTTGTAAGAGTCTACATGTTGTGGCCTCACGTATGCTGCTTGATCAAAGGGCATGCGAATACGTCTATTGGGTTGCAAGGTTGCTGCCTATTGGCCAGCGTCAGAGTCCGACGAGTTATAATTGGCAACAACTTGATCTATAATAGATGGATCGAACTCGCCAAATTTGTAAACGTGCTACAAAGAAACACGTCTTGTCCGTCGCACAGTATACTTTCATTGATTACAAGGACATAAGATTCTTTTTGAGAGATAGGTGTTTCAGTTGGATGGCCCCACATCCTCGTTACTACTGATAATGAGGGTACAAAACTTATAACCTGGACATAAATTTAATCTTCTATTGGCATCCTCCGTCTCTTATCTCTCTCTCTCTCTCTCTCTCTCTCTCTCTCTCTCTCTCTCTCTCTCTCTCTCTCTTTGTTCACACTGTAAACTACCTCACATTCTCTAGTCATGTCCAATCCCCGCACACCTCGGTCTAGAGGTGCACGAAGATCAGAACCACCGGGTTATAATCTCATCTTTATTGGTCAATGCCTATATTTGTGGGTACGAGAAATCTACACATCCACGTCTACATGATAGTGCATGTAGTGGACAAACCCCTTTGCCTCTTCTCTAGCTGTAGCATTTCACAACATCTTAACATCTCTTCACAGTAGATCTTTGTTCGAGGGATTACTTAGTACATTACATGTTGGCCTCCAATCTGAGTATCATGCCGTTGAAAGCTTTCCAACTTAAGGTCGCATCCGTAGAGAGGAAGAGAGGGATCACCGTTCGTCTAACTCTAATTTTTTTACCGTAATCCCGAAGGTAGACTTTAATAGAAAAACTCAATCCAAAATATAATCTTAAATCTAAGCTAATTGAACATGTGGTGATTCATGGCTAATTGAATATGGTTAGTGTGTGAGTTAATAGGTGTCAGATGCTGATGGGAATATACATATTGTTGTGTAACTAGTGTTTGCTCTTTGGGCAAAGTGCGCCTTCATTGACATGCACTAAAATCTAACATAAATCTAATCTAATCTTAAATCAAAGATAGATCTAGATCTAATCTAATCTTAAACTCAAAATAAACTTAAATCTAATTTGATCTTAAATTTAACGTAAACCTAATTGTAATCTAACTTAAATCTAAATTTAATTTAGTTAATTTTAAATCTTGTCTTAATTTTAAATCTAAATCTAATTTAATATTAAACTCAACATAAACATAAATCTAATCCAATTTTAAATCCTAAACCTAAATGTAATCTAGCTTAAATTTAACATAGCTAGCTAATCTTTAATACTTTCCTAATTTTAAATCTAACCTAATCTTAATCTAACGTAAATCTAAATCTAACCCAATCTTAAACTCAACATAAAAATAAATCTAAATGTAATCTAACCTAATTTAGTTTAAATCTTAACCTAATCTCTCTCTCTCTCTCTTTGTTTTCTTCCCTTACCTCTCTCTTTCGTCTTCTCCCCCTCTCTCTCTCTTTCTCTTTGTTTTCTCCTCTCTCTCTCTCTCTCTCTCTCTCTCTCTCTCTCTCTCCCCTTTTCCTCTCTCAATGTGCGTGTGTATGCATTCTTTGTTTATGCATGTGTGTGTGTGTGTGTGTTTTGTTTATGCATGTGCTCTCTCTCTCTCTCTCTCTCTCTCTCTCTCTCTCTCCCTCTGTCTTTCTCTCTCTTTCTTTCTTTCTTTCAAAGATGCAATGTGTGTGTGTGTGTGTGTGTGTGAGAGAGAGAGAGAGAGAGAGAGAGAGAGACAGAGAGAGAGAGAAAGAGGGGAAGGGAACATGAGAGAGAGGAGAGGGAAGGAGCATACCTGGCTCTCCTTCCTCTCCTCGTGTATGTGTGTGTGGGGGGGTGGGGAGAAAGAGAGAGAGAGAGGGAGAGCGCGGGTTACCTCTTTGCATGAGCGTCAAAAACTCAAATATGAGATTTGAGTTTTGAGGCGCTCTTGGTTTATTTTTTACCCCTGTCGGCGTCGCTATAAGTGTCGCTAAGGGCGTCGCTATGTAACAAATAAATAGTGAAGCTCATAGCGACGCCGTGGATTTTCACTTTTGAGCGTCGCACTGCGAGCGTCGCTAATGTGAAGTACCTCTTGTAGTGTCTATGTTCATGCATTGTATCAAAGTTGACCTCCTTTGCGTTCTATCCTTAAGATTTTACTTCCTGTACCCTATTGATGTATACTGCATCTCTCTCTTTAGATCTATTCCAGCATGCAACTCACCCAATACACTTGGATTCTCTTGCTGGATTCTGTGCTGACTCGGAGGATCCTCCTACTAGTGAGGACTATTGCCATGCTGGTCTCGATGCTGCTGAAGTGATCTCCTCTAGCTGAAAGGCTGCCTATTTAACAAAGGTGATGGTTGTCTATACCCTCACTTAGCCTTGTTTTTATCATTTTATATGAATTAAAACCATTTGAAAGTAAGGAGTGGTGGCCTCTTTGAGGGTTTTACTGTTGCAACATGAGGGATGATGATGATGCCCACTGCCTCATAGGTTCTTGCTCGTACTTACTATTGTAATTTATTGGTAATGGTCATGTTGGATTATATGTTTCAAATATATTGGCATACAACATCAATTCTATTCTCTGATATCGATGATAATCTATATATTAGCTAATGCAAAGATTAGCTTGATAATTTTTGAACTATTTAGTCGTTATTCTTTGTGGAGCTTTACCTGTTGGTTGGAAAGAATCATGAGGCATGGTATTTATCTTGCCTGGCTTGTACTTAAATAGGTTATGGATGCTATATTTTTTGAGAAATTTCAATGGCTGACTGCTAGGGAATTTATTTTCTCTCAATAGTTTATGTCTCTTCATTATGAAGTAATGTAAGGTATTCCTAATGGCTTCAAAAAATATATATTCACTACCTACATAGTGCAATGAGAATCTAAACTTTAAAGAGAAGAAAACACCGAACAGAAAATAAAGGAGAAGACAAACAGAAATGCACCAAGGTGCACTTGACTAGGTCTTTATATAGACTCAAAAAGTCTTTTGACTTTCCACCTTCATGTGTCTTTTCATTTCCTAATTACCCTTCACTTATGCATTCAATATATTTTGAAAGGACTTTTATTTTTTCGAGATTCGGGGGCCCTTTTGACTGACGTAAAAAAATTTGATTCTTAGCTGTATCATAACCTTGTCTCAGATGCATGTACTTTGGTCTCATTCCATTATTGAATTGACTATATTTAATACTAATATGATGTTATGCTTACCTGGCGAAAAGTTTATTCAAGCAATAATTCCTATGGCACTTCAATGTTTATCTTTATTGAGAGCCTGTCCTAGTCTTCATAGATTATGATACTAAAGAAATTTGATCTGCGATTGTTTCGAGTAGCTGGGATTTTGACTTCAAGTTGGGACTTGTGCCTATACTAATCCTCTGGATATTAGTGGTCTCCCTTGCCTGCCATACAAATAGGCATTGTGAGTTTTGTTTTTGAGCTATGACTGATTGGTTTGATTATCCATAAAATCCCCTCTGGATGGGGCATAACTACATGGTTGCGCGGCTGTTGTCTTACTATGGTTTACCTAAAAACATTAGCTCTTTGCTGCTTGTTCTATGTTTTTTTGTATGACCTAGTACTTCATATTTCACTAAGTTGTGCTGTGATTTAATGTGATATAGTGATACTCAAGATGACATCATCTATCGCTAAGAAAAAATAGTACTTCGTTCGAAAAGAATATGTGGGTTCAAATGTTATAACTGATTAGTTTTGGTTTATAGCCCTAAACCTGGCTTGGGCATTTGGGTTTATACAAGTAGTGAAAACCTTTTTGTTAGTAAATTGGTGAGCCATGATAGGCTCCATTAATATGATTATTGATGCCAGACTTACACTAGGGGATGGTTGCTCTGATATTCTTCTTTGCATTGTGATATGGTCTTCAAAAGCATGATATCGTTTGATCTTGACTAGAGTTTTTGGATACTCTCACTCCTGTGGGGGCAATACTTAGGATGGTTGACTAGTTTGGTTGTGGTTGATGAGTTTGACTGTGGTTTTGGTTTAACTAAACCTTACCAGTTGGTTGTCCAAGCTTACATGGACATTAATGTATTATTGCAATGATTGCTATGGCAGTACATTACTGTGAATGGGTTCTCATCTTCATAGGTCTTGACACTAAAGAAACTCAATCTGGCTATAGTTGAATAGCTGGGATTATGACTTATGGTTGGAACTTTGGTTGAAAGTGGTTTTGTTTGAGATATTTTTTTGATATCGTTTTTTTTGCATTGGGCATAAATATGTCTTTACCTATTATTTAGCTTAAAAATGCATGACACTTTTGTAGTGTCTGAGTATTCCTCTGCAATGCTTTTTCTGTATTTGCCTGTCGCACGTTACCATCTGCATACGGAGAGAGGGTTTGCAGGCGAGTGCTGTAGCGAGTGTGTCACGATGCTAGATTTTCTCTTCCGGATCTTGTGCTGAGTGAAATCCCTGGAAATAGGGTCTTTAAGGGCGACCTTGATGGCGGGAAAACCTGGCCGAATATGTGTCCCTTTTGCTACGGAGTGGCATCATCATCTATAAAACCCTCTTAAGGTGAGTACTTTACTCACTTAGCATCGTGTTCTGTAACTTCTGCGTGTGCATTCAAATCTGGTTTACGGTTTGACTTCAACATGCCAAAAAATATTGAGAAGGTGGTGGTGGAATCATCTTCGTCTCCAAGTCTACAGGTTAACTATTTATTCGGCTCTCTTGAAGCCTTAAAAACATTGTGAGCTGGACTGTTTGGCTAAATAGAAAGTGCTTTAATTAGATAAATTGTAATGTTTTAAGCACTGGTTAATTAGATTGATTTTTTGATAAACTCTATGGTTCTGGGAAGTTGATTTTAGCTGGTTTACTGGAAGAAATTGAGGAACTTTTCCTGTTGCTAAGGGCTGCCAGAACTTGAGACTAGCAAGCTTTATGGTTTTAACTACTGAGTATTGGATGGCTTTATGATGGATGGGAGGTTGTGATTCTATGTGGGTGTTGCTAATGCTGATTTCCGTAAAATAATTGCTCAATATTGATTATGGGCTGGATACTGAGGTACTGCAAGTTTCTGGAAAGTTTCAGAAGTTAAAAAAAAACTTTGCTGGGCTTGTCTTATATGATTGTAAAAATGCTTGGGTAATTAGTAAAATTCTTGGTTTGAGGTGCTCTGGATAATTGGACAGACTTTAGATCGAATGTGGCTCAGTTCCGAGGTCTGTTTCACTAAATCTTATGAGATAATTGTAAGCTCACTGTCATATTGAGTACCGGTTTCAGAGGTGCTGCCTTATCTTAAAAAGATTTGTAAATGTTGAATAGCATCACATACCCTATTGATGTAGTATTTTTTACATTTTTACTTGATCTCTTTTACCTTCTTACATCACCTACCTGTAAGATTGCTAACAAATTTTTGTGGCTGGCCACCTGCTCAGTTTGTTGACTCGTTACTGCTTGCCTTGTTTTAGTTTGGACCCTCTGCTATACAATAAACTAAGATTGCTAGTGTTTGCTCTTTCTTTATCTCATTTTAGTATGTAGGAAGATATTCGCCTACCCGCTTGCCGTGGGTACAAGGAAAAGTTTTAGGGGTTGATGGTTTAATAGGTTCTCTCTAGTGTAAGAGATTTCGTCGACTTTGCTTTACCCGGTCCCGGCTTTTTAGCCTTACTTCAACTTTTATCTGTCTACTTCTGTGCTGGTTCTGTGTAATGCTTTTTTACTTAGACTTGCTTGGTGGTTGTTTTTCAGAATTGTAGCTCGGCAACATACACTATAAATACACACATATATATTCTTTTTCCTTACAAAAAAGACTTAAATTGTCACTTTTCCTTAATAAAAAGAAAGGGAAGGATTGAGTAGTTTATGGTAACATGGAATAAATGTAGTTTGTAACAGGCTTTGCTAAAAGTATGTCGGACATAACATAAACTAAGAGACAGAGGTATTTTTTATAATGGCAGTAAATATGATTGAACCTGCTCAAAATTCATAATATAGGCTCTGGTTTGTATTTAAAATTTGGAAAATACTTAGATGGGAGCTTTTTCTATGGGATATCTCAGCTTTTAAATACCTAAAACTTTCATACAGTAGGAACTTTACAAAAGAATTTATTTTTCTATATATCAAATTACAACAGTTGTTTTTTTCATTGGGACATGGATTGTGTTTTAAAAAAATCCAAACTCATGTTTCAAATTCCTCTAGGTTGTTCTACTGGTCCTGGACCTGAATGTGTAGTTCTGTTGTGGGTTGGTTTGGCTTTCATGAATATACTACTAATGCCTTTTGGGCTTTGAAAAGGAAACAAAATCAAGCTCTAACTTCTTTCATACATAACCATGTTGTCCTTTATCTCTTCATGAGGTGTTTTAGCCCTTAAAAAACAGATATCTGGTCTCGAGCTATCTTGTGCTTGCTCCTATGGGGTAAAATTCTCTTTGATCTGGTTAAAGAATAAGTTTGGATTTTTTCTAAAAACACTTAGGTTGATAATCTCCTTAAAACTCTTTTAACTAAGGCTAGGCAACGGAAAATTTTATAAAATAAATCTGGAACTAACTTGATACATAGTAGCTTTGTGAAATTTCACTCTCCGAGGGGTCTCGGAGTTAGATTGGCTAAAAGCCAAGGACTCTTATTCTGTTTTCAAAATACATGTAGAGAACTGTTTGTTTTCTCATTGCGACATGGATAACAACTGGGATGCCCAACATCACCTGCATACAGTCACGTGCTAACGAATTGTTTTCTTGTGGCTATGGGTACAGGTGAGGGCTACCTTCTTTGATAAAAACATTTGGTTCTATATGGTAGATAACTTGTGGTGGATCTCTTACCTTGAAGCAACATCACCCCAAACTTTGGGATTACTGTTTCCCATGTTATACTTTGTTTTCTTCATTACCTTGTATAAAATTTATTTTCAACTGCAAATAAATTATTGTACAAATCCATTGTATTTTCCTAGAATTGTTGGTCTATGAACAGGTAGTGTTTATTTGCGTATATATGTATATATATATGTATGTATATATATATATGTGTGTGTATATATATATATATATATATATATATATAGAACTACTACACACACACACACACATTTATGCTACGCACGATTCTCATTAACTACCCTTGGTCTTTGGTTCTGGTGGTGGGATGTGGACATGCTTTCCTCTTGAGCCCCTAGATTGGATGCGATCATGCTTTACTCTCGTTTGGACACAGACGTGGACGTGCTGTATTCCTGCAAATAAATTATTGTACAAATCCATTGTATTTTCCTAGAATTGTTGGTCTATGAACAGGTAGTGTTCATTTGCGTATATATGTATATATATATGTATGTATATATATATATATATATATATATAGAACTACTACACACACACACACACACACATTTATGCTACGCACGATTCTCATTAACTACCCTTGGTCTTTGGTTCTGGTGGTGGGATGTGGACATGCTTTCCTCTTGAGCCCCTAGATTGGATGCGGTCATGCTTTACTCTCGGTTGGACACAGACGTGGACGTGCTGTATTCCTGAGGCTTATGTATTTCCAAAACTCATGCTCTCTTGTAGAGATGTGATGCATGTATGAAGGGTATGCAAAATTCTACCAGCATTCTACATAAGGTAAGGTATTATGCGTGTCAATAGTGTTTCTTGATAGAGTTTGTAGATAGTATTATGATGGTAATAGACAGGGTGGTGGTAGGATAATTGTGGAGGTGGAGGATATGTGAGCCATTAGAGCCTATAGATCATCACACAAGGAGGTCGAATGATCAGAGAGATAGGCAAGGAGTTGCATATCGAAGAGGTGGATGTTGTATCCTAGTAACAAGTGGTTTTCTAATAGAGATGACCTAGTACTAATTGGTAAGACCTAAGCACATCCCTGATGCCTATGCGAAGGTTGAGGGTGCGGGGTGCAACACTTGGTGATTAGGATGATGAATGACACGTCCACATTGCCCTTGGAGTACTCTCTCTCTCTCTCTCTCTCTCTCTCTCACACACACACACACACACACACACACACACCACCTTATGGTTGTAGTACTCTCTCTCTCTCTCTCTCTCTCTCTCTCTCTCTCTCTCTCTCTCTCTCTCTCACACACACACACACACACACACACACACCACCTTATGGTTGTAGTACTCTCTCTCTCTCTCTCTCTCTCTCTCTCTCTCTCTCTCTCTCTCTCTCTCTCTCTCTCTCTCTCTCTCTCTCTCTCCCCTTTCTCTCTTTAGTGCAACGGTTTTTGACCTAATACATAGCAATTCACTCTTTTGATTATGACTTCTTCATTCGAACTTTGATTTGGGTGATCTATAACCTGAATCAAAAAGCAAGATGCCCTCTACGCATTGATGTAAACACAAAAAAATTTAGAGTTACGAAATGCTTTTTTGTAGCAACATTTTTAAAATGAATAGGTTTGGGGACGTTGTCTCTCATCTCTTACTGTACATACAATGTCTTCTGGCACTCGCAAAGGGTTCTTCTTCTTCAATAAGGTCCCCAACCATTGTAGAAAATGATCCAAAATCTCCTAATTGTGGAGATAGAAACATAACCATTCAACCCATGACATGGAAAACCATGATCATGGCATACTTGGTATTGTTGCAGGAAATCGTAAACAAACAAGGTGAAGACTTATGGGCACTTGCAATGAAGAATGGCATGCTAAGGTTTAATGTGGTTGCGAATCAAAAATCTCAAGAGAACACTTGAGATACAAACAACACTTTGGATGCAACTTGAAGAGGAAATCAAGGAATGTATACTCTTTTTTGTGGGCTTGGATGCTTTGAAGGAAGGAGCATATGAGCAAAGTAGAGCATGACTATGTATTGAAAGAGGAGAAATTGGACACCATGAGCCGGGATGTTTGCGACACAAAAAATGTATCCACAGAAAGTATTGGGCTGATGTATCTGGTAAGAATGTGGTTCTAATTGCTCCCTAATGCAAGTTATGGCTCAAGCAAAGAATGTTGAGAATGCAGATGTACAGGAGTTGAAGGAATGGAAGCGACGTTCTGAGAACATTGTTATTCATGGAATTCCCAAAGAGAAGTTAGAGACACCTCCTTCTCTTGCCATTGTTATCAAAACCCACTTTGGCATGTAAGGAGTTACATTTTACGAAGCACATAGAGTGGGTAAGCAAGGAGCTCCTTGCTCGAAAGAACGACCAATTGTATGGACCATGCCCGATGAGACCAAACGAAAGATTATCCTTGATAATAGTTGGATTTATTTTAGGGATATAAAGTGTTTTGCATGTGAAGATCACACTACAAGCAACAAAATATGATCACAAGGAAAATGAGGAGAGGAATTAGAAAAACAAGAAGATCTCTCATGAAGAAAATGTATCCAAGGAGGAGGAAAGTCCCTCTAGCAATTATGAATATGCGAGCAATGAGGCCGAGTTGCAATTGAAAGTATGCTTTTGGAATTGCAATGAATACCCATGGAATGCAAAGGTTGGTATAGATGAAGTAACAAGCAAAGCCAATGTTGTACTTCTTGTTGAAAGTTGGGAGCATGACACACAAGTTGTACTTCTTGTTGAAAGTTGGGAGCATGATACACATAGGATTGACACGTTGGTGGATTACAATGTACATTCCTTGATGTGGTGAAAGAATCTCAAGCAATGAAGAGGGAAAGGAGGAGTAGAATGAAATTATGACACCAAAATGAGCACCCAGTTTTGTAGCCAATTGCTATATGCCTCATCTCATGATTCCCCCTTTTATGCTTGTATGGATAGAGATCATCCATTTTTTCATTTAGAGGAGGGCATTGGTTATTTAAAGGCAAAGGTGAAGTTATTGTCTTTGGGGATGTGAATGTTCGCAAAAACATTGCAACATGAAACTCAAAAATTTGATATGCCATAAATTTCATAGGAAGTTGACTTGTATGATCGTAAAGAGCCGGATCACTATGGAAAGTTACTTATACACATGTACAATAGCAGGAGTGTACTCATTGCCAATGGTGTATCTTTATGGAGTGGAACTGATGGATTTCTATGTAGAAAACACAATGGGAATAGTGTGATTGACTATATGCTATTCTCCAAAGCCATCATCTATCACATAAAGAGTTTTACGCTCGACCAATGGGCCCCAGAATCAGACCATTGAACCTTATGTATTGACTTTGCATGTGCAGAATCAACTTAACATGATCATCTAAGCCAAATGGAAGAGAAGTTATCATTTTGTATGGATTTAAAACGCCACCAATGTATATCGAAATGTTGAACGAAAGTTATGGATGACAAAACTTCAATATGATGCACCATTGGAAACTAAATGGGAAGCCTTCAAGAAAGTTAATTTTTCTTACGCCAAAGAATGCTTTGCTAAAAAACATGTTCATAGTATCAACAAAGATAGATCACACAAAAGGTGGTTTGATAAAGAATGTCAAGATGTTCGAAAGTCCTTGATAAAGCTTGATGTAACTATGGACAACTTAGACAACTATCAAAGTCATTTGCATACATACAAGACATCGATTCAAAAGAAGACAAGAAGCTGGGAAGTAAAGCATCAATTTTTTCAAGTCCAAGAAAAGGCACGCGCATGTGGAAGATTTTGGAGAAACTTGAGGGGCAACCGGGTTGAGAGTTTTGGTAACTTGAGTCTTGTGGATATGTACACACATTGTAGGCAACTATATGAGCAACCAAATGCTGAAAACATGCTATTTTATGGTTCACTCCCATGTATTCCCTTTTTTTACTATTGAGGATGTGTGCAGTGGGCTCAAAAAGTTGGCCACTCGCAAAGCGAGAGATCTTCAAGGTATCAAGACGGAAATGATTAACTGGATGGGAGATTTTACACATGAGTGTATGTGTGATATGTTCAACCTTGCACCGCAACATGGTATGTCTTGTGATTGCACTACTAACAAGGTCAGGACTTTTCATAAAGGAGGGGATGTAAAGAATGTAAAAGAACTCCCACACTATAATAATTGGGTCTCTTATAGAAAAGTTATTTGGCTACATAATGGAGATAAAATTGAGTGATTGGGATGAAGAAAATGACAAGCGGGGTTTCGTAGATGCCATAGCACCATTGATCATCTTGTGACTCTTTGTGTTCTCATGGAGGAAAGTCGGTTGAAAGGCAAGCGATTGTATTTTTGCTTTGTGTGTAACATTTGATGGCTTAGTAACTTGTGTGTAGAAGAAAATAACATGAACATAGTGAGAATTTCATTAGAATAGATTCCTAATGAGCATAGCAAGAGTGCTTGGATGGAGAGCAACAAAAAGCATAACACCTAGTTAGATAGGCTTGAACAATACTTCAAAAGAGAGAGAAATTAAGCTATTGACAAAAGTTGAGGACCCGATTTGCATGGAGCTGGTCCCCCCTCCAAAAGACTTTGTATTATAGGTTTCCCCCATCAAGGGAGACATTTTACAATACAATACTTTGTGTTCCTTCAACAACTTGATGGTGCAATGAAGATGGAAGCTTCAAGCACCATGCAAACACTTATAAAACGCAACATCAATTCCCTCATGGCCTCAGACCCAAGACCTCACACACCTTCGAAGATGATGAGAGCTAGCGGGGTATGCGAGTAGATTGAGAGGAAGAAGGAGTAGTCTTACAAGAAAGAAGTATATCTCCTTACATAATCACTCATAATAGCTTAGCATAGCTTAGCAATTAGCATAGTAGAGGAGATGAGCATGCATTGAAGCTTGGCTCTTGGTTGGATTTGTATCACAAAGCCAAGAGTTGTTGGTGTGGGCCTCCCTTCTCACAAGCTTGGAGTAGATGATGAGCTTTCCATTAAAGCTTGAGAAGGAGAGAGAGAGTCTTCTTGCTTCACACATGAGATTGTTTGGGTGTGTGTGTGATAATGTCTTGCAAAAATCAGCCCTCTCTCTCTCTCTCTCTCTCTCTCTCTCTCTCTCTCTCTCTCTCTCTCTCTCTCTCTCTCTCTCTCGGTCGAGCCCGCTTGCAATTTACTCATGCTGGCACCCCATTGGACCCTGCAAAGCTAAGCCAATCATAATTGAGAAGCATGAGTGATAGCCTTGTGACATGTGTCCCCCTTTCCCCTTTGTGAGAGCTTTAGGTAATTAAATAATGCAATTAAACTCTCATTGGACCCCTTTGTCTTCTGGCCAATAGGAAGCAGGCAAGCCATTGGGCTCCTGAATGCTCATTGGACCCCTTGGGAGACTGTCCAATAGTCTTCTAGAGAGCTTAATTCCTTTGTTTCTTTTATCAAACGTTTTAAAATGAATTAAACTAAATGTACTCTAGCCTAATTCTCATTGGTCCACCTCTATGGCCATCCAATAGGATTTGAGTGCACCTTGGGAACAATTGGGCTAGGGAGCCGACATGTGTCCCCTATTCCCGTTGTGTAAAGGTCTTGCAACAGAGAGAGTGTGTGTGTTTCTCTCTCATCCCCTACTAAAAGGGCTCGCCCCCTTCTATGTAGGGATCTAGGAAGACTTTGTGTACACTTACAAAGCATCCAATTTCCCTAAGGTTTGACCATTGGACTTACCCTTTGAAATTTGGAACCTTAGCATTTTGAAAGTCTTAATGGGTTGAACCTTAGGTCTTTGAAGCTCATTGCTTGCACATTGATCTTTTGTAGATGACCCCCTCCTTGGATACCTATTTCTCCTCCTTTGGATCCCTACTGTGGCCGATCTGCCAGCTTAACCAATATTCTAGCCTTTTCTCCCCTGGTTATTCCCCATATTAAATGATCAGTTTAACATGATAAAATCATTTAGGAGAATTAGATATTAGATATTATGACATGAGTGTTACCATGCACCGAGCGATTTTTTCCAAGCAAGGACAAATCGAGCAAGTGTTTGGACACGATATAGTAAATTTTATCGTCAATAGATTATTTATCATTTGTTATATATTCATGCACCACAACAAAAAGGGTTATCGATGAATAGACTACCTCCTAAATTCCAAAACATCAAAGTTTACTTTTAAGAAAATAGACACAATATTTGAAAATATTATCTTCTCTCTTAGGCTCGCTTGGGCTTCACATGTTTGAGCATAAAGTAAGATTGATAGAATAATAAGAGCTCTAGCCCTATACTTAATGTTCAAGTCATCGTAAGTTTCTTTTTGTAAGGTCATTTGTAGTGCTCCTATGTCTAGTACTTTGGTTCTTGATTGTCATTTTTTATACTTGAGAGCATGTGCATCCTTCCTCATCTTTGACGCATCAATTTGATAGCAATTTATTGCACCTCATTAGTTCATTTATACACCAATCATCTTTTCCATGTCGTCTTGTCCTATCTATACTCTACAAGGCTGTGATCTTCATACAAAGACACCCTTCTTACACGACACATCACTGACAAACACCATAACTAATTATGAAAGGCTTCTTTTGTTACAATAAAATCATGTTTTTCCTCAATTGACCAATATAGGAATTTTTTAATCAATTTACAAAAACAACAACAAAAATTTATAGAGTTATATGCCTAGAATTTTTTAGAAAGGCATCGTCCTAGGTGTTTGGGAAAAATGTGTCTCAGGTTAATATCATGTCCTTTTCGATTTCAAAAATGCCCGTTGACTCTCCCTCTCCCTCTTATTTTTATAAAATGCCAGGCACCCCACACGGTGCATGAAATAATTCTCTCTCTCTCTCTCTCTCTCTCTCTCTCTCTCTCTCTCTCTCTCTCGATAAAGAAAAAACTAATCCGTTACTCTAATTCAAGACAAACATCACAAAATAAGACGTCTCATGTCTTGCTGGGTATTCAATATTAACAAACCAGATACAAATCTTTGCTTACACAGAAGGCAAAAAGTAGTTTAGCCTTGATAAAAGGTGGTCCCCCAAACAAGAAATTACCCATAGCACACACACACACACACACACACACACACACACACACACACACACACACACACACACACACACTATGTTACAACTTCCTTTTGAATCACCGACCACGGTCAATGTTGAGGCGGCTTTGATAGAATCATGAGACATGATGATTACATGCATTACTTATTTGTCAAACCATTTTTTTTTTGCCAACAGTCACTTTAGAAGTCAGCAACAGCTTGTGAATTACAAAGGGCCACATACTGAAACCTCACCATCAATCCTTTGCTCACACAAAGACACCTCACACAGTACCCGATGAGCACAATTATGACGAGGGCTAGCATACCTCACAAATATCGGATCAATGCAATTATGACAAGGGCTAGTATCACAATCAAAAGAACCATCAAGATGAGGGACATCACTCAACACCCACTGCTTGTCTTCTGCCCCAGTATGCCTAGCCTCCTCTGCATAGCGTTCAGTTGTGTATTTGTTCTGTCTGTGTTGTCATCTAAATTATCCAAAAGCTTTGTGTGCAAATCCAGCGTTTTATTTACAGCCAAGGCAATGTTTTTTGTGCTTGTCACTATCTCTTCATGATTCAAAAGGTCATCATCTTGCTCCCGCATGATCTATCAGACTGTCATTGAAGCCGAGCAATTCCATAGTTATCTAAGCTTGTTGTTCTATTGTTCTCTTTAGGTTCCACTCTCCCATCCTGACCCAATAGATTAATCTTGTTAGAAGCTTGGGAGGAATTTAGGCTCTTTGACATCTGATTCATCCTAGAATGAAGACTTAGAAATCTATCTTGTTGTTTGCTTAAGTCCTTTTCATTCAAAGATTTGGTGAGGGAAGGATTGCTCAAGAGGGACTGAAGGCTGTCAAGGTGGGCACCAAGCATGGTGATATTCCGTCTGCAATCAAGAAACAACAAGCAATCATATACGATCAGAGTGCCATTGAGCACATGGACAACTTTAAGGGATCCATTAGTAAGTGAGGCAATTTTGGATTCACAGACAACCACAACACAAAGTTTCAAAAGAACAAACATGCAATATCACTAAGAGATGACTGAGTGAGCATAGGAGGTCAAAGAGAGAGCAATGTATTACTAGCTTGTGGCAAAAACGAGGCAGGAATTGTTAGCAGCACGGGACCCACTGCCAACGGGGGCTTTGGAGTTGCGCTCTGGAATGCAGGCTGCTATATCCTCTGCAAGCCAGACTGCATCTTCAAACTCTTGGATCCATGAATCTTTCTGTGCCATCATATATGACCCTACAATGACATGCAAAGGAAAAGCGGTCCCAAGTTCATGCGGGAACGAAGGGCGGGGGCACCTTCAAAACGCGTTCACAGTCCCTCACATCACGCCAATGTCAAGCAGAAAAAACAATATGCACGCTCTCGCTCTCTCTCTCTCTCTCTCTCTCTCTCTCTCTATCTCTCTCTCCTTCCTCTGCAGCCCGCCACCTCTAGCTGTTAGAAAATAAGACGTAGCTAAATAGATTTTTGAGTAGATTACTTAATGGAGAGAGATAGATTTCACACACAAGAGATTATAGAGTAGAGAGAGAGAGAGAGAGAGAGAGAGAGAGAGAGAGAGTACACACGATATACGTGGTTCACCCAATGTGGGCTACGTCCACGGGAAAGCAACCACTCAATGGCTTTAGCACTTCAAAAGAAGATGTAGTTTACAAAGGGATTAAACCCTTGATAGAGCTCCCGCCTTGCTTCACTCTCACCACCTCACACTCACCTTGTTGCATCAACTTCACACTATGAAATGTGTGTAGAAATGGCCTCCTTTTATAGGCCAAAAGGGCTGCCCTCTCTTATGAGAGGCAGCCATGTGTAGCCGCCCTTGTGTGCGAATAAGTCCGAATCGGACCCTCCAATCAGCCCATGTGTGGCCGCCCTTGAGAAGACAAGTCCGCTTTTGAATTTGGCCACTGGCCACTGACTTCCGCCAACCGACCACCGGCCAACCGACCGGTTGTTTTCCGACCACTTTCCGACCGCCGTCCGGCCATAATATTCCGGCGTAAAAAAAAAAGTCCGTGAAAAAATATTCCTCTAAAGTTGCCCCTGATTCTTGTCCGTGAAAATTTTGGTTTCCGGTGAGTGATTTTCCTTCACGCACGATGGCTTCTCCTCATAATGGGGGCCTTACAAATGTGCGCTTTTACCACAGAAATTTACAAGGGTAAATTAGGCTCCATACTTAACAATCTCCCACTTGGAGACCGATCTCCAAACAAAACCTGTGACTGCTTTCCATTCTGGCTTCTTATCCTTGAATGCCGATTGAAGATGAGCAAAAGCTCAACTTGTCCTTGTTGACCACCTTTGTAAACATGTCTGCAGGATTTTCACTTGTGTGCACCTTTCCTAGCTTTAGCTGTCCCTCTTTCAAAACAGTGCGTATGAAGTGATATCTCACCTCAATGTGCTTTGTCCTTGAATGAAAGCCTGAGTTCTTTGCAAGATGGATAGCGCTTTGGCTATCACTGTACAAGACACAATTGTCTTGTTTGAATCCAAGCTCTTCTAAGAATCTGTGAAGCCACAGAATTTCTTTGCTTGCCTCCGTCATTGCTACATACTCTACTTCTGTGGTAGAAAGTGAAACCACTTTCTGCAGCTTTGAAGCCCAGCTTACTGCTGTGCCTCCAATCGTGAACACATAGCCAGTAGTGCTCCTTCGAGTATCTTTGTCACCTGCCATATCTGCATCAGCATACCCTTCTAGAAAAATATCAGTTCCTCCAAAATAGAAAGCATTTGTTGTTCTCCCTTTTAGATACCTAAGTATCCACTTCACAGCTTGCCAATGCTCTTTACCTGGGTTGTCCATGAACCTACTCACAACTCCCACTACATGTGCAATGTCTGGCCTTGTCCAGACCATAGCATACATTAGAGAACCTACCGCTGCAGCATATGGAACTTTAGACATATAGGCTATCTCCTCTTGTGTCTTTGGACACATATCCTTCGTTAGTTTAAAATGACCAGCCAAAGGTGTAGAAACTGGTTTTGCATTTTTCATTGCAAACCTTTCTAGTAGCTTCTTGATGTAATCTGCTTGAGATAGCTTTATTGTTTTCTTCGTCCTGTCCCTTGATATTTTCATACCAAGTATCCTCTTTGCAGCACCTAAATCTTTCATTGAAAAAGATTTGGACAGCTCCTCTTTTAGGTCTTTGATGTCCTGCATGTTAGCACTTGCAATCAACATGTCATCAACATACAACATTAGGATGATGAATTTCCCATCTCCCAAATTCTTCGTGTAGACGCAGTGATCCGAGTTGCATCTTGTGAATCCATGATCCAACATCCATCAATCAAACTTCAAGTACCATTGTCTTGATGCTTGCTTTAAACCATACAAGCTCTTCTTTAATCTGCAAACCATTTTCTCCTTACCTTTTACTTCATACCCCTTTGGTTGAAGCATGTAGATTTCCTCCTCTAAGTCACCGTGAGGAAATGCCGTATATTACATCCATTTGCTCGAGATTTAGATCATGAGCAGCCACAAGGCTTAAGACAAGCCTAATTGAGTTCATTTTTACAACAGGAGAAAATATTTCATTGAAGTCAATACCTTTCTTTTGAGAAAAACCTTTTACCACAAGCCTAGACTGGTACCTTTTCTTCCCACCTTCTTCTTCCTTCAGCTTGTACACCCATTTGTTTTGAAGTGCCCGCTTACCTTTAGGCAACTCAACGACCTCCCATGTTTGGTTGCGATGTAGTGAGTCCATCTCCACTTGCATGCTCTTCGTCCATTCTTCTTTGAATTCATGTTGCATAGCTTCTTCGTATGATTCCGGCTCTCCAGAATCTGAGATCAAGAGATGGTTGAAGGAAGGAACAAACCTTTCTGGAGGTCTACTTGCTCTTGTAGATCTTCGGGGAATAGGTTGAGGCTCCTCATTTGGTTGACGTTGTTGCACATTGTCACCGTTTGCAGTCCTTGAGTCTTCACCGTCCTCAAGCTCCATGTACTCATCACCTGTTTCTTTTGTTTGTTTTCTTTCCAAGTAATCTTTGTACATATTTTGTTCGTTAAAAATTACATCTCTACTCCTTAAGATTTTACCATCTTCAGGATTCCATAGGCGATACCCAAAGTCACCTTCTCCATAGCCAATGAAGAAACACTTTTTGGACTTTGCATCTAGCTTTGATCTTAGGTTTCTATCTATGTGCATGAAAACCTCACATCCAAACACTTTGAGAAATGCATAATTCACCGATTTACCTGTCCATGCCTCTTCTGGAACTCCCCCATCCAATGCCGTTGAGGGTGACCGATTGATTAAGTACACAGACGTACTTACAGCTTCCGCCCAAAGCTCAAGCGGTAGGCCTGCATGTAGCCGCATGCTTCATGCTCGTTCCATGATTGTCCTGTTCATCCTTTCCGAAATCCCATTTTGTTGAGGTGTCCTTGGGGTTGTCCTTTGCCTCCGAATGCCATTGCTAGCACAAAAGCTTTCAAAAGCTTGGCTGCAATATTCGCCTCCATTGTCGGATCTGAGGGATTTAACCTTGGTACCTGTTTCATTTTCCACAAAGGCTTTCCACCTTTGAAATATGGAAAATACATCAGATTTATTCTTCATGACATAAACCCATGTTTTTCTACTCGCATCGTCTATGAATGTTACATAGTACAATGAGCCACCAAGTGATGGTGTACTTGCAGGACCCCAAACATCAGAATGAACCAACTCAAGTTTTTTATTTTTTCTTTCATTTCCTGATTTTTGAAATTTTACCCTCTTTTGTTTACCATAAACACAATCTTGACAGAACTCTAAGTCCACTTCTTTCAAACCTGGTAGAAGCTTCTTTGTTTGAAGGATTTGCATTCCTTTGGCACTCATATGCCCAAGTCGGTAGTGCCACACCGCACTGTCAACTTCTGTAGTTGCTGCACAAGCTGAAGGTTGCGTGCTAACAGTACACTAGTAAAGTGTACCGACTTTTTCTCCCTTGGCAACCACCAAAGATCCCTTTGAGATCTTCCACCGTTTGTTTCCGAATGCAATGTTGTGACCTTCATCGTCCGATTGTCCTGTAGAGATCAAATTTTTGCGAAGAGAAGGAACATGCCTAACATCTTTAAGCTTCCATTCATTTCCGTTAGCAGTTTTGACAGAAACTGTACCTTTGTCGACAATCTCACAAGCTTCATCATCTCCCAAGTATACATACCCAAAACTACCTTTGGTGTAGTCTTGGAAATGTTGCTTGTGTGGTGTCGCATGGAATGAAGCCCCGGAATCTACTATCCAGGAATTAGACACATTGTCCAATGAGAGAATTAGAGCATCTTGCTCTACTTTACCTGCCACATTGGCCTCCGATGTTGGCTTGTTGTCTTGAGACTCAGTCTCCTTCTTCTTCTTGGACCAGCAATCCTTCTTGACGTGGCCCTTCTTGCCGCAGTTCCAACATTCAAGAACTGACTTTGTACGTGACTTGCTCCACCTTGAGCGATCACGACCCTTTTGGTTTTTGAACCTCTCCTTAGGCCTTCCTCTTGTTTCCACTGATAGTGCAGCACTTGATGATTCTCCTGTGCTTCTCCTTCGCATTTCCTTGCTTAGGAGAACACCCACAACATCATCAAACTTAAGAGTATTTGTGCCAGAGATAGAATTACTTACAGCCATCACAAGGCTGTCCCAACTATCCGGTAGAGATGATAGTATAAGGAGAGCTCGCACTTCGTCATCGAAATTGATTTTCAATGATCGAAGTTGACTTATGTTTGTGTTAAAGTCATTTAGGTGTTCTGCAACTGAACCATTCTCTGCCATCTTTAGATTGAACAAGCGCTTCATAAGAAATACCTTATTGGATGCCGATGGTTTCTCGTAGAAGTTGTCAAGTGTCTTCATCAAGTCCTCCGTGGTCTTCATCTCTGAAACATTGAAGGCCACCATTGACGCCAAGCTTAACCGGATTGTTCCCAGTGCCTTTACATCAAGGACAATCCATGCTTCATCTGCCATTGTTGTGGGCTTCTTCGCAAGAACGCCTAGTGGCAAATAGAGGTCCTTCTGGTAGACATAGTCTTCAATCTGCATCTTCCAATGTTGGTAGTTTTTGCCGTTGAACTTCTCAATCTTGAGCTTCCCTTCCTCCGCCATAACTCCCACTCAATTCAAGGAATCCTTTCCTTGAGATAATTTAGCTACGAGCAAACCTTGCTCTGATACCAGTTGTTAGGAAATAAGACGTAGCTAAATAGATAATTGAGTAGATTACTTAATGGAGAGAGACAGATTTATATACACGAGATTATAGAGTAGAGAGAGAGAGAGAGAGTACACACGATATACGTGGTTCACCCAATGTGGGCTACGTCCACGGGAAAGCAACCACTCAATGGCTTTAGTACTTCAAAACAAGAAGTAGTTTACAAAGGGATTATACCCTTAATGGAGCTCCCGCCTTGCTTCACTCTCACCACCTCACACTCACCTTGTTGCATCAACTTCACACTATGAAATGTGTGTAGAAATGGCTTCCTTTTATAGGCCAAAAGGGCTGCCCTCTCTTATGAGAGGCAGCCATGTGTAGCCGCCCTTGTGTGCGAATAAGTCCAAATCGGACCCTCCAATCAGCCCATGTGTGGCCGCCCTTGAGAAGACAAGTCCGCTTTTGAATTCGGCCACCGGCCACTGGCCATTGACTTCTGACCACCGGCCATCGGCCATTGACTACCGGCCACCGCCCAACCGACCGGTTGTTTTCTGACCACTTTCCGGCCGCCGTCCGGCCATAATATTCCGGCGTTAAAAAAAAAGTCTCAGCGGCCTCCGCCCCCGAGGCCTCTAAAGTTGCCCCTGATTCTTGTCCGTGAAAATTTTGGTTTTCGGTCAGTAATTTTCCTTCACGCACGATGGCTTCTCCTCATAATGGGGGCCTTACAAATGTGCGCTTTTACCACAGAAATTTACAAGGGTAAATCAGGCTCCATACTTAACACTAGCGGCCTCCTTCAGGCGTCCCTTTTCACCTTTCCATGCGAGGCTCGGCCCTCTAAGTTCTGCAGACCCGCCTCGTCTAGGCAACCTCTGTAGGCAGCCCCTGCTCGGCCAACTCTGGCTCCACGACTCGGTCCTGCTCAGGATAATTAAACGAAGAGAGAGAGAGAGTTTTACAGCAGAGAGGGTCAGAGAGAATATGGGGGTTTGGTCTCTCAGTTTTAAAAAAAAAACTCTCTGAAAGAGCGCGCGCCGGCGCGCGCTCTTTCAGAGAGTTTTTTTTTAAAAACTGAGAGAGAGAGAGAGAGAGAGAGAGAGAGAGAGAGAGAGAGAGAGAGAGAGAGAGAGAGAGAGAGAGAGAGAGAGTCATTGTGCGAGAGTTAGCAACTGAGAGCGAGGCGTTTCTGCTGTGTGAGGGGGTTATCATTGTTGTTGTGTACTGAGGGGGTGTAGAAATGGAGCAAGGTCTACCTCGGACAGTGATCGAATGTCCAGGCTGAAAATCCTCTTTCCAGCTATAGCCTGGGAGATATCTCCACCGCAAGCGATCATATGTGCAATGCCCTCCACAATGGCAGTCTTTCCCACGCTAGCCTCGCCCACAAGGCATGGATTGTTCTTAGTCCGTCGGCCGAGAATTTGGATTGCGCGCTCGATTTGAGATTGTCTACCAATGACAGGGTCGATCATACCTTGTCTTGCGAGCTTTGTGAGGTCAGTAGCAAAAGCACGCAAATAAGACATGAAAATTGCGTCTTTTATTGCTACATCGATGCTGGCGGGAGTGATGGTGATACCCTCAGGCGGGAATATAGCGATGCCTTTCTTCCGCCTAAAATATCCATTGCGAGTGTTTGCAGTGGTACCGCGATCGAGCATGTCAAGTGCTTCAATATCTTCGTATAGGGCCATCATTTGGATCACTTCACTTCTGACACGAATATAATCAACTCCAAGTGTGTCTAACACAGAGACGGCAACGCTACATTCCCTTTCTCTAAGTAGTCCCAGCAGCAAGTGCTTGGGGCCAACAAACCGATAACCCAAACACCTTGCTTCAAAGCAAGAAAGCTTCTCCACGACGTGCTGTGCTTCCAGACTTAGCTTGATCTAAGGAAATAACTCTTCGTCTATTAATGGACCTGCATCCGGCAGGATCGTCGACCGGCGCTTGTGTTGTGCTAGTGTAGTTAATGCAGTCCTTGGTGATGGCGCGCAGGGCTTGCAAGTGAACGGAATTGGAGGTGAGAGCGATGGCGGGGATAGAGGAGGCATCATGCAAGAGAGCGATCAAGAGATGGTGGGAGCCCATGCACCTACTTCATTGTGTGCTCGTCCACCACTAGCTGCTTACACAACGTCATTAGTAAGCCTTAAAATTCTCTATTGGTCCCCATTCTCATCCGCTTTGTACCAAATCTGCACTACCCAATTTACTGCAAAATGTGGGATCTAAGAATGCCCCAAATCAATCCGCGGACTGATTGAAGGGGTTTTTTCTTAAATGATTATAATATAAGGCCCCCACCACACACACTAAGATGGAAATTTTTGATTCAAAGCTGTGACGTCCATGGCTCCGTCGGTGGCTCGACCCCTTGCCCATTCCGGAGGGTCATTGGACACAACCAAACTCAAGGGTGTAAGCGTGCTTGAGCCGAAGAATTGGGGCCTCCATGCCTACTAGCTGAATCCAAATGTCGCAAATCCTCTACCGTCAAATGCCCTACGCAAATATTGTGGATGTCCTTCAGGTCCTCAAATTCCTTGCAGATGCCATCCCTCAAATCTTCATTTGGAAAGATTCAATGGAGTTTATAAAAAATTGATTAGCTACAAAGTAGTGCTTGAATATATGGAGATGGAAAATTATTTTGTCGACCAGACGGTACCATTTCTCAAAATTTTGGTTTACCTGGATGGAGCTTTAAGTTTTGATTGTTGTGTGTGTGTGTGTGTGTGTAAGAGAGAGAGAGAGAGAGAGAGAGAGAGAGAGAGAGAGAGAGAGAGAGAGAGAGAAGAAGAAGAAGAAGAAGAAGAGAGTTCTAACATCAGAGTGAGTCTACTTTTGATAGATAGATTTTATTATCGTCCTCGGAGGTCAAATATGACCTATGGGACCAAAGTTACATGTGATGTAGTATGTGTTTGAGTGATGAGTGACTCTCGATGCTCCAAAATTGTGGTGATGAGAGTCGCAATGGAGAGCCCACACTGTGGCTAGGAGAGGAAAGTGTGTAGGTCTAAGTCATTGCTGCAAATGTGAGAGAATAAAGTTCGGATGTGACCAAAAGCTGAGCACTCTGGTACTCAGACTCTCGAACTTGCAATGAGCATAATTTGTGCACAATTGATTTGACTCTTCTCCATTGCCCCAACACCCTATCTCGCATCGAAGGGAATGTGTGTGTGTGTGTGTGTGTGTGTGTGTGTGTGTGAGAGAGAGAGAGAGAGAGAGAGAGAGAGAGAGAGAGAGATTCCTTTCTCGTTCTCAAAGGTCAAATACAGCCTTTAGGACCAAAATTTTAAAAATTATCATGTGAGTGTAGTGCATATTATTTGTGACTCTCAATGCTTGTGAAAGAGAGAGGGAGAGGGAGGGGGAGAGAGAGATATACATGGAATGTGTACACCTATAAGAAAATTTGGTTTTTCTTGCATACATGCAGATGCCTCTAGATGTAGAGAAATATTAATAAGAAAATTTTATATTGTTTACTAACTTTATGAAATTTCACATGAAATTAAGTATTGTCATAATGTATCAAGAGTTGACAATGATATGTATGCTCTCCTCTTTGATTGGCTTATTTTTCTCGATTTTTGGTTCACTCGACAAATCTTGCTCGGTCTTTGGAATTCCTCTTATGACATTACCTCTCTCTTGAAATCATAGTCGTCCTCGACTATGGGGTAGAGAAGATAAAGCCTATTCATTAGTCCTTTTCTAGCGCGTAGAGGATCCCTATCTTACCATACGACATTGTTCCATAATGGATGACTAATCCATTTGGCGCTTGAGAGCGTAAGCTGCCGCAAGCATGTCTCCGCATTAGTCCTATCAATCTTTCATAGTAGAGTGACAAGCTCTACTTAATGTTTGGGAGACATCGTCTCTGCAAATCTGATCCTAAGCATGCATACTACTTAACATTTGTGCACAATAAAGAAAAAGAGAGTCTTATAGGATAAAAAATTTGTTTATTTCAAACATTTGTACATTTGCTTACTCTAAGGACGCATTGTAAGCATTGACAGGTTTAGGTTATCCTTTAATTGTATGCCTTGCATCCATCTAGCATCTTCAAAAGGATAGTTTTTAAACTTAATAAGATACCGTCGGATAATCTTACCGCCTCTCAATACCTTGTCTTCATGGTCGGAGAATGGACTCGGGTTGCATCACCTCTTCTTGGTCCTCAATCTCCAGTGGGTCTTCAATAGTTGGTTCTTGAGGCGGCTCTCCTTTGTAAGGCTTTAGTAGCCTCACATGAAAAGCATTGTGTATGAACCAATGACTAGGCAACTTGAGTTGATAGGCCATGTCATTGATTGGTCTAAGAATCTGGAAGGGACCATAGTACCTTTTTGCTAACTTAGCATAGTACATTTGGTGTCCCATAGAATTCTTGCCCGTCGTGTGCCTTAATCGAGCCTTGGGATATTTAAGCAAGGCCCAATGATTTTCATTAAAGGCTTGGGCTCTTCTGTGCTTATCAACAGCAGCCTTTTGCCTTTGCTGTGAGATAGAGATAGCATCCTTAATCTTTTGGCAAGATTCTTGTAGGTCTCGGCTATGCTCATCTGCATCAAAGATCTTCCGGTGTACCTTAAGTAGCGGGGGACTTTTATATCTTCCATCAATGACCTCGAAAGGTGATTTTTCCGTGGAAGTATGTACAGTGTTATTGTAAGCATACTCCACTAAGGGTAAGTACTTCTCCCATTGGGACCTTTGATCGACTTCCGTTAAGTAGGTTTTTAGTAGATCAAGAATTGTTAGGTTAGATATTTCACTTTGGCCATCCGTTTGCGGGTGATAGGCCAAAGAGAAGTTTAGCCTTGTCCCTAAATTCTCAAAGAGACACTTCCAGAAATTACTGGTCATTCTAGGATCTCTATCCGACACTATGGACATTGGCAAGCCATGGTACTTGAAGATTGTGATATGAAGAGGGTTTCCATTTGATGGGCTTTGATAGTCTTTTTGACAGGTATAAAATGAGCTTGTTTGCTGACCCTGTCTATTATCATCCATATTCCCAAATTCCCATGGATAGACTTAGGCAATCCAAAGATAAAATCCATGGATATGCTCTCCCATGGTGAATTAGGGATTGGCAAAGGTTGAAGCAATCCAGGTTGCTTCCCTCTATCAAACTTCGTCTTTTGGCATACCACACATTTAGAAACATACTCTTGTATGTTTGCTTTCATGGCAGGCCAATAGAAATATATTTCAATCCCTTTTAGGGTAGATTGAATCCCTCTATGCCCCGCATAAGGAGGAGCATAAGATTCATACATTACTTTCTCACGTAGTGAGTTAGTAACGCATAGTCTATTGCCATAGAGAAGATAACCATCTGTAAAGTAAATGGTTCCTCTTTCTTCCCTAATGCCAGGGCTGAAGTCACATCTCTAAAATCGGGATCTATAGCGTACTCATCGATCATAGAAGATAGATCATTGTGAGTTGCTATGAAAACCGGATTCACTCTCGGCCATCTTGAGAGTGCATTGACTACTTGATTATGCTTGTCAGCAATGTGAGCAATATGAAAATGAAATTGCAAAAGGAAATTTGCCCACCTCAGTTTTTTGTCGGAGAGCTTGGTCTACGTCATGAAGTACTTAAGGCTTTGGTGATCCGTCCACAGAGCAGGATGGAAGGAGTCCCCAATAAATAGTGCTTGCACGAGTCTAAGGCATGTAGAACTGTGAGGAGTTCCTTTTCATATATGCCTAGAGCTTGTTCAACAGGGTTGAGCCTTCGACTTTCATAGGTTATGGCGTGCCCTTCTTGGAGCAAAACAGCTCCAAGGCAATCACCACAGTGTCACATTGGACCTCAAATGGCTTTGAGAGATCCGGCAGTGTAAGCGGAGGTTGAGAGATAAGCGTCTCTTTAAGCTTTTCGAAAGCATTGTTCTCCTTGGCAGACCATATATACCTTATGTTTTTCTTTGTTAGGTCATGTAATGGTCCCGCGATTTGTGAGAACTTTTCTATGAAGCATCTATAGTATGCACACATACCTATAAAGCTTCTTAGTTCACGAAGATTCCTTGGATTAGGCCATCCTTTTATTACCTCTAGCTTTGATGGATCCATTTGGATGCCATCTTGAGAGATAATGTGACCTAAATATTGAATCTCTTGTAAGAAAAACTCACTTTTCTTTCGGTTAATATAAAGTTTATTCTCTTGTAAGACTTGAAATATTACGTGGAGGTGTTGCTTGTGTTTGTATAGTGAATTAGATCAAAGAACACTCCAATAAAGGTTTGGTGAGGCCTGAATAGCTTCTCCATCAAGTGGTTGAATGTGGCTCGTGCATTGGTCAAGCCAAAAGGCATGACAATCTATTCGTAAAGACCAAACGTAGTGCAAAATGCGGTCTTTACAATGTCTTGATCAACTATCCTTATTTGATGGTAGCCACTTTTTAGGTCAATCCTACTGAAGTAGGTCGACCCTTGCAGCTTATCAAACAGGTCTTCTACCCGTGGAACGGGAAACCTATTTTTGATAGTGATCCTATTTAGTGCTCTATAGTCGACACACATACGGTATGTGCCGTCTTTCTTTTGCACTAATAACACGGGTGAGCAAAATGGAGATGAGCTAGGCCTGACCATGCCCTTCTCAACTAACTCATGCACTTGCCGCATAATCTCCTCTTATTGAGCTTGAGAAACTCTATAAGGAGGTTTATTAGGCGGTGAACTTCCTGGAAGAAGTTCAATTGCATGGTCATCATTGTTTTGTTTAGGAGGTAATTCACAAGGGATGTTGTCAATAAAAACATCTTGAAATCCCTTGAGAAAATTGGATAACTCTAGTTCCTTGTGATTATTTATATGTTCTTTTGCTAAAGCATTAGGTTCATTTTGAGAATCTTTAACAAAAATCATGTACATGGAAATAGAGCTCTTTATTGACTTATTGAAAGCGTGCGTATGTACAATGGTTATGGTGTTACCCTACTCTTTGGCATCTATGTAGATATATTTCTCCTGAAACTAAAGTAGTTTTTCCTTTCAGGGAATTTAACATTGGCACAACCAAGCGATCAAACCATGGTGCCCCTAGGATTACATCTTCGTGCTTGAGAGGAGAGATAAAGAAGTCCTCTTTGTCCACATAGCTTGGGACATGGAGCCTCAATTTCCCGATTAAGGGAGTGACTGAAGCTTCTTGCCCCTTGAAAGCACCATCTCATAGGCTTGGATGCCTAACTTGGTGGCCAACTTTGTGGATATGAGATTGTGAGTGGAACCAGGGTCAAAGATAATAGAAGCATCATGTTCTCATACGTTTTCCAAAGCATGGCATAGAGGAGATCCTTTGTGGGGTGAGCTTCCTCTTCTTGGATTTCGACCAAGGTAGCTCTAGGAGGCTCATGGTGGGTGTTCTTTTGGGGGCAAGCACGGTACGCATGCCCTCGCTCGCCGCATTTGAAACAATGGTTTTCCTTGCAATAATGCTCAAGCTCTTCAGGAGAGAGTTTGTTTTTGCCTTTGTAAACTCCCTTCTCCTTAGCTTTGTTCTTATTGGAATTGCCCTTAGGAGACTTTTGGACATTGTCCTTCCCCTTAGGCTCATTGGAACCCTTGTTTTCCGTGGGCTTAAGATTTCTCTTAGCCCCTGTTTGGAAATTGATTCGTGAGGCCACCATGGTATGGTGTATGACCCTAGATATGGTGTGTGGTCTTTGTGAGTTGACATACTCCGCCATATCTTCAGTTAAGCCCGCACAAAATTGTTGTTTTTGCTCTCCAAAATCCATCTTTTTGAAGACAATATCTTTGAGATGTAACTTCCAAAACTTGTCTACATATTTATGAATAGATTCGTAAGGAGAGAGCTTCAAGCTTTGCCATTTGGTGAGTACTTTGTCTTTGGCATCGATAGCCAAAAACTGCTTCATGATGGAAGCTCTTAAAGCTTTCCATGTTCGTGGGGCTTCCGTAGGCTAGACCACCATTGCCTGGCGGACTTTTGAAAATGCATAGCTGTTGGAATTAGGGTTGTAGAGAAACACACACAGCTTGGAGAAGAGGAAGGAAGCTCAACACACACAATAGAGAGTGTGTTACTTAGTGTGCAATGGAAAGATAGATAGCCCTAGAGTGATGGGCGTATATACAATGCACGAGGGAAAAAACCTCCTAAAGAGGGAAAAAATGCCCCGGTGGTCCTAGTGTGTTCACACACATCACTACCACATGTATATGGTAACAAATCCCCCCTGGAGTGATGCAGTGAACGAGAGCTAGCACATGAGTAAAGGGAAGTGCCATGCCCTGAGGACAGGATCAGTCCACAAAGGGGAGTAAGCCCAAAGCTTTGCGGAAAGCTTCAAGCTTCTCATGAGACAATGCCTTTGTGAAGAGATCTGCAAGGTTGTCCTGTGTTGGCACATAAGCCAAGCTGATCTCTCCTGCTGAGAGCCTCTCCCTGACATAGTGGTAATGCACCTCAATGTGCTTTGTGCGAGCATGAAAAACTGGGTTCCTCGCAACTTCCAATGCGCTCTGACTGTCAATGTAGATAGTGTTGGCAGTGTCCTGTCCAACACCCAAATCAGCCATAAGGCGTCTGAGCCATACACACTCAACCGTAGCTGTGAAGACTGCCCTGTACTCAGCGTCACAACTCGAAGTGGCCACAATAGGTTGCTTCTTGCTCAACCATGATATACATGAACTGCCAAGCATGAAACAAAAACCACTTGTGGACACTCGCGTGTCAAAACAACCAGCCCAATCTGAGTCCGAAAAAGCATGTAAGTCTGGCGGCAATGATCCCCCCTTGGGATAAAACAAGCCAAGATGTAAAGTGCCACTAAGGTAGTGGAAAATCCTCTTGACAGCCTGCCAATGCTTAGACCCTAGGCTATGCATAAATCTGCTGATCTGTGAGACTGCAAATTGAATATCCGGCCTCGTGTTGCATACATAAATGAGGCAGCCAACAGCAGTTTGGTAAAGAGTGACATCAACAGGATCGCCAGCATCATGTAGACTCAACTTCAAACCTATTTCCATGGGAGTGGCAATAGGTTTGCAATCCTCAAGTCCAAGCTTACATAGCAATGTCTCTATGTAACTTTTTTGACACAAGGCAATACCACCATCACACTGCTTAAACTGTATACCCAAATAATGATGCAACAGCCCCAAATCTTTCATCTTGAAAGTAGCATTCAAATGAGCCTTAAATTCAGCAATGTGTCTCTCATTTGGTCCAGTGATCAACAAATCATCAACATAAAGAACCACAATGAGAAGTACAACACCCTCACGCTTTACATACAATGTGCTTTCTGTTGGACTGTTACGAAAGCCTTGTTTGACCAAATGAGTGTCTGCTTTCTCATACCAAGCACGAGGAGCTTGCTTCAACCCATACAAAGCCTTGTTACATTTGCACACTTTGTCCTCTTGTCCTTTTATGACAAAACCGTGAGGCTGCGTTACATAAACTTCCTCAAATATGTCACCATTCAAGAAAGTAGTAACAATGTCTGATTGATGTACATCCCAAACAAAATGAGTTGCCAATGCACATAGAAAACGCACACTAGTCATACGACAAGTGGGAGCAAAAGTCTTTTCATAATCTATGCCTTTTTGTTGTGCATAACCCTTTGCAACAAATCGAGCCTTATGGCGATCGATCTCACCATCCGGCTTGCGTTTCAACTTGTAAACCCACTTCGTACCAATGGCCTTTTTGCCAGGAGGCAAATCACATAAAGTCCATGTGTCATTTTCTGTAAGTGCATCATATTCTGATTGCATGGCAGCCATCCAATTTTCTGAATTTTGTGCTTCATCAAAAGTCAAAGGCTCCTCAACATCATGTAAGCTAGACACAGCCAAAGCATAACAATTTGATGCATAAGATGCATGGCGAGAGCCTGAATGAGTACGACTAGACAAAGGTGCATCCAATTTACTGTCACGCAAAGTGTGCACCAGCCATTTTGGCATACCTCTAGCCTGCTCATTTTGAGCCCTTTCCTCATCAAGTACATCATGTACATCTGCATCAGTAATAGGCTGATCTAAAACATTTTCAGAAACCCCCATAGGTTGTACATTTGCCTCATTGGAACTTACATTCGTATTTCCACCATTGAAAAGAGGCAACAAAGTGTCATAAATGTCCTGTGAGCTTACATTACTGTCTCTAGTACATGACAACAAGGGCTGAACAGAATCTTCCACAAACACTACATCCCGTGAAACCAAAATACGTTTTGTTTGTGGATGATACAACCTGTAACCTTTGCTTTCAGCAGTATTACCAACAAAAATACATTTGACAGCCTTATCATCCAATTTTCTGTGCTGCACTTGTGGCACCAAAGCATATGCCAAACAACCAAAAACACGCATGTGCTCAATAGAAGGTTTTCTATCATGCCATGCTTCATATGGAGTAATAGACTGCAAAGCTTTCATAGGACACCTGTTAAGTACATAAGTGGCACACATAATGGCCTCAAGCCAAAAAGAATGCGGAAAAGCTTGACTTTTGACCATACATCGTGCCATTTCCGTCAGTGACCCGTTTTTTCTCTCAGCAACACCATTTTGCTGAGGTGTATAAGGCACTGTACATTGGTGTTTTATCCCACGACTAGCCAGAAATGCATTAAATTCATGAGACATATACTCCCCCCCTCGATCGGAACGGAGTGTGCCCATAGTACATTTCGAGACATTTTTAGCCATAGCCAGAAATTGTTTGAAGCACATAAAAACTTCGGACTTTGCTTTAAGCGGAAATACCCATGCATGCCTGGAGTAATCATCAATGAAAGTCATGAAGTACAGGTAATTGCCCAAGGACGGAGTTTGCATGGGCCCACAAACATCACTATGCACAAGCTGCAACCTGCATGTGGCCCGAAATGAACCATCCTTTGGAAATTTAGAACGCTGCATCTTACCCAAAATATAGCCTTCACAAACATGTTTGAGAGGTGCTTCAAGAGGCGGCAAAGAAGCAACCATATACGATTTCTACAAACGCAGCAAACTGGCAAAATTCTGATGACCAAAACGTGCATGCCAAAGTTTTGCATCTGAAATAGCCCTTGAATTTGCAACAGCATTTGCAAAATTTTATCCACACTTGTCATACAAAGTGAGCTTATACAGCCCACGGCACAAAAGGCCAGATGCAACAATTTCATCACCAAAACTGAGATCATGAACTGTATATCTGTCATCCACAAATTTGACTACAAGTACAAGTCTAGCAAGTGAGGATACAGACAAAAGATTCTTCTTGATCCCAAGTACATGAAGTGCATCAACAAGTGTGAAGGAACTGCCATTAGCAGTAGTGAGCACAATCTTTCCAACTCCCTGAATTGGATAAGAGGCGTTGTTGGCACAAGTGACTGAATTCCCATGAGGGACAGACTCGAGAGAGGTAAACAATTCAC
This sequence comes from Adiantum capillus-veneris, assembly GCF_014529385.1. Taxonomy (NCBI): domain Eukaryota; kingdom Viridiplantae; phylum Streptophyta; class Polypodiopsida; order Polypodiales; family Pteridaceae; genus Adiantum; species Adiantum capillus-veneris. The sequence continues at coordinate 162,269,049 of NC_140934.1, read as the reverse complement.
GATGTGAGGTAATGTGCTTTGTAGCACCACTGTCGAAATACCATACATATGAATCTGCAGCAACCGACAAGCATGCATCATGGACAGCAGGATTGTAAGTGCACTCTGCGCTAAAAGCCCATTCTGCATCAACATCAGCAACACAGTCTCCTTTCACAGAATACTCAACAATGGCTGCATTTGTAGTGGAACCAGCATTTGCAGTGGAACCACCCTCTTTCTTCTTAGCCTCTTTGGCCTTCAACTTAGGACACGACTTCATCAAGTGATCATTGGCTTTACAATAATGGCAACGCATCTTCCTTTTGCCCTTATCACCAGAATTGCCAGACGAATTGTTGCCAACAGAAGCATTAGGAACAGAAGTTTTGCCACTCGCAGCAGAACCATAAGAAGTGGCTGCATTGTTGTTACCACCCTTTCTTTGAGAAGCTATAAAAGCCTGTTCAACTGCACGCTGTCTAGTCCTGTTTTTTCTGGACAGTGACTCTTGCAACAGCAATGTGCATAATGCATCAAACTTGACAACTTTTGGATTTCCTTGGGTCATAAGTCTCCAAGTACTAGCAAAAGTCTGGTAAGAATTTGGTAAGGCATCAAGAACAGTCTGCACAAGGGAACTGTCTGAAATAACTTCACCTGCAGAAATAAGTTGCTCATTGATATCCTTGACACTAGCAAGGAAAGTGTCCATATCATCTTCCTCATGCATAATCTTCGACTCCAACTCTTTACACAGCAAAGCAATTTTAGCCTCATTGCGACTTGCATAAAGAGCTGCTAGAATATCCCAAGCCTGTTTTGCAGATTTTGCTGAACGGATGTGAGGAACAATGGTGCGCTTCACAGACAATGCAATCAATGCATGAGCCTGCGCATCCTTAACATCCCAACGAGCTTGTTCTGCCATAGGCAAAACAACTCTAACAGTTGCAATCCTTGCAGCAAGACCTGCAACATCCTCAACATCGCCTACATCTTCAGAACCAGGACGTACATCAATGCCCTGCACAATGTTCCAGACACCCTTTGACACAAGAACATGTTGCATCATATAAGCCCACATAGGGTAGTTGTCCCCATCCAACCTGTCCTCAGCAGCAAACATCTTGAACACATCTGTGTTGTTGTTGTCAGCCATGTAAATGCTGCACCTGATGTGAAAACTGCCCGAAAATAGGAGAAATGGAGCGGGAACAACCTGTGCTATATAGCACAAACTGTAGAAGACTATAAGGCACCTGTTATGTAGAAAACGGCACTGATAGAAATTCTGCACAAAATGACGAAATAGCCTGTGCAGTACTGCCTGTAGTGGAGCGGAGGCCAAAATGAGCCCAAATCAAAATTCTAAGGAGATCAAGCTCTTCGAGCTTACCCAAAATTTTTGTCGACCTGCAAACGCTCGCCAAAGCTCACTGAAATCGGAGAAAGTGAGCAGGCGTGTGCCGGAGCAGCTGGCGACTAAGCCCGGGAGGACGTGACCTGCTCTGATACCAATTGTTGGAATTAGGGTTGCAGAGAAACACACACAGCTTGGAGAAGATGAAGGAAGCTCAAGGCACACAATAGAGAGTGTGTTACTTAGTGTGCAATGGAAAGATAGATAGCCCTAGAGTGATGGGCGTATATACAATGCATGGGGGAAAAAACCTCCTAAAGAGGGAAAAAATGCCCCGGCGGTCCTAGTGTGTTTACACACATCACTACCACATGTATATGGTAACAATAGCTACATGGCGTAGCTTAGAGGACTCCGTGAAGCCCTCATCTCCAAACGCCGCATCGAATTGTTGTATGAAAGCCAAGACTTTGTTCGTAGCACCAAAGGTGCCATCATAGGTAAGGAAAGAGATGTTCTTTCCTCCCTCTTTGAACTTCTTGAGCTTGGACGACCTCTTCCACGCGGCATAGGATTTCCTATGGCTTCTTCTTTTTGGTGGTTTGAAAGTTGCACCATCACTTTCTTCAGAGGAGGAAGAATTTGAGGAAGATGGAGAAGAGGGTGACCTCTTTCTCGCCTTTTTCTTGCCTTGGTCTTCCTTGTCGGCACCATTACTTTCTTCATAAGAGGAAGAAGATGGAGAAGAGGGTGACCTCTTTCTCGCCTTTTTCTTTTCTTGTTTTTTGTCACCTCTCTTTGAATTATGGTATGGAGAAGTGTGCAATGGTCTTCTCCCTTTAGGAGGTGATGGAGAGCGTTTTGCCCGCCATCTTCGTGGAGCCATCTCCATCGAGGTGGCAGGAGACTCACTTCTTTCTTGAATCAGAGAGAGGCCTCTTTTGGAAGTCTCACAAGGAGGCTTCCTAGGTACTCTCTCTTCTTGGTGGAGAGTTTGGAGAATCTCATGAGCACAAAGCTGCCATCGCACTTCACTTTGGAGGGATGGATTGCCCATGGCTTGATGAAGCCTAGAAACAAGGTAGTTAACAAGCATAGGGGCATCATTAGTAGCCTGCTCATTAGCAAAATCAAAGCTATTAACATTAATTTCACTCTCTTTACTATTGTCAACCATTCTAACAACTTTTAGGTGTAAACTCTTTTAGGTGGTCCAATCATGCAAACAACAGAAAAGTAGAAATAGAAGAAGGATTACAATGATGTGAGAGTATGCACATGAAACACTTGAAAGTGTTCCATGCTTGTTGGGGGGGCAATATGTGACGTGTTTTGGTGGAATAGTGTGGGCCACCCCAAAGTCTTTGAGAGATGTTTTTCAAATGCTTTTGGGACCCTTGTATGTAAATAAAGCATGCTTGTACAAAGTGTACAAAGGTGGTGTGTACCAGCTCTCTCTACGCATGTAGGCCAGTTGTGTGGGATACATAGTTTTGTTGTTTTTGTACATAGAAGTGTCAAGACTTCAAAGAGTGTGTAAATGATTTAAAAATATGAAGAAAAACTGAGTTTTCATCGGAATAGAAGAGAGGGTCTTTCAGCACCAAAACAGTACCGACTCCTGTCAAGCTTCTAATAGTTCAATAGTGGTTAAGCTGTAGGCAAGCCCCGTTGGTCTCCACTATTAAGACCATAGCTCTTGACGGTGATGCCCCGTTATCTGCATGAAGTAGGCACACTGCAAGGCTAGAAAATCCCTATTCTACTTACTCAATTGCAATTAATAATACCCTCGGGGGGTGCACTAAGTAGTCATGTTAATGTATAACGTGAGTTCAAATGTAGGGTTTTAAAATACAAAAAAATTAGGCAATTTAGCAGAGATACATGAAAATAAGGGATTTTTATATTCAATTTTGGGAAAAAATCCTAAAATAAGGGGTCATTTTATTCATCCACACGTGTCAAAAGAGGGGGTTTTTAAATACCCCTGAACGCACGTTGAATAGGGAGTTACTGAAGGGTGAACCCCCCGAGATAATACCAACCATTTATAGCTAGCTTGAGGACCTCCCTTCTTGAGCAAGAAAAGAGAAACCTTGTGCTCTGATACCAATCTAACATTTAATGGCTTAGTAACTTGTGTGTAGCTAAAAATAACATGAGCATAGTGAGCATTTCATTAGAATAGATTCCTAATGAGCATAGCAAGAGTGCTTGGATGGAGAGAGCAAAAAAAATCATAACACCTAGATAGATCGGTGTGAACAATACTTCAAAAGAGAGAGAAATTAAGCTATTGACAACAGTTGAGGACCGGATTTACATGGAGCCGGTCCCCCCCCTCCAAAAGGCTTTGTATTATAGGTTTTCCCCATCAAGGGAGACATTTTACAAGTTCCTTCAATAACTTGATGGTGCAATGAAGATGGAAGCTTCAAGCACCTTGCACACACTTATAAAACACAACATCCATTCCCTCATGGTCTCAGACCCAAGACCTCACACATCTTCGAAGATGGTGAGAGCTAGCGGGGTATGAGAGTAGATTGAGAGGAAGAAGGAGTAGTCTTACGAGAAAGAAGTATATCTCCTCACATAATCACTCATAATAGCTTAGCATAGCTTAGTAATTAGCATGGTAGAGGAGATGAGCATGCATTGAAGCTTGGCTCTTGGTTGGATTTGCATCACAAAGCCAAGAGTTGTTGGTGTAGGCCTCCCTTCTCACAAGCTTGGAGTAGATGGTGAGTTAAAGCTTGAGAAGGAGAGAGAAAGTCTTCTTGATTCACACATGAGATTGTTTGAGTGTGTGTGTGTTCATGCCTTGCCAAAATCAGCCCTCTCTCCCTCTCTCTCTCTCTCTCTCTTGGTCGACCCCTCTTGCAATTTACTCATGCTGGCACCCCATTGGACCCTACAAAGCTTAGCCAATCATAATTGAGAAGCATAAGTGATAGACTTGTGACATGTGTCCCCCTTTCCCCTTTTGTGAGAGCTTTAGGTAATTAAATAATGCAATTGAACTCTCATTGGACCCCTTTGTCTTCTGGCCAATAGGAAGCAGGCAAGCCATTGGGCTGTTGAATGCTCATTTGACCCCTTGGGAGACTGTCCAATAGTCTTCTAGAGAGCTTAATTCCTATTGGTTCTTTTATCAAGCGTTTTAAAATGAATTAAACTAAATGTACTCTAGCCTAATTCTCATTGGTCCACCTCTATGGCCATCCAATAGCATTTATGTGCACCTTGAGGGCAACTGGGCTAGGGAGCGGACATGTGTCCCCTGTTCCCTTTGTGTAAAGGGCTTGCAAGTGTGTGTGTGTGTGTGTTTCTCTCTCATCCCCTACTAAAAGGGCTCGGCCCCTCCTATGTAGGGATCTAGGAAGACTTTGTGTACACTTAAAAGCATCCAATTTCCCTAAGGTTTGACCATTGGACTTGCCCTTTGAAATTTGGAACCTTAGCATTTTGGAAGTCTTAATGGGATAAACCTTAGGTCTTTGAAGCCCATTGCTTGCACATTGCTCTTTTGCAGATGCCCCCCTCACCCCTCCCCCTTGGATCCCTCTTTTCCCTCCTTTGGATCCCTACTGTGGCCAGTCTGCCAGCTTAACCAATATTCTAGCTTTTTCTCCCCTGGTACTTCCCCATATTAAATGATCAGTTTAACATGAGAATTCATGTACGAGAATTAGATATTAGTTATTATGACATTGTGGACTTTAAGAAAGCCTTTGATATGATTCCACGTAACAATTTGTGGAGAAGGATGTACAAGCTTCAACTGCCAAGTGAGTTTATGCTTTCGTTTTCTTGAATCCATGAGAATGTGATGTATCAATTGTGTATGGAAAGAGGAATTTCAAATCTTTTTGCAAGTACTATTGGGGTTAAACAAGGATGTCCATTGTCACCAACTCTCTTTGGTCTATGCATTGATCAATTGGAACTAATATTACTTGACTTTATGCAAGAAGAAGGCATTGAAGAGGTCGCTATTTGCAATGTGGTAGTCATGCTTTTATTGTATGTGGATGATGTAGTGCTTCTAGCAGACACTTTAGAGGATGGACAAAAGCTTATGGTTGTCCTCGAGAACTTTTTGCTGACATAGTGGGTTGATTGTGAATGAATCCAAAACAAAGGTTATGCTTATGAAAACCAACCATAAGGAGAATCCATGCATTGTGTACAACAATGAGACACTTGAAGTTGTTGAAAGCTTTAAGTACCTTGGCCTGGAGGTTGCAGGCAATCACAAGTGGCATGAATGTGCTATGCATCATTTGGAAGCTGAAAAAAGAGCGTGCTGTGCATTTGAGAACATGTTTAATGCAGGAAATATCAAGTGTTGGGTTCTCGAGAAGTACCTTTTTGACACATTGGTGACACCTGTTCTTCTTTAAGGAGTTCAAGTGTGGGGCGGGAGCATCTCAAAGTCTACTAAAAAAGAGTTCGAGAATGTCCAAAAGCGTTTTCTTACAACTTTCTCCAAGTTAAAACACAAACACCATATATGCTCCTACTTCTTAAGTCACGATCTCTTCCAAGGTCATGGACATGGAAAGGGTTGTGGAGTACATGAAAAAGATGCGTCAAAACCCGTCACATCAACTTCCTACAATTGCATGGGAAGCAAGCAAAAAAGTTTAAAAGACGCATAAAAGCAAGATCTTGAGCACGGGATGGATGCAAGATATAAAGAAATGATTTGGGAGATGGGATGCATTATACTTGCTACATGATGCCGCAATAGACTCCCGAGTGAATGAAGCTTTTCTACAACGCAAATGTATTACAACTTGGGAGGAATCCGATGGGTCACCCGTCATACATTACACCACCCATATTTCTCCCAACTACAAAACCATGTTCTTCGCTGAAAGAGGAAACTATACTCACCCTTACATGCTTGACCCTATCCCCTTGTCAGCAATACACACTATTGCAGCCATTCGGCTTGCTCCTACTCCGTTCAATGCGAGACATGGCCTTGGGGCAATGGAGAAGAATCAAATCGATTGTGCACACTGCACAGTATGCTCACTGCAAGTTCGAGAGTTTGAGGCTACTAGAGTGCTCAGCTTTTGGTCACATCTGAACTTGCAGCTTCGAATACATTTTTAGCCATGACATAGACCTACACATTTTCCTCTCCCAGCCACAGTGTGGGCTCTTCATTGCAACTCTCATCACCACAATTTTGGAGCATCACGAATCACTCATTAGCCACACACATACTACATCACATGTAACTTTAGTCCCATAGGTCATGATTGACCTTCGAGGACGATAATAAAATCTCTCTCTCTCTCTCTCTCTCTCTCTCTCTCACACACACACACACACACACACACACACACACACACACACACACACACACACACACACACACACACACACACACACACACACACACGCGCGCGCTCACGCGCGCTTTACATACCACTGGTTGCTTCATAAATTATTCTTACAAAAGTGCATGACAGAGACCTCCCAGTTGAATGCACAGTTCTCTACTTGTCCATTGTAGTTATCCATGCAGACACATTCATATTCATGCCTACACGTGCAATTCTCCATCGCATGCAAAAATTTTGTACTCCCATTATTGTAGTTATGTAAAGAAATACCAAATATCAAATAGTGAAATATCCCAATATCCCACGAAAGAAGAACATTTCCACAAATAGGCACACCCTACTATGAGTGTGAATCCTATCGCACCTATGATTGACAATTCTCCTTCTCCTAGAAGATGCAATAGATAGAAGTCTTAATTCTTGAAAGAACTTCAGATCATAATATGAAGGCATAGGTGCTAGATAACAATATCACAAATATTAAGCAAAAAAGTTTAAACCAGTGAAATAAGCTTAATGATTCAAAGCGTCACTTCTTGTTTGTCAATACCCATCACTCATATTTTGCCTATTACAATCACATACATAAGATAGCACATAATGACCCACTACTCAATGGTCCTCTTTATAGGATTAGAAAGACAAATGCCATATATCTCTCCCAATGGCCTACATATGAATGAGATGATGCTTAGGCTAGGTTCAGATTCCACACTTAAATGTGCGTGTAGGTGATGTGTGCCACTCACGTTTTGCACCTCTAACTCTAGTATTCACACTGCAAGTAAACTTCCCTTCTCTCGACTCTTACTCATGGAACATGGCTACTCCTTTTCCTATGTGATCTTCTGTGCTGTGTGAACTGCTAGGGCTGGAGCATTTATTGGAGCGTCTCTCTACTGGGTGGAAAAGGCGGTTTGTGTAGATGCAAGTCCATTGCACAATATGACGGCACGCTTAGGGTAAAACCCCCAATGGTGTGCCACCTAAGAGAGCCGGCAAATTGCGACGACTGCTCCGCACTGTTTTCACTCGTGAAGGGCGCATCCAAGAGCTGGAAGCAAGGGCTGTCTTGGGTAATCGCAACGTCGCAAGCGATGAGGCACGCAGGTTGCAAAACGCGAAACAAAATTTCCTTTGTAACAAAAACGGCCACTAGAAGGAAGACAACGAGGGGCATAACATGAGCCGTTCAGCCAACGCGCCTCGAACTCGACATCGGACGGCCAATATCGCATCGCCTGCTGCTCTAACCAATCCACCACCTGGTTCAGCGTGTCCCTTCACTGGAGGGAAATTAACTTAGTAAAGGCCACGGACGGATCCCAACACAGGGACCCGGTTTTCTAATGGCCCCTTTACCCTAATGCCCCTCTTAAAAGAAAAAAATTTGTCACTATTAAGTTGCCATGTGGCAGTACGCGACAAGCTTTGTCCAACCGTCTCCAATTGCTCCCAAGAGTTCAAAAAGGTTTGCCGTTCAATTAATTGTGTCATGGGTAAGCTTTAACACTTTACTCAAGGTACATTTAACAATCCTGTGTTTCCGAAATCTTCGTAGCCACAAGTTTCTGTAAGACTGGAGGGACTTGAAGCCACGCATGCATTACCACCTTTGCAGATTGCGACCGTCGGGTTGCCCATCTGCCGCAGGGCTTTGCACCAGAAGAGCTTGATGGGCCGATTTTACGGCGGGTGCAGACTTTAAAAGCTTGTAGCGTTGAGGCTGTGTGCTTGTGTATATATTGTGGGTGCGGCTCGCTATCAATGGAACATGAAGCATAACGCAGGACCCATCTAGAGAAGCACTATCTCTGTCCTCCATCATGGTGTTCAAGCATCAGCATGACCAGCAGCTTGGCCACAGAGCTGCCACTGCAGCAGCTTTGCGTCCTGCTCTCCGTCACCAGCTCCCTATCACGGATTGGACTGGTCAAGTCAACCTTGAGGATAAGATTCCTGCCCGTCCTCACTCCTGTGAGTCCTCTCCTCACGTGATTGCCAGCAAACCGCAGAAGTCCTTGGACAGAACTATGCAATTTTGGTCACGTGCCATTCCTATCTATGCAAGTTATAAGGTATCTATTCTTCTGTATACTCAGAACATTCAGAGGTAAATAGGTGCTTGTACAATCTTTGCACCAATCTATATTTATGTGTGTGTTGTTGAGAGAGAGAGAGAGAGAGAGAGAGAGAGAGAGAGAGAGAGAGAGAGAGAGAGAGAGATGAGCTGCAGCTGCAGCTGCTCTAACGTCAGCAGATGATGAAGATGATTGCATAGTTAAGTGCGAACGGTTTTGATGATAAGTCATTGTGGGCCCTCCTCCCTACGTGCGTGTGTCTTTTCTGGCATATGCCCTGTTGCACTGCACTCGCCTGTTGATGTTCACCCGCAGTGTATCTGCTTGCGCACGTCAACTGCTTCGGTGGCTAGGAGGTTTTTCCCCCTGTGCATTGTATATACGCCCATCACTCTAGGGCTATCTCATCTTTCCATTGCACACTAAGTAATACACTCTCTGTCGTGTGCCTTGAGCTTTCTTCGTCTTCTCCAAGCTGTGTTTTCCTGCAATGCTAATTCTAACAATTGGTATCAGAGCAGATTGCGTCCTCTCGGGCTCGCCAGCAGCTCCAACACACGCCTACTCACTTTCTCCGATTTCAGTGAGCTTTGGCGAGCGTCAGCAGGTCGACAAATATTTTGAGTAAGCTTCAAGAGCTTAGTCTGCCCAGATTTCTGATTCGGACTCATTTTGGCCTCCGTTTTCACTACAGGTAGTACTACGCAAGCCATTTCGTCATTTTGTGCAGAAGTTCTGTCAATGCCGTTTTTTGCATAACAGGTCCCTTACAGTCTTCTATGGTTTGTATTGTAGAGCACGTGTTGTTCCCGCCCCGTTTTTTCTCTTTCCGGGCAGTTTTCACAATAGGTACAGCATTTGCCATGGCTGACAACAACACAGATGTGTACAAGTTGTTTGTTGCTGAGACAGATTGGATGGGGACAATTATCTATGTGGGCTTAGATGATGCAACATGTCCTTGTATCAAAGGGCGTTTGGAATATTGTGCAGGGCATTGATGTACGTTCTAGATCTAAGGATATAGGCGATGTTGAGGATGTTGCTATGTGATTTGGCGGGCTTATGCATAAATGAAGTGAGAAGTCCCACCAGGAAATTGATCTCAAAAAGGGTGTTCAACAACCAAATAAGAGAACCGACTAGCTTTCGATAATACGTAGCGCCGACCACATTGAAGGGGCCATATAGGGACAACTTCTGGTGTGGATCCATTGGGGTAGATATCCGGTTGTATTCGGCCATACCAAATGCCTCCAACAACTCTTCGACATAGCGCTACTCAAAAAGAAAGATGCCTCCCTCTGTCTCCCATATCTAGAGTCCAAGAAAGTAATGAAGCAAACCTAGATCTGCCATCTCAAACTTCTTTGCCAAGGTCTCCATAGTACCGTGTACATGTGGATCATTGCTATCTATAATCATAGGATCGTCCACATAGAGGATAATAAGTGTCACCATGCCTCCCTGTTGGAAAAAAATATAAATATGGGTCTGGAAGAATGATGAAAGGAAGAAAGAATCAATCTTTTGGTACCACGCTTGTGAAGCTTGCTTCAGAGCAACATAGCCTTCCACAACCTGTAAACTTTTTCACTTGATCCTGGAACTCATAAACCTTGAGGTTGCTCCCCATGCATCTCCCTCTCTCAGTCGCAGTTGAGAAAGATTGACTTAATCTGGGCTATCGATGATGGATTGCTAAAGCAAAATCTATTTGATTAGTCGTCATCCATGCAATTGGTGCAAAGGTCTCGTCATAGTCCATTGTAGTTCTCTGAGAAAAATCCTTGGCAACGAGGTGGGCCTTGTGGTTATCCAAAGACCCATCTGATTTGCACTTGCCAGATTGTGGAGATCAAGGTGTATCAATTGCTGTTGGGCTTCAGTTATGGGTTTGGTACCTGTAGGTGATATACCATAAGCAGTGGCGCGGAAGAGAGGGCATTAGTTGGACGAGGCACCTGTAGAGTTGTCACCTTTTCAGTTGGAGATTGGGGTGATCGTCATTAGAGGACTCTGTAGCTGACACTTGCTCTGAACTGGGCTCGTAGTCGGACTTGCTCTCATTGCTCTCCTCAGAGGAAGAGGTTGAAGATTCTTGCTCAGACTGAAGGTGTTGCTTCTTATTGTGAGTGAGAACCACAATGTTTAGCACAATGTTTAGTGAATGATTGAAGGACCGATATCGCAAGCTGTCTCTGAAATGAGTGAAATGAGGAAATTTTCCACAAAAGCATACATAATCTACAGGTAACGAATCCCCACACTCATATACATTCAGAATCCGGTATTACCACAAGGACCATGCCTCACAAGAATGCATGCACAATTTTGTCTCTAGCGTTGATCCTGGCCCAATTTCTGTATGTAGATGCTACAAGCGATGGGAGACAAGGGGGGGATCTACAAGCGATGGAAGTGGTTGAGGAGATTGATGTGCCCGCGCTACTGACGCGGCTGGGGGAAGATGTGTCGACTTGCAGTGCTAACGAGTTTGCGTAAGAAGGCGATGGGAGATGATTGCAGTTCTAAGGAGGTTTGAGTAAGAGGGTCGCTGGGATAGGGGTTTATAAAAAAAATCCATGTAGGATTTTTTTAACTTATGCGAAGGGTGAATGCCCAGCGTTGGGGAAGGGCGAACGGTGATTGGCGCGGAAGAGTGGGCGAGGGCGAGCCATGGCGAAGGTGAGTGTGAAAGGCGATTGGCAAAGAAAAGTGGCGAGGGCGAGCCATGGTGAGGGGAGGGCGAACGGCGAGAGAGATGGCCGAGAGCCGAGCAGGGCGAGCGACCAACAGGCTAAAAGGCTAGAAGGAGAGGGCAAGCCAAGGGGCGATTAGCCAACACAAAAGATAGTCGAGGAAGCAGCATCACAAGGGAGGCCGAGGAGCAGCAGGGCGAGGAACGCAGGAACTAAGAACTGTGGAGCTGAGAGAGATAGACAGAAGGTGAGAGATGGCAGGTGGATTAATTAAGCCTGCCAATCATTTAAAGATTCCAATTAAAATCTACTCACAGGCTAGCCATTGTAAATCATTGAACTCATTATGTATCCTAAAACTTGCGTGTTAAATGGCTAAGGAACATTTTGAAAAGCACTACCACACGTTATACACTACTGTGTTAGATACACGTTATCTACTAATATTGAAGAAGGGACTGTAGTAACATGTGATGTAGGGAGAGCCTTCCGTTCCTTTAGAGAGAGAATGCAATGATCACAAACAAAGTGAATGCTACTGTGAATGAAGGTGTTGAGACAAAGAGAAAGAGAGAGAGAAGAATATGATACCAGATGGTTCTCAAACCCTCCTCCAAGGGCCCCCCTCTCTATGGCGAGAGAGGTCTATGCTATAGATTGCACAAATCTGGTACAATGGTTTAGATGCAATGGACTCGTCGAGGATGTAGACGACAAGATGAGGAGGACGAGGACGGGCTAGAAACTGAAAACGCTAAGGTTGAAAAGCTGAATCTGCAAATTGCTGACTTTCTGTTGAACTTTGACACTGTGTCGGCGAGGATGGCGATGACGAGGACTCGATGATGATCGGCTGAAAACGCAGATGCTGAAATCTGAAAACAGCGGGGTGAAACTGTAAACGCTGGCTGACTCGACGGTACGGCGAGGATCTACTGCGGGTAGGTGAGATCTACGAGGCTAGGAGCTAGATCTGCAAAGGCTAAGTGCTGAAATCTGAAAACGCTAATGGTCTTGGCTGATCAGGCGCCGGAAACTGCAAACACTAGTCTTGATCTGGGAACTAGAAATGCCACGCTGATCTGTTGCAGAAAACGCCAGAGGAACTGGCTCTGAAAACGCTGGCTGCTGCTGTTGGCTGAAAACTCTAGGTTGTCTTCTGCCGGTCTTGCTGAGGAGAGAAAACTGCAAGTTGCTGGAACTTCTTCTGTCTCTTCTGCTAAAACTGGGCGTCCCTTGTCTGCTTATATAGCTATAAAAAGCTGGGTCGAGCAGTCTTCCCAACAGCCCACGACCGTAGAAATTGGTAAATTAAATTAATAAAAATGCCAAACTACTTGGAAAATGTATTGTCCCAAAACTGGCCGGGAATTGGACCTTCTGCTTGGACAATGCATATGCTGGATGATACTGGATGTGCAATCAGAGGATATGCAACTACTCGTAAGTGCGTGGACATGCACGAGCTGCTCATAGGCTCACAAAGGTGTGAGAACACTTCCTAAGCTGACTTGAACCCTAGACCTAAGATAGGTTGTCCTCATGCACATAGGGTTAGATGTGCACGTGACATGTGAGGACTGGCAATTTGGGTTGATTAAGGAAAGAATAGAGTGAGATGGATGAGTAGTGCAAATCACAAGAGAGTGACATTTGATTAGAAAGAGTTGAGTGTGAGAGGGAGTAGGCCAGATAGAAAAGCAAAGAAGCGAGCAGAGTGAAGTTATGGGAACAATAGATTACAACTTGGTACTTTGTACGATCAAATTCAACACGAACCACAAAAGGACTGATGGAGATACCACATACAAAAGCTAGAACACAGCAACCAACAACAGAAATAGGCATACCGAGGTACCGAAAACAAACTATAGAATGATGAGAGGAGATGGGTTTCCGCACAAGGCTTTCTTCAGATCTTGACTAGGTCTCGAGCTAGTAGACATTAACAATGTGCGGAATGATAGCACTTAATTCTTGACTCAATAATTCTTGACCCATTGACTAGGGGTGTGACAAAGTGATGACGTGGCATGACCATCTGATAGAGAAATGGCCAAGTGCACAAGAGAAATTGGACGGACTAACTTGAAGAACTTATGAAGCACCGGCCGTGGGGCCCGAAACCCTAAAAGACAGAAGCTTCACCCTGAAAGGGATTTTTGTAAAATGCACTGACATGCTGACGTGGCAGATCATACGGATGCTGACGTGGCAGGGCCATACAGAATTTCCGCGATTTGCACTGCAAGTGCCATGTGGCAGGTTGTATGGATTTCCGCAAATTACGCTGGCTGTTTTTGGGAATCTCCAACGCTAGCTTTTGGGGACCATAGCTTTTGGGTGAACTGATTGCTTTTGGGGCTCTGCTTTTGGGCATCCCATGTACTGCTTATAAGAGCCCTTGGGGCTTCACTCTGCAGAGGATTTGGACGTAGAGTTGAGAGTAGAGGTCCCTCTGGAGTTGTATTTGCAATGATTAATGATAAAGAAATACCGAAAGGGGCGCTAGACTCTGGGGCCAATACCTCTGGGCACGTAACTACGTTGGGCCGTGTCGACTCTCTCTCTCTGTCTGTGTCTCTCTCTCTCTCTCTCTCTCTCTCTCTATATATATATATATATATATATTCAGGTTCAGTGATTTTGAAGCACATGTAGGTATTTGTGAGAAAATCTCCATGGCCCGCCGACCCCAGACTTATTAGCCACTCCCACCCTTACTTCATCACGCATCGGGCACGCTCCCATCTTCATCGCTCTGTCTTACAGGGCAAAATCCATAAAGAACCCCAGATTACACATGGGTTTTTGCGGAGAATCTGACAGAGATAACACCTCTTGGTGGGCAAGCAAAGAAAAATTGAAATCGGACGCGGCAACTGAAGTAAAGAATGAAGATTTGGACAAATTTTTTTGGCAGAAAAGTTTGTTAGAGCGGAGTACAAACGTCAATTGCAGGTTGATACATGTGTGAAAAGATTGATCAAGTACTCCAGAGACCAGAAATATGCGAACTACCTGAAGAATTACCCAATTGATGAGATTCACTCGAGGTGGCCCGCTGAAAAGACAGACAAGTGCCAAAAAAAAAAGAAAGCGGAACCTGTACTCATAGAAGAGTTGGACAGAACTCTTGAAAAGAAGATGAACCAGAGGACCACCAGAAGATAAGCCAAAGAGTTACAGAGCAGCAGCCGAGCGCGGTAGAAAAGGAAAGACAAAAGCAGGACTAGTACCAGATTTTGTTGGGGACCGCCAATCCTGACCAGCTGAACGAAAGTGTCGAACTTTGCAAAGCATGGGGCAAAGTGCCAGACTAGGAAGCCCTTATCTTCTTTGATGGAGAAGCCAAGGCCAACTTCAGTTCAACCGAATTGGCGGCTTGACTTGGAATTATGCCCGAGGAAATGGGACTACTGGCCGAGGCTGTTTTAGAGGCACCGGACGGGATGTTGCCACTACACCTATCATTGGCAAATTACGTTTGCATTGTTAGGAGTATTTGGGGCACGAGGACTTTTACATCATGTCTTTGGAAGGGTGTGACGTCCTCCGAGGAATCCCTTGGTTCCCCAAGAACAGTGCCGTGGTCGATTATAGGGCAAGGAAGGACATCTTGACGAATGAGAAGGGCAAAGAGATTGTACTTGATGTAAAATTGAAAGACGAGTCCATCCCACTTTATGAAATCCTTTTTTTTTGTTTATTCAATTTTCTTGAAAGAACTAGAATGATGATTAAAGGTTGAATATGCCAGAACTCAAAAACAGAACGACAAGAATTTCTGCAAGCTTAGACTGACTATTTCTCTGAGGGCTTACAAGGCGAGTTACCTCCTTCACGTCCTCAAGATCACACGATCGATTTGATTCCCAATAGTACATCACCGAACCGGCCACCTTATAGAGTTAGCCGAACTTGCTTTAGCCAAATTGATCCGTAGAGTGGTTATCATCAGATCCAAATTGCTCCTGGAGACGGCTACAAGACAGCTTTTAGGACGACTTTTGAGTTTGTATGAATATTTGGTGATGCCATTTGGCCATGCGAATGCCCCGGCCACATTCAACCGCATGATGGATAGGATTTTCAGAGAGTACTGATCATTTGTGGGCAATTTCTTTGACGTCATCATCGTCTTCTCCAAGAGTGAAGCAGAACACACACCACCTATTACAAGTTTTCCAGGCAGTGCGGAAGCATAAATTGGTTATAAATGCTAAAAAGAGCGATTTTTTCTTGCCTGAGATACACTTCTTGGGACACATCGTCTTAGCAGAAGGGGGTAAAGATGGACCCGGCTAAATATGAGACCATTTGTGACTGGCTTTATTTGAAGAATGTCCATGAAGCTCGAAGTTTTCTTTGCTTGTGCTCATATTATTGGCGGTTCATTCGGAAATTTGCAGAGATAGCTTCTCCTTTGCATATGCTGACTCAGAAAGGAGTCCCTTTTACTTCGGGAACGACAGAGATTACAGTCTTTCAGAAACTCTAGGAAAAGTTGACAACAGGATCAGTTTTGGCCTTGCTGGACTTGCAAAAGCCATTTGAAGTTTACTGTGATGCTTGTGGTCGCAGTTTGGGAGTAGTCTTGATGCAAGAAGGCTATGTCATTGCTTACGAGAGCAGCATGTTTTCACGTCGTGAATTGGTTGCACTGGTTTACAAGAAAGAGCCGATGGCAATTATCCATGCTCTTACATAGTGACTACATTTTCTACTCGGAGCTGACTTTACTTTCTTCATAGACCATTAGAGTTTACGCTACTTCTTGTCGCAGAAAAAACTTTTGGAAAAGCAGATGAGATGGGCTAACATTCTGTCATAGTTTCATTTCCAGATAGTCCATGTGTCACAAAGTGATGACGTGGAGGATAGCAGAAACCCTAATTTCCGAAAATCGCGGAGGCAAGATTTTTTTAATTTTTTAATTTTTTGAAAATTTTGAGCGACGCAAATCTTAGCTTTTTGCTATGATTTGGGAGAAAGAGAACTTGCTTTTTACTGACTCTCATTGAGAGAGAGAGAGAATCTGCTTTTGCTTTCAAGCTTTTGGGGCTCTGCTTTTGGGCATCCCTTGTAATCTTTAAATTAGTGGTGAGGGCCTCACTTCTCAGAGCATTTGGACGCAGAGTCTGAGAGTGAAACCCTAACCGCTCTCTTGTACTTTGATGATTGATTAATACAAAAAGAAATACTGAAAGGGGTGCCAGTCTTTGGGGCCAATATCTCTAGGCACGGAACTCCGTCGGGCCAGTGCTTTTCTATTGTGATCTGTGAATTGTTTGAAGTGTTATTTGGTGCTCGTGATTGATTCTTGACTTGGAGTGTCCAAGTCTGTTACAGTGGTATCAGAGCACGGCCGATTTCTCTTCTACGAGAAATCCGATCCCCAATTTTTTTTCCGCGGCACCTATGGCTTCACGCAAGGATCAGTCGACTCCCTCTGCATTTGGAGATGTGGGCTGGGATCACAACAAAGATTCAGACAGAGTGTATCGCCCGCCTCGGCCTACTCAGGCGGAGCAAAGAGAGATGAAGCGTCGTCAATTGATCGGCGATGCAACAAAGATGATGCTCAGTTTTGCGAAGGATCCGAAATTGGCAAAATATATGAGCGAGACTTCTTTTCAGGAAGTGCATGCACAGTGGCAGAAAACCACCACACCACCCCCGAAATTTGCTTTCAAGAAACCTTATGATCCCAAACAATATTCAGAGAAGGAACTAGAAGAGGTGGTTGATGCACGGATTGCTCAGCTTTTTGACGCACAGAAGAAAGCCAAAAAGCATGGCAAAAAGCAAAAGAAAAGCACTGACTTTCCAGGTTATTTGGGTCGTCAGTGGACTTTTGACAAGGCAAAGAAACAGAAGAAGCGTGTTCGATTTGAAGGAGTACCCAGTTCTTCTTCTTCTTCTTCTTCTTCTGACAGTTCTTCTAGCTACTCGGATTCGAGCGAAGAAGACAGAAAAGGTAAAAAGCGAAGCAAGAAGCAACGCTTCGGAAAGGGCAAGAGAAAGGCAAAGAAGGCTAAATCTCGCCCAGAGACTGACAGTTCTACTGAGGACTTGTCTACAGACAGCTCAGATTCTGATGACGGAAACTTTTATGCGAACAAGAAGAATTTTTACAAAGCCAACCAGTATGACTTTCTCGAAGATAAAAGCAAGAAAGTCCGAGAGTTTAAGGAAGGTGGCCACTCGATCAAATTTGATACTTTTTTAGGATACTCAGATGCTTGGAAAGCTTTGTCTTTTATACAACAGTTTGACATCGCTTTCGCAGGAGGACGCTATTCAGAGCACTCCAAGATTCGGAGAGCTATCTCTTACTTTAAGGGGAATGCTCGTACTTGGTGGTCCACGCTTCTTTTAAACAAGACTGCGCCAGTTAAATGGCTGAAATTTAAGAAGCTTTTTATTTCTTCTTGGTTGACGTAAGAATATGAACGAGATATACGAGCTGCTTGGAACCATCTTCGGATGACCAAGAAAGATACAATCAATGCTTACTGTGAAAGATTCTGGAGCTCTTTTGTACCCTCCTCTTCATTCAAGAAGATCTCGTTCAGAGAATAGATTGAGCGGTTCACCTTGGGTCTACCTACAGATATCCGAGATCACTGCTTGGAACAGAAGTCAGCTTCTATTGAGGAGTTGATGAGTCATGCGAAGCGGGGCTTTGCCATTCACTCTGGCAGTCTGACCTACCCCACAGATGAGGCCATGACACAACGAGCCGAACAGACTTCTGGGAATGAAAGTAGAAAGAAAAAGAGCAACCCAGAGAAAAAGGATGCACGACCAAAGCTTACTCCTGAGGAGCGAGCTCGCTTTATTAGAGAGGGGAAGTGCTTTGGATGCGCATATCTCCACGAAGTGCCCTAAAAAGGCACAGAAAGAACAGAATGATAAAGACGACGACAGGCCTGGGAGTTCGAGAACAATTGAGGAACGTGGCAGAAAAGGCAGATAGGAAAGCAAAACTGGTACCACATGGTGTGGGACCTGCACCGAATCTAATGAATGAAAGTACAAACTTTGCCGCTTTTGGGGCAAAGTGAAGGATCAGGAAGCTCTTTTGAAGGAGCCAAGGCCAACTTCTTTTCACTTGGAATTGGCGGCTCGATTTGGAATTACGCCCGACAGACTGACGCCACAGGCGGAGGTAGTTCGACTGGCACCCTGATGGGATGTTGCCATTACACCGAGCATTGGCAAACTTCGTTTGCAATGACAGGGGTGTTTAGGGCACGCGAGTGATGTTCTACTCAGGATCCCTTGGTACCACAAGAGCTACGCCGTGGTTGACTACTGGGCAGAGAAAGCGACTTTGATAAATGAAGGGCTTAGAGATTGTACTTGATGAACTTCAATTTCTTTACTCATTCTTTTGGGAGAGAACTGAACGATGGATAAAGGTTGAATATGTTTTGACCTGATCAAAAGAACGCCAAGATTTTTCTCCACACTCATGCCGATTGTTTTTCAGAGGGCCTGAAGATTAGACCATTGACCTGATACCTGGAAGCACGCCACCGAACCGGCCACCTTACCGTGTGAGCCGAGTACAGAATGAAAAGATTATGAACCAAGTGAAAGACCTCTTGGAAAAGGGTCTTGTCCAGACTAATACTTCACTGTATTGCTCTCCACTGTTGTTGGATTTGAAGAAAGACGGATCTTGGAGAATAAGCATCGATTATAGAGCTCTCAACAAAATCACCATCAAGAACAAATTTCCGATTCCTAGGATCAATGATATACTCGACAAGTTACAAGGATCCTTGTGTTTTAGCAAGATTGACCCGAAGAGTGGATATCATCAGATCCGAATCGCGCGGGAGACGTCTACAAGATAGCCTTTCGGACGACTTTTGGGTTATTTTAGTTTTTGGTGATGCCTTTTGGCTTAACCAATGCTCCTGCGATATTTAATCGGATGATGGACGGGATTTTTCGAGAGTACAGGCTAGTTGTTGGCACTTCCTTTGATGATATCATTGTTTCTCCAAGAATGAGGCAGAACGCAGAGATCATCTGCTTCAAAGACTTTTTGGGACACTTTGTCTCAACAGCAAGAGTGCAAGTGGATTCGGCCAAGATAGAGACTAGACGTGATTGGCCCGATTTGAAGAATGTGTTCGTACTACAGGCGGATCATACGAAAGTTTGCAGAGGTTGCTTCCCCTTTGCATATCTTGATACAGAAAGGAGTCTTTTTCTCGTGGGGATCCACAGAGGTGACTACCTTTCTGACATTGAAAGAGAAATTGACTACAGGACCAGATTTGACTTTGCCGGACTTGCAGAAGTCATTTGAAGTATATTGTGATGCTTATGGTCATAGTCTGGGTGCGGTCTTGATACAAGAAGGCCATGTCAACGTTTACGACAGCCGATTGTTCTCTAGGCCGGACATGACAACACAGATTTATGAGAAAGAGCTTTTGGTGGTTATCCATGCTCTTACTCAATGGCGGCGTTATCTACTCGGAGCGGATTTTACTGTCTTTACAGACCATCAGAGTTTGCGCTACTTCTTGCCGCAGAAGCAGCTTTTCGAAAAGCAGATGCGGTGGGCGAACATCTTGTCACAGTTTCACTTCCAGATTGTCCATGTGCAGGGACAGAAGAATGTGGTGGCAGATGCTTTGTCTCGGAAGCCGTTGGTTCTAGCTATTTTCTGCGATACATCATAGGAGCTTCGAGGATATGGTCGATCAGTATGCCACAGATACAGATTTTGCAGATATTTTCACACGAATACGGGATGGGGGGACAATAGCTGGATACTCCCTTCGGGAAGGCTACTTGATGAGAAAGACTATGTTGTGCGTTACACAGCTGTTGAGGGAAAAGTTTATAACTGAATGCCACTATCCAGCTTTTACGGGTCACCGCATCATTGCTACCACCATGAAGGGGGTAGAGAGATACTTCTTTTGGCCGAGACTCAAAAAGGATGTGGAAGAGTTGTGCGCAGTATGCCAGAAGTCAAGTTTGATAGGCATAAGGCATAGGGATTGTTACAGCCTTTACCCATACCCACCCGCCCCTGGAAAAGTATTGAAATGGATTTCATTTTTGATCTCCCGAGAACACAGAATCATCACGATGATTTTTCGATTACATGGCACGTCTGAGACGATTGTCTCCGACAGAGACCCCAGATTTATGAGTTTGTTTTGGAAGGCAATTTGGGAGAACATTGGCACGCAGTTGCAGTTCTCGTCATCGTTCCACTTGCAGACTGATGGGCAATTTGAGATTGCCAATTCAGTGATTTTAGATTTATTGAAGTCTTATATCTCGGATCAGAAGACTCAATGGGAAAAGAACTTACCTTTGGTGGAATTTGCCTACAATAACACGATACACTCTTCGACGGGGAAGACGCCATGTGAGATTGTTGAAAGTGCTACGAAGGTTCCATCCTTCCCGAGCACGAAAGATTAGATATTTGAAGCGGATGAATATTCGCGAGATTTGGATACGGCTTTTGCCAAGGTTCGCAAGACTTTGCAGGAGTCTCAAGAACGACTAAAAAAGGTAGCAGATCGCCATCGTTGCGACTTGAAATTGAAGGAGGATGATTGGGTGCTCTTACGTTTTGAGAAGGCTTTTTTCAAAGCTTAGTATGCGATACTACGGACCTTTCCCGATCACTGACAAGATAAATGATGTCTCCTTCCGATTGAAACTGCCAGATACTTGGAGGATTCACAATGCATTGCATGTGAGTCTCTTGAAACCTGTTAAGGGTAATGTGCCTGATGATGGAGAGCCTGATGAGCAACCCGAAGTGGAAGAAAACGAGGAGATCCTTGTTCCTGAACTGATTTTGGCACATAACGATACGAAGAAAGGTAAAGTCCGAAGGCGGTTCTTGGTTAAGTTCAAGAACTTTTCTGCATTTGATGCGAAGTGGATGGAGGAGGAGGACCTAGCAGATACTCCTCGGATTGTGAAACTTTACCTCGATGTTTTGGTTTAGCATAGTATACTCCAAATGAAACCCAGAATTCAGCTTGGCCGGAGATATGGTGCAGTGGGATGCACAAGAGGGGAGTCACTCCGCTCCCTTGTCAACAGATGCCTTGATTTTGATACTAAAGTCACTGATGTCTCTTTGAGCTTCAGGGATACTGAGAGCTGACAGTATTCTGTTGGATGACTTTATGAAATGGAATTCCTGATAATGATACTGATTTGTTCTTGACTTCTTTTGAGTGCAAGAACTGATAGCCGAAATGGCTACAGCATTTTGGTCTGATTGATCTCGAATAGACATGGTTGCAATAGGGGTTAGTCAATCGGACATCGATGAGGTCCCGATTGGACCTAGATGTGATTGCTAGCTAGATTGCCGATAAATCATGGTCTAAGATCCGAATGAATGTTGAATGTCATGTGATGTCCTGTGATAACCGGTGATGCCCTGTGATGTCGTGTGATATGACTGTCGATTTTGTACACGTGCTAGATGTGTGTTCCTAGTACGTAGGTACTATCAGTCAGTGTCTGCTAAGACGGTTTATGGCTTTTGTCGGTTTTGCAGACGTAATCGCGGTCGATTACAATGCTTTCAAGAGGGGGGTATGTCACAAAGTGATGCCGTGGAGGACAGCAAAAACCCTAATTTTTGCCAGAAACCCTAATTTCCGGAAATCGCGAAGGCTGAAAAAAATATATATATTTTTTGAAAAAATTTAGCGACGCAAATCTCAGCTTTTTGCTATGATTTGGGAGAAAGAGAGAGAAAAAGAGAACTTGCTTTTTACTGACTCTCATTGAGAGAGAGAGAGAATCTGCTTTTGCTTTCAAGCTTTTGGGGCTCTGCTTTTGGGCATCCCTTGTAATCTTTAAACTAGTGGTGAGGGCCTCCCTTCTTAGAGCATCTGGACGCAGAGTCTGAGAGTGAAACCCTAACCGCTCTCTTGTACTTTGATGATTGATTAATACAAAAAGAAATACCGAAAGGGGTGCCAATCTTTGGGGCCAATATCTCTAGGCACGGAACTCCGTCGGGCCAGTGCAAATCTATTGTGATCTGTGAATTGTTTGAAGTGGTTATTTGGTGCTGTCGTGATTGATTCTTGACTTGGAGTGTCCAAGTCTGTTACACCATGTTCAGGGACAAAAGAATTTAGTGGCAGATGCGTGTCTAGGAAGCCCTTGGTTCTTGCTATTTCCGTGATATATCATTGAAGCTTCGAAGATATGATTGATCAGTACGCGATCATTATTTTGCAGATATCTTTCAGCGGATACAGCGTGGGGAGCTAGTTGCAAGCTATTCCATACGGGACGGCTATTTGATGCGAAAAACGATGTCGTGTGCCACACAACCTTTGAGGGAAAAGGTTTTGACAGAGTGCCATTGTCCACCATTTTCGGGCCATCGCGGCATAGATACCACCTTGAAAGGTGTTGATGTAAGGTGCAACGGAATGAATGTTTGAACTTTGCTCAAGATGAGTGCTCCGAACTGTGCTCAAGGTTCCTTTTGTTCTTATGGAAGGGAGAGCCTTCCGTTCTTAATGAGAGAGTGCAATGATCATAAACAAAGTGAATGGACACTGTGCGGGCAAGTGTATGAGACTGAGATATAGAGACAGAAGAGAATAATACGACACCAGAGACGTTGTAAAACCCTCCTTGGAAGGCCCCACTCTCGTCGGCGAGAGTGGTCTACTTATGATTGCACAATCTGGTACAATGGTGATGCATGAGACTGATGCAAGTCTAGGCTATGTCGGCGATGACGAGACTGACCTAAGGGCTGAAATCTGCAATCTTTCTACTGCTGTCTAAAAACGCTATGAGATGAAATCTGCGACTAGTCCAAAAACGCTGATTTTGGGAACTGTTTCTGTGGGTCTTTCATGCTGAAAATCTGCAGGTTTAGGGCTGAAAACTGAGGTTTCTTAAGGCTGCAAATTGATGGTCTTTCTGGGCTGAATCTGCTACTTCTTAGGGCTGAATCTTGCTGCTTCTTTAGGGGGTTGAATCCTCATGAAAACGCCATGCTACATCTGTCAAAAACGCTAGGCTGTTGGAAATAAAAAACGCTAGCTTGTCTGCTTTCCGGCGATGGATGATGATGCTGATGCAAGCGCTAGTGGCTGGGAGGTATGGCGATGACTGCTGATGCAAAAACGCCAAGGCTGAGGCTTGCTTTGCAAAAACGCTCGGATGAGGAGGAATCTGCTGCTTGGAGGGAATCCACCAAGGCTTGGTCTTCCTGAGAAGTTGCCTACTGAGCTTGGCTCCTGTTGCCTCTTTTGCCATTTAGTGCTAACTTTGGTTTGCTTATATACTTACCCAAATTGCCCTACCTACTTTTGTTGGAAAGTCACTTTAAATTAATAAGTGAAAAATGCCAAAAATAGGTAAAATAGGCTAAATGCACTGGAAAATTCCCCTGATGGAATCTGATGGATTCTAGTGGGAATACCGATGATCATGCTGTGTGCAACCAGAGGATATGCATCTACACTAAGTGACTGGGCATGCACGGTCTACGAATAGACTCACAAAAGTGCCAGATCACTTCTAATCTAAACTGATTGGACTGACTGAACCCTGATCATGCTGTAGCTTGTCCACGGACACATAGGGTTGGATGTGTCACGCGACACCCCCTCCTTTTCTCCCCTCCTTTTCAAAGTGAGGTACTGGTACCGAACTCTATGGCGTCGAGGGAGATCGCCAATAGTATCCGGAATCCTGGAAGGGACTCTTCGCCGGCCCACTCTGATGTGTGGGTCGTGCGGTACTTGAACTTCATAAAGGTCTGCAACGCTTGCTTCTTTGGGCCGCGCTGAAAGCGACACAAAGTCTTCTGTGGCTCCTTCAATGCTTCAACTTCGTCGATAGTCATGCTTCTTTCTTTTTCTGGAATCTCCATGGCTGAAAATTCCTGAAACCATTTCCAACACAAAACCATGAACATACCTATTCCATGTAAAGTGAGTGGAGAAAATCTTGTCTTCCTCAAAGACTGTGCATGCAATGTAGATGAACAAAGAGAGGAGTGCCAAACCGTTCACCACACACACGCAAACAATGAGATCGAATCTTTCTCTTATGATCTAGAGCAATCAACTGTGGCAATTCACAACGGAAATGCCCATGCTTGATGCTATACTTTCATGTGCTCTTTCTACAATTGTGTCGTGCCAAGGAAGAGACATGGAATGTGACTTCCGTTAATGCATACTTTTCAGCTTTTCATGAACAATCCGCATACATTCGTGCTCATTCATGAGTGAAACGTGCTCAACGTACAATATGTCATGCCTAGGGAAAGGGATCACATAAAGACGCTGACTAAAATACAGGAAACGATCACGAATGAAACACTCGAACAATGCGTGCGTATCAATCATGCGAACACATAATACTTCCCGTGAGCGGTCTTTGGACCTAGGCTCTAGAGCCAAGATCGGTTCTTCTTGAGGGGGTGCTTTGGACCTTGACTCGAAAGCCAAGATCGATCCTTCGTGATTGATCGTATCTACAACGAGGTTAGCTTCGCTAGAAATAGCATCAACTAACACATCATCCTTGTGAACAATCACATCATCTTCATGCAACTCATTATGCTTGTGAGAAATCACATCTTGATCATGCAAATCATCATGCTTGTCATTGTCAACCAAATCATCATGCAAATCATTATCATTCAAATCATCATGCTGCTCACAATCATGCAAATCCTGTGTGTCATGCTTTGGAGAAGAAGAGACTGAGAGAGTCTCCGTCTTCTGAATCTCTTGCATCCGGCACTTGAGAAAAGAGTCACAAGAACTCTTGCATGTGTCGGTCGCGCTGTTCTTGTGTTGCCTTTCTTTTTGCTTCTCTTTCTGCTTTGTCTTCTACATGTCTGCGTTTCATTTCTGCCATTCTTTCTGCATTTCTTGCTTCTCGTTCTAAATTCCGTTCCATAAACATCAGCTCAAACTCCTCCATAGGAGTTAGTGCAATCCTTGCCGTAGATAGGGAAGGGTAAAAAAAACCTCCTGGTGGGGAAAATTCTTCGTCGCCTCTCTCATGCTCATCACTTCCAAGCGAAGTATCCATTCCGCTTCGAGTGATGACCATTCTGAAGTCGTGGGTTCTTGTGGTCTTGGGTTCTTAAGTTCACGAGGAACTTGGGTTCTTGGGTTCTTGAGGGTCTTGCGGTTCTTGAGGTTTTCTTTGGCTCGCAATCTGTGTTTGAGAAGGATCTTCTCTTCACCCGAGTCTACTCCTTTCCGCGGGCGCACCCCTTGGCGGCCTTGCGCTCACACCAAGGTTGCTTTTTCCCACCTCACGTCAATTGGCCGGTCGCTAAGTGCACGGTCCGCTCTCAATGAGTGAAAAGAGGCACAAGGGGAGGCTGGACAAGCCCTTCTTTCTTGGGTTTCTTGTCACTCTTCAAAAACATGATTAGGAATCGACACGCCCAAGTGAACTTGGGTTCGTGCAACCGCAACAAGCAAAAAAAAATTATGTGGTTCTTTTCTTGAGTGATACAAAACACTCCCAAAGCTCTGATACCAATGTAAGGTGCAGCGGAATGAATGTTTGAACTTTGATCAAGATGAGTGCTCCGAACTGTGCTCAAGGTTCCTTTTGTTCTTATGGAAGGGAGAGCCTTCCGTTCTTAATGAGAGAGTGAAATGATCATAAACAAAGTGAATGGACACTGTGTGTGCAAGTGTATGAGACTGAGATATAGAGAGAGAAGAGAATAATACGACACCATAGACGTTGTAAAACCCTCCTCCAAAGGCCCCATTCTCGTCGGCGAGAGTGGTCTACTTATGATTGCACAATCCGGTACAATGGTGATGCATGAGACTGATGCAAGTCTAGGCTATGTCGGCGATGTCGATGGTGATGACGAGACCGACGTAAGGGCTGAAATTTGCAATCTTTCTACCGCTGTCCAAAAACGCTATGGGTTGAAATCTGCGGACTAGTCCAAAAACGCTGATTTTGAGAACTATTTCTGTGGGTCTTTGACGCTGAAAATCTGCAGGTTTAGGGCTGAAAACTAAGGTTTCTCAAGGCTGAAAACTGATGGTCTTTCCGAGCTGAATCTTCTACTTCTTAGGGCTGAATCTTGCTGCTTCTTTAGGGGGCCGAATCCTCATGAAACGCCAGGCTGCATTTGTCAAAAACGCTAGGCTGTTGGAAATAAAAAACGCTAGCTTGTCTGCTTTCCGGCGATGGATGATGATGCTGATGCAAGCGCTAGTGGCTGGGAGGTATGGCGATGACTGCTGATGCAAAAACGCCAAGGTTGAGGCTTGCTTTGCAAAAACGCTGGGATGAGGGGGAATCTGTTGATTGGAGGGAATCCACCAAGGCTTGGTCTTGCTGAGAAGTTGCCTGCTGAGCTTGGCTCCTGCTGCCTCCATTTAGTGCTAACTTTGGTTTGCTTATATATTTTCTTACCCAAATTGCCCTACCTACTTTTGTTGGAAAGTCACTTAAATTAATAAGTGAAAAATGCCAAAAATAGGTAAAATAGGCTAAATGCACTGGAAAATTCCCTTGATGGAATCTGATGGATTCTAGTGGGAATACTGATGATCATGCTGTGTGCAACCAGAGGATATGCATCTACACTAAGTGACTGGGCATGCACGGTCTACGAATAGACTCACAAAAGTGCCAGATCACTTCTAATCTAAACTGACTGGACTGACTGAACACTGATCATGTTGTCGCTTGTCCACGTACACATAGGGCTGGATGTGTCACGTGACAGTTGAGTCTTACTTTTACTGGCCGATGCTCAAAAAGCATGTGGAAGAGTTTGTTCGCAGTTGCTTAGGATGCCAAAAGGTCAAGTTTCACAGGCATAATGCACCAAGACTTCTACAACCTTTACCCATACCTTCTGCCCTTGGGAAAGCATTGCGATGGATTTATTTAAATTTTTTTAATCTTCCTAAGACACAAAGTGGGCATGATGGGATTTGGAGAGTCATTGACAGATTTAGCAAGTAGGCCCACTTTATTCTGGTAAAGAAGAGAGTTAAGCCCGATTGTTTGGCGAAACTGTTTGTCTCACAGATTTTTCGATTACATGGCATGCCTGAGTCCATTGCTTTGGATAGAGATCCCCGGTTTCGAGTATATTCTTTGAGAACCGGAGGCTGTTTTAGATCACCATACTTGTCATTCGTGCAAATCTGCTTATGACGAGTATTTAATTAAATGCAAGTCTGCTACTTGGGAATCGGTTAGAGTTGTAAAAGCTCAGGATCTCCAGACCTCCTAGACCCCAACTCTGCCTGTCTCTCCCTCTTAATATTGTCACTGTGGTGGACGCTCTATGCTCCTAGTGCATCCAACTGCCATATGACCTGCATTGTCCAGGTAAGCCACTAAAGAAATATTCATTGTTAGATATAAAGTTCATGTATAGTAGGCATAGAGATGAGGTGAGTAGGATCTTTGTGTTTGAATAGCTATTTAATTGAAGGCGTCTTTGTTTGCCTCCATTATCTCCTTCTCCTCTTGTTGGCTTGCCTCTCCTCTTGGCTCTCTCAGCCTTTGACCTTCTAGACCCTAACTCTGTCACTCTCTTTGATAAAAAACATAGCTTACATTCAAGTGCCGAAAGGTACCGACCGCAAGGGAATTGCAAATAGTTACATGAGACACCCATAGACAATTAAAGGCGGTGGCCAAAAGCATAAAAAGCTGAAAATAAGCCTCCTCCTAGTGAGCGTAAAAAGTGCCCTAGCAACCATTGTAGGAACTTGCGAGAACTTGGAGCAGGTTTTTGTTTCGCACTTCACGTGCCGTGCTCAACCAACTCATAAAGAACAGTCTTGAGTGTTTAAGCTAAAAAAAAGTATTGATTCACTAGAAAACTTGCTCATGCTGATTAAAAGGCAATAGAAGCAATCTAGGGGGTGCCATATCAACAAGATACATGAGCACTAATGAAACGAACTCGCGGGAGGATCTCTTGGCTACAGGGACTGCCTATGGACACTCGTTGGACAAACCACCTGACCATAGCCATCATCATAGCACCCCCTTGTCAAGGCGAGCGTCCAAGGACGTACGTGTGCACCTATAAGACCATGCGTCCCATACCACCCGGCCTCACATCCTTGAGGTGACCTCGCGTACTCCTACCCTCACGGGCTAACCACTGGTAGTCTGGTACTCTCCAACTGGGGTCGATCCTTGCAAATGAGGCCTTGGCCTACTTTTATAAAAGTGACCGGTCACACTGGCCGGGTTCACACTACCTCCATCCGAACACTGGACACCCATCCCGATAGTGTCATAGACTAGATCCCCTCTCCTATGATTGGGACAGAACATACTTCCCCCCTTGAGAATCATTGACGCCCTCATCAATGAGGAGAGGCTGAGAGAGCCAAGAGGAGAGAAGCGAGAAAGAGGAGGCGGCGATAAGGAAAATAGAGATACCTCAAGTTAAACAGGTGTACAGGTGCAGGGATCCTCCACATTATCCACTCTTCAAGATTGTTCTTCTTTGATAGAGATTCCACCTTTTTATCCTGAGTTCCACAGCTCTCCTAGGGAAATTGTTGTATGTTCATGTAGTTTTGATAGAGATGATATTCTTCTTGCTGTACTTAGGACATGGTATGAGGAAAGTTTTCCACCAGTGGACATGATGTAAATGTATATGTTAGGAGATTTGTGAGATTGAGAACCAAGAAATAGGCTTGGTCTTTTTTTGTACATTTTATAGATTTTTTGGGATCATACCTTCTTCTTGCTGTACTTTTTTTTTTTCCCGAGAAAAAGATCCTTCTGTTAGTTAATGAAAACTGCCCATAGGGCTACAACCACCTCTGCAAGAGAGGGCTACAACAATCATGATGGGGAGACTCTCCCAATGAAAAAACAGCATATGTACAATGAGGCTAAATCAAGAGATGGGAGGAGGGAAGAGCCACACAGGTGGACGGTAGTGCCATCTGAGCACACCCTAGACCATAGTGATCTTCTTGCTGTACTTAGGACATGGTATGAGGAAAGTTTTCCATTAGTGGACATGATATAAATGTATATGTTAGGAGATTTGTGAGATTGAGAATCAAGAAATAGGCTTGGTCATTTTTTGTACACTTAATGGATTTTTTGGGATCATATCCTTGAGATTGAGAACCAAGAAATAGGCTTGGCCATTTTTTGTACATTTTATGGTTTTTTTGGGATCATACTTCTGTGATGATTGGCATTGTGGTGCCCTTGAGATGTTTATTTTAATTGAAGATGTTCTCTTGGAAAAACAAAAAGAGTGGGTAGACTATGGGTGTGGTCCGTTAGGTAGGCTTGTGGCCATGCTCATGGCCTGCTTGCAATTGGTCCACGTCCGCCAAAGTGCCTGTCGTATAGTCCAATAGCCAAGTCCACTAGCCCAGTGAATTTGTCCACTGGTCCAGGTTTATCAGTCCATTATAATTTGCCACTAGTCCATCGTGTATAGACTAGGGACTAGAGACTAGCCTGTAGTTTAGCTCATAGTTACAGGGAATGGCCAATTTTAGGCTTCATTTCCCGTTCCCATTCCAACTTCCCATCTGGAATCCCCATTGGGTAGAGACTAGGGACTAGAGACTAGCTTGTAGTTCAGCTTATAGCTACAGAGAATGGCCAATTTCAGGCTTCATTTCCCGTTCGCATTCCAACTTCTGTTTGAAATCCCCTTCCATGTTATGGACGTGAGTTTCCGTGACAGGGAATGGCAATTTAGGCCCATTTTCGTTCCTCGTTACACATTCTGATTTTCTGTTCCTGGTAGCTATGGTCCAGCTGCCACATGTACTCCTGTGCAGCACATTAAGTTAGGCATTCCAAATAGACTAAGCACTTTAGCCATTTAAGATACACTGGTGCCTTGATTAAGTGCCGCATTTAATTTGTGTAGCAGGCTACAGTGTCACTTTCACAGGACAGTTAGTACAGTTTGAACTTTATAGTTGGTCTTTGGTCTGGTCCGTTCACACTGGACGGACTAGCTGGGCAGTGACACGTGGCAGGGATACGGTGGTCTAGTGGACATCATGGCCAGGTCCCCACCACCACTCAATGGAGATAGACTTAGATGCTGTCATTTATGAGCCGTTGGTGGCTCTTTATGGTTGTATATATGAGTAGTAGCGGTTTGGTCATGATCGTCTTTCACTTAGTCGTCTAGAATGAGTCTATACACACAGCACGTCTTCACCATCCCTGCACATTTTGAGCCTCGACACCCCATTGTACCTGTGAGTCCTGGGCTGGAGCTGAGTGTGCTGCCACGCCAGAGTTTGTATCAGTTCTTTGAGATAGTCGAGTCATATGTTGTGGTCTGTTGTTGTGTTGTGTCTCTGTGAGCTCAATTGTTGTCTATTTGTTCCTTTGTTTTCATTCTGTTTGAGTGAGATTGTCATGCACATTACACTGAGGCGCACCCATTGTAGAGAGCACGACACACTATCCGCGCTACAGGTGCTCTCATTTTGGTGATCATGTTGGGGACCTCAATTGAAGTCTCACTCTCTGTGAGGTACAAATCTTGAAGCTAGTTGGGTCTATCTAGCTTTGCCTACTTTCCCATGCACTGTTCTCCTCTCGCCCTGGTCCAGTTGGTCTAGTTCTCTCTCGCCCTGGTCCAACCAGCCGTGGTCCCTGGTCTAGTCCTCATCGACCCTGGTCTAGTCCTCCTCGTTCCTGGTCCAGCCTGGGTCTAGTCACTTGCCTGGTCTAGTAGAGCCTAGACCAGTCTTCAGCCAGTTCAAGGTTTTCTTGCCCAAATCTTGGTTGGATTGGTGGTCACTGCATGACACATACAAGGCAGTCAGTCGAGCGTCAAAGCGCACTACTGAGTCCTCTGAAGTACTACAACAGAAGACGATGCTTGGTACCTAGTAGAAGTCCATCAACCTCGTCACCCAGACCTCCACATACGACATCACCCATTCCTCCATCCGGTTCCACATCTTCCCGATCACCTTCCCCAGTAAAGCTCTCTCCTATCCTGTTACAGCAGGCTCCTGAGCAACAGGCTCCTGAGCAAGGGGCCATGGAGGTTTTGGCTAGTGTTTTGGCCAAGGTAAACATCAAGTTCCCTACCTTCAAATTTCAAAGGACTCTCTTCAGAAGATGCTGACGACCATGCAAGGAGGTTTGTATCTCTCTGTAGGGGCCGTGGTCTTAACAGAGAAGATGTTTATTTGGTACTCTTTCCATCTACCTTGGATGGCTTAGCTGACAAATGGTACAGCCAGTTTGCAGAGAACCATTTTGCAACTTGGGCAACCTTAAGATAACAGTTCTGTGCAGCATTCAGGCCAGGTGACTACCAGGAGAAGGTCTTGGATGAGTTGGCCAACATGCTGCTCCAGCTAGAGGAGACTTTTGCAGAGCTTATGACTAAAACCAAGTCTCTAGTTGCCAAGCTTCCCCAGCAACCTGGGGAATTTATGGTTAAGAAGTGGGTGGAGAAGGCGCTTCCCAAAACTTCTCAGCAAAAACTCGGAGAGAGTCTCTGATCCGACGCCACTCTGGAGGAGTTCATCGCAGCTGCTACTAGGATAGAGGGGGCTAGGAAGTTGTTCAACAACTCCCCTCACATAGAGACCTCTTCTGTGTCTTCGGAAAGTCCTGCTGATCCATTGACTTCTTCATGTAGAGAATCGAAGCCCTAAAACTACAACGCGCTCTTCAAGAGGAGAAATCAATCTCTCTTTGCCAGGAGAAACCACCATATCTTGAGGCTTTAGATCAAATCAAGAGAGAGCTAGAAGAGCTCTCGTCTCAGCAGGAGACTAAGGCTATGGTATGGTGTAGCTCGTGTCGCTCTCCAAGACATCCTCCACAGGACTGTTATTGCCACTTTTGCGAAAATTCGGGGCATGAAGACAAGGATTGCTACTATATCAAGGGATTGCCGCAAATACAACAAAGTCTAGGTCCTTCTCTCCAACTAGGGATAGCACCTGCATCCAACATGGTTTCACCCTATGGCCATCAAAACCCGATGCCACCTCTGTTGACAACAGCTCCTATGCAAGCTATGCAAGGTATGCACAACAACTTTGCATCCCCAACTTTTTATCATGCTAGTACTCCTTCAGTTCCCTAAAGCTTCTACACTTCAGCATCCAACCCCATGCAGCAAGGGCCGAGACCACCTTGCCCCTCCAATAGGCCAATTTTGTGCTACAGGTGTGGAGAGTATGGACATTATCAGAGCAAATGTCCATTGCCAGAAGGGTCCCCTCCTTGCCGACACTGTCCTGAAGCTAAGGATCACTATAATAAGGACTGCCCAAAACAACGAGCATCCACATCTACAAGCACAAGCCAGACCAAGCAGGAGTTTACATTCTCAAAGCTTAACCTCATCACAGTAAGCACCATTCCACATGCCCCGCCTTCCACTTGCCTCTCGAGATGGGTTGAAGCAAGTGGAAGAGCCGGCTGGTGTGCTCACACGGGCACAGAGAGCTGCTCTTGGTTTCAGCCTCCCTGGTGGTCCAATTTTTTCATCTCCAGGCACACAAATGAATCAAACTCCCTTAGTAGCTGAAAAACCAGCAGGTAGTGCCAAGAGCCAACCTACCTCTCTTCTATCAAATATTAATGGTGCTTTCATGGAAGCAGTAGAGGACTTGCAGAAGCTTAAGATACCAGAGCAAGATCTAATCAACAGAGAGAAGCCTACAGTAGAGTCTATCTTGAAAAACACCTTTCAGCAAGTGTCACTGTACGATATGCTTCGACTTGATGCAAATTTTAGAAGTGACACCCTTTCCATCATCCAGTCTCTATACCGTGGTCTTGTGTAGCCCTTGGAGTCCTACATGATTTCATATCTAGCTGCTCCCCTCACTGACTACAAAAGTCCTCATCTCACTGTGTCTATTCTTGGGCATCAATTCTCAGGCGTCATAGTGGATGGTGGATCTGGGATCAATCTGGTGCCAGAATTTACTATGTTGGCCTTAGGTCTGCAGCCCACTCGCCCTGCTCCATTCACTGTTACATTGGCAGACCAGAGAAGAGTCTACCCTGTGGGCATAGTAGAGAAGGTGCCTCTGATGGTACAAGACTTCACATTTAGCTTGGATTTTGTGGTGGTCAGTCTTCCTCAGGTGGAGAGAGGATTTCCTTTGCTGATTGATAGACCATGGTTGCGGCATACTAAGGCACTTCATGATTGGGGAAACCACTCCATGTGGATACATACTCCTGGCTCTCCCATGCAACCAATCCGGCTCGAAGGAGGTATGGATCTAGTGGTTTATCACAGCTCATTGTCAGTACAGTCCAACCCCGACCCTGAGCAACCCATACCACCCAACGGGTCTAACGAAGACATGTCCAACCCCCACCCTGAGCAACCCTACCACCCAACGGGTCTGACGAAGACATGTTGCAGTGGCTGGAAGCTACCACCTCGATGCCATGCTATGTGGTCTCTATTCAAATTTCACCTGTACCGTTAACACTCTCTCTCCCAGCTCCTCGGGCGAACACCAATGTCCCCAGCCCTACAGCAGGAAGTGTGCCAGTCGAAGAAGTGTGTTAGTCCCTGATTCCCTTGATTCAAGTGTTCCTTTGATGGAAGCCGTCGGTCTTGGTGAACCTATAACACATCACTGAAGGGGGAAGAAATCTCCTCTTTAGGAACTGGCCAATGATTCGCCGTTTCCTCTAACATCTCCCATGTCAGACGCTACGCCCCCTCAAAAGCACTCTGCTATGTCTGTGTCTGAAGATTTACCCTTCGATGAGCTTCCACCAGGATGGTTACAAGAAGAGTATGCAGAGTTTCCAATCGATCAAACACCAGCCCATGATGTTTCGAAGCTCCAAGGGGCAGCTCACTTCTCAACTTCCGAAGTACCCTCTACAGTTACACCTCCTGACCCGGTCAAAAAAGTCAACTTGAGCAACCCTAACAACCCTCAACATGTCCTCTTAGCAGCTTGGTTATGGGAGCATCCCGCATTACTTGATCAGGTAGTTTCTTTTATACACTCTTTTAAAGATGTTTTTGCTTGGTCCTACAAAGATTTAGAAGGGATCCCACTTGAATTGGGTCTCCACACTATCCCTCTGGTTAAAGGGGCTAAGCCTATCAGAGGCCGAGCTTACAAGCTCAACCCAAAATATGCAGAGGCTGTCAAGTTAGAGCTCGAAAAAATGCAAGAGGCAGCGATCATTGTACCTGTGGAGCACTCTGAGTGGTTATCACCCATGGTGATAGCGCCTAAGAAGCAGTCCAATAAAATCTGTGTGCGTAGATTACCGCTCTCTAAACAAGGTAACTATCTCAGATGGTTTCTCCACACCTTTCACTGAGCGTGTGCTCGAAGATGTAGCAGGGCATGTATTGTACAGTTTTATGGATGGGTTCAGTGGATACAATCAGTTGGGCATCTATTCAGGTGATCAGCTTAAAACGGCCTTTGTGACTCCCTAGGGTATTTTTATCTACACTAGGATGTCGTTTGGGTTGAAAAACGCTCCACCTTCCTTCAATCGAGCAGTATATCTTATATTCTGTCCTTTACTTACGGATCATCTTTGCATCTTCATGGACAATTTTTCGACCTTCTCAGGTGCCCAATGTTCAACCCCAGTGGAAAATCTAGAGGAGCACCTCGCTCAGCTCTCTGCTATCTTCCTCAGGTGCAGAGAGGCACGGCTAAAGCTCAATCCTAACAAATGTCACTTTTTGGTCACTGAGGGCACACTTCTAGGCCATGTGGTGTGTGTCAAAGGTTTAGCACCTGACTCAAAGAAGATCGTGGCAATCTTGAAGTTACCACCTCCCATCAACCGGAAAGGTGTTCAGAGCTTTGTAGGCCACACATGCTATCATCGCAGGTTCATACGAATATATGCACAGGTGGCTCAACCATTGACCCGACTCACTAGTGCTACAGTACCCTTTAAATGGTTAAAACCTGAGGCTGAAGCATTTGAATACCTCAAAAAGCGCCTCACTAAAGCACCTATTTTAGTGGCTCTAGATTGGTCTCTCCCTTTTCATGTGCATACTGATGCTAGCTGTGGGGGCTGTGCTGACTCAGCCTAGTGAGGAGTACAACTTGGATCGCCCTGTTCACTATGTAAGTCGCGTGCTCACCAAAGCAGAGTGCAACTACAGCACCACAGAAAGGGAAGGTTTGGCTATGGTGTATTCTTTACAAAAGTTTCGTCATTACTTGTTAGGGGTTCACTTCACTATCATCACAGATCATCATGGGCTACGCTATATTTTGAATAAATCCCAAGTTGTAGGAAGAGTCTTGAGGTGGCTACTGATATTCCAGGAATTCGATTTCGAAGTAGTTCTTAGTCCAGGCAAGCGGCATGTCATGGCCGACCATCTCTCTTGCATACATACAGGTGAGCCCGATACTGGGGTTAATGATGACTTTTCAGATAGTCATTTCTTTAAGGTCGACACGACCCCATAATGGTATGGAGATGTGTTACATCTGCTCTCTACTGGCCTATATCTTGAGAATGCTTCTCCCTTGCAAAAAAGAAGACTCTTGCTGAAGTCTAGACCCTTCTCTTTGATTGGCGGACAGCTCTACAAATCTGGGCGAGATGGTGTGCTGCGCAGGTGCGTCTCCCCTCATGAAGTAGACCACATTCTGGAGGATGCACACAGTGGTCCTACAGGTGGCCACTACCCTGGTCACATCACGGCGCAAAAAATCTTACAGACCGGCTTATGGTGGCCCTATATATTTAGAGATGCTATTGCTCATGTCAAGATTTGTGATTTCTGTCAGTGATGTGCGCCCAAGCCTAGCAAGCAATCCAATCACCCCCTGCAGGTATCTATGGCGTGGTTGCCCTTTGAGCGATGGGGCTTGGACTTTGTTGGTCCAGTTACTCCAACTACTCAACCCGGCAATCGTAAGTATCTCCTGGTAGCAACGGATTATGCAACAAAGTGGGCCGAAGTG
This sequence comes from Adiantum capillus-veneris, assembly GCF_014529385.1. Lineage (NCBI taxonomy): Eukaryota > Viridiplantae > Streptophyta > Polypodiopsida > Polypodiales > Pteridaceae > Adiantum > Adiantum capillus-veneris. Next base: position 162,232,581 of record NC_140934.1, on the reverse strand, counting down.
GTGGCTACCATTGATTGTACAGCCGCCACTGTCGCAAAATTTTTGTATGAAAATATTTTTTGCAGGTTTGGGTGTCCTCTGGAAATCACCAGTGATCGAGGTAGTCATTTCGTCAACGACCTGATCTCCACACTCCTCACGAACTACAAGATTTTTCATTGCAAATCTTGCTCTTACTATCCTAGAGCAAATGGGTAAGCTGAGAGTACTAACAAAGTGCTAATCGCACTTCTCAGGAAAGCTTGTCACCTGCATCCAACGTCTTGGGCTCAGGCCATCCTCGGCACAATTTGGGCTTATTGTACCTCCTTCAAGGTAACCACTAACCACACCCTATTCCAGCTAGCTTTTGGTCTAGAAGCAATTGCACCATATGAGTTCAACTCAGGTTCAGCAAGAGTGGGAAGTGTTCGCGTCACAACGGGGATTGCTTCCGTAAACCTCTCTCGTCTCTCAATGGTAGAAGAAAGGAGGATGTTAGCTTCACACGCTCTCCAAGCCAAGCAACTTCTTTGCAAAGTGTGGCATGATCGCCATCTCAGAAAGCCGAAAATAACATAGGGTTCCCTAGTGTTACTCTATCAAGCGAAATACCTAAAAAAAGCAAAGAAGTTGGTTCCAGCCCGGCAAGGACCATACATGGTAATGGAGATTCTATCCCAAGGGGCCGTACAATTAGTCACCCTTGAAGGAGTTCCTCTGCCTTTAGTCAACGGATCTAGGATCAAAAGCTATCATACTGTATGCTGACGGTCAAGGGTCAAAAATCAACTGTTGATCTTCTCCGACTCCTCAACCCTAAACTGGATCTTAATGTTCCCCATCAATATCTCATTCACTCTCTACTTCTCCTGTTTCTACTGGTTGCATGGGCATGCTTCTAAAATTTGGAAAAACCACTCTCTGTCAGTATCTCTTGTACCCTTTCCTTTCTCTGGTCCTTCGCCGGTCTGGTGAGCGTGGTTCTAAATTTTGTAGGACTCCTTCTTTGAGGATATTACAGTTCTCACTCTTGTTGAGGTTCACCTTGAGTCATCAGTTTCCGTTGGTATTTCTTGATTAACACTGCTCGCTTCACTGTGCTTGCTTCTTTGACCTTGATTTGGCCTACCATTATCTCAGTTGACTAATGCTTTATCAAAGCTTCTGATCATCTCTAGTGCTCCTAACATGGCACTAAATTAATTTTGCTATTATAGAAGTCTGCTTTCTCCAGTTGGGTCTCTTGTGGGTGTGCCATTTAATTGTTCAGTAGCAATTAAAACTTCGCATTTTATCTCTTTCAAGCAGTAGGACTCACCAAGACTTCTGATCTGCTCTTAGCCCTGTCTCGAACTCATTCTTGACCTGCCTCTGTTGGCCTCAACCTCGTCTGCCAACCTCGCCTCTCGCCCTTGGCTTGCCCTGGCATGCAGTGCTAGACCTCGTCCTTGTTGGACACTACCCTCCCCTGCCTCGCGCTCGCCCTCGCTTGAAGACCTCGACGTCCCCACGCCTGTGGCCTCGCCCTCGCGGCTGCCTGCGGGCCTCGCCCTCGCCCTTGCCTCTGGCCTCGCCCGCCTGCTGCCTGCCGGCCTCGCCCTTGCCTTCGCCATGCTGGGCCTCGCCCTGGGACATCGCCTTTGCCCATGCTGCCTCTCGCCCTTGCCCTCGCCCTCGCCCTCGCCCTCGCCTTCAAATGTCTCCACGTAAGTCACATAAAATATTAAAAGCATATACTTAACTGGCTTTATTTTCCAACTCAGAGAAAATGAGCCTCAGTTTAATAAACATAAATCAGCGCAGCACGAATTCTCTGCAAGCGTTTTCAGCCAGGCAACTTCCAACTTCCCTCGCTAGGGTTCCTCTCTCTATCGCCACCATCTCTCTCCATCGCCAGGCGTTCCTCTCTCTGTGCTACCCATACCCTGGATAGTACTTGAAGATGGCAGATTGACCTTGACCTTGCTACATGTATTTGGTTGTGGTCGAAAACATGTATCTCAATGTGGTTTAGAGAACATGTATCTCAGTATGGTTTAGGGTGCCAGCTCTCCTCAGGTGCCAGGTGAGAACTTAAGAACACAGGTTTTACAGGTTTTTACAATTGTAGATTCAGTCCAAAAGATTCTCTGGTATATTTTATCAATATGGTTCGTACTCGGAATCAAGAGCAGCACCTCCAGTCGGAGGAAGAGTGCTCTGCCTCCTCGAGGGATAGCACTGACAATAAATCAGACTATACCCCTAGTTCAGAGCAACTGTCCGGAGAATCTTCAGAGGAAGATTCACCCCAATCAGTCACCGCTGGCAAGGTCACCACTCTCCAGGTGCCTCGCCCTTCTGGTGCCATCTCGAAGGTACCCTTACTAATGATCTATCATGTACAGGCGCCAAACCCGGCACTCAAAGATGTGTTCTCTCAGCAGCAAATGATACACCTGGGTCTCCAAAATTTGGCTCAGGCCGATTTGTCCTGCACAATTTCCAGTGCCAAGCTGAGTGCCCTCTTGCTTACTTTTCCAAAACTAAATGGAATTACCCTTACAATGGAGGTGCACCTTTGCCCGCCACAAAAACCTTCTCGAATCTCTCCCCGGAAGACATTGCAAATGCGTGCCGAGAACTGTTGCTGCACTCACATGGAGACTATCACAGGAATCAGCAACTGTACTCAATTTTACAGTATTATTTTTTACTGCGCGCACCGGAAAGAGCAGTAGTTCCATCTTCTCCAGCTTCTCCAGGAATATGTGATGCATTTTTTTGTCTCTGCCACTGCTTGCCGTATCCGTTTCACCATCTGTTGTTTAAGGCGCTACAAGACAGGGCAAAAAGATTTCGGACTCAACGTAAAGGAAAAGCGGAGAGGTTCAATTGCTATGCAACCCCTATGATGTATTGGGTAGTGCAAATTATGTAGCAAAAAGCAGATGCAACCGCTGTTCTCACTCTGCAAGATGATGCCAAAGAACAAGGTCGTTCCAAAATGGCCAAAGGGAAAGGCACTTTACGCAAGAGGGCAAAAGTACAAAAGGTTTCGACAGAGGAGCTAGCAACACTACCCTTCTGTGAATCAGGTAAAATCTCTGACGTCGATACCGCAAACCCAAGAGTGAGCATGACTACTTCTGTGGCCACCTCTACTTTTACACCACCTCTTGTGAGTAGTATTGTAGGCACCCAAACACACTCTCCACTGGTGTCGGCAGTACCACCTACTACTACTACTCCTAGTGTAGGGGCACATGGAGGTACTGCAGGGGCATCTAGCTCTGGCACACCTAGCTCTGGGCAACTTGACATGTTTGCCAATTTTGTGCCTCAAGCCGATAGACTTTTAGATGCAGACAGAAGAGCAAATTTCAACGATTATAGATGCAGCCATCTCATTGCACATTGCAAGGTACTAACGGTCTGCATTGCGCTGTCTATGACAGTATGCAAAGGGAAGTGCGCAGCCACCTTCAACGATCGATGGATAGGGACATGTTAATTGCTCAGGCTCAAGATTGCATAAAGATTCTCACTCAACAGTACTGGACCTCAAACATATTGTCCGCACTCAACAAATACAGTTAAAAGAGGCAAATGATATGGCCGCAGTTCAGGAACTTTCTCGTGTGGTACATGCAGTGTGTCCCTCATGTGCCAAATACAAATCTATAGCCATTTTACAAACAGCTACAGCTACAGCTACAACTCCGAGTTCTACGCAAGTTCCTGCTATGGCACTACAGATACAGACGGACGTTTCCAAAGCTCATTCAGGGGTTTCTCAAGCAGCTGAGAAAACAAATCCTACTACTATGGAGTCTAAGCCAGCAGGATCGGCTTCCTCATAGTTTCATGGATCCTCTCTGGCTTCTCCCTCCCAATCCACCTCTTTCCCACCGCCCTTCTATAGCTTCCCTGGATTCCCACCAACTGTCCCACCTTCTCAGCCTACTCAATCTTTTCCTGGGTTTGCACCTGTCCCATCTTCTCAGCCTACTCAGTCTTTTCCTGGGTTTTCACCTGTCCCTACTCAGTTTGCTGTTGCCCATGGGGTGGCCACTCCATATTCAATGTACCCTCCTCATGGCCACTATCCCCCACCATACCCATGGCCTCCATCTCCTTATCCACCTTTCTACCATCCTCCCCCTCCCCCTCCATCATCCGACCACCAGTAGATATCACCTTTTGGAGTTTTTACTAGTAGTAGACCTGGTTGCAGATCTTTCAGTTCTTCAGTTTCCGCTCTCCAAGACAGGGAGCAGTCTTGTGGCGGGCAACCTGTAGCAGGCTACAGTGTCACTTTCACAGGACAGTTAGTACAGTTTGGACTTTACAGTTGGTCTTTGGTCTGGTCGGTTCACACTGGACGGACTAGCTGGGCAGTGACACGTGGCAGGGATACGGTGGTCTAGTGGACATTGTGGCCAGGTCACCACCATCACTCAGTGGAGAGAGACTTAGATGTTGTCATTTATGAGCCGTTGGTGGCTCTTTATGGTTGTATATATGAGTAGTAGCGGTTTGGTCATGATCGTCTTTTACGTAGTTGTCTAGAGTGAGTCTATATACATAGCATGTCTTCACCATCCCCGCACATTTTGAGCCTCGACACCCCATTGTACCCCATTGTACCTGTGAGTCCTGGGTTGGAGCTGAGTGTGCTGCCACGCCAGAGTCTGTATGAGTTCTTTGAGATAGTTGAGTCATATGTTGTGGTCTGCTGTTGTGTTGTGTCTGTGTGAGCTCAGTTGTTGTCTATTTGTTCCTTTGTTTTCAATCTGTTTGAGTGAGATTGTCACGCACATTGCACTGAGGAGCACCCACTGTAGAGAGCACGACACACTATCCGCGCTACAATTTGCTAGACAAAAGGCTTTAAAATCAGTTTGCCCCAAGGTGTTAAAGAACTTGAGCTTGAAAATTTCTTGCTAATGAGATGGGGAAATTGTTGTGATTCTGAATCTTTTGTTTATAGGTAGATTTCTTTGATTGTGTGATTTGTGAATTGTTTTGGCCCTCCTTGTTTCATTTTTGCCTGCAATTTAGTGTACCGTGTATGCTTCAATTACTCTGAATGGATCAATAGGTTTGCTTCTTGATGAAGTGCAAATTTTTGAAGGGATTCTTAAAATGAGTATCTGCCAGGTTGTCCATAACTCTAGCTGAAAGTGCTGTTTATTAGCTGAAATAGAAAATCAATCAGCTGCTTACTCTCCATTACTGTGTCCGTAACAAGCTTAAGCACTTTGGGGCTATCCCTATATCATTGGTTATGGATTTTTGGATTTAAGGTTGTATGTTGGTAGGATCTTCATCGATCCCATTAGAAGAGATGTTTTCCCTATAAGGCAGTTGACGTCATCCTTACTTGTGGGAAAAGAAGAATTTAGACAGGGGTACAGTTCTGATCATAATACAATGCGATGTCATTGTGGTTAAGTTAGTTTTTGACTCCGCTCACTTATGCATGACAGATCTGCCAATTGCGGAGTCAGTTCATTAGCAAAGAAACACAAGAACAAGTCTGGGAAAATCAACATGAATGGGCAGCTGAAAAAGTGTATTCTCTATGTTCTGAACTTGGAGGTTTCTTTTTAAAGGTTTTCCCTCTTTCTAATGATTGGATATTTATTGTGCGCATGCATGCATGCATATGTGTGTGTGAGAGAGAGGAGGGACAATCCTTGAGTGATGGGTGTTACTTGACTGACGTATGCCTGAATGTCAGAAAACTACAAGACCATGGCTTTGAATGAGTCATCAATGTGCAGATCGCCCAGCTTGTCGGAAAACCTGACTTGGCCCCTCAAGCATGGGTGAGAAAGTTGGTTACACTGTGTGATTCTGCTCCTGCAACACCTTTTCCTGTTGTAAAATGTGTTCTTGAGCACGAGCTTGGTTCCACCATGGAGGACTTGTTCGAGGAGTTCCAGTCTAACCCAATTGGATCAGCATCTGTGGCTCAGGTTCATCAATTCAGTTTAAAATTTGTTTACTAAGTACTGATTTATACCTTGATGATAAGTAGATGGCATGTGGTGTCATTAAGAAAGAACAATGATTTGAACTAAGAAAGGTGCTAATTATCTTGCTTATCACACTTTTGGTGCATGTATGATTGCTCATGAGGCATGTTTTGAACAATTTTGTGTTGTGCAGGTCCATCGGGCCAGAATCAAGGGTGCAAAGAAGGATGTGGCTGTAAAGGTAAACAGCTAGATTTCAATAAGCAGAAGAGTATGTATGTTGTTCATTCGTGCATATGAGAAAAAGGATTTATATGTCAAGGTTCTCAAGAGCCCAAACTGCTGTATGTGGCCAATCATGAAAGTCCTGTAGCTGGCATAGACCATGTGGTCCCCTGCCTTGTGTAAAAGCACTATAGTATGCGTATATTAAGCATCAAGGCCCCGTTGAAGATGTGATCAATGAAGAGTGACAGGGTCCTTGATGCATATATAAAATGCTCTCCTGGAAAATCAGTATGGTTAGATGCTCTCCCATGCTGTAGTCTCTGTATGGCCTGTCATACTATGCCCTCAGTAAAGAAATCAGGGATTGTCATGGGTCTGTGGGTTCTGGTATGGGGAACCTGACCTGGTTTAAATATAATCCCACCGCATATGTGAGCCCTGTTGTCGGGTCCTCAATAGCTTTTTTTTTTTTGGGGGGGGGGGGGATGCTAGACTAAACCATGCCAGCCCTCAGTAAAGAAATAAGGGATCGTTATGGGTCTGTGGGTTCTGGTATAGGGAACCTGACCTGGTTTAGATAGAATCCCTCCGCATATCGGGTCCTCAATAGGTTTTGTTTGGGGGGGCGGGAGGTGCCGCTTACACAAACCATGCCATGCTATACTAAACCATGCATATGTGTGCCATGTTGTTGGGTCCTCAATAGGTTTTGTTTTTGGGGCCGGGGGGGGGGGGCACTGACACAAACCACGCCATGTCTCTTAGTCTAGTAAGAGTGTAGATTTCTCGTCTGGCCTAGCTGTGAGATATCTGTCCGAAGAGTCTCTGCTCTTAGAGGCCTCTATATTTACATCGGCACTCATCCTCATACAACTTGTCCTGAGGCGTCCTAGTACTATGAGTGCCTGTCACAAGTAATGACGTGGCATGTCCACGAAACTGACATAATTAAAAAGATTATAAGTTGTTCCAACTTATAGGGTACCCGTCCGATGGGGCCTTGGGGACACCAGAGTTATTAAAAAAGACCAAATTGTGTACGTGGCAGGGCTGTACGGATGCTTCTGCAAATTCTGCTGGCTGCTGACATGGCACTGTACGGAAATCTGCGATTTGTGCTGGCAGCTTTTGGGAGCGCTAGTTTTTGGACCAGATGCTTTTGAGATTGAAGCTTTTCATGTACTACTTTTGGAAGGCCATGGGCCTATAAATTGTAACTAGGGCTTCTTTTTCCCTCGGGTTTGCCTCGGAGCACTGAGCAAAGAGGGCTTGCGGAATTTGTACTTTGCTCAATCCTTAATATTAAAATAAATCCCGAAAGGGGCACCAGACTTTGGGGCCAATACCTCTAGGCACGGAACTACTGGGCCGTGTCGTCTCTCTATTGAATTGTGATAAAGTTTGTGAAGTGATTTTAAGTGATTTCTCGTTTGTCGTACCAGATTCGCGACTTGAGGTGAGTCTGTTTGTAAGAGCGTTGGGGCATCCCAAGTTGGAAATCTGGCACGACACACGAGAGAATCACTTAAAATACTTCACAACTTTATCACAGTTTAAAATTAGAGTAGCCCGGCGTAGTTCCGTGCCCAGAGGTATTGGCCCCAAAATCTTGTGCCCCTTTCGGTATTTCTTTTTATATTAATGCTTGAGCAAAGTACAACTTCCGCGGGACCTCTATTCTTAGACTCTGCGTCCAGATGGTCTGCAGAGTGAGGCCCCAAGGGTTCTACTTATCCCTACAAGGGATGCCCCAAAAGCATTCAATTCAATAGAAAAATAAACCGAAAAGCATCTGGTAAAAAACTGTCTCTAAAAGCAGCTAGCGCAAATTGCAAAAATTCATACAGCCTGCCACGTGGCATGTCAGCGCAAAACGTGGAGGTCTGTACTGCTCCATGTCAGCATGCCAACACGATTCAAGGAATTTCGTACTGCTGTCCACGTCATCAGAAATCTGTACTGCTGTCGAGGTTGGTGGGCAGGGCTGCCACGTCATCAATTTGTGACATACCCCCCTCTTGAAAGAATTGTAATCGCCCTCGATTATGCCTGCAACATCAGACATAAGCTATAAACCAATTCAGTAGACACTGACTCTAACTATCGACCCCCTAGAGGACACAAATCTAGCACTTGTACAAAGACGACAGTCACATTACATTCATATCATATCACATATAATCCATTCAGATCTAGGACCATGATTCCTGGCAATGTATTTAGCAATCGCATCTAGATCCACACCGGACCTCAGTGATATGAGATTAACTAATCCCTATTGTGATCATGTCCGTAGATGTCTTAAGACTGAAATGGTGCAGTCATTTGGTCAATCATTCTATCTCTCAATCCTACACTCAACACAATCACATGTGTGAGTAATTATTTCTGGGAATTCCAGTTCTTCAATCAGACACTGAGTTCATACCGAACATAGTGTTTCAATCATTCTGTTCTAGTCATCTTATCGCTGTGTGGCCATCTCATCCCTCGGGAACTCTTGATGCGTTCACCACGGTTTCCAATCATACCATTCATCATCAATCATCATGATGATTCAAAATTCATGATTCTTATCGAATCGTGATGGGGTTCATTCTGGAGCTGTAGTTGCTCCCAATTCGTCATCGTCTTATTCTTGATTTCACCTGTTATCTGTTCACAAATATCAGATCTTCCAGAAAAACATTAATTTCATACGCAAATCAGAGTCATCTTCGAAAATTCCTATTTCTAAAGTTCCTTCATTCATTGAACATGCAGTCCAAAAATCACACACTTAGTTCATACTGAACACATTGTTTCAATCATTCAATCTAGTCATCTCATCCGTCCAAAAGTCTCGATGCACCTAGATCCTTGTGTAGCCATCTTATCCTGTAGGAACTCTTGATGCGCTCAGCGCAATATCCAGTCATCTCATTCATATGGGAATCTTGATGCACTAAAATCATTCATCATCATCATTCATTCAAATTTCAAACAAAATCCACGATTCTTATCTTGAATCGACGGATTTATTCCAAAGTTGCCGTCGCTCGCGATTGCTTTTAGATGCAAATTCCTGAGTTGCCATCGCTCCCGATTGCTTTCAGACGCAAATTCCTTGCCATGTCATTCTCGATTTTTCCTGCAAAACACGCAAAATTTCAAGCAAATGGTCACCTCGTTGCAAAAGAGTCGAGGTCTAGCTCCATGCTTCCAAACGCTTTCATATGTATGTTCCTCGCTCCTATTAGTTATGTGTACACAAATAACAAGAGCTTCCAAAAACATTAATTCCACACATACCGAAAATTTTTACAAAAAAAAACCCTAATTTTCCAGACTTGTTGGATATAAGATCCGTTCATGTCAATGCGTAGAGCTTGTTGAAAGGATCAATGTCGCCTTTGTTGAAAGGGTAATAGAATTGTCAGAATAGTGCTTAGTCGGATTATGTCATGCTGGTCGGAATTAGCTTCAGTCGGATTATTGTTAGGTCGGCCTTTGCTGAGTCGGATGTATATGCCAAGAACATTCAGTTAGACAGTTGTAACTCTGTTTTATAGTAGAAGTCGTGGGTAACAAACACACCACACACGAGATGTGTTCAAGCTTTGATCAATGGAGTTTCTTACTGTGTCTGATCTTCTTCTCTTGGCTTTGACTTTGCTCTTCTGTCTGAAGTTGTCTAACTGTGTTTTTTGATGAGTCTGATTATGGAGTGAAGTTTGATTCTCTATTTGAGAGCATGGATGTGGAGAGAGATTCTTGTGTTGATGAACCCCAACAGCCTTCTGTCGCATATCTAAATTCTTAGCCATCGAAGAGATTTTTAAAGGGCTTTTGGCAAACTTTCCTACCAAAAATTTGTCGTATTCTTCATTCTTTTCTTCAATTCCCGTGCCGGATTTCAACTTCTCTTTGCCTAAACCGAGAGGTGTTATGTGTTATCTCTTTTAGATTCTCCACGAGAACCCATGTGTAATCTAGGGTTCTTTATGGCTTATGCTCTATAAGACAGAGCGATGAAGACGGGAGCGCGTCCGATGCGCGATGAAGTAAGGGTGGGAGTCGCTTATACGTCTGGGATCGGGGCACGAAGATTCTTCAATAACAATTTCCAAAGTGCCCAACAGCTCTGTCTGCTCTTTGGTAGGACTGATATGCTTTGAGAAAAGCTCACGCCTGAAGCTTTGATACCACTATAACAGAGTTGGGCACCCCAAGTCGGAACATGGCACGACACACGAGAGAATCACTTAAAATACTTCACAATTTTATCACACTTAAAAATTAGAGTCGACGCGGCCCGGTGTAGTTCTGTGCCAGAGATATTGGCCCCAAAATCTGGCGCCCCTTGGTGTTTCTTTTTATATTAATGATTGAGCAAAGTAAGACTCCGGCGGGACCTCTGCTCTTAGACTCTGCGTTGAGATGCTCTATAGAGTGAGGCCCCAAGGGTTCTATTTATTCTTAGAGCGGTTGTCCAAAAAGCAGAGCCCCAAAAGCATTCAGTTCAAAAGCAATAAACCTGTCACGTGACACATCCCAACCCTATGTGTCCGTGGACAAGCTACACCATAGCAGGGTTCCCATCAGTCAAGTCAGTTTAGATTTGCAGTGATCTGGCACTTTTGTGAGTCTATTCGTAGACCGTGCATGCCCAGTCACTTAGCATAGATGCATATTCTCCAGTTGCACACAGCATGATCATCGGAATTCCCATCAGAATCCATTAGCATCAGTTAGGGGAATTTTCCAGTGCATTTAGCCTATTTTCCTTTTTTTGGTTATTTTCACTTATTATTTTTAAGTGACTTTCCAACAAAAGTAGGTAGGGAAATTTTGCTAAGTTAATATATAAGCAAACCCAAGCTAGCACTTTCTGGCAGAAGAGGCAGCAGGAGCTTCCCGCTCAACAGGCAACTTCTCAGCAATACCCCCCTCAGCATCAAGAGCCCTCGCCATCCACCTCCCATGCCTGGCGTTTTCTCCCACAGTCCCTAGATCCAGCATCGCCAACAACCAACCTTGCCTATCGCCAACAACCAACCTTGCCTGGCGTTTTTACCACCTGCAGATCAGCCCCATCATGGCAAGTCACTTCAGCGTTTTTCTCATCAAGTACTAACGCTAGACCTTGCTGCCCATCCCAGCGTTTTTGCCAGCAAGTCATCAGCGACTTCAGTTTTCAAGACCAGCGTTTTTCAGTTTTAGTGAACCTGCTGTGGCAGCGTTTTTCAGCCAAGGTTGTCCACCTAAAAACGCAGCCTACAGAACAGCAGCATCAGCGTTTTCATTCTCAGCATGACCCCCGACAAGAACAGTCATTTTCAGCCATAAGCAGCAGAAGGAAACCAGTCATTTCAGCCCCGAAACAGTCCATGAAAATCAGCAGATAAAAGATCCCAGATTTCAGCCATCAAGTCGTCGTCGTCATCACCGCCGTCGTCATCGGCGCAATCCCATTGCATCAGTCCATTGCATACGCATTGTACACTTTGTGCAATCAAAGTAGACCACTCTCGCCGACGAGAGTGGGGCCTTCGGAGGAGGGTTTTACAACCTCTCGGTGTCGTATCTCTTCTCTCAGTCTCATTCACTTGCATGCACAATATCCACTCACTTTGTTCGTGACCACAGTACTCTACAAGATGGAAAGCTCTCTCTTTCCCTAAAGAACTTAAAGGAACCTTGAGCAATAAAGATCACTAATCCTGAGAAATACAACATTCATTCTGCTGCACCTAACAAAACCCAAAAGAATTTGGTCCAAAAACTGTCCCCAAAAGCAGCCAGCGCAAAGTGCGGGAATCCTTACAGCCTGCCACGTGGCATGTCAGTGCAAAACGTGGAGATCCGTACTACTGTCACATCAGCATGCCAACGCGCGATTCACAGAGTTCTGTACTGCTGTCCACGCAATCAGAACCCGTAGTGCTGTCTAGGTTGTCGGGCAGGGTTGCCACATTGTCAGTTTGTGACACTGTTACAGTGGTATCAAGGCTCAGTCCATTTTCTTTCCAAGGAGAATCCGATCGCGACACACATGGATTCAATTGATGAATCGCGCAAGGATCAGAAGAAACCACCTTGCAACTCAAAATTGAGTGAGAACACGGAAGATTCAAATGGACGACAGCCACCTTGTGTTGATTCAGAAGAAGTACGGGCCTCCTCGGTCCACGAAGTATGAACGAATGGAGATGGAGCATTACGAGCAGGCTGATGCCTGTGCTCGACTGATGCTCGAGTATTCTAAAGATCCTCAATACGCAAATTTTTTGACTAGGCACCCGATTGATGAGATGCATTCTCAATGGCGTACGACCATTGATTCACCTTTGAAGTCAGCTTTGCAGAAAGCACTTGTTCCGCGGGTGTACACTGAAGATGAACTTGACGACGTAGTCCAAAGACGAGTCAACTGACTCTTGAAGACCGAGAAGCATTCAAAGAAACACAGTAGATCAGCAAATTACCCTGGCTACTTGGGTCGTAAGTCTACTTTTGCAAATGCACGAAAGACAAAGAAGCGTGCACGCTTAGAGGGTGTATCCAGTTCGTCCTCGTCCTTTTCTGATAGTTCCGACAACTCTTCCTCCTCTGATTCAACTGATGAGGACAAAAAGGACAAGAAACGAAGAAAGACCCAAAGACACAGAAAGAACAAAAAGAAGGCTAAGAAAAGGAGATCCCACTGAAGATCCCGAAAACATTCAGATAGCTCCGAGGAGATTCATTCTCTTCTGAGAGTTCGGACTCCTATGAACCGATGTTTTATTCTAAGAGGAAGCATTTTATAGAGCCAACCAATATGACTTTCTCGAGGACAAGAGCAAGAAAACCAAAGTTTCAAGGAGGGTGGACAAGCACTAAAGTTTGATACTTTTTTAGGCTTTCGAGATACCCTCAAGGCCCTCACCTTTATTGAGCAGTTCGTCATAGCTTATTCAGGAGGGCGCTATTCAAAGCACTCCAAGATTTAGAGGGAAGCATCCTTCTTGAAAGGAAATGCACAAACTTGGTGGTCCACTCTTTTGTTACGAAAGGAAGCACCAACAAAGTGGTTGCAGTTTAAGCGTCTTTTCACTCCCTCATGGCTCACTCAGGAGTACGAACGTGATGTGGTTACCGCTTGGAATCATCTTCTGATGATCAAGGACGATAGTTTGGATACTTATTGCCAGAGGTTTTCGGATACTTTCCTACCGGCCTCTTCTTTGAAAAAGATCACTTTCAAGGAACAGATCGAGCGATGTTGCTGTGGTCTACCCAAAGAGATACGAGATTACTGCTTATTGCAAAAGTCCGAGTCCATACAACAACTGATGGGACATGCTAAGCAAAAGTGTGCTATGCATTCGGGTAATCTTATTTATCTGACTTATCAACTTTTGACAACAAGGACCAGACAAAATTCGACCAATGGTAACAAAAGTAGAGGGAAGTTTCAGAAAAAGAAGGATACACCTCCCTGATTGACTGATGAACATCGAGTTGAGTATCTCAAATTCGGGAGTGCTTTGATTGTGGAGAACATGGACATGTGTCTGCAGGGTGCTCCAAAAAGGCACCCAGAGGACAATTAGAAGGCAAGCCAGATAGTTCCTGAGCAGCCGAAGAGCGCGGAAAGAAAGGAAAGACGAAAGCGGGACTGGTACCCCAGACTGTGTGGAGACGGACCCTGATCAGATGGATGAAAGCACTGAACTTTGCCACGCATGGGGCAAAGTCGAGATCAAGTAGCCCTAATCTTCTTTGACGGAATCGAATGCACTAAACAAGAAAGAAAACACGAGCTCGCTACTGCTGCTTCACCTGCGCACGCCATAGCTTCAAGCACACCCCCCCCCCCCTCCCCCCCAACCCCCCTCAGCCCGCTGCCTCCCCCCCCTACCCCTCTGCCCCGTTGTCCACCCCGCGCTGCCTGTCAACCTGCGCCGCCCCCTGCCAGCCCGCCCGCTGCCTGCCCGCGTTGCCTTTTAGCCTCTGCCGCCCCCTCCCCTCGTCACCCCCTCCTCCTGCTGCCGCAAGCGTTTCCGCCTTCCCCAATGGTGCCCCCCCCCCCCCGGCTCGGTTTCTCCCCGTCAACCACTGCAGTTCGGCCTCCTCGGCATTGCTTCATTTTTTGGGGCAGTGTCTCCTGCGCCTGATTGCAGCGTCCGCCCGCCGACCTCTTCTTACGACACAGCAAGCTCCAGCTTCGCCACAGAGGGACTCGCCAGAAGCCCCCTCGCCCGACCCCGCTGAGCCCATCATTCAACTTGCTCTCTCGCCAACAGAGCAAGCGAGCGTAGCCGCTAAGGTAGAGCGATTGCAGGCGACTTCGGTCATCTGCAAAATTCTCGGCACCCGACCTAGCAGAGGAGAGCTGCGAGACCTTCTCCAGGCCCGCCTTCTCGCAGAGGTGGGCAAGATCTTGGATGTCCAGATTCTCGGACGGGGGTACTATCAGATCGAGTTCGAGACTTCTGAGATGGCTTCCAAGGTCATAGCTATGAGTCCACTGGCCATCTGAGCATCACGTGCCCACTTTCGACAGTGGCGACATGGTTTTGACCCGACTTCGGATGTGCTAGTAGAGGAGGCAGACATCCCCATCTGAGTCTGCTTTCCGGGTTTATGGAGGGAGTACCTACCACTTCTTTCCAGGATTGGCTCCGCAATCGGGACTGTCCTGGAGACACCTCGTACGGCAGCATCAGTAGCTGCCAAGGCGGCTGGCATCCCCTCAGTTCGAGTTTTGGTCAGAGTTACCCACACGCTCTCGAAGGTCATCCTTCTGGTGAGTGGGGGTTGGTTTAGACAGAGTGTGGAGTACTCGGGCCTCCCGAACCAGTGCTTCATTTGCCGACAAATGGGCCACCTAGCGAAGGCCTGTCCACGGAGGAGGCCACGGCCTGCACCTTAGCCTCAGCCCCAGCCTGCCAAGGCTGGGCCGCAGCCACAGTCAGCGGCACAACGCACAGATTCAGAGCCACCCTCCGAGCTTGGGGCTCCAGCGGAGGAGGAGTGGCAGCAGGCCCGTGGCCGTCGACGCCAGGGGCCAGAGCGACAGCCTGGCACTCAAAGTGGCCCTCAGGTGCCTACTCAGCAGTAGTGGGTTCCCACGGGGAACCGTTTTGGTCCTCTTGAGTAGGAGGAGTCCCCTATGCCAGCCTCCACCTCCGCTTCACGCTCGACAGCCGCTCCCCCCCGCCCTCTGCTCCTGTCGCCTCTCCACCTCGCCCCTTTACCTCTGTCGCCCAACCCCGCTCCTCTTCTTCTCCTCCGCTCCCCCCAGCTCCTTCTCCCCCCCCTCCTGCTCCAGTTCCACAGTCGACTCAGGAGACTCGTCCCTCGCCGGCGGCTAGGAGATCTCTGGGCAGCGCCTTTGCCACGAGTCGCCTAGCGAGAGAGGGTCAGCCCTTCTTGCGGCCCCCTCTGCAGATTCAGACATCTTCCCTTGCAGCTATCCCTCGTCATCTGACGAGCATTGACCTCCGACGCCGCTGGGACTTCTTCGACTACGGGTTCACTCGCTTTCTCGGCGATTCCGTAGCAGACCACGAGGCAGCCTGCTTCAGGGTCCATGCTTTGTTCCTCGCCGCTAGGGGGACAGAGGCCTTGGACTCAGTAGTTGGTTTCTCCTTCCCCCTCTGTGGTAGGGCCGAGACAGAGTGGTCCCTTGACTCAGTGTTGGGATGGTTGCATACACAGGTTCTCGAGTTCATCACATGGGAGAACTTGGAGTTACAGATTTGCTGCAGAGTTTGTGGCCACTGGCCAAGTTTGCGGTGACACCCCCAGACTCAGCAGGATGTAGGCACATTGTGGTGTACTTCTTTGCTGATACGCAGTGTTTGCCTTGCTATGTATACATTCATGAGGACTCCTTGACAGAGGAGGTTGCTTTACGCACGGCTCGCTCTGCTTGGGCTTGGGCTAGGCACTCACTGCAGTCTCGCCTATCTAGAGGACGCTCGGATGCGGATTACTCCCCATCCAAGCCTGCCTCGAAGATAGCCCATCTTGCTGCTGCGGCAGCATCTGTTCTCTCTCGCTCCCCACGAGGATCGTCTCGTGGAACGTGTAGGGACTAGGTGGGCCCCGGTTTCAGCGAGACAGCGGGGCCGATTGCGTCAGGAGCTTCAGCGTTGCCTTGTGGGAGGAGAGATTGATCTCCTTATGCTTCAGGAGCACCATGTGTGTGAGAGCCGCATTCGGCGATGTGGTCAGATTTTGCGTGGACGATATGATACCTTTTGGTCAGCTGCTTTTGGACCTGGAGGCATCCAGGGTGGGGTATGTATGACTATTGCGGATTCATTGCAGCAGGCCATTGTGGGCAGAGGGATTATTGTGCCAGGCAGGGCTCAGTGGATTACTATGGAGGTTCAGGGTGGCCTTGTGGGCTTCCTGAACATCTATGCGCCCAATGTGGCGAGTGCTCGTGCAGAGTTTTGGTCACAGATTGTTGAGTCTTTGCCGCAGGCTGACCATTGGTGTGTAGGAGGGGACTTCAACATGTTGGAGGACCCTTCTGACAGGATTGGAGGCAGCCATGCTACTGTGCATGGAGTCGAGTTAGCAGGTTGGGAGAGGTTGTGTATGACTTTGAGGGTCTCGGATACATGGCAGCACTCTGGCTTTGTGAGGCCTCCAGCCAGTCTTGCCTTCTCTAGATCGGACCGCAGAGTGGGAGGAGTGAATCTATCGCGGATAGATCGCTTCTACACTAGTGACCACTTGAGTGACTTGGAGGGATCAGTGGGCATCCTAGCAGGGACATCCTTCTCGGACCATGCACCAGTGATCCTCACAGTGGCAGACAGGTAGAGGAGTGGGAGCACGATGCTTCGCATCCCAGAGCGGGTCTTGTTGGACTCAGCACTCAGAGAGAGGGTAGAGGCTCTCTGGACAGAGGGCATGGACAACCAGGTTCTACCTGCAGACAGAGTGGCTTTAGGCCTAGCTCAGCTTAGCCACTTTTTTCTCCAGGAGTCTCTGGCTCGCCGGGCTGCAGCGAGAGAGGAGGAGCAGCGTCTCAGACGAGGCATTGCTTCACTACAGAGGATGCAGGAGCAGCATCCAGACAGTCCATGGTTGGAGGAGCAGTTACAGCAGGCTCGACAGAAGCTTGCTAGCACAGAGGAGAGGCGTCATGAGTTTGCCTTTCATCGACAGGCATCTCAGTGGACTCAAGTGGGTGACAGAGTGACAAGTGCTTTTTTTGAGACTGTGGGACCTCGGCACTCGCATGCCAAGGTCAATCAGTTGAGGAGACCCGATGGATCAGTTGTTTGTGAGCCTGAGGATATGCGTGCAGTTGCTACTGACTTTTACCGTGAGTTACTGTCGGCTGAGCCCTAGTCAGAGCGGCAGGATGCATGCAGGGAGCAGGTTTGGGCACAGATGCCTTGTCTTGTGACTGAGGAGATGCGCCAGAGGCTAGAGATGCCACTTCAGCTTGAGGAGCTGCACACGGCTCTTAGGGCCCTCCCTCGTGGTAGCTGTCCAGGTGAGGATGGGCTGACTCCCAGCTTTTTCTTGGAGTACTGGGACCTGCTTGGCCCAGATCTTTGTAGTGCCTTTCAGTACATTCTGCACACAGGAGTGATGCCTGATAGCATGAGTGAGGGCCTGATTTACCTCATTCCAAAGGAGGGTGGCTCCTTGGATGAGATTCGATAGTGGCGTCCCATCACCATCCTCAACTCAGCCTACAAAATTCTTGCCAAGGCTCTGAGTTTTGAGGATTCAGCCACTTTTGGAGAGCCTTATACATGGGACTCAGACTGGTTTTGTCAAGGAACGCAGTATCCTTGACAACATCTTCACTTTCTGGGAGGCTTCTGCCCTGGCACGGCTCCGTGGGGTTGGACCTTGTGATTCTTCTTCTCGATTTTGAGAAGGCATACGACAGAGTTGACTGGGACTTTCTAGAGGGCACTCTACGCAGGATGGGCTTCTCAAATGCTTGGATTAGAGGGGTGTCAGCTTTGTACAGACAGGCTCACAGTCAGGTGCTTTTGGCAGGAGGTAGAGGTGAGCGCTTCATGCTCACACGCTCGGTCAGACAGGGTTGTCCTCTTGCCCCCTTTCTCTTTCTGTTCTATGCGGAGGCGATGAGCAGATTTTTGGTGTCAGAGCAGGTTGGTCTTTCGGGGAGATGAGCTATTGGACGCTGACTTTGCCGATGACTCAGCCTTGTACTTAGAGTGCCAGGAGGCCAATCTGCACAGATGTGAGCAGGCTTTGGAGACCTTCTGTTGTGCATCGGGCGCACTTCTCGGTTGGCAGTGCTCCTGTGCCAGATTGGATGCCAGGAGAGGGTTTCAGGTGGATTCCCCCAAGGACTGCAGTTCGGTACTTGGGTTGTCGGGTTGGTTTGGACTTGTCCCCCGCACAGCATTTTGCTCCTCTTCTCCTGTCCATCAGGAGAAAGCTGTTACATTGGAGCTCAGCACGACTTTCGCTGGCTGGTAGAGTAGTAGTTGCCAACCAGGTGTTGTTGGCGACTATGTGGTACATCACTTCTTGTTGAATCTTCTCGAGTTCTTGTATCAGCCAGGTAGAGAGGCTGATCAGGAACTTCCTTTGGTCAGGTCGTGACACTCAGATTGCCCAAGCCAAGGTGGCTTGGTCGGTCATCACACTTCCTTGTTCTCAGGGAGGGCTTGGGATCATTGATCCAGCACAGCAGAGCAGAGCCCTTCTTGGGAAGTTCGTAGTCAAAGGACTTCTTCCAGGAGAGGAGCCCTGGAAGGAGTTCTTGCTGCAGAGGCTTCGTGCCAGGGTGCCTCAGTCAGGAGGCCCTTGGCAACCTTCGACCAGATGGATTTTTACAGAGTTGCGCCGAGTTGGTTTGAGCAGGAGACTGGAGGACCGCTTTGCTGTGAGTTTGCTTCGATCTTGGGAGCTCTTACGGCGTGGCCTAGAGCAGAGACAGCCGACGTGCACGAAGGAGCGCCTACTGTAGCCCCTCGTCTGGAACCCCATGGTTAGCACTCAAAGAGGCCACTTGGTTGGTAGTCGGCCTCCTGTTTCTTGGCGTCCCATGGCAACAGGTCCAGCACGCTCTCTAGGTGATTGGCTAGAGTTCACAGGTTTGTCAGAGGAGATGCAGGGTTTCCAGCTACAGGGCATGAGAGGGGTGCAGAGCATGTGTCAGGACATCTCAGAGTCAGTTCCAGCTGAGTGGCTCACGCCTCTCGAGCCAGTACCACCCCGGTGGATGGGAGCCTTCACACGACTGGAGGTTCTCATTTCAGTCAGGGTCTGCTCAGAGTCTGTCTAAGCCGTGTTCTTCGAGCTTGAGGGTGGGGGACGACTACAGCGAGTTGCAGTAGAGGCCCTGCAGGTAGGAGAGTGCTGTTTTCAGAGGATCCGAGTAGTGGGCATCTGTGGGCGGACCTGCGTTATAGACCCTGACCCAGCAGTTCTTGAGACAGGACACTGGAGGCTATGGGCTTGGAAGTGTTGTCCGTTGGCACGAGTACAGTGGGATCCTGGTGAGTGGCTATGGAGGGATCCCTTCTCTTCTGCAGACCACCCAGGAGTCCCGTTCTTTCAGTATACTATTCGACTGGGACGTCATATACTAGCAGCACAGAGAGAGGCCCTCCCCACTGCAGCACGTCATTGGCAGGAGAAGGGTCTCACAGTCGAGTTCTTGGCAGACTTTTGGGAGAGGTTGTGGGACTCCAGACAACCGAGGCGAGTCACCGTGTTTCAGTGGCTGGTCGCACATAGAGCCACAGCAGTAGGGAGCTGGCTAGTGCATAGTGGTCTCTCGGTCACATGTGCAGCTTGTGACCATTTGGTGGAGAGTCAGCGTCACTGTCTTTTGGACTGTCCCTCGGCCCAGCAGGTGTGGCTACGAGTTCTTCGGCTGATGCCTGCTCTCTCCACGGCTCGACAATACACTTGGGGGGCAGCAGCTTGGTCCACCCTCACAGGCCCGGCACTTCAGTTTGAGCTATCTTCCATCAGCAAGATGATAGTGATGCAGGGGGGGCGACCTACACTCCAGCCTGCTACAGAGCTTACTCCACAGGAGTGGTGCAGTGAGAGAGAGGAGTGTTGGGAGCTCATCAGTGGCCTGACACTTTGGTTCATCTGGCGGGACCGCTGTTTCCGCATCTTTGAGGCTCGCCCTGTGCCACCAGAAGAGACTGTTCGTGACTTTTGGCTAGAGCTGATCCATACTCTCAGAGGACAGCTTGAGGGACTACAGGGCAGCTCCGTCCGCATGCGGGAGCGCCGCGAGGCTTTCCTTCGACTCTGGCGCCCTGGGCCTTTCTACACCATAGTCCAGGGGGTGCTCAGATGGCACTACTGTCCACCTGTGTGGCTCTTCCCTCCTCCGATCTCTTGATTTAGCCTCATTGTATATATGCTGTTTTTTCATTGGGAGAGTCTCCCCATCATGCTTGTTGTAGCCCTCTCTTGCAGAGGTGGTTGTAGCCCTATGGGCAGTTTTCATTAACTAATAGAAGGATCTTTTTCTCGGAAAAAAAAAAATCTTCTTTGACGAAGGAGCCAAGGCCAACTTTATTTCACCTGAATTGGTGGCTCGACTTGAAATTACGCTCGAGGAAATGGAGCCACAGGTGGAAGTTGTTCTAGTGGAACATCCAGACGGGATGTTGCCATTACAGTTGCCATTGGAAAACTTCGTTTGCATTGTCAAGGTATCCAGGGCATGAGGACTTTTATATCCAGACGGGATGTTGCCATTACAGTTGCCATTGGAAAACTTCGTTTGCATTGTCAAGGTATCCAGGGCATGAGGACTTTTATATCATATCTTGGGAAGGGTGTGACGTCCTCCTAGGAATCCCTTGGTTCCACAAGAATAGTGCCGTGGTCGATTATAGGGCAAGGAAAGCTACTTTGAATATTGAAAAGGGCCAAGAGATTATACTTGATGTAAGGTTGAAGGGTGAGTCCGTCCCACGTGTATCAGCTTCGGTTGTTTCCAAATTAATGAAATCCAGTCTTTTTGTTTACTTTATTTTCTTGAAAGAACTGAATGATGAACAAAGGTCAAATATTTTTGATCTAGAAAAGGAACGACAAGATTTTCTACATGCGTAGGTTGATTGTTTCTCTGAAGGCCTACCAAGCGAGTTACCTCCTCTTCCTGAACATCACACGATTGATTTGATTCTCGGTAGTACACCATCGAACTGGCCACCTTACCAAGTTAGCCGAGCCCAAAATGAAGAAGTAATGAACCATGTAAAAGAACTTTTGGAAAAGGGTCTCATCCAACCTATCACTTCACCATTCCGTTCAACAATGTTGCTAGTACTAAAGAAAGATGGATCTTGGAGAATGTGCATTGACTATAGACCTCTCAATAAAATCACCATCAAGAATAGATTCCCTATCCCAAGGATCGATGATATACTCAACAGACTTCAACTCTTCAGATCAATTCTGTTGAAACAAGAGGACCCCAAGAATATTTGGTGATGCTATTTGGCCTTACGAATGCTCCGGCCACATTCAACCGCATGATGGATAGGATTTTCAGAGAGTACCGATCATTTGTGGGACTTTCTTTGACAGCATCATTGTCTTCTCCAAGAGTGAGGTAGAACACAAACACCACCTATTACGAGTTTTCCAGGCACTGTGGAAGCATAAATTGGTTATAAATGCGCAAAAGAGCGATTTTTTCTTGCCTGAGATACACTTCTTGGGACACATCGTCTCAGCAAAAGGGGTAAAGATGGACCCGGCCAAAAATTAAAACCATTCGCGATTGGCCTGATTTGAAGAATGTTCATGACGTTCGAAGTTTTCTCGGCTTGTGCTCATATTATGTCGGTTCATTCGGAAATTTGCAGAGATAGCTTCTCCCTTGCAAATGGTGACTCACAAAGGAGTTCCTTTTACTTGGGGAATGACGGAGATTACAGCCTTTCAGACTCTCAAGGAAAAGTTGACAGTAGGACCAATTTTGGCCTCGCCGGACTTGCAAAAGCCATTTGAAGTTAACTGTGATGCTTGTGGTCGCAGTTTGGGAGTAGTCTTGATGCAAGAAGGCCATGCCGTTGCTTACGAGAGCAGGATGTTTTTACGTCCTGGATTGGTTGCACAGATTTACGAGAAAGAGCTGTTGCCAGTTATCCATGCTCTTACTCAATGGCGACATTTTCTACTCGGAGCTGACTTTACTGTCTTCACAGACCATTAGAGTTTATGCTACTTCTTGTTGCAGAAGCAGCTTTCGGAAAACCAGATGAGATGGGCTATCCAGATAGTCCATGTTCAGGGACAGAACAAATTAGTGGCAGATGTAGTCTCTCGATAGCCCTTGGTTATGGCTATTTCCGCGATACACCATCGAAGCTTCGAGGATATGGTAGATCAGTGCGCCGCAGATCCTGACTTTGTAGATATCTTTCACCAGATACAGAGTGGGGAGACAGTTGCAAGCCATTCCATACGGGATGTCTATTTGATGCGGAAAACGATGTTGTGTGTTACACAACCTTTGAGGGAAAAGCTTTTGACAGAGTGCCATTGTCCACCTTTTTTGGGCCATCGCGGCATTGATACCACCTTGAAGGGTGTTGAGCGTTACTTCTACTGGCCGAGGCTCAAAAAGGATGTGTTGTTTGGTATGCCAAAACGTCAGGTTTGAGAGGCATAAGGCACCAGGACTTCTACCGCCTTTACCCATACCCTCCCATCCCTGGAAAGCATTGCCATGGATTTTATTTTGATCTTCCCAAGACTCAAAGTGGGCATGATGTCATTTGGACAGTCATCGACAGATTCAGTAAGCAAGCCCATTTCATTCCGGTAAAGAAGACAATTAAGCCTGATCATTTGGTGAAATTGTTTGTTTGGTTACATGGCATGTGTGAGTCCATAGTCTCGGACAGAGACCCCCGATTCACTAGTTTGTTTTGGCGGGCAATTTGGGATAACATTGGCACGCGGTTGCAGTTCTCTCCTCTTTCCACCCATAGACAGACGGGCAATCTGAGATAGCCAATTTAGTGGTTTTGGATTTATTGAAGTCTTACATTTCGGATCAGAAGAGTCAATGGGAAAAGTACTTGCCCTTGGTGGAATTTGCCTACAACAACATAGTTCATTCATCGACGGGGGGAAGGTGCCATTTGAAGTAACTGAGGGTGCTAAGAAGGTACCTCTATTTCTTAGCACCAAAGATAAGATTTTTGAAGCCGATTAGTATACGAGAGATCTGGACAGTGCTTTTGCCAAGGTTCGCGAGGCTCTTGAGAAGTCTCAAGCACGAGATAAGAAGGAAGCCAGTAAACATCGACGCGACTTGCAGTTGAAGGAAGATGATTGGGTGCTCTTATGATTTGAGAAGGCACCCTTGAGGAAACGAAAGGGAAAGGAATGGCTTTTTCCAAAGCTAAGTATGCGATATTATGGTTTTTTCAAGCTTCAAGAGAAGATAAATGATGTATCCTTCATAGTGAAGTTGCCTGATACTTGGAAGATTCACAATGCTACTCATGTGAGTCTCTTGAAACCTTTCAAGGGTGGGGTACAAGGAGCCTGAGGAGCAACCTGAACTGGAAGAGAACAAGGAGATACTCGTTCGAGAACAGATCCTGGCTCACAAGGAAAGGAAAGTGAAAGGTAAAGTGATACGGTGGGGTTCTTAGTGAAATTCCAGAACTATCCGGCATTGGATGCGAAGTGGATGGAGGAGGACCTAGCAGATACTCCTCGGATACTTTACCTTGAGGCTTTTGGTCGAGCTTCCTCTATTGAGAGAGATCCCGCAAATCAGCAGGGTTGAATCTGGTGTAGACGGGAATGCACAAGAGGGGAGTCACCCCGCTCCTTTGTCACAGGTTACCCAAATGGAATAAAGTCAGTAATTTTTCTTTCGATTTCAAGGATACTGACAGAGACTGACAATATCCTGATGTATGAATTTATGAAAGAAGTACTTTGACATGGGAATTCCCGAAATGAATCTGATTTATGTGTGATCTCTCATGTGAGTTGTGTTTGAGTGCATGTTTGAAAGACGAAATGACTGCAGCATTTCGGTCTTGCGATTCGAGATGAGATGGACATGATAGCAATAAGGATTAGTCAATCCGGATATCAGTAAGGTCTGGTATAGATTTAGATGCGATTGCTAAATCTCGATGGACTATATGTGATTTGATTTGAATGTTCAGCTATTGTTGTCTTGGTGCAAGTGCTGGATTTGTGTTGTCTAGTGCGTCAGTACTTAGAGTCAGTGTCTACTGAACTAGTTTTTGGCTTATGTTTGATTTTGCAAGCGTAATTCGAGGGCGATTTCAATTCTTTTAAGAGGGGGATATGTCACACAATGATGACGTTGCATGTCCACCCGGAAACTGACAGATTTAAAAAGATTATCAGTTGCTCCAACTAATAGGGTACCCGTCTGATGGGGCCCTGGGACACAAGTGTTATTAAAAAAGACCAGATTGTGTAAAGTGCTGATGTGGCAGGGATGTGCAGATGCTTCGGCAAATTTCACTGGCTGCTGACGTGGCACTTTATGGAATTCCGCGATTTGTGCTGGCAACTTTTGGGAGCGCTAGTTTTTGGAGCAAATGCTTTTGAGATTGAAGCTTTTCATGTACTGCGTTTGGAAGGCCATGGGCTCATAAATTGTAACTAGGGCCTCTCTTGCCTTCAGCTTTGCCTGGGAGCACTGAGCAGAGAGGACCCGCGGAATTTGTACTTTGCTCAATCATTAATATTAAAATAAATACCGAAAGGGGCGCCAAACTTTGGGGCTAGTACCTCTGGGCACAGAACTACACTGGGCTTGTTGTCTCTCTATTGAATTGTGATAAAGTTTGTGAAGTGATTTTAAATGATTTCTCGTGTGTTGTGCCAGATTCCCGACTTCGGGTGTCCAAGTCTGTTATAATTTTAGCAATGTAGACGGTGTGTGGAAAGCACTCGATAGTAGTTGAGTTCAGTTTGGTGGTGAGCTCCATTGTCAATGCCGATAGGGGTGCTGAAGGATCCATGTGGAGCACGGCCTCTGTGTTATGATAGCTGTTTATGGGCTATAGCTCATGTGTGAAATGGATAATCGGGCTGGTCAGAAATCAGTAGCCATATAGAGAGGTGCAGATATGCATCGTCCGCACCTATGGAACAAAGGGGGATGGTGAAGGAACGAAGTAAAGTCATGTCCGTAGCATATATCCCCCCCCCCTTCTTCCCCCCTCTCCTGCATGAACCTCCTCGTCCCTTCTAGAAGCATGTGAGCTCTCTGATTTGGCCCACTAGGCCGATGCCATTGTAGACGAGGAGATTGAAATAACTAGATCACCTATGGACTTCTGTCTCTCTAGTCTCCGAAAGGCTGCGTAGCCTCGTGTCAATCAAACATTTGCAGTTCTCCTCGTGGAAAAGGATGGTCCGGAGACCAACACTTTTAGATATGCGTAACATATTCCCCTCTGTCCTGGCCTTCAGTAAATTTCAGTGCCGATCTTCTCTTCCATTGTGGGGTGGTGCTAAACACCATCACATTAGTTTTCCCAAGGTTTAAAGATCAATGGCTGTCCTATGTAGTGCATCAAGATGTTTCTGCATGGAGGATCTGCTATCAATACAATTTCATCAACATACAACAAGAGAAGGATACAAATATTGGGGCTCGGATCTGTCTCTCCTTTGCCCTTCTCTGAATACGATGCTCAAGAATGGAGGCGTATAACATGGCAAGTGTGTGACCTTGATGGTGCGATAGTTAATGGTTGGGGTTGGATCCCCTAATATATGTATAGGCACTATAGTATTCGTGCTCCAGCATTCGGGAACCCCATCGCACATGGCTCTGTTAAACATATGTGCCAAAAGTGCTGAAAGTTTTTATAGCATGTATAATATGCTCAGCCACCAATCCACCATGATCTTGTGGTCTACCAGCACGTAACCTGTCTATAGCATCTCTCACCATACTCTCTATGAAAAAGGTAGATGTAGGAGGACAAGGTTCTAGAGGAGTCGGAATAGGAGGCTGCCGTGATGCTGTATATAGCTTTGTAACACACACACACACACACACACACACACACACACTTACTTTTTTTTTTTTGGTAAATCAATTTGATTTAACTATCTGTGGGAAACCTCAAAGAGAGGAAAACCCACCAAAAAGATGTACAAGGAAAGGAACACAACAGTGTTCGGCGGTATAAAATATCTAAAAGCATTCATAAGAAAGCTGATGTATCTTTGCTGTGATATCACCAACTTCCAAGGCAAACCGCAAAGACTGCCGAAGGGAAATCTTGAAGAAAGGTAGTGGATCCGTATGAATGCGATTGAACATATAGCCATTACGCTATCGCCACAGGCTCCAGTATGCCCAAAACCTGACCCACATGAAGAAGGTTGCAAAGCACTGCAACGTTGGCGAGAAGATACCAAAAATCCAGAATCGCTTATGGAAGACCGTCGTGGGAAAACACACACACACACACACACACACACACACACACACGCACGCATGCAGAGAGACAGAGACAGAGACCGCAAAGGACAGGGAGAGGGAGAGGGACAGAGAGAGAGAGAGAGAAATGAAATGAAATGTTATATTAACGTCTTCAAAAGGCCAAAGTGACCTATGAGACCAGAAAGTTACAATGCGGTGTATCTTATACAAAGTCAGATTAACAAAATAAATTAAACTAGGATAACAAAATATAAATACTGCGGGACCCTAAACTAAGCAATACAATGTGAAGACAATATGGGAGGGGAGTAGAGATCCATCTTCATCTGCACTCTGGACGACGAAAGAGTATGGCTTGAATCCTTTGCTGGAGCCTCCTTCAAAACTGTGTAGCTCCTCTTCTCCCTTGGGGTCGTCTAGATCTCCCTAGCTCCAATGCTCGGTCTATGAGAATGCCAGTAGTGCGGGTAGACCTCTCCACCGTTCGCTGCTCCTCTATTTGTTCTTCTAGGTGTACAATATCTAGTGTAAAGAAATCTGTGATCTATCTCTAGGGATGTCTCTCTTCAGCTCTCCTCAGTAAAGTTTCTCTATGCCTGTGTAACTCAAGTAGATATAGCCCAAGACATCTTTGATCCTCATAACTCATGACCCTAGATAGAGACCCAAAACCTTCTCTGAATAGACAATGAAAACGGCCTCGTATCTCATAGTACACTGTGCAATGACATATGTAATGTACTTCTGTCTCTGGTTCTAGATGGCATAAACGGCATATCCTGCTATCTGCTGGTGTCCCTCTGAATCTGCCAATCTCAATCTCGAGCTGATGTGAGGACGTGCGTATCTGGCCAATGGCACAACGCAAACCATGCGAAAGATGCGTGTCCATATAGCTAGGTCGAATCACAAACCCATCCCCCGTGAGGTGGAGAAGATGCTCTCTATAGAAAGCCATCTTCGTGCCCAACTCCTGTAACGGCTCTATCCATGTCCTCCTCGTGTCCAACTGGATCAGATCCTGACGAATGGAGAGAGAGAGAGAGAGAGAGAGAGAGAGAGAGAGAGAGAGGTGCAACGGAAGAGAATAAGGATTTTGCTCGGATCTAGTAAAGGCTCACAAAGGTGCCAGGCTCAGTCCTAAACTAAGTCTCATGCTAGACTATGGCAGAAGCGTGTCCACATGGCGCAAGTAAAGTGCGCACGCGACATCCCCCCCTGTTAAGAGTGAGGCATAGCTGTCGAACTTCTTTCTATACTTCTGATGATGAGTGATGAATGCTTCTGATGCCGTGGATGCACAAACCAATGCCAATTCCTTCGAAACCAGGGTCTGATGGTACTGGGGGTGCTCTGGGTGCTGTGGGTACTGTTGGCGATGCAAACACCGTGTAAGGGTCATTGTCCAGCCTTACTACGATTGCCAAACATCAGCCTGGGCTCTATACCAGATAGTGCTAACTCTGTCTGTTGTAGCAAGAGTTGTTCCCCGAACACTGACTGTGGTGAAAACATTACCGGTGCCGATGGATTGAGGTGTGGTTCCGGAGTCCTTTCCAAAGGTTGAATGACGAGGGAAATGGACGCACGCTACATTCGATTGTGAATGCAGAAGAGGTTAGGGATCTTGTCTCCAACTCCTTCTATATCCGGATGCATACAAAGCTAGGAGATCTTGGTACTCAAGATCTAGGTTCTCGTGTATCCGATGTCGATCTTCTTTCAAAGACATGGCAATGAAGATGGAATCTCGTAAATTTATGGTCGGGACTCAAAGATTCTTCAAGGAAAAACTTTGGAAGAGGTTCCTTGGGTTCTTGGGCTCGATGGTTCTTCCTTGGTTCCTTGGGGTTCTTGGTTCTTGAGGTTCTTCTTTAGGTTCTTGATGGTTCTTCCCTTGAGTTCGCGAAGCCAAAGCACGCACAGAGCTCTGATACCAATGTCAGGTGCAGCGGAAGAGAATAAGGATTTTACTCAGATCTAGTAGAGGCTCACAAAGGTGCCAGGTTCAGTCCTAAACTAAGTCTCATGCTAGACTATGGCAGAAGCGTGTCCACGTGGCGCAAGTAAAGTGTGCACGTGAGAGAGAGAGAGAGAGAGAGAGAGAGAGATGATGAAATGACATATTAATGTCTTCAAAAGGCCAGATAGACCTACGGACCAACTAGCGAATCTGGTACCGTGTCTGAGTACAAAAAAAGAGATACTAAAATGAATCTAGAAGTGCTACTAGCTGGAACCGTGTGGGGTATCTATGATCACTGATACAATAGGTACCCAATACAAGAGAAAGATACACTGGGTGATGAATCCATCCTCATTTGTACTGTGGATGTCGAGATAGTATGGCTTGAATCCTCTGTTGTAGTCTGTGTCGATGCTTTGAAGCTCCTCTCCTAAGTCGTGGGCGTCTCGATCTCCCTAGCTCCAATGCTCGGTCAATGAGAGTACCACAATGGGTAGGACCCGGTCGAGGGGCTGAAACCCGAACAGAAGAGGCAGTAGATGAATACCTTGAGCTATATAAGGGCAATTGTGTGTGTGTCAGGTGTGTTCCCCATTACCCTAAGGTATCCGCAGGCAGCACTGCTCGCTGCTGAGTGTGCATTAACCAGCCCCTTAGGCGACCCGTCTCTTCTGGAGCATGGAACCCGAGAGCAGCCCCCACTGTGGGACTGGCCTGTTGTCCTCGCACCTGCAATCTGTAAAGCTGAGGGCGCTGCCTTAAGGTCTGCAGCCCCGAAACCTACTCTAGTGTGATGGCGTATCTGCTCACGGCCCCGAGAGAGAGAGAGAGAGAGAGAGAGAGAGAGAGAGAGAGAGAGAGAGAGAGAGAGAGAGAGAGAGAAAGAAATGAAATGAAATGTTATATTAACGTCTTCAAAAGGCCAAAGTGACCTATGAGACCAGAAAGTTACAATGTGGTGGATCTGATACAAAGTCAGAGTCAGAGTAACAAGATGACAAAAATGAAATGACAAATGTCACAATAAAATACTATGGAATCCTAAACTACTAGGTGTGAACTAAGCAGCTAGCTGGGATAGCTAGATCACAAGAGATCCAGCATCGGTCGCTGGCGGATCTCATCAATCTCCTCCATGGTCAGTAGTCTGACCGGGCGTCGTGCATGTCGAGCCAAAGTAATCCGAATCCTCTAATGCAGCCTCCGCCGATGCTGTGTAGTCCTCCGCAGTCGTGGGCGTCTGGATCTCCCCAGCTCAGTCGCTTGGTCGATCAGTGTGCCTCTGGTGTGAGACGACGAGCTGTGCTGTGGTAGTAACTCCTCCGAGCGTCCAGTGGCAGCTCTAAAGAAATCTGTGATCTGTCTCTGAGACTGGCTAGCCTGTCCTCTCATCAGGATCTCTCTGTGTCTGCGTAGCTCGAGCAAAAACAGACCCAAGCATCTCTGATCCTGATACTGCATGACTCTGGAGAATGGTCCAAAGCCCTCTCTGAACAAGCAATGGAAGCGGCCTCGTATCTCGTAGTAGATGGGGCAATGGCATGTGTAGTGCAACTCTGTCTCATGCTCGATGTCACACAGGGGGCATGTCCTGGCCTCTGCTGGTACTCCGCTGTATCTCCCAGTCTCGATCCGCAGCTGGTGTGAAGATGTGCGTATCTAGCCGATAGCACATCGTATCCCATGAGACAAGTGGGTGTCCATGTATTTGGGCCTCGTCACAAAACCATCTCGCTAGAGAGAGAGAGAGAGAGAGAGAGAGAGAGAGCCAAACCTGCTCGCTGTCCGCCACAGGCCTTCAGCCTCACGCTAGAGAGAGAGAGAGAGCCAAACCTGCGCGTTACTGCTCACCCTGCGTGCGCTGCTGCAGAGAGAGAGAGAGAGAGAGAGAGAGAGAGAGAGAGAGAGAGAGAGAGAGAGAGAGAGAGAGAGGGCCTGTTCGCTGCCCTGAGACCTGCTCACGGAGAGAGCTTCCCTCACGCTGCCCTTCACCTGAGAGAGAGAGAGAGAGAGAGAGAGAGAGAGAGAGAGAGAGAGAGAGAGAGAGAGAGAAATGAAATGTTATATTAACGTCTTCAAAAGGCCAAAGTGACCTATGAGACCAAAACATTACAATGTGGTGGATCTGATACAAAGTCAGAGTAACAAAAGTAACAAAATGACAAAATGAAAATACTATGCTATGGAATCCTAAACTGCTAGGTGTGAACTAAGCAGCTAGCTGGGATAGCCAAATCACAAGAGAGATCACGAGAGAGAGAGAGAGAGAGAGAGAGAGAGAGAGAGAGAGAGAGAGAGAGATGAAATGAAATGAAATGATGTATTAGCGTCTTCAAAAGGCCAAAATGACCTATGAGACCAATCCGTTACAAACTACCGTGTCTAAGTACAAAAAAAGAAATACTAAAATGAATCTAGAGGTGCTACTAGCTCGAACTGTGTGGGCTATGTGTGATCACTAGTACAATATGTGTCCAATACAAGAGAAAGATACAATGGGTGATGGATCTATCCTCATCTGTACTCTAGATGTCGAGATAGTATGGCTCGAATCCTCTGTTGTAGTCTCCATCGATGTTGTGAAGCTCCTCTCCTCAGTCGTGGTCGTCTTGACCTCCCTAGTTCCAATGCTCGGTCAATGAGAGTACTACGGGTGTGAGTATGAGCTGAGATTTGCAGTGGTGGCTGCTCCTCTGTCTGTCCAGTGTTTGGTGTGAAGAAATCAGTAATCAGTCTCTGGGATTGTCTCTCTCCAGATATCCTCAGTAAACTATCTCTGTGTTTGTGTAACTCAAGTAGATATAGGCCAACACATCTCTGGTCCTGATAGCTCATGACTCTCGAGTAGGGTCCGAAGCCCTCTCTGAATAGACAGTGGAAGTCACCTCGTATCTCGTAATATAGTGTGCACAAAATCAGCGTTGAAACCTTAAAAAACAACAAAACACAGATTTGAAACCCTCTTAAACAGCAAGAAACAGTGAAGAAATCCTAAAAAACAGTGACGAAAGCCCAAAAAGCAGCAAAAAAACAGTTTCGAAACCCTAAAAACAACAAAAAAACAGTGACGAAACCTTGAAAACAACCAAAAACCAGCTTTGAAACCCTGAAAACAGAAAAAAAAATGGTGGCCCTAGGGCTGATTCTGTCGCGATAGATCTGCAAAACGCTGAGGTTGCTGGCAGATGCAAAAACGTTAGGGCTGAAAATGGTGTTCTGTCGCCGAATTCTGCAATGCAAAAACGCTAGGTTGATTTGCTGTGGTCTTGTCGCCGTGGCTCTGCAAATGCAAAACGCTGGCTGATCTGTGTGTCTTGTCCAAAAACGCTAGCCAAGCTGCTGTAGAGCAAAAATGCTAGAAGTCCTTGGGTCCTGCTGAGAAGGTGCCTGTTGAGCATGTGCTCCTGCTGCCTCTTTTGCCAGAAAGTGCTAACTTGGTTTGCTTATATATTAACTTAGCAAAATTGCCCTACCTACTTTTGTTGGAAAGTCACTTAAAAATAATAAGTGAAAAATACCAAAAATAGGGAAAATAGGCTAAATGCACAGGAAAATTCCCCTAACTGATTCTAATGGATTCTGATGGGAATTCTGATGATCATGCTGTGTGCAACCAGAGGATATGCATCTACACTAAGTGACTGGGCATGCATGGTCTACGAATAGACTCACAAAAGTGCCAGATCACTTCTAATCTAGACTGACTGGACTGATGGAAACCCTGTATTGTGTAGCTTGTCCACGACACATAGGGTTGGATGTGTCACGTGACAAGATAGGTACAATAGTAGATAGGCTCCCAGTATCAGGCAAGCCCTCACACATGGCACGGTTAAACATAACTGCTAGAAGCTCTGCTAATAGATCTCTGGCATGCATGAATTGCTCAGCCACTAAGCCATCATGTGAGAGAGAGAGAGAGAGAGAGAGAGCAGTTTACTGCTATGGTGGTAGTTGGTTCTTATCCCATAAATGATATAGAGAGAGGAGAGTACTTGATGCTAATGCAATGGTTACTATGAAGACAATCTCCATCACTTGGGAACTGCCTCTTCTCTTGATTAAATGTTTCTAGTTACAATCCTTTCGGCTATTTTAAGGATCAGGATTCAATGTGCAAGCCTCTTCTAATCAATGCAGAGTAGAGGTCAGCTAGGGTTATGAGAGGGAAACCTGCTACCATAAATGCTATGAATAGAATGTGGGTAAGATTGCTAGTTTATTTTAGTGTTATGGTAAGGCTAAGGATGGGTTTCCAAAATGTTGGTGTAAGGAGCAAACTCAAGGGAAGGGTGATTACCTACTTCATTGGCTATTTGTCTTTGCAACAAACCTAAGAGGAGAGATTAGTGGCTTCTTAGATTCATCATCTGTCGTCAACCTTTCTTACAAGGTTTGATTTGATTGACGAAAGTCACTCCTGGTTACCATTCAAAATTAATCATCTTATAAACTACTGTCACGTGACACATCCAACCCTATGTGTCCGTGGACAAGCTACAACATGATCAGGGTTCAGTTTAGTCAAGTCAGTTTAGAATAGGAAGTGATCTGGCACTTTTGTGAGTCTGTTCGTAGACCGTGCATGTCCAGACACTTAGTATAGATGCATATCCTCTGGTTGCACACAACATGATCATAAGCATTCCCATTAGAATCCTTCAGGGGAATTTTCCAGTGCATTTAGCCTATTTTCCCTATTTTTGACATTTTTCACTTATATTTTTAAGTGACTTTTGTTGGAAAGTAGGTAGGGCAAATTGAATAAGTTTGTATATAAGCAAACCTAGACTAGCACTTTCTGGCAGAAGAGACAGCAGAGCACCGCTCAATAGGCACCTTCTCAGCAGAACCCCAGCAAGGCCTAGCGTTTTTGCTACACAGCAAAGAGGCTAGCGTTTTGCAACAGAACCACAGATCAGCCAGCGTTTTTGCATTTGCAGATTCCCGGCGACAACAGAACCACAGATCAGCCTAGCGTTTTGCCTTTGCAGGACATCCGGCGACAACAAATCAGTTTCAGCCCTAGCGTTTTTGGTTTGCAGATCAACCCCGCGTTTGCAGATTTACCGCGACGGAACATCAAGAAACACCAGCGTTTTCAGTTTTCAGCAGTCAGACATCGCAGAAGAAGTCCCGAACCTCGCAGATCTCACCTTTCCGCAGCAGTTCCTCACCGCACGGTCAGTTTCCAAGGTTTACAGTTTTCAGCCTGAAAACACAGATTTCAGCATCTGTGTTATCAGCGCGTCGTCGTCGCATCGCCGCCATCGACATAGTCATAATTCAGCAGATAGAAGATTTGCAGATTTCAGCCCTTAGCATTTTCAGATTTCAGCCGTCTCGTTGTTGTCCTCATCGTCGTCGACATCGTCGGCAAGTCCAAGCATTGTAGAGATTTGTGCAATCATAAGTAGACCGCTCTCGCCATAGAGAGTGGGGCCTTCGGAGGAGGGTTTTACAACTTCTCTGGTGTCGTATTCTCTTCTCTATCTCTCAGTCTCATGCACTTCATTCACAGTGTCCATTCACTTTGCTCGTGTCCATTGCACTCTCTCACTAAAGGAACGGAAGGCTAAGGAACGTTGAGCACAGTTCGGAGCACTCATCTGGAGCAAAGTTCAAACATTCATTCCGCTGCACCTTACATTGGTATCAGAGCTTTGGCAGTGTTCTGTATGACTCAAGGAAAGAACCACAAGAATCACAAGATTTTTTTTGCTTGTAGAGGTCGCACGAACCCAAGTGCTTGGGCGTGTCGATTCCTAATCGTGTTTTTGAAGAGTGACAGGAATCCCAGGAAAGAAGGGCTTGTCCAGCCTCCCCTTATGCCTCTTTTCACTCATTAAGAGCGGACCGTGCACTTAGCGGCCGGCCAATCGACGTGAGGTGGGAAAAAGCAACCTTGGTGTGAGCGCAAGGCCGCCAAGGGTGCGCCCGCAGAAAAGAGCAGAATTCGGGTGAAGAGAAGATCCTTCTCTAACACAGATTGCAAGCGAAAGAAGAAACTGAAGAACCTCAAGACCCTCAAGAACCTCAAGAACTCAAGAACCCCAAGAACCAAGACCCCCAAGAACCCAAGTTCCTTGTGAGTTTAAGAACCAAGACCACAAGAACCCACAAGAACCCACGACTTCAGTGGATGGTCATCACACGAAGCGGAATAGCTACTTCTCTTGGAAGTGATGAGCATGAGAGAGGCGAAGAAGAATTTTCCCCACCAGGAGGTGTTTCCGACCCTCCCCCTTCCCCATCTACGTCAAGGATTGCACTAACTCCTATGGAGGCTTTTGACAAGATGGTGATGGACATGAAGTTAGAACGCGAAGCACGAAAAGCAGAAAGAGAAGCAAAAGAAAGGCCTACGAAGA
The DNA here is from genome assembly GCF_014529385.1 of Adiantum capillus-veneris. Lineage (NCBI taxonomy): Eukaryota > Viridiplantae > Streptophyta > Polypodiopsida > Polypodiales > Pteridaceae > Adiantum > Adiantum capillus-veneris. The sequence continues at coordinate 162,197,643 of NC_140934.1, read as the reverse complement.
AAGCATGGCAGCCATAGATCGTGACTACGAAGAAAGCGTGGCAGCCATAGAGCGTATGTACGACTTGGAAGCCAAAGAAAGTCAAGCCAAATTGGATCGCGAGAACAAAGAAAGAGAAGCCAAATTCGATCGCGAGAACAACGAAAGACAAGCAAAATGTGACCGCGCGAACAAAGCAAGACAAGAGAAGAGCGATCAACACATGAAAGAGTTTTGGCGACTTTTTTCTCAAGTGCAGGCGCACTTTGCACAGAATCAGGAAAAGGAGACTCTCTCAGTCTCTACTTCTCCAAAGCGCGACACACAGGATTTGCATGATGATAAGCATGATGAATTGCTTGATAATGATAAGCATGATGATTTGAATGACAATGATAAGTATGATGATTTGCACAGATGTGATTTCTCACGAGCATGATGATTTGCATGATCAAGATGTGATTTCTCACAAGCATGATGAATTGCAAGATCACAATGTGATTGTTCACACGGATGATGGTTTAGTTGATACTTTTTCTAGTGAAGCTAACCTCCTTGCAGATTCGATTGATCACAAAGAGCCGATCTTGGCTTTCGAGTCGAGGTCCACAGATCCCCCACATGAAGATTCGATAGATCCCGAAGAACCGATCTTGGCTCTCGAGCCTAGGTCCAAATTGGCTCTCGAGCCTAGGTCCAAAGAACCCCTTCAGGAAGATCCGATCTTGGCTCTCGAGCCTAGGTCCAAAGAACCCTTACAGGAAGTATTATATGTTCGCATGATTTGTCAGCACGCATTGTACGAGTGCTTCATTTGTGATCGTTTCCTGTATTTTAGTCAGCGTCTTTATGTGATCCCTTTTCCTAGGCATGACATATTGTACGTTGAGCACGTTTCACTCATGAATGAGCACGGATGTATGCAGATTTCTCATGAAAAGCTGAAAAGTATGCATTTAAGGAAGTCACATTCCATGTCTCTTCCTTGGCATGACACATTCGTAGAAAGAGCACATGAAAGTATGAGCACCAAGCATGGCATTTCCGTTGTGAATTGCCACAGTTGATTGCTTTAGATCAGAAGAGAAAGATTCAATCTCATTGTTTGCGTGTGTGGTGAACGGTTGGCACTCCGTCTCTTTGTTCATCTACATTGCATGCACAGTCTATTAGGACGACATGATTTTTTCCACTCACTTTACATGGAATAGGTATGTCCATGGTTTTCTGTTGGAAATGGTTTCAGGAATTTTCAGCCATGGAGATCCTTGAAGAAGAAAGAAGCATGACTCTCGACGAAGTTGAAGCATTGAAGAAGCCTCAGAAGACTTTGTGTCGCTTTCGGCGCGGCCCAAAGAAGCAAGCGTTGCAGACCTTTATGAAGTTCAAGTACCGCACGACCCACACATCAAAGTGGGCCGGCTAAGAGTTTCTTCCAGAATTTTGGATGCTATTGGCGATCTCCCTCGACGCCATACAGTTCGGTACCAATACCTCACTTTGAAAAGGAGGGGATGTCACATGACACATCCAACCCTATGTGTCCTTGGACAAGTTACAGCATGATCAGGGTTCAGTTTAGTCAAGTCAGTCTAGAATAGGAAGTGATCTGGCACTTTTGTGAGTCTGTTCGCAGATCGTGCATGTCCAGACACTTAGTATAGATGCATATCCTTTGGTTGCACACAGCATGATCATAAGCATTCCCATCAGAATCCTTCAGGAGAATTTTCCAGTGCATTTAACTTATTTTCCCTATTTTTGACATTTTTCACTTATTATTTTTAAATGACTTTTGTTGGAAAGTAGGTAGGGTAAATTGAATAAGTTTGTATATAAGTAAACCTAGACTAGCACTCGTTGGCAGAAGAGACAGCAGGAGCACCGCTCAACATGCACCTTCTCAGCAACAACCCCCAACAAGGCCTAGCGTTTTTGCTACACAGCAGAGAGGCTAGCGTTTTGCAACAGAACCACAGATCAGCCAGCGTTTTTGCATTTGCGGATTCCCGGCGACAACAGAACCACAGATCAGCCTAGCGTTTTACCTTTGCAGGACATCCGGCGACAACAGATCAGTTTTCAGCCCTAGCGTTTTTGGTTTGCAGATCAGCCTCGGCGTTTGCAGATTACCCGCGACGAAACATCAAGAAACACCAGCGTTTTCAGTTTTCAGCAGTCAGACATCGCAGAAGAAGTCCCGAACCTTGCAGATCTCACCTTCCCGCAGTAGTTCCTCGCCGCACGATCAGTTTCCGCAAGGTTTACAGTTTCAGCCCGGAAAAACGCAGATTTCAGCATCTGCGCTTTCAGTGCGTCGGTGTCGCATCGTCGCCATCGACATCGTCACCGACATAGAGTCAGAATTCAGCAGATAGAAGATTTGCAGATTTCAGCCCTTAGCATTTTCAGAGTTCAGCCGTCTCATCGTTGTCGACATTGTTGGCAAGTCCAGGCATTGTAGAGATTTGTGCAATCATAAGTAGACCGCTCTCGCCATAGAGAGTCGGGCCTTTGGAGGAGGGCTTTACAACGTCTCTGGTGTCATATTCTCTTCTCTATCTCTCAGTCTTCATGCACTTCATTCACAGTGTCCATTCACTTTGTTTGTGTCCATTGCACTCTCTCACTAAAGGAACGGAAGGCTCTCCCTTCCGTAAGTAAAAGGAACCTTGAGCACAGTTCGGAGCACTCATCTTTAGCAAAGTTCAAACATTCATTCCGCTGCACCTTACAACTACCTGCTTATCTGTTGCTTTCAAAATGTGATTGGCTTGATATCTAATACATGAGACCCACATGCTTAGCTATGGAATGTCCAAAAATGTGTAGCAATGCCCCACTACACTTTGTATAATCATCTTATGCAAAGAGATCAGGCATGGTTGGTCTGTCTGATGGATTGATCCAAAGGTGCAAGTATATTCAACATGCTCATTCCCTTGGCTTTTAGACTTTGGAGTAGTAGCAGCACCAGCACCAGCACCAGCACCAGCACCAGCAGGAGGTTCACATAGCATAAAGCGCCAATGTGCATGTGACATCCTATCGTAAGGTTAGACCAGGTTGATTTGCTTTCCATCCTTATGAGTCAGTAGTAAATCTCCTCAATCCTTCAACAAGAAAACATATCCCCTCCTCCCGTCATTTTTTAGTTGTTTGACATTCTTGATGCTTCCATTGCCTGTGGGAGATCACCTTAGACATCACTGAGTACTGCTTCAATTTCATGACCGACTTTAAAAGTCCCTAGAGATCTTGGGTGAAGAAAAAAGGCCCAAGTCTTTGGTAATGACAATGGATTGACTTAGATTCTAAGTGGGTGAACCTCTAAAACCATCAATGATTTGTAAGCATTAAAACCAACATGTTTTAATACAACAAAATCACTTTGAAACCTCAATCATTCGAAAAATTAAGCAGGCATCATGACATTCTCCAAGTAGCGATTTATTTGTGCCCCTTAATGAAGATCCATTTGTGCTTTTACTGTGATTTCGCCCATGATGAGGTAAAACATAAACTCCGTTTAACCTCATGTGATTACCAAATAAAAGCTCATATTTATCCCTCCTTCATCCCTCTTGGTTTTTTACTGATGTCAAACGTGAAGTATTCTATGCGACGGGGCACCTTCAACTGAGGTTTGTCTAGTTTTTGACTTGTGAACTGCTCTTTTGGAGTCACATCATGACTTGTTGTAGCAACCATTGATATAGCTTCTTCATAAATGTAGTATAGAGACCCTTCTGAGTCATCAAGGTCCTTGTACATTGGGGTTTTTGACATGCTCAGCGAAGTCAGCATGTAGTGAACTTTATTTCTTTTAATTCACCACAATCTTCTCTGTGAGCAGGCACTCATACTCCCATACAATTGTGAGAATATTTTTGTTGCAGACATGGTTATATGTAGTCTTTCTAAGTTTGGGATATCATATAATTATTGATCACTTGGTTAAAGCAAGGTTGAGAGCTTCCATATTGTTATTGATTTGACCCTAGACTAGTGTTAACATGTATCAAAGTCAAAATTATTGGGTTTGGAAGGAGCTCTGGTTAAATTTTGAGAATCCTCATTTATGAAGGGTGGTGCCTGCAACACTACAGAGATGTCTCCATTGTACATTATGTTGATTTGTGGAATCTTTTTTGCTGCAAATTAATACCACTTTTGTGTGATTTCTTGTTGATTAGAAAGACTAGTTTGTGAGCACAAAGGGGCTTTTTGGAATGGCTTAATGATATAACCTCTTGATAGAGTAGACTCATCATGTCATACCCTTGCCATGGGAGTGTTTAAATCTCTATTTTGAGCACCTATACACTAAAAATTGAACTTTTTTGGGGTGCACAAATGGGATCTCTTTTGCATCCATGCAAGTAAGAGTGTCTCTCAAACGATGTCTCATTCCAAGCTTGTTTGATCACCATTGTATTTATTCTATGCATCAACAAGCGTAGTTTTGTCCACGTAGTTGATATAGGAGATGAGTCTCATTGGTAGTTGTCACAATTATTGGTCCATGTAAATCTTCACGAGCCTAAGTTGTTTGCATGCCCTAATTGAGTCTACTCCTCGAATATTGACATGATTATGTTAGTGCTTGGACAACTATGCTTTATTGATTGTTGTGGCAATCCGTTCACATTGGTGCCGTTGTTGCTTAGGGAACAATGGTACTATTCTAAAAGGTCTTTTAGACAAATCTAAAGTCATTAACATACATCTGTCATCCTTTAGGTACGGGGTAGTAGGATTTTGGACTTACTTTTGGATAGTTGAGTTGTCTAGTTGCTTGTTTTGCTTTGTGTTTAGGCAATGTCGGTAGCTTCTATTTGTGAAGTTTTGGAAACCAAAAGCCCTTTGTACAATAATCCTTATTTATATAATACTTTGCGATTAGCTTCGATTTGTTTTTGTATGTAGGATTTGAGTAAGTGGAGCAAATCTCTACCCAAAAGATTGCTAATATTCAGCTTATGGGCAAAGGTAATCAAAATAGTATAGATTGTAGAAAATCCACAAAATTTACCATTTAGAGTTGGATAAAGACTAATTTTGGCATGTGATTGCACCACACGAGTGCCTTCATGTATGGAGTTGAGTGAGAATCAAGAGCTATGGAATTCTACAAATGAGTAAAAATCACGATTTTAGGGGCTCTAACACAATGAGGGTCCATACTAAAGATAGTCTTTCTGCCAAGTGTTAGAACTATATTCTCACCGTTTTAACCTATTTTAATCACAAAACCTCAACCAAAACGCTCAAAACGTTTAATCAAGAAACCTGGGATTTTTGGGACAAGTAATGCTCACCATCTCTTTGTTGTCGTCTCTTGCCCTTCGCGTGTGATAGTTGCCTTAATGTCAACATCTTTTTGAGAATTGCAATTTTGTACCACTTGATTTTGAAACTCAATAATAGATTGCCGATAACAAGCCAAAGGATGATTAGGATGATGTCAAGTCAGCTCATCCCATTGTCTTTGAGCTTTTTATTGTTTCCTTTTCTCCTCATTATGTTGAAGGCTTTCTCGTTCTTGACAGAGCTGCCATTGGGCAAGTCTTCTTGTATGCTTCCTCTCATTCCTTAGGACTCATTTGTAAGGGAGCATACCATATTGGCGGGACGTCGCCCATTACTAACGTTACCTTATTCATTATATAATACAAAATAATGACCTGTGGATTATTATCCTCAGAGAGCTCCACACACACAACGACGCTCCCGCTTCTGCACTCGCACTCACGCATGCTCCCACTCGCCTCACAAGTGATATCAGAGCAAGGAGGCTTCCTGATCCACTCTAGACGTGTGCACAAGTTTTGAGGTAAACTTAAGGATCTATAAAGAAAGCGTAAATCCAATACTCTATGCATGCAGATAGAGAAGTGGTCTGCAAGCTTGTTTGGTTGAAGCATCGAGCTGTGTTAAAGCTTGGAGTTGTCTTTGAAGGTTGATAGAAGACCAAATAGCGTTGATTTCCCAAAGCAAAAATAACGCTAGTGACTCTGAAGAAGCGTGGGAGCCCTTCACGGTACGCAGCGTTAAATTTTTTCAAGAGCTTACGCTGGCAGCTTTTCTGAATAGCGCTTCAGGAAGAGGAGCAAAACGTTGGCAAGTCTTTGGAGCTCTATAGAACTACATAGAGCAAGGAGAAGGTGCATCTCTTGGGCCCCAATAGCGCTACAAGCAAAGCAACGTAGCGCTACACTAGAGAGATAGAGAGAGAGAGAGAGAGAGAGAGAGAGAGAGAGAGAGAGAGAGAGAGAGAGAGAGAGAGAGAGAGAGAGAGAGAGAGCTTTCAGCCCTGTGTGTGTGTGTTGGTGTTTAGAGAGAGAGAGAGAGAGAGAGAGAGAGAGAGAGAGAGAGAGAGAGAGTGCCTATAGCTTCTTTGCCATCTCCGGCTTCTCTGACTTTTTCGATATCAACTGTGGCTTCTCCAACTTTGACATTGATACACAGTGTGTGTGTGCATTTGGCACTCTCCTCTCCGACATCATACTCTCCAGTTTTCGCATCATTTTTCGACATCGGCATTGCTCTCAGTTACAGACAAAGATTGGATGTATGTTTTTTGTGGATTGTTGATGCATACACCTGTGGATATTTCCCGAATCACGATTCCCACCACGAGAGAGACATATGCTCAATTAGTGGGACTTAGAGAGCAGCTATTCTCTTTGCTAGCAGTCTCTCAAGAGACCCGATTTGCTGAGCACACTGCTCAAGGGCGTAGATTGGGCATCGGCATTACAGGTGTAGTTAGCGTCGAAGATCCGATCATAGATGGCTTTTCAGTCGAGGTGTAGCGTTCTGGTTAAGCCAAAATAACACCCTTCGCCATGCCAATGACATCAACATGCACATGGAAACTAACATTTCAATTCAATTAGTAAAGTATTGGCTTTGTGCTAATGGATGCTTTCAAAGATTGAAGAGCCGTTTCACATTCAAGAGACCATATAAACTTGACTCCTACATATCCCAAAAACAAGGCTAAGTTCAAATATATTCGTAGGTGCCTTGACCTTTTGAACACTTCAAATCTTGTCTTCAGTCATTTCAATTCCATGTATGGCCACAACATGAACTAATAGATGTCCCTTCCATACCATAAACATTGATTTAAAGGCGTTCGGATATACCCTCGTTTCCTTACATCTCTCAAATACCATCTCCAGAAATAGTAGATGCATGTCTTTAGAGGAGTAGATGATGAAATCATCTACAAAGATTGCTAAAAACTTATGCAAGAATTCGGCACCTTCTCTTGCTTCGGATTGGCCATGCTATCATTGAGACATCCTTCTCATCCTTGAAGTGATGCTCAAGTGATGTATTTTGATTTTACAATTATTCCATAAGTGCTTGAAATCTTTGCAAAACATACACTAACAGCACTCATCAAACTGATGCTCTTTGGATTTGCATTTTGTACACCAATTCTCTACTTTCTCAACTAGAGATCTAGTCCTTGAAATCTCAAAGATCTGCTTGGACAACTCCTCAATCTTTCTACTTCAAGCTCCCTTCTTCTTGTTCTTGGATGTGCATTCTAAATCATTGTCCTCCAAAGAACTCGATAGGGTCGATGAATCTTTAGTAGAAGACTCCCTGGAGCTAGAACTTTATTTCTCTTTTATGTCCTTCTCCTTCTTGGCTTGTTGTTCCAGTTTCAAAGATCTTTCCACTAGATCGTTAAATTTTTTGGTAGCTGTTGGTACCTCATTATCTTTGAGATTCTTGCTCTTAAACCCCCTTAAGGACCATGCTTGCATACGCTTCTCTGATGGCGGCTCATTCAACTGTCTGGTTTGCTCTTTTATCTTCTCTAAATAGCTCCTCATCGAAAGATTATCTTGCCTAATTCTATCTAACTTGCAAAGGATATCCTAATCCCTATGGTTCTCACTATATTCTAACAAGAAAGCTTTCTTTAGCTCACTGTACGTTTTGAGCTTGCAGGCTAGATAATGATAATAACATTTTTGTGTGTAACATCTTTCAGAGTCTGTGGAAAATATTCAGCCCTTTCATCTTCATTTATATCCTCCAAGTCAACATACTACTCAAAAGCCTGGATGTGAACATCTAGATTATCTCTATGGCTACCTTTGAAAAAAGAAAATGCTATTTTCACATCATTGGACCTCTCCCCATGTCTGGATTTTGCAAGATGATTTGATTCCCTCGTCGATCGTTTTGATTTTTTATGATGTTTGGTTTCTTTCTCTCGTCATTTGGGATTTTCATGATAGTTAGTATCTACCTCCCATCTCTTGAATTTGACTTGGTAGTCTCATCGATTTATGTGACTATGTCGGCATCATTTCCTCGACCAAGTTTTTTTAATGATTCTGATCGTCTATGCCTATGTCCGCCTACATTGCTAGTGTTAGTATGGACATTGGCTTTGCCCTTCCTATCTGAATGACAAGAACCATGTGATTGAGATCGTCTTTCAGCTTTTTTTGAATGTCCTTTGTGGGAATGCACGAAGTGTTTAGAGGTTCGATGTTCCTCACCACCTCCAATACCTGGATTTTTGTCAATTTCTTTTCCTCGAGAGTGCAACTCCTCATCATGATAGACCCACTAATTCCTCTATCAGTGTACTAATGTGATCCCGATCTTCAATAAATATTGTGGTAGTCTCCTTCCTCGTGTTGAATGAAGTACTGGCATTGTTAATGGTTGAGTGACTCTAAGTTCTAATTGGGAGATTGGTCCCTGTCAAGAGGTTCAACTCACCACCATGATCACCAAAATGAAATGGGTTGGATCACTTGATAGCGATTAATGTAGAGTTAGATTTAGAGTAATTTAATCTAACTAAATAAGTTCAGATGATTAGATGATTTAAATAAGAACTTCAGACATTAGATGGTCAAATGACAGATTCTAATTTCAAAAATGACTTGAAATCAGGCTTCAAATATACAATTGAACTAAAATAAAATAGACTTTAGATTACCAGGCAACTAAGAATGCATTCATTCTAGAGTTAAGATTACAATTGATTTAGATTCAAAACTCTAGAATGATTAGCTAGAAAGTACTACAAAGACTGTTAGCAGCAAGCTAACTCTGATACCATCGGATACCATTTTTCAGAGCTCTCATTGTAAAAACATTTATTATTTTGTTGAATCGAAAATATTGTAACTCCTATTTTTCAGATAAACATTCTAATTGATGAGTCGGGGCTATAAGCTTCCAGATTGTATCAACATGCCTTTAGTTAGAGCTTCCAAATTATTAGTTTTGACCACCAAAAACCTTGGCTAAGGTATAAAAGCCATTTTTGTAAGTTTTTCATAAGTTTTGAATAATGAAATATAACATGAGCTAACGGCGTTTACTTCTCTCCTTCTCGCGTTTCCTACTCCTCCCCAGTTGTCACATTGCAATCGCGTCTATTGCGTTGCAACCGCAGGTAAGAGCTCTACGCATTGACGTAAGCATTTCACGGTATTTCGTAGCTTTTGGCGTTGCCGACCTGTGGCCTAATTTCATCATAAGTAGGAATTTACACTTCAAAATCATAAAATAAGTATAGGTGGGATATTGGGGCATCATTGCTAAGCATTTAGATGCATTCTGAGTTGAAAACGGCTAGGTAAAAAATTTACTGTTGTTAATAATCGTGATTTTTACACTTGACCTAAAGTGGGATTTGAGACCATAAGCATGTGTACTTAAGTCTTATAAACATGTCCTAGAAGTTTCGTTACGTTTAGCTGTCATTTGATACTGTAACGGTTTTATTTGTTTACTGATGAGCATTGGCTTTTGGTGATTTGAGTCATTTGAGTGTAGCTTGAGATAGATGCGAGTTGTTTGTTGTTTTCCAAGAGATTGACAACCTCTTGTAGCCTCTATGCACTAGTCGAGTCAGCGTCGTCCCATGGATTGACAATTTATTATGGTTCTCGCTATGTCTGCAATAAGATAGGAGTGAGGTTAGACGCTCGTCCCACAAAGACTAGCATCGATTGCTCCTAAGCTCTCTCCTCTGCTTCCAAATGTAAGAGCTACAAGAGTTCCATGAGCTAAGTGTCATTAGTCAAGAAGATCCCTAAAATGAGATTAATTGGTCCTATTTATGGTGGGAGTTATGACCAGTCGGCACAGTCCAACAATCTTGAATTGCTGCCTCCACGTGTCATCTGGCCACTGGCTCGATTGTGGAAGGCCCCAACGTACAAGTGGAAAGCATCAACCTACAGGCGACTGGCCCCACCATCTACACGTGAATACTTTGAATCCTACCCTTTTCAATTCTTGATATAACATAATCTCCTTCTTTGAAAACATGATTCCTACAAAGTTTGTTTGCATGCGTAGTATACTACTCTTGTGAGAGCGGATTATGGGAGAATGAACATTAACATAGATGGAATGAAAATCAACAACAAAATCATCAAAAGCTAGAGTAGATGTAGACAATCAAGAAGGTTGTGTGGGAAGTAAATGTCCATTAAAAATTTCAAAAAATTACATAATAAAAATTGCAAAATGTGTGAATAACCATCCTACTTTTTTATTGCAAGTGCACATATGCTTGCAACAAATCAATGATTTGTGTGATTAATAAGTTTAATCATTCCATTAGATTTAGGATAATAAGATGATGTGAATCCAAGTATAGGGCCCAAATTTTCAAAAAGAGTGGTCCAAAATGCATTACAAAGCTTTTAATCTTAATCAAAATCATAATTTAGGTGAACCATGAGTGAAAAACCACATTTCAAATACAAAAGGGTAGCTTGATGTGCAATGAGAGTCTTGTTACATGGAATGAAAGATGCTTGTTTATTGAAATGATCAATCATTGTCCAAATCATATCATGTTTATGCACTATAAGAGGAAAACTAGTAGTGAAATCCATTGAAACATGCTTTCAAGGTCTTTCAGAATGGGCAGTGGATGCAAAGGACCTGATTTTGTACTTGTGATTCTCACAAACCAAAAAAATTTCAACATACTTCTTAACATCAATGCGCATAGTAGGCCAAAAGAAATCACGACACAAATTTTGGTAAGTGGCAACAAAACCTTGGTGACCAACATACAATGGTTTATGCAATTCTACAATGATTATGAGACAAAATGATTTGGTAACACAAAGGTTTTTTTTGAAATACAAAATGTGGTCTTGCATAGTGGTTTATGAAATTATTCAATGATTATGAGACAAAATGATTTGGTAACACAAAGCTTTTGCTTGAAATACAAAATTTGATCTTGAATTGTGTACTCCAAAAATGAATGTATAACATGCTCAATCATGTGCAACCATGTAGTCTTAAATCTTTATGTATTGTATATGTATTACGCATGGTTGCAACTGATGTAGACTCTGATCTCCCGCACAGATCGTATACAACATTAGGTCCATAATTCAATTCCTTGCCATCTTCAACAAGTATAATGAGGACACATAGGAACTTCATCATTAGGTGAACTAAAATTTTTAGCACCTTATTGTACACCCACATCATATTGCTTGGAGCTTATAAAAAAACATTCCTCCTTTAGCATCTTGTTAGCAAGCAATAAAGGTACTTTGGGAATTTTTTTAGTCAATAGAAACTTCCTTTTTAACACTTGCATATCATTCCAAGTGTGCATGCAGGGTGTAGGGCAATAGGTGGGATCCACTCTTTGTTCCTTGAGGAGTCATAGTAGTTTTGGTGGAATTTTAGGAACCTTTGGAACAATTCCATGTGCCATTTTAAGTGCTCCTCCTTGAATTCTTTTGTAGACATCTTTATGGGATCCTCATGGAGATCATAGTCATTTTGGGTACGTGCGGCATGTTCCATCTCCTAAAATTCCCACTCCCTAATGGTATTCATTCATAGAATTTCCCTTTTCAGATATAGCACATCATCTTCCAATTGTTAGAGGCATAAATATTGTATCCACTACCTTGGGTGCCTTCACCGCTTGTCTATTTTGGGCAATAGATTGACATTCAAAAGCCATATGTACAAACTTCCATGACTGTTTGCCAATCCTCTAGTTCTTTAAATTGTTCCTAAGGTAAGAGGATATATGCCTACCAAAGAGATTATGGCCAATGAACCCAATTGGCTTGAGCTCATTATTGATTATGTAATTATTGATCACTTGGTTAAAGCAAGGTTGAGAGCTTCCATATTGTTATTGATTTGACCCTAGACTAGTGTTAACATGTATCAAAGTCAAATCTATTGTGTTTGGAAATACCTTTGGTTAAAATTTTGAGAATCCTCATTTATGAAGGGTGGTGCCTCCATTGTACATTATGTTGATTTGTGGAATCTTTTTTGCTGCAAATTAACACCACTTTGTGTGATTTCTTGTTGATTAGAGAGACTAGTTCGTGAGCACAAAGGGGATTTTTGGAATGGCTTAATGATATAACCTCTTGATAGAGTAGACTCATCATGTCATACCCTTGCCATGGGAGTGTTTAAATCTCTATTTTGAGCACCTATACACTATAAATTGAACTTTTTTGGGGGTGCACAAATGAGATCTCTTTTGCGTCCATGCAAGTAAGAGTGTTTCTCTCAAACGAGGTCCCATTCCAAGCTTGTTTGATCACCATTGTATTCATTCTATGCATCAACAAGCGTAGTTTTGTCCACGTAGTTGATATAGGAGATGAGTCTCATTGGTAGTTGTCATAATTATTGGTCATATAAATCTTCACAAGCCTAAGTTGTTTGCATGCCCTAATTGAGTCTACTCCTCGAATATTGACATGATTATGTTAGTGCTTGGACAACTATGCTTTATTAATTGTTGTGGCAATCCACTCACATTGGTGCCGTTGTTGCTTAGGTGCAAAACCTAGATTCGTGGGAGCAATGGTACTGTTCTAAAATGTCTTTTAGAGAAATCTAGAGTCATTAACATACATATGTCATCCTTTAGGTAGGGGACAGTATGATTTTGGACTTACTTTTGGATAGTTGAGTTGTCTAGTTGCTTGTTTGTGTGTTTTTGGCATGTCGGTAGCTTCTTTTTTTTTGTTTTCAAAAAAAAAAAACAATAATTATTATTATAATTTACTTTGCGATAATTTGAAATTATGTTGTTTGTATGTATGATTTTGGTAAGTAAGCAATATCTCTATAATAAGATTTAATATTTATGGGCAAAGGTAAAAATAGTATAGATTGTAGAAAATCCACAAAATGTACCATTTAGAGTTGGACAAAGACTAATTTTGGCATGTGATTGCACCTCACAAGTGCCTTCATATATGGAGTCGAGTGAGAATCAAGAGCTATGGAAATTCTACAAATTAGTAAAAATCACGATTTTAGGGGCTCAACACAATGAGGGTCCATGCTAAAGATAGTCTTTCTGCCAAGCGTTAGAACTATATTCTCACAGTTTTAACCTATTTTAATCACAAAACCTCAACCAAAACTCTCAAAAGGTTTAATCAAGAAACATGGGATTTTTGGGATAAGCAATGCTCACCATCTCTTTGTTGTCGTCTCTTACCCTCGCGCGTGATAGCTGCCTTAATGTCGACATCTTTTTTGAGAATTGCAATTTTGTACCACTTGATTTTTAAACTCAATAATAGATTGCCGATAACAAGCCAAAGGATGATCATGATGATGTCAAGTCAGCTCATCCCATTTTCTCTAAGCTTTTTATTGTTTCCTTTTCTCCTCATTATGTTGAAGGCTTTCTTGTTCTTGACAGAGCCGCCCTTGGGCAAGTCTTCTATGTTCCTCTTCATTCCTTATGACTCATTTGTAAGGGAGCAGACCATATTGGCGGGGCGTCGCCCATTACTAACGTTACCTTGAGATACTGAAAGCTACAAAGAGTATGCGTATATGCTATGGAGTCAGGAGCTAAGGTAAAGGTTTTACAGACTCAGATTAGCAGGTACTTAGACAACGAAGGTCTACGTCAGGGTATGTCTTTACATTGGTGGTGGAGCAATATCATGGCTTTCTAGATACAAGATTGTGTTACTCAGTCTACTACAGAGGCTGAATATGTTGCAGCATCAGAGGCATGCAAAGAATCAATTTGGCTTAATCGACTGGTAACAGATTTGGGAATCAAAGAAGAGATGCCTGTGTTATATGTGATAGTCAAAGTGCTATACAATTGGCTCGCAATCCAGTTTATCACTCAAAGACAAAGCATGTGGATGTGAAGTATCATTTCATCAGGGAAATGCTCGAGGATAAGCAACTTCAGCTTGTCAAAGTTCACACCACAGAAAATCCTGCTGATCTACTTACAAAGGACTTCCTCAGAGAGCTTTTGCGCATTTTCGCAAGCAGTTAGTGTAGGGTAGTACATCACTTCTCTACATCTCTTGTATATTAGCTTGTATAGTAGCTTCTCTCACACTTAAAGTACCACATTGGACTTTAAGTGGGAGGTTGTTGGGGTATAAAGCCCAATGTGGTCGCCCAGGTAAGTGGGCGGGCCGCCAGGTATGTACACATATTCTTTTGTAAAAACCTAATAAGAACTCACTATGCTCTACACATTACAGTAGAGCGAGTTCACCATATCGTTGTGCTCTTCTTCTCGCACTCTCTCTCGCGTCGCACTTCCGCTCGTACTCCTTCATATAGTATGTGCACATACCTATAAAACTTCTTAATTCATGAAGATTCCTTGGTTTAGGCCATCCTTTTATTACCTCTAACTTTGATGGATCCACTTGGATGCTATCTTGAGAGATAATGTGACCTAAATACTGAATCTCTTGTAAGAAAAATTCACTTTTCTTTCGATTAACATAAAGTTTATTCTCTCTTAGAACTTGAAATATTACCTGGAGGTGTTGCTTGTGTTCATCTAATGAATTAGAGTAGATGATGATATCATCAAATAACACTCCAGTAAAGGTTTGGTGAGGCCTGAATAGCTTCTCCATCAAGCGGTTGAATGTGCCTGGTGCATTCGTCAAGCCAAAAGGCATGACAATGTATTCGTAAAGACCAAATGTAGTGCGAAATGCGGTCTTTACAATGTCTTGATCAACTATCCTTATTTGATGATAGCCACTTTTTAGGTCAATCCTACTGAAGTAGGTGGACCCTTGTAGCTTATCAAATAGGTCTTCTACCCGTGGAACGGGAAACCTATTTTTGATAGTGATCTTATTTAGTGCTCTATAGTCGACACACAGACGATATGTTCCGTCTTTCTTTTGCACTAGTAGCACAGGAGAACAAAATGGAGATGAGCTAGGCCTAACCATGCCCTTCTCAACCAACTCATGCACTTGCCGCATAATCTTCTCTTGTTGAGCTTGACAAAGTCTATAAGGAGGTTTGTTAGGCGGTGAACTTCCTGGAAGAAGTTCAATTGCATGGTCATCATTACCTCGTTTAGGAGGTAGCTCACAAGGGATGTCATCAATAAAGACATCCTAAAACCCCTTGAGAAAATTTGATAACTCTAATTCCTTTTGATTGTGTATATTTTCTTTTGCTAAAACATTAGGTTCATTTTGAAAATATTTAACAAAAATCATGTACACGGAAATAGAGCTCTTTATTGACTTGTTGAAAGCTTGTGTATGTACAATGGGTATAATGTTACCCATTTCCTTAGCATCTATATACATATCTTTTTTCATGAACTTAAAGGAGATTCTCCTTTCAGTGAATTTAACATTGGCAACCATGCGATCAAACCATGGTGCCCCTAGGATTACATCCTCATGCTTAAGAGGAGAGATAAAGAAGTCCTCTTTGTCCACATAGCTTTGGACATGGAGCCTCAATTTCCCAATTAAGGGAGTGACTGAAGCTTCTTGCCCCTTGAAAGCATCATCTGCGGGTAGGACATCTCCCATCTCGTAGGCTTGTATGCCTAGCTTCGTGGCCATAGATATAAAAATGTGAGTAGAACCAGGGTCAAAGAGAATAAAAGCATCATGTTCTCTTACCTTTCCCCAAGCATGGCATAGAGGAGATCCTTTGTGGTGAAGTTCCTCCTCTTGGATTTCGACCAAGGTAGCTCTCGGGGGTTCATGGCGGGTGATCTTTTGGGGACAAGCGCGGTACGCATGCCCTTGCTCGCCGTACTTGAAACAACGGTTATCCTTGCGATAACGTTCAAGCTCTTAAGGAGAGAGTTTATTTTTGCCTTTATAAACTCCCTTCTCTTTAGCTTTGTTGGAGTTGCCCTTAGGAGACTTTTGGACATTGTCCTTCCCCTTAGGCTCATTGGAACCCTTGTTTTCCGTGGGCTTAGAATTTCTTTTAGCCCCCGTTTGGAAATTGATTCGAGAGGCCACCATAGTATGGTGTATAACCGCCGATATGGTGCGTGGCCTTTGAGAGTTCACATACTCCGCCATTTCTTCAGTTAAGCCCGCAGAAAATTGTTGCTTTTGCTCTCCAAAATCCAACTTCTTGAGGACCATGACTTTGAGTTGTAAATCCCAAAACTTGTCTACATATTTGTGAATGGATTCGTACGGAGAGAGCTTCAAGCTTCGCCATTCGGTGAGTACTTTGTCTTTGGCATTGGTGGCAAAAAAATGCCTTATAATGGAAGCTCTTAAAGCTTTCCATATTCGTGGAGCTTCACCATTGGCCCGTAGGCTAGACCACCATTGTCTGGTAGACTTTTGAAAGTGCATAGCAACATGGCGTAGCTTAAAGGACTCCAAGAAGCCCTCATCTCCAAACGCCGTATCAAATTGTTAAATAAAGGCCAAGACTTTGTCCGTAGCACCAAAGATGCCATTGTAGGTAAGGAAAGAGATGCTCTTTTCTCCCTCTTTGAACTTCTTGAGCTTGGACGACCTCTTCCATGCGGCATAGGATTTCCTATGGCCTCTTCTTTTTTATGGTTCAAAGGTTGCACCATCACTTTCTTCAGAAGGTGAAGAATTTGAAGAAGGTGGAGAAGAGGATGACCTCTTTCTCGCCTTTTTCTTGTCTTGATCTTCGTCGTCTTCACCATCACTTTCATGAGAGGAAGAGGATGAAGAAGATGGAGAAGAGGGTGTCCTCTTTCTCGCCTTTTTCTTCTCTTGCTTTTTGTCATCCCTCTTTGAAGTATGGTGTGGAGAAGTATACGATGGTCTTCTCCGTTTTGGAGGTGATGGAGAGCGTTTAGCCCGCCGTCTTCGTGGAGCCATCTCCACCGAGGTGGCGGGAGACTCACTTCTTTCTCTTTCCTTCGATGGAGGCTCTTGAATTCTCCTTTGAGAAGGAGATGCATCATCAAGGAGCAAATTTTTTAGCCCTTCATATGGATCCCTCTTCTTCTTCTCAAATCAGAGAGAGACCTCTTTTGGAAGTCTCGCAAGGAGGCTTCCTAGGTGCTCTCTCGTCATGGTGGGAAGCTTGGAGAATCCCATGAGCACAAAGCTGCCGTTGCACTTCACTTTGGACGTATGGATTGCCCATGGCTTGTTGAAGCCTAGAAACAAGATAGTTAACAAGCATCAGGGCATCATTAGTAGCTTCCTCATTAACAAAATCAAAGTTATCAACATTAATTTCACTCTCTTAACTATTGTCAGCCATTCTAACAACTTTTAGATATAAACTTTTTAGGTGTACTTTGGCACTTCAAGCCCTCGTTTCTACTCCTCTTTACCCCTTTAGAAAAAGCACTCAAGCTACTATACCTGTGGCTCAAATACCATTAATTGCAAGGAATAGAAGAGAGGATTGTTCAACACCAAAACAGCATCGGCTCCTATCAAGCTTCTAATAGCTCAATAGTGGTTCAGCCGTAGGCAACAAGCCCCATAGGACTCCACTATTAAGACCATAGCTCTCGACGGTGATGCCCCGTTAACTGCACAAATGCAGACGCACTACAAGGCTGAAAAATCCCTATTCTACTTACTCACATGCAATTAATAGTACCAACCATTTATAGCTAGCTTGAGGACCTCCCTTCTTGAGCAAGAAAAGAGAAACCTTGTGCTCTGATACCAATGTAACATTTAATGGTCTAGTAACTTGTGTGTAGCGGAAAATAGCATGAACATAGTGAGCATTTCATTAGAATAGCTTCCTAATGAGAATAACAAGAGTGCTTGGGTGGAGAGAGCAACAAAAATTATAACACCTAGTTAGATAGCATGAACAATACTTCAAAAGAGAGAGCAATTAAGCAATTGACAACAGTTGAGGACCGGATTTGCATGGAGCCGGTCCCCCCTCCAAAAGGCTTTGTATTATGGTTTCTCCTATCAAGAGAGACATTTTACAATACAATTCTTTGTGTTCCTTCAATACTAGCTAGTGCAATGAAGATGGAAACTTCATGCACTAAGCAAAACACTTATCAAACACAACATCAATTCCCTCACGGTCTCAGACCCAAGACCTCACACACCTTCGAAGATGGTGAGAGCTAGCGGGGTATGAGAGGAAGAAGGAGTATTCTTATGAGAAAGATGAGAGGAAGAAGGAGTATTCTTACGAGAAAGATGGTGAGAGCTAGTGGGGTATGAGAGTAGATTGAAAGGAAGAAGGAGTATTCTTACGAGAAAGATGTACATCTCCTCACATAATCACTCATATTAGCATAGCTTAGCTTAGTAATTCGCATGGTAGAGGAGATGAGCATGCATTGAAGCTTGGCTCTTGGTTGGATTTGCATCACAAAGCCAAGAGTTGTTGATGTAGGCCTCCCTTCTCACAAGCTTGGAGTAGGTGGTAAGGTTTCCTTTAAAGCTTGAGAAGGAGAGAGAGTCTTCTTTGCTTCACACATGGGATTGTGTGAGTGTGTGTGAATATCTGCCTATGGCCATCTCAAAAAGGAAATCAATGGAAACAGGGAATCGATTGCAAAACTGTAGCCGATGATTTGATAAAAGAAAAACATCGACCTCACCCGCAAAACAAAACCCACAAGGAGATCAAAACCAATACAAATGCGGCTTCTTCTAAGAAACCACGGACTTCTAACAAAGAAAAATATAAACCCACCAAGATGGAGGGATGTGAGTACATTAGAGATAGAAAACAAATTTTGAAAGAGCTATGAAAGGAGCTGACCATGAGGAATGCCAGTGAGGAAGAACAAAACTCCAATTTATCAACACACTTCAAGCACTATATGGTGCAAGTCAGGAAGATTGTCTGGGAGAAACCTAAATGAGAGTTTTTGGATTAGCAAGAGAATTCTATGGGCCAGAGAATGTTATGCAAGTAAATTAAGCAGGACTAGATGAACAATTGTGGATTTCCACTGATCTAATCGAAAAAGAGGCAACCTTGCTAATTCCACTTCAATGATTATACTAATGCTT
Organism: Adiantum capillus-veneris; assembly: GCF_014529385.1. Lineage (NCBI taxonomy): Eukaryota > Viridiplantae > Streptophyta > Polypodiopsida > Polypodiales > Pteridaceae > Adiantum > Adiantum capillus-veneris. The sequence goes on along the minus strand of NC_140934.1, from coordinate 162,178,384 downwards.
TTGCATGGTCTTGTAAGGACTTGAAAGGCGTGGATCCATCAATGTGCCACGCCTAAGTGTTGGGCGGCCGGAGACTAACCGGGAACTAACACTGACCATTCATTCTATACAAAAAGAATAAGGACTCATAACCCTAACAGTATTGTGTTTGGAGTCCACCCAAACATGTGTCTCCTCTCTTCTCCATTGCTGCACACACACACACGCTCTCGCACGCACACTTCATGCCATGGCAAAATTTTGTGACACATTGTTTCCAAGCACGAAATTACTCAAGCCTACCAGCCTAGGGGATGTTCAAGTTTTTCTTGGCCATTGTGGACACTTCCAAACATGTATCTACATGTATGCGAAGATAGCCAGATTGTTGTACCATCTAGTAGTCTCCTTTGAATGGAATTTTGAGTGTGTGATACCGTTTGAGAAGCTTAAAATAGCATTGAGTGTGATATAGCTTAGAACAACATTGATTAGTGGGCCAGTCCTAAAAGCACCAAAATGGGGCAGCGTTCAAAAATTAGTAATTTTTGGGGGATCATTTTGGGATGGCTGAAAAATCAGCCCACCAAATGGTCAACTCATGTTTGTAGCTAGTTGCTACATTTCTCACTATGAATCCAACTTTTATGCTCGCTTGGATACGGATAGAGATCTGCCCAAAAAGGGCAGGGGACTCCAAAATGATTTGAGCCTGTATAGAGAGCTAGAAGAAAATTTGGGAATTATAACACCATATTCTAACATAGAGCCCTCCAAGATCTACAATAAGCTCTACACAATAGATGAGGAACAATTAAACAGACATGGAGCGAACATACTATGGACCTATTTCAAGACACCATTTGATAAAGAAGTGGAAACTCATGTGCCTCAAAACCTCTACTTGGAAGCTTCATGAAGCTCAAGAAGATGTTGATCACTCGTAATCAAGAAGAAGGTTACTTTAAGCTCCCACCTTTGGGGACTATATTACCAAAGAGCTTATGAGTTACTGCACAACTTGGATGAAAAGGATATTGCTATCATCTTCGACCTCCAAGGTAGGCCTCATGCAATCACTCTCATCACGTTTGATCACACATGCTGTAAGTTTAAGACCGGGTGATCAGACTCTTACCTATCTAACTCATGGCAAATAATTACAATACCCAACATTCAAAGAAGATGCCACCAAAAAGCCACACGGATGGACCTAATAGGTGGCATTACCAAAGCAGCTTGATAAGCATCATTTCCACTCGATCTACTTGGATAGATCCACCAATCTAGAAGTTCACTAGCCAATGAATATGAAGTCCAACTCTTAAACAAAAAGTCTTTGACCTTGACATGGGGATGATGCTCTACCAAGATCTACAAAAAGCTACTCATAGCATAGTTATTGTAGGGAAAAGCAAATCAAAAGGCAAGAAGGAATTTTTCCTTGATGGTTCTTTACCTCTCACCAAAATTGTGTACACTTCCTACATGACGAAAAGCAGTTTCCACCTCTTATTGTGCCACCCATCCAGTATCCAAGGAGGAATCATCAAACAACCAATGCAACCAAGTTCTCCATAGAAATCCAAAACTTCAAAAGAAGCTATCTCTGACGGTAGAGAAATCAAGCAAGCCCAAGCATCACCAAGACCAAAATGAAGCACAAATTTACTGGCCATGCATAAGATGTATAAAGAAGGATTTGGTGAGTTTCTACTTGATAAAGAAGATGGGGAAACCTCTACTTCATCATCCACTCTACACTCTCAAATATCCCCTTGCCATGAATGCAAGGAAGAAGAGGTGAACAAACCCCAAGCTCAACCCTAGGGAAACACCACCAAAGTGGTTGAAACATAATTAGAAGAGTCCACACTAATAAGACCTTCTAACCCACTTAGTCGAGGAGCTCTATACCCTAGAAGTGCAAAGGCCCCTTTCTCACCAATGGATGACAAAAAAGGCAAGGATTATTCTATCTTGGAGAAGAAATCTAATTCTCTCCTAGAAAGAATAGTATCACTACCAAACACTACACCCCTTTCTGGGCTCCAAATCTTAATGTGTCTGGATATGGTTAAGAAGGGGAGGAGGAGGACACATACAAAGAGGCATCCAATGAAAAGGAAGATGATGGATCAATGCTTCCTCACAACCTTGAAAGCCAACTAGAACAAGCTCAATTTTTTTTTTTGAAAAAACATGTAAAACGCAAGAAAATTACGTACAAGCTATAATTAAAAAAATTCATGTCTAGTGTGAGTGGGATAGACCCATTCTATCATTGAAGAAATGGTACATACAAAAGAGAACTACTTCAAGCTAGAATTCCTTAACCCCTAAGCGAATCCTAGAGATAAAATATCAAGGAGGGAAACGAAGTCAGCTTTAAGAGCCCATGCAACCACCTGTGGAAGCCTCAACTAGGTAGCACCAACTCCACAAAAAAGAAGGGAACTCAAGATCTAGAAAGAGTTCCACAAGAAGATATATCAATGCTAGATTCTCTGACTTGTAGCCCACTGTTAGAAGAGTTAGACTTGGTGGAGCAAAAGCCAAAACCACCACCAAAGATAATGGAATAGAAATTTGAAATGGAAACACAACAAAAGAAGAAGCAACTTGTTATGACGTCACAAGAATCTCTCAATTCCTCTTCTGCACTAACCCAAAGGTCAAGGATTTGTAGAAAAAAATTCAAGGGAAATTAGAAGAAATGAAGAAAAGAAAAGGGTGGAAAGTTTAGAAATTACTATTTGAAAAAAGGTAATTGATAACAAAGCCTACAAAATTAGGCGAAGTTCTATTGGCATGGGTCCAATAATGAGGAGAATGCTTCCATATGCTCGGTCACAACTAGTATAGCTTGGAACTATCCAACTTCAACACATTTAGCAAGGTGGCAAAAATGTTTTTCTTAACCTTTTGTTTCCCTAAAGATGTAGAGTAACCTAAATTGGAAATCATTGCTAAGCGCATAGATGAGTGCTTCTAAGATCACATGTAAATCTTGGAGCACGTACATCATCAATTGAAGCTATTAAGGTTGGCCATAAACATGTATAGTGGTGAGATAGCCTTGATCTCCACCCAAAAAAATTTGGCTATTACTCATAATGAAAGGCTCTATGTGGAAAGAAGAAAAGAAAAGAAGCTTGTCAAGGGTTTCCTAAAGAAAACAAAAGAGTGAAGAAGACTGGTTGAAAATGGTAAAGTGCTACAAGCAAATAATCATTTATGTTACAGAGGCAACATATAGTCTAGAGGTTGTGGCTCAAGAGATTAAGGATTTAAAGTCTTGTCACAGGTCAGGAAGCTAGGGAAATGGTAGAGGAAGATAACACATTGTTGCTCTCTTATCTAGTTTCCTCTCAACAAGCTCTATTGAAAGCTTTATGTAGTTGAAGCTACAAAGACTTGCCTCTCCCACAAACCATTGTTCAAGCAACCATCCCTCTGGGAGTAACTTCCCTTGCAGAAACAATGGCAACCCAAACAAAAGCTCTGGAAGCAAGGCTTCCTCGGTCTCCACTTAAAATAAATATCTAAAGCTTTAGGCTTCAAGCTATGGAGGCCGTCATAATGGAAATAGAGAGGGAAGATGTCGAATGAACTAGATAGCTCACCGCTCAAGAATACCTCTACAAAGGAAAAAAGAATCTAAAGCGATCAATGAGAAACTTAGGCTCAAGGAATTGGACAAGGAAAGGGACAAGCAAGAAAAAGAAGTTGAAGAGCTCCCCATGAAAATAGAAGTTGGACAACTTAAAGCAAGCTCAAAGCCAATTGGGCTCATTGGCCATAATCTCGTTGGTAGGCATATATCCTCTTACCTTAGGAACAATTTAAAGAACTAGAGGATAAAAAACAGTCATGGAAATTTGTACATATGGCTTTTGAATGTCAATCTGCTGCCCAAAATAGACAAGCGGTGAAGGCACCCAAGGCAGTGGATACAAGATTTATGCCTCTACCAATTGGAAGATGATGTCCTATACTTGAAAATGGAAATTCTATGAATGCAGATCAATAGGGAGTGGCCAGATGACATGTGAAAGCAGCAATTCAAGATTGTTGGATTGTGCCGACCGGTCAGAACCCACTGTCGACACCTATAAATAGGACCAATTAATATCATTTTAGGGATCTTCTTGACTCATGACACTTAGCTCATAGAACTCTTGTAACTCTTACATTTGGAAGCATAGGAGAGAGCTTAGGAGCAATCGATGGTAGTCTTTGTAGTACTTTCTAGCTAATCATTCTAGAGTTTTGAATCTGAATCAATTGTAATCTTAACTCTATTTTGAATATGAATGCATTCTTAGTTGCCTGGTAATCGAAAATCTATTTCATTCAGATCAATTGTTCATTTGAAGCCTGATTTCAAGTCATTTGAAATTAGAATCTGTCATTTGACCATCTAATGTGTGAAGTTCTTATTTAAATCATCTGATCATCTGAACTTATTTAGCAATATTTAGTTACTATAAATCTAACTCTACAATTTCTATCAAGTGACCCAACTCATTTCATTTTGGTAATCATGCTGGTGAGTTGAAGCTCTTAACCAGGACCAGTCTCCCAATTAGAACTTAGAGTCACTCAACCATTAACAATGCCAGTACTTCATTCAACACGAGGAAGGAGAGCTACCACAATGTTTATTGAAGATCGGGATCACATTAGTACACTGGTAGAGGAATCAGAGTAGGTCTACCATGATGAGGAGCTGCATTCTCGAGGAAAAGAAATTGACAAAAAACCAGGTATTGGAGGTGGTGAGGAACATCGAACCTCTAAACACTTCATGTATTCCCACAAAGGACATTCAAGAAGAACTTAAAGACGCTCTCAATCACATGGTTCTTGTCATTCAGATAGGAAGGGCAAAGCCAATGTCCATACTAACACTAGCAATGTAGGCAGACATAGGTATAGAGGATCAAAATCATAAAAAAAACTTGGTCGAGGAAATGATGCCGACATAGTCACATAAATCGATGAGGACTACCAATTCAAACCCAAGAGATGCGAGGTAGATACTAACTCTGATGAAAAACCCCAAATGACGGGTGAAAGAAACCAAACGTCATGAAAAATCCAAACGATCGATGAGGGAATCAAATCATCTTGCAAAATCCAGACATGGGGAGAGGTCCAATGATGTGAAAATAGCATTTTCTTTTTTCAAAGGTAGCCAAAGAGATAATCCAGATGTTCACATCCAGGCTTTTGAGTAGTATGTTGACTTGGAGGATATAAATGAAGATGAATGGGCTGCATATTTTCCATAGACTCTGAAAGATGTCACACACAAAAATGTTATTATCATTATCAAGCCTGCAAGCGCAGAACCTACAGTGAGCTAAAGAAAGCTTTCTTGTTAGAATATAGTGAGAACCATAGGGATTAGGATATCCTTTGCAAGTTAGATAAACTTAGGCAAGATAAGCTTTTGGTGAGGAGCTATTTAGAGAAGATAAAAGATCTAACGAGACAGTTGAATGAGACGCCATTATAGAAGCGTATGCAAGCATGGTTCTTAAGGGGGTTTAAGAGCAAGAAGCTCAAAGATAATGAGGTACCAACAACTACCAAAAAATTTAACGATCTAGTGGAAAGATCTTTGAAATTGGAACAACAAGCCAAGAAGGAGAAGGGAAGAAAAGAGAAATCAAGTTCTAGCTCCAGGGAGTCTTCTACTAAAGATTCATCAACCCTATCTAGTTCTTTGGAGGACAATGAGTTAATGCACATCCAAGAACAAGAAGAAGGGAGCTTGAAGTAGAAAGATTGAGGAGTTGTCTAAACAGATCTTTGAGATTTCAAGGACTAGACCTCTAGTTGAGAAAGTAGAGAATTGGTGTACAAAATGCATATCCAAAGAGCATCAGTTCGATGAGTGTTGTTAGTGTATGTTTTGCAAAGATTTCAGGCACTTATGGAATAATTGTAAAATCAAAATACATCACTTGAGCATCACTTCAAGGAGGAGAAGGATGTCCCAATGATAGCATGGCCAATCCGGAGCAAGAGAAGGTGTTGAATTCTTGCATAAGCTTTTAGCAATCTTTGTAGACGATTTCATCATCTATTCCTCTAAAGAGATGCATCTACTATATCTCAAGATGGTATTTGAGAGATGTAAGGAAAAGAGGATATATCCGAACGCCTTTAAATCAATGTTTATGGTATGGAAGGGACATCTATTGGTTCATGTTGTGTCCATACATGGAATTGAGATGGTTGAAGACAAGATATGAAGTTTTCAAAAGGTCAAGGCACCTACGAATGTACTTCGATCTACAATCTGAGCTTAGCACAGAGAATAGCTGCTCTCTAAGTCGCACTAATCGAGCAAATGTCTCTCTTGTGGTGGGAATCGTGATTCATGAAATATCCATAGGTGTATGCATTAACAATCCACAAAAAACATAAATCCAACCTTTGTCTGTAACTGAGAGCAATGCTGATGCCGAAAAATGATGCGGATGCTAGAGAGGATGATGTCGGAGAGGAGAGTGCCGAATGCAAACACACACACACACACACACACTATGTGTATCAATGTCGAAGTCGGAGAAGCCAGATTTGATACTGAAAAAGTCAGAGAAGCCGGAGATGGAGAAGAAATTGTAGGCACACACACACACTATGTGTGTTGATATCTCTCTCTCTCTCTCTCTCTCTCTCTCTCTCTCTCTCTCTCTCTCTCTCTCTCTCTCTCTCTCTCTCTCTCTCTCTCTCTCTCTCTCTCTCTCGCTCTCTCAACACCAACACACACACACACACACACACACACATAGGGCTGAAAGCTCCCTCTTGAGGCCCAAGAGATTCACCTTCTCCTTGCTCTGTGTAGTTCTACAGAGCTCCAAAGACTTGCCAACGTTTTGCTCCTCTTCCTGAAGCGCTATTCAGCAAAGCTGCCAGCGTAAGCTCTTGAAAAAATTTAGCGCTATGTACCGTGAAGGGCTCCCACGCTTTCTTCAGAGTCACTAGCGTTATTTTTGCTTTGGGAAATCAACGCTATCTGGTCTTCTCTCAACCTTCAAAGACAACTCCAAGCTTTAACACAGCTCGATGCTTCAACCAAACAAGCTTGCAAACCACTTCTCTATCTGCATGCACAGAGTATTGGATTTACGCTTTCTGTATAGATCCTTAAGTTTGCCTCAAAACTCGTACACACGTCTAGAGTGGATCGGGAAGCCTCCTTGCTCTGATATCACTTGTGAGGCGAGTGGGAGCGTGCGTGGGTGCGAGTGCAGAAGCGGAAGCGTCGTTGTGTGGGTGGAGCTCTCAGAGGATAATAATCCACAGGTCCTTATTATTTTGTATTATGTAATGAATAAGGTAACGTTAGTAATGGGCGACGCCCCGCCAATATGGTCTGCTCCCTTACAAATGAGTCATAAGGAATGAAGAGGAACATAGAAGACTTGCCCAAGGGCGGCTCTGTCAAGAACAAGAAAGCCTTCAACATAATGAGGAGAAAAGGAAACAATAAAAAGCTTAGAGAAAATGGGATGAGCTGACTTGACATCATCATGATCATCCTTTGGCTTGTTATCGGCAATCTATTATTGAGTTTAAAAATCAAGTGGTACAAAATTGCAATTCTCAAAAAAGATGTCGACATTAAGGCAGCTATCACGCGCGAGGGTAAGAGACGACAACAAAGAGATGGTGAGCATTGCTTATCCCAAAAATCCCATGTTTCTTGATTAAACCTTTTGAGAGTTTTGGTTGAGGTTTTGTGATTAAAATAGGTTAAAACTGTGAGAATATAGTTCTAACGCTTGGCAGAAAGACTATCTTTAGCATGGACCCTCATTGTGTTGAGCCCCTAAAATCGTGATTTTTACTAATTTGTAGAATTTCCATAGCTCTTGATTCTCACTCGACTCCATATATGAAGGCACTTGTGAGGTGCAATCACATGCCAAAATTAGTCTTTGTCCAACTCTAAATGGTACATTTTGTGGATTTTCTACAATCTATACTATTTTGATTACCTTTGCCCATAAGCTAAATATTAGCAATCTTTTGGGTAGAGATTTGCTCTACTTACCAAAATGCTACATACAAAAACAAATTTGAAGCTAATCGCAAAGTAATATCCAAATAATAATTATTGTACAAAGGGCTTTTGGTTTTTGAAACTTCACAAAATAGAAGCTACCGACATTGCCTAAACACAAGAACAAGCAACTAGACAACTCAACTATCCAAAAGTAAGTCCAAAATCATACTGTCCCCTACCTAAAGGATGACATATGTATGTTAATGACTCTAGATTTCTCTAAAAGACATTTTAGAACAGTACCATTGCTCCCACGAATCTAGGTTTTGCACCTAAGCAACAACGGCACCAATGTGAGTGGATTGCCACAACAATTAATAAAGCTAGTTTGTCCAAGCACTAAACATAATCATGTCAATATTCGAGGAGTAGACTCAATTAGGGCATGCAAACAACTTAGGCTTGTGAAGATTTATATGACCAATAATTATGACAACTACCAATGAGACTCATCTCCTATATCAACTACGTGGACAAAACTACGCTTGTTGATGCATAGAATGAATACAATGGTGATCAAACAAGCTTGGAATGGGACCTCGTTTGAGAGAAACACTCTTACTTGCATGGACGCAAAAGAGATCTCATTTGTGCACCCCCAAAAAAGTTCAATTTATAGTGTATAGGTGCTCAAAATAGAGATTTAAACACTCCCATGGCAAGGGTATGACATGATGAGTCTACTCTATCAAGAGGTTATATCATTAAGCCATTCCAAAAATCCCCTTTGTGCTCACGAACTAGTCTCTCTAATCAACAAGAAATCACACAAAAGTGGTGTTAATTTGCAGCAAAAAAGATTCCACAAATCAACATAATGTACAATGGAGGCACCACCCTTCATAAATGAGGATTCTCAAAATTTTAACCAAAGGTATTTCCAAACACAATAGATTTGACTTTGATACATGTTAACACTAGTCTAGGGTCAAATCAATAACAATATGGAAGCTCTCAACCTTGCTTTAACCAAGTGATCAATAATTACATAATCAATAATGAGCTCAAGCCAATTGGGTTCATTGGCCATAATCTCTTTGGTAGGCATATATCCTCTTACCTTAGGAACAATTTAAAGAACTAGAGGATTGGCAAACAGTCATGGAAGTTTGTACATATGGCTTTTGAATGTCAATCTATTGCCCAAAATAGACAAGCGGTGAAGGCACCCAAGGTAGTGGATACAATATTTATGCCTCTAACAATTGGAAGATGATGTGCTATATCTGAAAAGGGAAATTCTATGAATGAATACCATTAGGGAGTGGGAATTTTAGGAGATGGAACATGCCGCACGTACCCAAAATGACTATGATCTCCATGAGGATCCCATAAAGATGTCTACAAAAGAATTCAAGGAGGAGCACTTAAAATGGCACATGGAATTGTTCCAAAGGTTCCTAAAATTCCACCAAAACTACTATGACTCCTCAAGGGAACAAAGAGTGGATCCCACCTATTGCCCTACACCCTGCATGCACACTTGGAATGATATGCAAGTGTTAAAAAGGAAGTTTCTATTGACTAAAAAAATTCCCAAAGTACCTTTATTGCTTGCTAACAAGATGCTAAAGGAGGAATGTTTTTTTATAAGCTCCAAGCAATATGATGTGGGTGTACAATAAGGTGCTAAAAATTTTAGTTCACCTAATGATGAAGTTCCTATGTGTCCTCATTATACTTGTTGAAGATGGCAAGGAATTGAATTATGGACCTAATGTTGTATACGATCTGTGCGGGAGATCAGAGTCTACATCAGTTGCAACCATGCGTAATACATATACAATACATAAAGATTTAAGACTACATGGTTGCACATGATTGAGCATGTTATACATTCATTTTTGGAGTACACAATTCAAGATCAAATTTTGTATTTCAAGCAAAAGCTTTGTGTTACCAAATCATTTTGTCTCATAATCATTGAATAATTTCATAAACCACTATGCAAGACCACATTTTGTATTTCAAAAAAAACCTTTGTGTTACCAAATCATTTTGTCTCATAATCATTGTAGAATTGCATAAACCATTGTATGTTGGTCACCAAGGTTTTGTTGCCACTTACCAAAATTTGTGTCGTGATTTCTTTTGGCCTACTATGCGCATTGATGTTAAGAAGTATGTTGAAATTTTTTTGGTTTGTGAGAATCACAAGTACAAAATCAGGTCCTTTGCATCCACTGCCCATTCTGAAAGACCTTGAAAGCATGTTTCAATGGATTTCACTACTAGTTTTCCTCTTATAGTGCATAAACATGATATGATTTGGACAATGATTGATCATTTCAATAAACAAGCATCTTTCATTCCATGTAACAAGACTCTCATTGCACATCAAGCTACCCTTTTGTATTTGAAATGTGGTTTTTCACTCATGGTTCACCTAAATTATGATTTTGATTAAGATTAAAAGCTTTGTAATGCATTTTGGACCACTCTTTTTGAAAATTTGGGCCCTATACTTGGATTCACATCATCTTATTATCCTAAATCTAATGGAATGATTAAACTTATTAATCACACAAATCATTGATTTGTTGCAAGCATATGTGCACTTGCAATAAAAAAGTAGGATGGTTATTCACACATTTTGCAATTTTTATTATGTAATTTTTTGAAATTTTTAATGGACATTTACTTCCCACACAACCTTCTTGATTGTCTACATCTACTCTAGCTTTTGATGATTTTGTTGTTGATTTTCATTCCATCTATGTTAATGTTCATTCTCCCATAATCCGCTCTCACAAGAGTAGTATACTACGCATGCAAACAAACTTTGTAGGAATCATGTTTTCAAAGAAGGAGATTATGTTATATCAAGAATTGAAAAGGGTAGGATTCAAAGTATTCACGTGTAGATGGTGGGGCCAGTCGCCTGTAGGTTGATGCTTTCCACTTGTACGTTGGGGCCTTCCACAATCGAGCCAGTGGCCAGATGACACGTGGAGGCAGCAATTCAAGATTGTTGGACTGTGCCGACTGGTCATAACTCCCACCATAAATAGGACCAATTAATCTCATTTTAGGGATCTTCTTGACTAATGACACTTAGCTCATGGAACTCTTGTAGCTCTTACATTTGGAAGCAGAGGAGAGAGCTTAGGAGCAATCGATGCTAGTCTTTGTGGGACGAGCGTCTAACCTCACTCCTATCTTATTGCAGACATAGCGAGAACCATAATAAATTGTCAATCCATGGGACGACGCTGACTCGACTAGTGCATAGAGGCTACAAGAGGTTGTCAATCTCTTGGAAAACAACAAACAACTCGCATCTATCTCAAGCTACACTCAAATGACTCAAATCACCAAAAGCCAATGCTCATCAGTAAACAAATAAAACCGTTACAGTATCAAATGACAGCTAAACGTAACGAAACTTCTAGGACATGTTTATAAGACTTAAGTACACATGCTTATGGTCTCAAATCCCACTTTAGGTCAAGTGTAAAAATCACGATTATTAACAACAGTAAATTTTTTACCTAGCCGTTTTCAACTCAGAATGCATCTAAATGCTTAGCAATGATGCCCCAATATCCCACCTATACTTATTTTATGATTTTGAAGTGTAAATTCCTACTTATGATGAAATTAGGCCACAGGTCGGCAACGCCAAAAGCTACGAAATACCGTGAAATGCTTACGTCAATGCGTAGAGCTCTTACCTGCGGTTGCAACGCAATAGACGCGATTGCAATGTGACAACTGGGGAGGAGTAGGAAACGCGAGAAGGAGAGAAGTAAACGCCGTTAGCTCATGTTATATTTCATTATTCAAAACTTATGAAAAACTTACAAAAATTGGCTTTTATACCTTAGCCAAGGTTTTTGGTGGTCAAAACTAATAATTTGGAAGCTCTAACTAAAGGCATGTTGATACAATCTGGAAGCTTATAGCCCCGACTCATCAATTAGAATGTTTATCTGAAAAATAGGAGTTACAATATTTTCGATTCAACAAAATAATAAATGTTTTTACAATGAGAGCTCTGAAAAATGGTATCCGATGGTATCAGAGTTAGCTTGCTGCTAACAGTCTTTGTAGTACTTTCTAGCTAATCATTCTAGAGTTTTGAATCTAAATCAATTGTAATCTTAACTCTAGAATGAATGCATTCTTAGTTGCCTGGTAATCTAAAGTCTATTTTATTTTAGTTCAATTGTATATTTGAAGCCTGATTTCAAGTCATTTTTGAAATTAGAATCTGTCATTTGACCATCTAATGTCTGAAGTTCTTATTTAAATCATCTAATCATCTGAACTTATTTAGTTAGATTAAATTACTCTAAATCTAACTCTACATTAATCGCTATCAAGTGATCCAACCCATTTCATTTTGGTGATCATGGTGGTGAGTTGAACCTCTTGACAGGGACCAATCTCCCAATTAGAACTTAGAGTCACTCAACCATTAACAATGCCAGTACTTCATTCAACACGAGGAAGGAGACTACCACAATATTTATTGAAGATCGGGATCACATTAGTACACTGATAGAGGAATTAGTGGGTCTATCATGATGAGGAGTTGCACTCTCGAGGAAAAGAAATTGACAAAAATCCAGGTATTGGAGGTGGTGAGGAACATCGAACCTCTAAACACTTCGTGCATTCCCACAAAGGACATTCAAAAAAAGCTGAAAGACGATCTCAATCACATGGTTCTTGTCATTCAGATAGGAAGGGCAAAGCCAATGTCCATACTAACACTAGCAATGTAGGCGGACATAGGCATAGACGATCAGAATCATTAAAAAAACTTGGTCGAGGAAATGATGCCGACATAGTCACATAAATCGATGAGACTACCAAGTCAAATTCAAGAGATGGGAGGTAGATACTAACTATCATGAAAATCCCAAATGACGAGAGAAAGAAACCAAACATCATAAAAAATCAAAACGATCGACGAGGGAATCAAATCATCTTGCAAAATCCAGACATGGGGAGAGGTCCAATGATGTGAAAATAGCATTTTCTTTTTTCAAAGGTAGCCATAGAGATAATCTAGATGTTCACATCCAGGCTTTTGAGTAGTATGTTGACTTGGAGGATATAAATGAAGATGAAAGGGCTGAATATTTTCCACAGACTCTGAAAGATGTTACACACAAAAATGTTATTATCATTATCTAGCCTGCAAGCTCAAAACGTACAGTGAGCTAAAGAAAGCTTTCTTGTTAGAATATAGTGAGAACCATAGGGATTAGGATATCCTTTGCAAGTTAGATAGAATTAGGCAAGATAATCTTTCGATGAGGAGCTATTTAGAGAAGATAAAAGAGCAAACCAGACAGTTGAATGAGCCGCCATCAGAGAAGCGTATGCAAGCATGGTCCTTAAGGGGGTTTAAGAGCAAGAATCTCAAAGATAATGAGGTACCAACAGCTACCAAAAAATTTAACGATCTAGTGGAAAGATCTTTGAAACTGGAACAACAAGCCAAGAAGGAGAAGGACATAAAAGAGAAATAAAGTTCTAGCTCCAGGGAGTCTTCTACTAAAGATTCATCGACCCTATCGAGTTCTTTGGAGGACAATGATTTAGAATGCACATCCAAGAACAAGAAGAAGGGAGCTTGAAGTAGAAAGATTGAGGAGTTGTCCAAGCAGATCTTTGAGATTTCAAGGACTAGATCTCTAGTTGAGAAAGTAGAGAATTGGTGTACAAAATGCAAATCCAAAGAGCATCAGTTTGATGAGTGCTGTTAGTGTATGTTTTGCAAAGATTTCAAGCACTTATGGAATAATTGTAAAATCAAAATACATCACTTGAGCATCACTTCAAGGATGAGAAGGATGTCTCAATGATAGCATGGCCAATCCGAAGCAAGAGAAGGTGCCGAATTCTTGCATAAGTTTTTAGCAATCTTTGTAGATGATTTCATCATCTACTCCTCTAAAGACATGCATCTACTATTTCTGGAGATGGTATTTGAGAGATGTAAGGAAACGAGGGTATATCCGAACGCCTTTAAATCAATGTTTATGGTATGGAAGGGACATCTATTAGTTCATGTTGTGGCCATACATGGAATTGAAATGACTGAAGACAAGATTTGAAGTGTTCAAAAGGTCAAGGCACCTACGAATATATTTGAACTTAGCCTTGTTTTTGGGATATGTAGGAGTCAAGTTTATATGGTCTCTTGAATGTGAAACGGCTCTTCAATCTTTGAAAGCATCCATTAGCACAAAGCCAATACTTTACTAATTGAATTGAAATGTTAGTTTCCATGTGCATGTTGATGTCATTGGCATGGCGAAGGGTGTTATTTTGGCTTAACCAGAACGCTACACCTCGACTGAAAAGCCATCTATGATCGGATCTTCGACGCTAACTACACCTGTAATGCCGATGCCCAATCTACGCCCTTGAGCAGTGTGCTCAGCAAATCGGGTCTCTTGAGAGACTGCTAGCAAAGAGAATAGCTGCTCTCTAAGTCCCACTAATTGAGCATATGTCTCTCTCGTGGTGGGAATCGTGATTCGGGAAATATCCACAGGTGTATGCATCAACAATCCACAAAAAACATACATCCAATCTTTGTCTGTAACTGAGAGCAATGCCGATGTCGAAAAATGATGCGAAAACTGGAGAGTATGATGTCGGAGAGGAGAGTGCCAAATGCACACACACACTGTGTATCAATGTCAAAGTTGGAGAAGCCACAGTTGATATCGAAAAAGTCAGAGAAGCCGGAGATGGCAAAGAAGCTATAGGCACTCTCTCTCTCTCTCTCTCTCTCTCTCTCTCTCTCTCTCTCTCTCTCTAAACACCAACACACACACACAGGGCTGAAAGCTCTCTCTCTCTCTCTCTCTCTCTCTCTCTCTCTCTCTCTCTCTCTCTCTCTCTCTCTCTCTCTCTCTCTCTCTCTCTCTCTATCTCTCTAGTGTAGCGCTACGTTGCTTTGCTTGTAGCGCTATTGGGGCCCAAGAGATGCACCTTCTCCTTGCTCTATGTAGTTCTATAGAGCTCCAAAGACTTGCCAACGTTTTGCTCCTCTTCCTGAAGCGCTATTCAGAAAAGCTGCCAGCGTAAGCTCTTGAAAAAATTTAACGCTGCGTACCGTGAAGGGCTCCCACGCTTCTTCAGAGTCACTAGCGTTATTTTTGCTTTGGGAAATCAACGCTATTTGGTCTTCTATCAACCTTCAAAGACAACTCCAAGCTTTAACACAGCTCGATGCTTCAACCAAACAAGCTTGCAGACCACTTCTCTATCTGCATGCATAGAGTATTGGATTTACGCTTTCTTTATAGATCCTTAAGTTTACCTCAAAACTTGTGCACACGTCTAGAGTGGATCAGGAAGCCTCCTTGCTCTGATATCACTTGTGAGGCGAGTGGGAGCATGCGTGAGTGCGAGTGCAGAAGCGGGAGCGTCGTTGTGTGTGTGGAGCTCTCTGAGGATAATAATCCACAGGTCATTATTTTGTATTATATAATGAATAAGGTAACGTTAGTAATGGGCGACGTCCCGCCAATATGGTATGCTCCCTTACAAATGAGTCCTAAGGAATGAAGAGGAACATAGAAGACTTGCCCAATGGCAGCTCTGTCAAGAACGAGAAAGCCTTCAACATAATGAGGAGAAAAGGAAACAATAAAAAGCTCAAAGACAATGGGATGAGCTGACTTGACATCATCCTAATCATCCTTTGGCTTGTTATCGGCAATCTATTATTGAGTTTCAAAATCAAGTGGTACAAAATTGCAATTCTCAAAAAAGATGTTGACATTAAGGCAACTATCACACGCGAAGGGCAAGAGACGACAACAAAGAGATGGTGAGCATTACTTGTCCCAAAAATCCCAGGTTTCTTGATTAAACGTTTTGAGCGTTTTGGTTGAGGTTTTGTGATTAAAATAGGTTAAAACGGTGAGAATATAGTTCTAACACTTGGCAGAAAGACTATCTTTAGTATGGACCCTCATTGTGTTAGAGCCCCTAAAATCGTGATTTTTACTCATTTGTAGAATTTCCATAGCTCTTGATTCTCACTCAACTCCATACATGAAGGCACTCGTGTGGTGCAATCACATGCCAAAATTAGTCTTTATCCAACTCTAAATGGTAAATTTTGTGGATTTTCTACAATCTATACTATTTTGATTACCTTTGCCCATAAGCTGAATATTAGCAATCTTTTGGGTAGAGATTTGCTCCACTTACTCAAATCCTACATACAAAAACAAATCGAAGCTAATCGCAAAGTATTATATAAATAAGGATTATTGTACAAAGGGCTTTTGGTTTCCAAAACTTCACAAATAGAAGCTACCGACATTGCCTAAACACAAAGCAAAAACAAGCAACTAGACAACTCAACTATCCAAAAGTAAGTCCAAAATCCTACTACCCCGTACCTAAAGGATGACAGATGTATGTTAATGACTTTAGATTTGTCTAAAAGACCTTTTAGAATAGTACCATTGTTCCCTAAGCAACAACGGCACCAATGTGAACGGATTGCCACAACAATCAATAAAGCATAGTTGTCCAAGCACTAACATAATCATGTCAATATTCGAGGAGTAGACTCAATTAGGGCATGCAAACAACTTAGGCTCGTGAAGATTTACATGGACCAATAATTGTGACAACTACCAATGAGACTCATCTCCTATATCAACTACGTGGACAAAACTACGCTTGTTGATGCATAGAATAAATACAATGGTGATCAAACAAGCTTGGAATGAGACATCGTTTGAGAGACACTCTTACTTGCATGGATGCAAAAGAGATCCCATTTGTGCACCCCCAAAAAAGTTCAATTTTTAGTGTATAGGTGCTCAAAATAGAGATTTAAACACTCCCATGGCAAGGGTATGACATGATGAGTCTACTCTATCAAGAGGTTATATCATTAAGCCATTCCAAAAAGCCCCTTTGTGCTCACAAACTAGTCTTTCTAATCAACAAGAAATCACACAAAAGTGGTATTAATTTGCAGCAAAAAAGATTCCACAAATCAACATAATGTACAATGGAGACATCTCTGTAGTGTTGCAGGCACCACCCTTCATAAATGAGGATTCTCAAAATTTAACCAGAGCTCCTTCCAAACCCAATAATTTTGACTTTGATACATGTTAACACTAGTCTAGGGTCAAATCAATAACAATATGGAAGCTCTCAACCTTGCTTTAACCAAGTGATCAATAATTATATGATATCCCAAACTTAGAAAGACTACATATAACCATGTCTGCAACAAAAATATTCTCACAATTGTATGGGAGTATGAGTGCCTGCTCACAGAGAAGATTGTGGTGAATTAAAAGAAATAAAGTTCACTACATGCTGACTTCGCTGAGCATGTCAAAAACCCCAATGTACAAGGACCTTGATGACTCAGAAGGGTCTCTATACTACATTTATGAAGAAGCTATATCAATGGTTGCTACAACAAGTCATGATGTGACTCCAAAAGAGCAGTTCACAAGTCAAAAACTAGACAAACCTCAGTTGAAGGTGCCCCGTCGCATAGAATACTTCACGTTTGACATCAGTAAAAAACCAAGAGGGATGAAGGAGGGATAAATATGAGCTTTTATTTGGTAATCACATGAGGTTAAACGGAGTTTATGTTTTACCTCATCATGGGCGAAATCACAGTAAAAGCACAAATGGATCTTCATTAAGGGGCACAAATAAATCGCTACTTGGAGAATGTCATGATGCCTGCTTAATTTTTCGAATGATTGAGGTTTCAAAGTGATTTTGTTGTATTAAAACATGTTGGTTTTAATGCTTACAAATCATTGATGGTTTTAGAGGTTCACCCACTTAGAATCTAAGTCAATCCATTGTCATTACCAAAGACTTGGGCCTTTTTTCTTCACCCAAGATCTCTAGGGACTTTTAAAGTCGGTCATGAAATTGAAGCAGTACTCAGTGATGTCTAAGGTGATCTCCCACAGGCAATGGAAGCATCAAGAATGTCAAACAACTAAAAAATGACGGGAGGAGGGGATATGTTTTCTTGTTGAAGGATTGAGGAGATTTACTACTGACTCATAAGGATGGAAAGCAAATCAACCTGGTCTAACCTTACGATAGGATGTCACATGCACATTGGCGCTTTATGCTATGTGAACCTCCTGCTGGTGCTGGTGCTGGTGCTGGTGCTGGTGCTGCTACTACTCCAAAGTCTAAAAGCCAAGGGAATGAGCATGTTGAATATACTTGCACCTTTGGATCAATCCATCAGACAGACCAACCATGCCTGATCTCTTTGCATAAGATGATTATACAAAGTGTAGTGGGGCATTGCTACACATTTTTGGACATTCCATAGCTAAGCATGTGGGTCTCATGTATTAGATATCAAGCCAATCACATTTTGAAAGCAACAGATAAGCAGGTAGTTGTAAGGTGCAGCGGAATGAATGTTTGAACTTTGCTAAAGATGAGTGCTCCGAACTGTGCTCAAGGTTCCTTTTACTTACGGAAGGGAGAGCCTTCCGTTCCTTTAGTGAGAGAGTGCAATGGACACAAACAAAGTGAATGGACACTGTGAATGAAGTGCATGAGACTGAGAGATAGAGAAGAGAATATGACACCAGAGACGTTGTAAAGCCCTCCTCCAAAGGCCCGACTCTCTATGGCGAGAGCGGTCTACTTATGATTGCACAAATCTCTACAATGCCTGGACTTGCCAACAATGTCGACAACGATGAGACGGCTGAACTCTGAAAATGCTAAGGGCTGAAATCTGCAAATCTTCTATCTGCTGAATTCTGACTCTATGTCGGTGACGATGTCGATGGCGACGATGCGACACCGACGCACTGAAAGCGCAGATGCTGAAATCTGCGTTTTCCGGGCTGAAACTGTAAACCTTGCGGAAACTGATCGTGCGGCGAGGAACTACTGCGGGAAGGTGAGATCTGCAAGGTTCGGGACTTCTTCTGCGATGTCTGACTGCTGAAAACTGAAAACGCTGGTGTTTCTTGATGTTTCGTCGCGGTAAATCTGCAAACGCCGAGGCTGATCTGCAAACCAAAAACGCTAGGGCTGAAAACTGATCTGTTGTCGCCGGATGTCCTGCAAAGGTAAAACGCTAGGCTGATCTGTGGTTCTGTTGTCGCCGGGAATCCGCAAATGCAAAAACGCTGGCTGATCTGTGGTTCTGTTGCAAAACGCTAGCCTCTCTGCTGTGTAGCAAAAACGCTAGGCCTTGTTGGGGGTTGTTGCTGAGAAGGTGCATGTTGAGCGGTGCTCCTGCTGTCTCTTCTGCCAACGAGTGCTAGTCTAGGTTTACTTATATACAAACTTATTCAATTTACCCTACCTACTTTCCAACAAAAGTCATTTAAAAATAATAAGTGAAAAATGTCAAAAATAGGGAAAATAAGTTAAATGCACTGGAAAATTCTCCTGAAGGATTCTGATGGGAATGCTTATGATCATGCTGTGTGCAACCAAAGGATATGCATCTATACTAAGTGTCTGGACATGCACGATCTGCGAACAGACTCACAAAAGTGCCAGATCACTTCCTATTCTAGACTGACTTGACTAAACTGAACCCTGATCATGCTGTAACTTGTCCAAGGACACATAGGGTTGGATGTGTCATGTGACATCCCCTCCTTTTCAAAGTGAGGTATTGGTACCGAACTGTATGGCGTCGAGGGAGATCGCCAATAGCATCCAAAATTCTGGAAGAAACTCTTAGCCGGCCCACTTTGATGTGTGGGTCGTGCGGTACTTGAACTTCATAAAGGTCTGCAACGCTTGCTTCTTTGGGCCGCGCCGAAAGCGACACAAAGTCTTCTGAGGCTTCTTCAATGCTTCAACTTCGTCGAGAGTCATGCTTCTTTCTTCTTCAAGGATCTCCATGGCTGAAAATTCCTGAAACCATTTCCAACAGAAAACCATGGACATACCTATTCCATGTAAAGTGAGTGGAAAAAATCATGTCGTCCTAATAGACTGTGCATGCAATGTAGATGAACAAAGAGACGGAGTGCCAAACCGTTCACCACACACGCAAACAATGAGATTGAATCTTTCTCTTCTGATCTAAAGCAATCAACTGTGGCAATTCACAACGGAAATGCCCATGCTTGGTGCTCATACTTTCATGTGCTCTTTCTACGAATGTGTCATGCCAAGGAAGAGACATGGAATGTGACTTCCTTAAATGCATACTTTTCAGCTTTTCATGAGAAATCTGCATACATCCGTGCTCATTCATGAGTGAAACGTGCTCAACGTACAATATGTCATGCCTAGGAAAAGGGATCACATAAAGACGCTGACTAAAATACAGGAAACGATCACAAATGAAGCACTCGTACAATGCGTGCTGACAAATCATGCGAACATATAATACTTCCTGTAAGGGTTCTTTGGACCTAGGCTCGAGAGCCAAGATCGGATCTTCCTGAAGGGGTTCTTTGGACCTAGGCTCGAGAGCCAATTTGGACCTAGGCTCGAGAGCCAAGATCGGTTCTTCGGGATCTATCGAATCTTCATGTGGGGGATCTGTGGACCTCGACTCGAAAGCCAAGATCGGCTCTTTGTGATCAATCGAATCTGCAAGGAGGTTAGCTTCACTAGAAAAAGTATCAACTAAACCATCATCCGTGTGAACAATCACATTGTGATCTTGCAATTCATCATGCTTGTGAGAAATCACATCTTGATCATGCAAATCATCATGCTCGTGAGAAATCACATCTGTGCAAATCATCATACTTATCATTGTCATTCAAATCATCATGCTTATCATTATCAAGCAATTCATCATGCTTATCATCATGCAAATCCTGTGTGTCGCGCTTTGGAGAAGTAGAGACTGAGAGAGTCTCCTTTTCCTGATTCTGTGCAAAGTGCGCCTGCACTTGAGAAAAAAGTCGCCAAAACTCTTTCATGTGTTGATCGCTCTTCTCTTGTCTTGCTTTGTTCGCGCGGTCACATTTTGCTTGTCTTTCGTTGTTCTCGCGATCGAATTTGGCTTCTCTTTCTTTGTTCTCGCGATCCAATTTGGCTTGACTTTCTTTGGCTTCCAAGTCGTACATACGCTCTATGGCTGCCACGCTTTCTTCGTAGTCACGATCTATGGCTGCCATGCTTTCTTCGTAGGCCTTTCTTTCTGCTTCTCTTTCTGCTTTTCGTGCTTCGCGTTCTAACTTCATGTCCATCACCATCTTGTCAAAAGCCTCCATAGGAGTTAGTGCAATCCTTGACGTAGATGGGGAAGGGGGAGGGTCGGAAACACCTCCTGGTGGGGAAAATTCTTCTTCGCCTCTCTCATGCTCATCACTTCCAAGAGAAGTAGCTATTCCGCTTCGTGTGATGACCATCCACTGAAGTCGTGGGTTCTTGTGGGTTCTTGTGGTCTTGGTTCTTAAACTCACAAGGAACTTGGGTTCTTGGGGGTCTTGGTTCTTGGGGTTCTTGAGTTCTTGAGGTTCTTGAGGGTCTTGAGGTTCTTCAGTTTCTTCTTTCGCTTGCAATCTGTGTTAGAGAAGGATCTTCTCTTCACCCGAATTCTGCTCTTTTCTGCGGGCGCACCCCTTGGCGGCCTTGCGCTCACACCAAGGTTGCTTTTTCCCACCTCACGTCGATTGGCCGGCCGCTAAGTGCACGGTCCGCTCTTAATGAGTGAAAAGAGGCATAAGGGGAGGCTGGACAAGCCCTTCTTTCCTGGGATTCCTGTCACTCTTCAAAAACACGATTAGGAATCGACACGCCCAAGCACTTGGGTTCGTGCGACCTCTACAAGCAAAAAAAATCTTGTGATTCTTGTGGTTCTTTCCTTGAGTCATACAGAACACTGCCAAAGCTCTGATACCAATGTAAGGTGCAGCGGAATGAATGTTTGAACTTTGCTCCAGATGAGTGCTCCGAACTGTGCTCAACGTTCCTTAGCCTTCCGTTCCTTTAGTGAGAGAGTGCAATGGACACGAGCAAAGTGAATGGACACTGTGAATGAAGTGCATGAGACTGAGAGATAGAGAAGAGAATACGACACCAGAGAAGTTGTAAAACCCTCCTCCGAAGGCCCCACTCTCTATGGCGAGAGCGGTCTACTTATGATTGCACAAATCTCTACAATGCTTGGACTTGCCGACGATGTCGACGACGATGAGGACAACAACGAGACGGCTGAAATCTGAAAATGCTAAGGGCTGAAATCTGCAAATCTTCTATCTGCTGAATTATGACTATGTCGATGGCGGCGATGCGACGACGACGCGCTGATAACACAGATGCTGAAATCTGTGTTTTCCAGGCTGAAACTGTAAACCTTGCGGAAACTGACCGTGCGGTGAGGAACTGCTGCGGAAAGGTGAGATCTGCGAGGTTCGGGACTTCTTCTGCGATGTCTGACTGCTGAAAACTGAAAACGCTGGTGTTTCTTGATGTTCCGTCGCGGTAAATCTGCAAACGCCGGGGTTGATCTGCAAACCAAAAACGCTAGGGCTGAAAACTGATTTGTTGTCGCCGGATGTCCTGCAAAGGCAAAACGCTAGGCTGATCTGTGGTTCTGTTGTCGCCGGGAATCTGCAAATGCAAAAACGCTGGCTGATCTGTGGTTCTGTTGCAAAACGCTAGCCTCTTTGCTGTGTAGCAAAAACGCTAGGCCTTGCTGGGGTTCCTGCTGAGAAGGTGCCTATTGAGCGGTGCTCCTGCTGTCTCTTCTGCCAGAAAGTGCTAGTCTAGGTTTGCTTATATACAAACTTATTCAATTTGCCCTACCTACTTTCCAACAAAAGTCACTTAAAAATAATAAGTGAAAAATGTCAAAAATAGGGAAAATAGGCTAAATGCACTGGAAAATTCCCCTGAAGGATTCTAATGGGAATGCTTATGATCATGTTGTGTGCAACCAGAGGATATGCATCTATACTAAGTGTCTGGACATGCACGGTCTACGAACAGACTCACAAAAGTGCCAGATCACTTCCTATTCTAAACTGACTTGACTAAACTGAACCCTGATCATGTTGTAGCTTGTCCACGGACACATAGGGTTGGATGTGTCACGTGACAGTAGTTTATAAGATGATTAATTTTGAATGGTAACCAGGAGTGACTTTCGTCAATCAAATCAAACCTTGTAAGAAAGGTTGACGACAGATGATGAATCTAAGAAGCCACTAATCCTCTCCTCTTAGGTTTGTTGCAAAGACAAATAGCCAATGAAGTAGGTAATCACCCTTCCCTTGAGTTTGCTCCTTACACCAACATTTTGGAAACCCATCCTTAGCCTTACCATAACACTAAAATAAACTAGCAATCTTACCCACATTCTATTCATAGCATTTATGGTAGCAGGTTTTCCCTCTCATAACCCTAGCTGACCTCTACTCTGCATTGATTAGAAGAGGCTTGCACATTGAATCCTGATCCTTAAAATAGCCGAAAGGATTGTAACTAGAAACATTTAATCAAGAGAAGAGGCAGTTCCCAAGTGATGGAGATTGTCTTCATAGTAACCATTGCATTAGCATCAAGTACTCTCCTCTCTCTATATCATTTATGGGATAAGAACCAACTACCACCATAGCAGTAAACTGCTCTCTCTCTCTCTCTCTCTCTCTCACATGATGGCTTAGTGGCTGAGCAATTCATGCATGCCAGAGATCTATTAGCAGAGCTTCTAGCAGTTATGTTTAACCGTGCCATGTGTGAGGGCTTGCCTGATACTGGGAGCCTATCTACTATTGTACCTATCTTGTCACGTGACACATCCAACCCTATGTGTCCGTGGACAAGCTACACCATAACAGGGTTTCCATCAGTCCAGTCAGTCTAGATTAGAAGTGATCTGGCACTTTTGTGAGTCTATTCGTAGACCATGCATGCCCAGTCACTTAGTGTAGATGCATATCCTCTGGTTGCACACAGCATGATCATCAGAATTCCCATCAGAATCCATTAGAATCAGTTAGGGGAATTTTCCTGTGCATTTAGCCTATTTTCCCTATTTTTGGTATTTTTCACTTATTATTTTTAAGTGACTTTCCAACAAAAGTAGGTAGGGCAATTTTGCTAAGTTAATATATAAGCAAACCCAAGTTAGCACTTTCTGGCAAAAGAGGCAGCAGGAGCACATGCTCAACAGGCACCTTCTCAGCAGGACCCCAAGGACTTCTAGCATTTTTGCTCTACAGCAGCTTGGCTAGCGTTTTTGGACAAGACACCACAGATCAGCCAGCGTTTTGCATTTGCAGAGCCACGGCGACAAGACCACAGCAAATCAACCTAGCGTTTTTGCATCTGCAGAATCCCGGCGACAGAACCACCATTTTCAGCCCTAACGTTTTTGCATCTGCCAGCAACCTCAGCGTTTTGCAGATCTATCGCGACAGAATCAGCCCTAGGACCAGTGTTTTCAGTTTTCAGCAGTTAGACATCGCAGATCAAGTCCCGAACCTCGCAGATCTCACCTTCCCGCAGCGGTTCCTCGCCGCACGGTCAGTTTCCGCAAGGTTTACAATTTCAGCCCAGAAAACGCAGATTTCAGCATCTGCATTTTCAGCGCGTCGTCGTCGCCATCAACATCGTCATCAACATAGAGTCAGAATTCAGCAGATACAAGATTTGCAGATTTCAGCCTATAACGTTTTTGGAAAGCAGTAGAAAGATTATAGCTTTTAGCCCTTAGGTCGACTTCGTCATCACCGTCGTCATCGTCGACATAGCCTAGACTTGCATCAGTCCATGCATTCCATTGTATCAGATTGTGCAATCAATAAGTAGACCACTCTCGCCGACGAGAGTGAGGCCTTCGGAGGAGGGTTTTACAATGTCTCTGGTGTCGTATCTCTCCTCTCTATCTCTCAGTCTCATACACTTGCACGCACAGTGTCCATTCACTTTGTTTGTGATCATCGCATTCTCTCATTAAGAACGGAAGGCTCTACCTTCCATAAGAACAAAAGGAACCTTGAGCACAGTTCGGAGCACTCATCTTGAGCAAAACACAAACAATCATTCCGCTGCACCTTACATATCTTCAAGTCAGGAGATCCTATGGAGCCTCGGAATTATCGCACTATCATGATCGGACACACATTAGCACAGTTGTACGCATCCATTCTTGAGCAGCAACTGAGTAGATGGGCAGAGAGAGAGAGAGAGGATACGTGCAGCCGGGTAGGCAGGGTTCAAGAGAGGTTTTTCTACTCTTGACCACATCTTGACACTCAGAGCCATCATTGAGGAGGGCAGAGCACATGGGAGACGGTTCCGCAAAGCATTTGACATAGTACCCAGAGCTAGATTGATGCGCAGATTATAGGAGATGGGAGTACCCACAGAGCTCATTTTGGGGGTCGTGGAATTATACAGGTCAGTAGTGGGGCATGTACGCACCTCAGAGGGCCTATCTACAACGGTTCACTCCACTATTGGGGTGAAGCAGGGTTGCCTGCTCTCTCCTACTCTATTTGGTATGTATGTGGATGAGGTTTCTGACTGCATTGAGAGAGATGGTGATAGAGGTGCACAGCTGGTAGGGACATGGATTCCACTATTATTATATGTTGATGATATTGTGTTGATCTCCGACTCTCCAGAGGGGATGCAACGTCACTTGGATGCTTTGCATAGGTTCGCCCGTGAAAGTGGTTTGTCTATCAACCTTGGTAAAACCAAGGTCATGGTATTTAATACCACCCCACAGTGGAACAGGAGGTCAGCGCCCGCCGCATTCACATACGGCCAGGAGACAATGGAATACATAGATGCTTACACTTACCTTGGAGTGGTTTTCAATGGACCAACATTTGCATTGAGGAGAGCAGCAGAGACTAGACTGAGCAAAGACTAGACTGACCAGAGCCCATGCAGCATTGGGTAGATTGGAGAGGATGTGTTCACATGTTCAGTTTGCTCTAGCTCTTTGACACTTTGGTGGCTTCTGCATTGCTCTATGGAGCTGAGATTTGGGGAACTTCATTGGACCATCACGGGAGGACAGGTCACACTGACGGATGGGGGGACATGGAGAAGCCACTAGTCTTTATGATCTCGCGGCTCATTAGAGCCAAGGCTTCAGTATCACGTGCCATTATCCGAGCAGAGCTAGCTACCCCCCCACTAGTGGTGGAGGCGCTCACCAAATCTGTCTCCTTCATGCACCGCATGTGGGAACTTCCCAGAGACAGATATGCCCACCTTGCACTTGAGTCCTCTCGACAGTTAGCGAGGCAGGGAGATAGAGCATGCTGGTATGGGGAGATGACATCATAGTTTCAGGCGCATGGGTTCAGCATAGACAGATTGCCCCCCTTCCAGTACCACTGGATGCACCCTCTCTGACTCTTACACAGTCCGAGATCACCAGGCTCATCTGCCAGGACCTGACTCAGCTAGCCACCAGGAGGACATGGATACAGCCAGCACAGGAGTGGGGCACGAAGATGGATTTCTACAGAGAGCATCTTCTCCAACTTACGGAGAACGGTTTTGTGACGAGG
Source organism: Adiantum capillus-veneris (assembly GCF_014529385.1). Taxonomy (NCBI): domain Eukaryota; kingdom Viridiplantae; phylum Streptophyta; class Polypodiopsida; order Polypodiales; family Pteridaceae; genus Adiantum; species Adiantum capillus-veneris. The sequence goes on along the minus strand of NC_140934.1, from coordinate 162,151,855 downwards.
CCCAGATACATGGACACCCACTTGTCTCATGGGATACGATGTGCTATTGGCTAGATATGCACATCTTCACACCAACTGCGGATCGAGACTGGGAGATACAGTGGAGTATAGGCAGAGGCCAGGACATGCCTCCTGTGTGACATGGAGCCTGAGACAGAGTTGCACTACACATGCCACTGCCCCGTCTACTACGAGATACGTGGCCGCTTTCACTGCTTGTTCAGAGAGGGCTTCGGACCACTCCTGAGTCATGCGGTACGAGGATCAGAGATGCTTGGGAGAGCCTGATGGGAGGAGAGGCTAGCCAGTCTCAAAGACGGATCACAGACTTCTTTAGAGCAGACACTGGACACACGGAGGAGCTGCTACCACAGGAGAGCTCGTCGCCTCACACCAGAGGCACACTGATCGACCGAGCGATCGAGCTAGGGAGATCCAGACGCCCACGACTACAGAGGACTACACAGCATCGACGAAGGCTGCATCAGAGGATTCGGATCACTTTGGCTCGACATACACAACGCCTGGTCAGGCTATTGACCATGGAGGAGATTGATGAGATCCGCCAACGACCAATGCTGGATCTTTTGTGATTTAGCTGTCCCACCTAGCTGCTTAGCTCACACCTAGCAGTTTAGGATTCCATAGTATTTTATTTTGTCATTTTTGTTACTCTGACTTTGTATCAGATCCACCACATTGTAACTTTCTGGTCTCACAGGTCACTTAGGCCTTTTGAAGACGTTAATAAAACATTTCATCTCTCTCTCTCTCTCTCTCTCTCTCTCTCTCTCTCTCTCTCTCTCTCTCTCTCTCTCTCTCTCTCTCTCTCTCTCTCTCTCTCTCTCTCTCTCTCTCCTTTGTACATAGTCTGTGGGATACTACCAGAGACAGATATGCAAGGGTGGCTCTAGAGTCCTCCAGACAATTAGCTCTTAATGGGGATACATAATGCTGGTATGCACAGATGGCATCATGGTTTCAGACATGGTTTCACCATGGACAGGTTGCCTCCTTTTCAATACTCTCTACAGGCACCCTTGAGGTCTTTGACGCGGGTAGAGACTAATAGACTCATTCGTCAGGATCTAATCCAGCTAGACACGAGGAGGACATGGATAGAGCCAATTCAGGAGTTGGGCACAAAGATGGCTTTCTATAGAGAGCATCTTCTCCACCTCACGGAGGATGGGTTTGTGATTCGACCTAGCTATATGGACACGCATCTTTCTCATGGTTTGCATTGTGCCATTGGCCAGATACGCACGTCCTCACATCAGCTCGAGATTGAGACTGGCAGATTCAGAGGGACACCAGCAGATAGTAGGATATGCCGCTTATGCCATCTAGAGTCAGAGACAGAGGTACATTACATATGTCATTGCACAGTGTACTATGAGATACGAGGCTGTTTTCATTGTCTATTCAGAGAAGGTTTTGGGCCTCTATCTAGGCTCATGAGTTATGAGGATCAGAGATGTCTTGGGCTATATCTAATTGAGTTACACAGGCATAGAGGAACTTTACTGAGGAGAGCTGAAGAGAGACAACCCCAGAGACAGATCACAGATTTCTTTCCACTAGATATTGTACACCCAAATGAACAGACAGAGGAGCAGCCAACAGTGGAGAGGTCTGCCCGCACTATTGGCATTCTCATAGACTGAGCATTGGAGCTAGGGAGATCTAGACGACCCCGATGGAGAAGAGGAGCTACACAGTTTCGAAGGAGGCTACAGCAAAGGATTCGAGCCATACTTTCTTGTCGTCCAGAGTGCAGATGAAGATGGATCTCTATGAAGATGGATCTCTACTTCCCTCCCATATTGTCTACACATTGTACTGCTTAGTTCACACATTTCACGCCTTTTACCTTTCACACCTATTAGCTTAGTTTAGGATTCCGCAGTATTTACATCTTGTTATCCTAGCTTAATTTATTTTGTTAATCTGACTTTGTATCAGATACACCGCATTGTAACTTTCTGGTCTCATAGGTCACTTTGGCCTTTTGAAGACGTTAATATAATATAACATTTCATTTCTCTCTCTCTCTCTCTCTCTCTCTCTCTCTCTCTCTCTCTCTCTCTCTCTCTCTCTCCACTCTACATACAAACAATAGAATTTTGCAAGTAATTACAGGGTAACAAAACGATCGAATTGTCGCTTTTGGTACAAGCTTATCAAAAGAAAAGTGTTATACTACTACCCAGACAAATTTTATAAAAAAAAACCAAAAAAAATGCTCTCTTCTCTTGTTCTTGCCCTTTGGGAAAAGAGGACAGAGAAAGGGATATTCCAGATGGACTCTCTTGTAAGTGAGTAAGAACTGCAATGGAAATGTAATGCAGAAGAGCATGGCTCAGATAAGAGTGCCACAACCCTTCCTTGCATACTAATGTTAATACAAGGTGGGCACAACCAACATATAGAGGAAAACGAAAGACAAGACGATGGAAGGGCACACCAACACAATTTCTAACTAGGAAAGAAGTTGTGAAAGAGCCTCTTTCCAGATTTGCAATACAGGCTCTATCTTTGTTAAAAAGCCCTTCTAGATGAGGCATGTGAAACTTCAAAGTTCTCTTCTAAAAGCTCAAAGCATAAGGCAGTGTATTTTCGAAAGATTCAGTGCTCTGACAAGGAAGCCCGTGGAAGACAAACGTGAAATACTTGCCACAAATTACACACAGGCTCAAATAAATGATTGTCAAAATTATCGTACCTCTACACAGAGCAATGAGTATGAAGCCCTCAAGAGTATAAACTTCATACAATCTTGGAAGGCTTTCTGGTATGTCCTCTTTCCACAAGTATGAAAAAGAAAACGACGAGCACATCAAATCATGATGGTTGTCTCCTGCACCAACGTAATAGCCTGAACATTGCATGCCTTCCGCTTTCACAATGAGCACATAATAATGACAGAATAGATCTTCAAGGCCAACACTTCTGTATACAGGACAACAAATCCAGATGCCAAAGTAGGGAAAAAGTTGCATTTGGCGATGAAAGCATGCAACTTTCTTTGTGACTCTTTAAAACCCTTTCATTGACTTGCAGACGACAAGCCCTTGGGCGTCCTGCCTTTACAACTGTCCCAAATGGCAACAAATGCCCAGAAGTAGCAAGTAGAACATTAGCCTTTGGCTCATTTCTCCGGACCTCCTTGGCCTCCTAAAGCTTTTAGGAAGCTATTGTAAACTTTGGAACCCACCTTAAATCCCTGTTTCTTCATCTCCTCAATGACTCTAGACGCTCTGTGCAGCTCCTTGGCATGGCACAAGCTTTCTGTGACAGCAACCAATGTCTCACTTGTGAGCTTTATCTTCTTCTTCATCATGTCTTCTAGAAGTGTGTAGGCGCGCTCATGCTGCCCTGCCCTGCTTATTCCCCAAATGAGTGCATTCCATGTCTTCTCATCTAAGAAGTGTCCCGAATCTGCTATTTGCTTGAAAAGAAGATCGGCATCATGCCATCTCTCATCCTCTGCCAGTGCCATGCCCTGAATGAGCTCATTACAACATAAATCAAAGCGAGTTCCCTGTTTCTTCATCTCCATATACACATCATATACCATGTCATATCTAAACTGTCTCATGATGGAGTACAGCAAGCACTTGACTAGTACGTCGTTGGAAAAGCCTTGCGTGCGTATCATTACACCGAAAGAGCGATCTAGCATGCCTGCCCACCCATAGCCTTGAAGGAGGACGTTCACCCTTGAAGGAGAGAGGCCAAAGCAGCGATCTTCAAGGCCCTTGAGCACTGACAAGAAGCGAAACAACTGTGATTTGTGTCCATACCACTGCACGATGTCGTAGGTTGTGGTGGAGGTCAGGGGAGGATACCCAATTTGCTCACCGGCCCATATAAAGAACTGCAGAGCGAGCTTTGGGCTCGGGATGCATGTAATGACTTGATCCACAATGTTGGGTCTCAGAGGGATGCCTGAATTTGCAAGATCGTCCTCGACGGCAGCATCCCAGCTTCGCTGATGCATGATGGCAAGAAGCTTGCGGCTATGGCTGTGGACAACGCGTGACCTATAATTTGGCCAAACAGACAAGAAGCCGACTCTTCTCACCCCCTGAGCTACGGCGATGAACTCGTCTGCAAAGGAAGCAGCAGAGAGACGCCGAACAGGCCATGAAGAGGCCCATAGCAATGTTGTTGAAGGAGGTGGGTGCCATAGTGGTGATGATGAGGGTAATGTCGCCAGAAGAGTTGCAATCGCAGAGAGGGGGTGGCGGGAGACTCTGGGGGAAAGGGGTCTGGCCATTCCTCCATCCTAGCTAGCTCTTCCCCCTCATGCTAAACTGCGAATCACGAACATGTATGTAATTAGTGTTGTCACCTCATCTCGTAGCTTGTTCTGAAGCCATCTCTTCACCTCTCCTCAATCAAAGACTACCTCGTCACACAATTAGAATTTGGAGTTAAACTAGAGTGCATCGTTGCTGCGTTCGCATTGAATTGAGATCGAACAAAATATTGGAGAGAGAGAGAGAGAAAGAAATTTTTCATGGAAGTGTGTTAGTTTTTTCTATCAGAGAGTGTTTGGGATACCAATCGTCGTGGTTCACAGGTGTCCCTTCACATAAATTGGATACGGATCATAGTGCTTCTCAGGGGTACCTCGTCAAAAACCACAAAGAGTGTTAGAGTTTTTTCAAGCTCAATCTTCATGATCATACAAGATGTCAATGTTATTAATTATTTGTTGTTCCATTTTTATGTTTCAAAAAGAAAGAAAACATGCAAGTCTCCTTGCATGGGGGAGTTTGCACAGTCCTCCCCAATTTTTATAATACGAGGAAACGTGCCATTCCCACAACAGCGTGCAATTTTTAGTGTGTTCATTAACTGCGTTTTCAGAGTCAAAAATCAAAAAATGATAATGCTTACTCACCACGTGATTGAATATCTATCACCAATGCACTTCCTTGCATCAATGACGTTGGACATCTCCTGCACTTAATTCGTTGCAAAAAATGACATCCCAAGGAGGATGCGCTTCAAGAAGGTTTTGTGCTATTGTGAGGACACCACATTTGGTATACAAATTGATCGAATACTACCAAGCATGACATTGTACCCCCAACAAGCCCTGACTAGAAATCTCATTGTAAATTCTAATACCCATGTGAAAGTTTCAAGGTGCAAGCATAGGTGAAAACAGCCTACAACTTTTTGGCAATGCTCCTGTTATGCGCATCCTGCAATCGGTGCATTCCAATGCTTTGCATCCGTTGAAAACAGCCTAGGGCTTTTTGGCCCTGCTCTTGTTGCGCACATTCCGCAGTCAGTGCATTCAAAGAGGTGGCATTTCGGGCAAGAAGCTCCTCAAGCACTTTTTGTACTTTCTCAAGCACACCACATCTAGCATACATATCGACCAAGGCATTGCCAAGCACTACATCTTTTTTTATCAACAGCCCCTGACTAACAATATCAGCCTGAATTTTTGTGCCCATATCAACATCTTGCGTAGAGCCACATGCATTCAAAATGCACGCATACATGATTGCATCTGGTGAAACAGACTAGAGTTTTCTCCTATGGCAAATGTTGCAATTAGTGGAATCCAAGAGTCCACTCTTTGCGTAGGAACCGAACAACATTCTCAACCTTTCTAGCCCTGCTCCTATTGTGCATATCCTGCAACCAGTGCATTCCCATACTTTGCATCCCTTGAAAATAGCCTAGAGATTTTTGGAGCTGCTGCTCTTGCACACATCCTGCAATCAGTGCATTCTAAGAGACAACATTCTAGATAGGAAGCTCCTCAAGCATTTTTTGTGCTTTCTCAAGTGCACCACATTTGGCATACATCTTGACCAACACAGTCCCAAGCATGATATCTTTTCTCAACAGCCTTTGGAGCTGCTCTTCTTGCGCACATCCCGCAATCAGTGTTGGCAGACAACAAGCTCATCAGGCACTTTTTGTGCTTTCTCAAGCGCACCACATTTGGCATACGTATTGACGAAGACAGTGCCAAGCACGACATCTTTTTTCAATAGCCTCTAACTAACAATATAATTGTGAATTTTGTGCCCGTATCAGCATCTTCTGTAGAGCCACATGCCTTCAAGATGCATGTGTAGGTGATTGCAGCTGGAGAGAGGCCCTCGCTTCGCATACATATCAACCAAGGCAGTGCCAAGCACAGCATCTCTTTTCAAGAGCCTCTGACTAACAGTATAATTGTGAATTTTTGTACCAATATCAGCATCTTGTGTAGAGCCACATGCCTTCAAGATGCAGGCGTAGGTGATTGCATCTGGAGAGAGGGCCTCGCTTTGCATACATGTCGACCAAGATAGTGCCAAGCACGACATCTCTTTTCAAGAGCCTTTGACTACCAATATAGTTGCAAATTCTTGTGCCCATATCAGCATCTTGCATAGAGCCACATCTTTCAAGATGCATGCTTAGGTGATTCCATTTGCAGAGAGGCCCTTGAGCCCTCACTTCACATACATATCGACCAAGGCAATGGCAAGCACGACAGCTTTTTTCAACACCCTCTAGCGTTGCTCTTGTTGCGTACCTTCCACAATCAGTGCATTCCAAGAGGCGACATCTGCTGAAAATAGACAAGAGCTTTCTGGCCATGACATTGTGGGGAAAATCTTGCAATAGTGCATTCCAAGAGTCCATACTCCGTACAAAAAGCTCCTACAGCACTTGCGAGAGCCACATGCCCAAAATGTAAGCATGGTCTTCAAGACGAAAGTATAGGTGATTGAATTTATGGAGATACACTTGCTTTGCATCCGCTAAAAACAATCTCGAGCTTTTTGGCCCTGCTCTTGTTGCACACGTCCCGCAATCAGTGCATTTCAAGAGGCAACATTTAGCATTCATATCGACCAAGACAATGCCAAAGACGACATCTTTTTTTAACATACTCTAACTAACAATATAATTGTGATTTTTTTGCCCATATCAACATCTTGCGTAGAGCCACATGCCTTCAAGATGAATATGTAGGTGATTGCATGTGGCAAAAACAAATTGGAACTTTCTCCTATGGGGAAAATCCCACAATCAGTACATTCCAAGAGTCCACACTCCAGATAGGAAGCTGAAAATAGCCTAGAGATTTCTAGCACTGCTCATGTTGTGTGTATCCTACGACCACAGCATTCCAATGCTTCACATCCATTGAAAACAGCCTAGAGCTTTTTGGCCCTGCTCCTATTGCACACATCCCGCAATCAGTGATTTCCAAGAGGTGACATTTCGTGACAATACCACGTTTGGCATACATATCAACCAAGCACTACCAAGCATGACATCCCTTACCAACAACGTCAGACCAGGTATCTTCTCGTTAATTATCTCACCCATGTCAACAGCTTGCATAAGGTCACTAGCCTTCAAGGTGCAAGCATAGGTGAATGCGTTTGTAGAAACGCCTTCCGTTTGCATCTGCTTCATGTTGTGTGTATTATGGGACAAGTGCATTCCAATGCTTTGCATCCACTGAAAATATCCTAGAGCTTTTTGGCCCTGCTCTTGTTGCACACATCCCACAATCAATGCATTCAAAGAGGCGACATTCCTGGCAAGAAGCTCCTCAAGGACTTTTTGTGCTTTCTCAAGCGCACCACATCTGGCATACATATCGCCCAAGGCATTGCCAAGCACCATGTGACTAACAATATCAGTCTCAATTTTTGTGTCCATAAGAGCATCTTGCGTAGAGCTACATGCCTTCAAGATGCACGCATAGGTGATTGCATAGGTGATCAACAGACCATGACTAACAATATCAGTCTCAATTTTTGTGTCCATAAGAGCATATTGCGTAGAGCTACATGCGTTCAAGATGCACGCGTACGCGATTGCAATTGGTGTAAATAGACATATCGACAAAGACATTGCCAAGCACGACACCTTTTATCAAGAGCCTCTGACTAACAACATAGTTGTGAATTCTTGTGCAATTGGAAAGAGGCCCCCGCGTCGCATCAGCTGAAAACAGTCTAGAGCTTTCTGGCCTGCTCTCGTTTGCGCACATACCACAATTAGTGCATTCCAATTGTTTGTGAACTACTTGTGGAGAAGATCTAATTTCTTGTGGGAACCTGCGAACTGCTTGTGGCTGCTTCTGGGAACCTGCGAATTGCTTGTGGAGAAGATCGAATTGCTACTGAGAGCAACGCAGAATGCTTTTTTTATTTTATTCACTTGGCGTAGTTTCTTTTAAGAGCTTTTCATCACAGTGGTTTTTGTTTAAAACAGAGCAGCCACGTGGGTTAACGAGAGGTTGAAATTTGCTTCTACGCTAACAAAGTAACGATGTTTGAAGGAGAAGAAGTTGTAGGTGATAGTCTCTAAAAATGCAGACATGTGATCTGTGCAGGAGGATGCTTGTGCCTATTTTAAAAAAAAAACAATAAAAAATCATACATCCTATGGTATAGAGTTGGCATCGTCCTCCACAATGTTACTAATACCCTAGGATTGTGCCTTTCCCCTACCACTTTTACCCCCTCTAGTGTTGGAGGGGCTTTTGAGGGACTTTTAAAAATTATAAGTACATGGAGAGTCAGTCATTATCTCTAAACTTACGCCATCTGCTAAGCTTCTAGTTGCTATGGATGCCATGTCACAGCTGCTTCCTTTCCTTCATTGTACGCACCATTTCTCATTTTGAACAACCACCTATTCATCTGACATTTGATGCCCCCATACCGGCAAACAAACGTCTCAACCATTTGCATACAACATGCACTCCTATCATTGTATTGCTAACATCACTCAACACAATTACATGCACCAATGCCACATTGCATGCTTAGAAAATGCCACTTGCATATTCACAACCCACCACTCGATTCCATGTTTCTTACATTGAACAACTTCACAAGCTGCCCTTTTTACATGCATATGTTAGCCAACATAACTATTCTCTGGCCCAACCCTCACCTTGCAATAACTAGTACATTACCCACTTCTCCAAAGGATTCATTATTCCCAACCAAAGTATACCACAACCTTATTTGTAACATTTAATGGACTAAAAACTTGTGTGTAGCGGAAATTAGCATGAACATAATGGGCATTTCATTAGAATAGATTCCTAATGAGGATTACAAGAGTGCTTGGGTGGAGAGAGCAACCAAAAAGCATAACACCTAGTTGGATAGCATGAACAATACTTTCAAACGAGAGAGAAATTAAGCTATTGACAACAGTTGAGGACCGGATTTGCATGGAGCCGGTCACCCCTCCAAAAGGCTTTGTATTATGGTTTCTCCCATCAAGAGAGACATTGTACAATACAATTCTTTGTGTTCCTTCAAGACTAGCTAGTGCAATGAAGATGAAAGCTTCATGCACTAAGCAAAACACTTATCAAACACAACATTAATTCTCCCCGGTCTCAGACCCAAGACCTCACACACCTTCGAAGATGGTGAGAGCTAGCAGGGTATGAGAGTAGATTGAGAGGAAGAAGGAGTATTCTTACGAGAAAGATGTACATCTCCTCACATAATCACTCATATTAGCATAGCTTAGCTTAGTAATTAGCATGGTAGAGGAGATGAGCATGCATTGAAGCTTGGCTCTTGGTTGGATTTGCATCACAAAGCCAAGAGTTGTTGGTGTAGGCCTCCCTTCTCACAAGCTTGGAGTAGGTGATAAGCTTTACATTAAAGCTTGAGAAGGAGAGAGAGTCTTCTTTGCTTTACACATGAGATTGTGTGAGTGTGTGTGTGATAATGCCTTGCAAAAATCAGCCCCCTCTCTCTCTTGAGCGACCCCTCTTGCTATTTTCTCTTGCTATCCTCTCATTGGACCTCCCTAGGGCTAGCCAATGACAATTAAGCAGCATAAGTGATAGCCTTCTAACATGTGTCCCCCTTTCCCCTTTTGTGAGACCTTTTGTAATTTAATAATTCAACTAAACTCTCATTGGACCCCTTTGCCTCTTGGCCAATAGGAATCAGGCAAGCCATTGGGCTATTGAATGCTCATTGGACCCCTTGGGAGACTGTCCAATAGTCTTCTAGAGGACTTAATTCTCATCGGTTCTTTTATTAAGTGTTTTTAAATTAATTAAACTAGATTTACTCTAGCCTAATTCTCATTGGTCCGCCGCCAAGGCCATCCAATAGGAATTGGGTACACCTTGTGGGCATCTGGCCTAGGGAGCTGACATGTGTCCCTCATTCCCTTTGTGTAAAGGGAGCTTGTGCGTGTGTGTGTGTGTGTGTGTGTGTGTGTGTGTGTGTGTGTGTGTGTGTGTGTGTGTGTGTGTGTGTGGATTTCTCTCTCATCCCCTACAAGCAAGGCTCTCCCCCTCCTAAGTAGGGATTTACAAAGACTTTTTTGACACACACAAAGCATCCAATTCCCCCATGGTGACCTTTGGACACAACCTTTGAATTTTGGAACCTTAGCATTTTGGAAGTCTTAATGGGCTGAACCTTAGGGTCTTTTTAGCCCATTGTTGCACATGGCTCTTTTGCAGATGGCCCCCCCTTTGGATCCCTATTTTCCCTCCTTTGGATCCCTACTGTGGCCAGTCTGCTAGCTTAACCAATATTCTAGCCTTTTCTCCCATGGCACTTTCCCATATTAAATGATCAGTTTAACATTAGAAAATCATTTAGGAGAATTAGATATTGATTATTATGACATTGCCTCTCTCTTGAAATCATAGTCGTCCTCGACTATGGTGTAGAGAAGATAAAGCATATTCATGAGTCCTTTTCTTAGCGGGTAGAGGATCCCTATGTTACCCTACGACATCATTCCACAATGGATGACTAGTCCATTTGGCACTTGAGAGCCTGAGGCTGCCGCAAGCATATTTGCACATTAGTCCTATCAATCTTCCATAGTAGAGTGACAAGCTCTACTTGGTGTTTGGGAAACGTCGTCTCCGCAAACTTGATCTAAGCATGCATACTAGTTCATTTTTGTGCGCAATAAAGAAAAAGAGAGTCTTATAAGACAAAAACTTTGTTCATTTTTAACATTTTGTACATTTGCTTACTCTTGGGAAGCATTGTAAGCATTGACAAGGTTTAGGTTATCCTTTAATTGTATGCCTTGCATCCATCTAGCATCTTCAAAAGGATAATTCTTAAACTTAATAAGATATCGTCAGATAGTTTTACCGCCCCTCAGTACCTTGTCTCCACATCGGAGAATGGACTCGGGCTGCAGCACCTCTTCTTGGTCCTCAATCTCCAGTGGGTCTTCAGTAGTTGGTTCTTGAGGTGGCTCTCCTTTGTAAGGCTTTAATAGGCTCACATGGAAAGCATTGTGTATGAGCCAAGGACCATAGTACCTTTTTGCTAGTTTAGCATAGTACTTTTGGTGTCCCGTAGGATTCTTGCCCGTCGTGTGCTTCAATCGAGCCTTGGGGAATTTTAATAAGACCCAATCATTTTCTTTAAAGGCTTGGGCTCCTCTGTGCTTGTCGGCAGTAGCCTTTTGCCTTTGTTGTGAGATAGAGATCGCATCCTTAATCTTTTGAAAAGATTCTTGTAGGTCTCGGCTATACTCATCTGCAGGAAAGATCTTCCCATGTACCTTAAGTAGCAAGGGACTTTTTTATCTTCCCTCAATTACCTCGAAAGGTGCTTTTCCCGTGGAAGTATGTACAGTGTTATTGTAAGCATACTCCACTAAGGGTAAGTACTTCTCCCATTGGGATCTTTGATCTACTTCCGTTACATAGGGTAAGTACTTCTCCCATTGGGATCTTTGATCTACTTCAATTGCATGGTCATCATTACCTCGTTTAAGAGGTATCTCACAAGGGATGTCGTCAATAAAAACATCTTGAAACCCCTTGAGAAAATTGGATAACTCTAATTCCTTTTGGTTGCTTTTATTTTCTTTTGCTAAAGCATTAGGTTCATTTTGAGAATCTTTAACAAAAAATCATGTACACGGAAATAGAGGTCTTTATTGACTTGTTCAAAGCTGGTGTATGTACAATGGGGATAGTGTTACCCATTTCCTTAGCATCTATATACATGTCTTTTTCCCTGAACTTAAAGGAGATTCTCCTTTTAGGGAATTTAACATTGACAGCCAGGCGATCAAACCATGGTGCCCCTAGGATTACATCCTCATGCTTGAGAGGAGAGATAAAGAAGTCCTCTTTGTCCACATAGCTTTGGACATGAAGCCTCAATTTTTCGATTAAGGGAGTGACTGAAGCTTCTTGCCCCTTGAAAGCATTGTCTGCGGGTAGGACATCTCCCATCTCGTAGGCTTGTATGCCTAGCTTGGTGGCCAACTCTCTAGATATACAATTGTGAGTAGAACCAAGGTCAAAGAGAATAAAAGCATCATGTTCTCTTACCTTTCCCCAAGCATGGCATATAGGAGATCCTTTGTGGTGAGTTTGGTGAGTCTCCTCCTCTTGGATTTCAACCAAGGTAGCTCTAGGAGGATCTTGACTGTTGTTCTTTTGGGGACAAGCGCGGTACGCATGCCCTTGTTCGCCGCACTTGAAACACCGGTTATCCTTGGGATAACGTTCAAGCTCTTCAGGAGAGAGTTTGTTTTTACCTTTGTAAACTCCCTTCTCTTTAGCTTTGTTGGAGTTGCCCTTAGGAGACTTTTGGACATTGTCCTTCCCCTTAGGCTCGTTGGAACCCTTGTTTTCCGTGGGCTTATTATTTCTTTTAGCCCCCGTTTGGAAATTGATTCGAGAGGCCATCATAGTATGGTGTATTACCGTCGGTATGGCACGTGGCCTTTGGGAGTTGACATACTCCGCCATTTCTTCGGTTAAGCCCGCACAAAATTGTTGCTTTTGCTCTCCAAAATCCAACTTTTTGAAGACAGTGGCTTTGAGTTGTAGGTCCCAAAACTTGTCTACATATTTGTGGATGGATTCATAGGGAGAGAGCTTTAAGCTTCGCCATTCGGTGAGTACTTTGTCTTTGGCATCGATGGCCAAAAACTGCTTCATAATGGAAGCTCTTAAAGCTCTCCATGTTCGCAGAGCTTCACCGTTGGCTTGTAGGCTAGACCACCATTGCCTGGCGGGCTTTTGAAAGTGCATAGCTACATGGCGTAGCTTAGAGGACTCCATGAAGCCCTCATCTCAGAACACCGCATCAAACTGCTGGATAAAGGCCAAGACTTTGTCCATAGCACCAAAGGTGCCATCATAGGTATGGAAAGAGATGCTCTTCCCTCCCCTCCCTCTTTGAACTTCTTCAGCTTGGACGACCTCTTCCATGTGGCATAGGATTTCCTATGGCCTCTTCTTTTTGATGGTTCAAAGGTTGCACCATCACTTTCTTCAGAAGGTGAAGAATTTGAAGAAGGTGGAGAAGAGGATGACCTCTTTCTCGCCTTTTTCTTGTCTTGATCTTCGTCGTCTTCACCATCACTTTCATAAGAGGAAGAGGATGAAGAAGATGGAGAAGAGGGTGTCCTCTTTCTTGCCTTTTTCTTCTCTTGCTTTTTATCATCCCTCTTTGAATTATGGTGTGGAGAAGGGTGCGATGGTCTTCTCCGCTTTGGTGGTGATGGAGAGCGTTTAGCCCGCCGTCTTCGTGGAGCCATCTCCGCTGAGGTGGCGGGAGACTCACTTCTTTCTCATTCCTTCGGTGGAGGCTCTTGAGTTCTCCTTTGGAAAGGAGATGCATCATCAAGAAGTAAATTCTTGAGCCCTTCGTATGGATTCTCTTCTTCTTCCCGAATTGGAGAGAGACCTCTTTTAAGAGTCTCACAAGGAGGATTCCTAGGTGTTCTCTCGTCATGGTGGTGAGCTTGGAGAATCCCATGAGCACGGAGCTGCCGTTGCACTTCACTTTGGAGAGATGGATTGCCCATGGCTTGTTGAAGCCTAGAAACAAGATAGTTAACAAGCATCGGAGCATCATTAGTATCTTGCTCATTAGCAAAATCAAAGTTATCAACATTAATTTCACTCTCTTTATTATTGTCAGCCATTCTAACAACTTTTAGGTGTACTTTGGCACTTCAAGCCCTAGTTGCTACTCCTCTTTACCCCTTTAGAAAAAGCACTCAAGCTATTGTACCCGTGGCTCGAATACCATTAATTGCAAGGAATAGAAGAGAGGGTCATTCAACACCAAAACAGCATCGGCTCCTGTCAAGCTTCTAATAGCTCAATAGTGATTAAGCCGTAGGCAAGCCCCGTAGGACTCCACTATTAAGACCATAGCTCTCGACGGTGATGCCCCGTTAACTGCACGAAGGCAGGCGCACTGCAAGGCTGAAAAATCCCTATTCTACTTACTCACATGCAATTAATAATACCAACCATTTATAACTAGCTTGAGCACCTCCCTTCTGAGCAAAAACCTTGTGCTCTGATACCAATGTAACATTTAATGGCCTAAAAACTTGTGTGTAGCGGAAATTAGCATGAACATAGTGGGCATTTCATTAGAATAGATTCCTAATGAGGATTACAAGAGTGCTTGGGTGGAGAGAGAAACCAAAAAACATAACACCTAGTTAGATAGCATGAACAATACTTTCAAAAGAGAGAGAAATTAAGCTATTGACAACAGTTGAGGACCGGATTTGCATGGAGCCGGTCACCCCTCCAAAAGGCTTTGTATTATGGTTTCTCCCATCAAGAGAGACATTGTACAATACAATTCTTTGTGTTCCTTCAAGACTAGCTAGTGCAATGAAGATGAAAGCTTCATGCACTAAGCAAAACACTTATCAAACACAACATTAATTCTCCCCGGTCTCAGACCCAAGACCTCACACACCTTCGAAGATGGTGAGAGCTAGCAGGGTATGAGAGTAGATTGAGAGGAAGAAGGAGTATTCTTACGAGAAAGATGTACATCTCCTCACATAATCACTCATATTAGCATAGCTTAGCTTAGTAATTAGCATGGTAGAGGAGATGAGCATGCATTGAAGCTTGGCTCTTGGTTGGATTTGCATCACAAAGCCAAGAGTTGTTGGTGTAGGCCTCCCTTCTCACAAGCTTGGAGTAGGTGATAAGCTTTCCATTAAAGCTTGAGAAGGAGAGAGATTCTTCTTTGCTTTACACATGAGATTTTGTGAGTGTGTGTGTGTGATAATGTGCAAAAATCAGCCCCCTCTCTCTCTTGGGCGACCCCTCTTGCTATTTGCTCTTGCTATCCTCTCATTGGACCTCCCTAGGGCTAGCCAATGACAATTAAGCAGCATAAGTGATAGCCTTCTAACATGTGTCCCACTTTCCCCTTTTGTGAGAGCTTTAGGTAATTTAATAATTCAACTAAACTCTCATTGGACCCCTTTGCCTCCTGGCCAATAGGAATCAGACAAGCCATTGGGCTATTGAATGCTCATTGGACCCCTTGGGAGACTGTCCAATAGTCTTCTAGAGGACTTAATTCTCATCGGTTCTTTTATTAAGTGTTTTTAAATTAATTAAACTAGATTTACTCTAGCCTAATTCTCATTGGTCCGCCTCCAAGGCCATCCAATAGGAATTGGGTACACCTTGTGGGCATCTGGCCTAGGGAGCTGACATGTGTCCCTCATTCCCTTTGTGTAAAGGGAGCTTGTGTGTGTGTGTGTGTGTGTGTGTGTGTGTGTGTGTGTGTGTGTGTGTGTGTGTGGCTTTCTCTCTCATCCCCTACAAGCAAGGCTTGCCCCCTCCTAAGTAGGGATTTGTAAAGACTTTTTTGACACACACAAAGCATCCAATTCCCCCATGGTTGACCTTTGGACACAACCTTTGAATTTTGGAACCTTAGCATTTTGGAAGTCTTAATGGGCTGAACCTTAGGGTCTTTTTAGCCCATTGTTGCACATGGCTCTTTTGCAGATGGCCCCCCCTTTGGATCCCTATTTTCCCTCCTTTGGATCCCTACTGTGGCCGGTTTGCTTGCTTAACCAATATTCTAGCTTTTTCTCCCATGGCACTTCCCCATATTAAATGATCAGTTTAACATGAGAAAATCATTTAGGAGAATTAGATATTGATTATTATGACATTATTGGTGATGACCATGTTTGGGATGCATCCCCACTCTCCATGTGAGAGTTATCTCAACAGTCAACTGACCTTATTCGCCTTCAACGGGCTGTGTATTAGGCATTGTTTGTGACTACATTTGGGACTAATCCCCTCTTCTCATTTTGGAACAATTGTGCCCCTATGTCTAAATCCATGCCTCAAAGAAAGCCTTGTCTCCCCAGAGAGCTTGTGATTTTGATTTTCTATATTAAAAAGGTTTAAACTTTTGAATTCAAAAGTCTTATTCCAAAGTAGATTGACTTGGTAAGACTAAGTCCAATGTTTGACTCCTGAACCTGAAAGGATTGAGCTACTTAGCTTTGGTTCGAGTGCACTTACACCATCCTTCAAAATGTAGCTACATGTGTGTACTTGATGCATCCTATCTAGTCACCTTTGGTTTGAGTGCACTTACATCGTCCCTCAAAATGTAGCTACATGTGTGTACTTGATGCATCCTGTCTACCTCTAAGCTCAAGATTTGCATGCCCTTGTGGAACAATTGGCACACATATCCAGAAGCACATCACCCAACACAATATTATCTTCAATCAACCCTCATCTCAAAATCTCATCATAAATTTTATTTCCCTTATCGGCGGGTCAGATCGCAACACAAGCTTTGAGGATACACGTGTAGGTCACTTCATATGGAAGGATGACATCATGCTACATTAGTTTAAACTAGTCAAGAGCTTGTTGACATCTCTAGAGCACTTTGCACTTGACAAAGAACCCCAAAATTTGGGATATATATCCACAAGAGCACCACCTAGGACAACACTACTTTTGACATCATACACTGTGTAATGGAAATGGCCTATATAAGACAACTATAGTGAGCATTTTTATGAGACTACTTTGAGAACATAGAGGGTGAACTTAATTAGCAGTAGCAACATAACCATTATACTTAATTAACTTGGCACGAACAATAATTTTTTGCTAGAGAGAGAATTAGAGAACTTGACAACAGTTGAGGAACAGATTTATGTGGAGCCGGTCCCATCTCTAAAAGGCTTTTGTAGTATGATTTCTCCCATAAAGAGAGACTTGATACAATACAAGCTTTGTGTTCCTTGAGACCTTGATGGTGCAATGAAGATAGAGAGCTTCATGCACCACAATTATGCCCATAACTTAGCTACATGAAAGCATTAACTTATCCCCGGCCTCAGTCCCAAGACCTCAAACACCTTCGAAGGTGGAGAGAGCTAGCAGGGAATGAGGGTAGTGAAGAGGAAGAAGAAACATTCATATGAGAAAGAAATATTTCATCACTTGTGCTTAGCATAACATAATAGCATAATAATGAAGAAGGAGAAGATGGCAAGTTTAAGCATTGAAGCGTGGATCTTGGTTGGATTTGCATTCCATAGCCAAGAGTGTTGGTGTAGGCTCTCACCTTCTCAACAGAGATTAGAGAAGGAGATGGAGTTCTTGCACTTTCACCAAGTGAGAATGAGCATGTGAGTGTGAGAGAGAGAGAGTATACCCCCCAAGCACACCCCCGGCTTGCTTTGTTCGACCCCTCCTTGCAACTCATGCTTGCATTTGATTGGACCCCTGCAATCCTAGCCAATCACATGCATAGTGCATATGAAGCAACCATGGTAGCATTTGGACAAGTGTCCTCCTTTCCCCTTTGAGAGAGAGGGCTTGAAAAATTCTTTAAACAATTAATTAAATAACTAAATTCTCATTGGACCCCTTTCGAGGTCAACCAATAGGCTTTAGGAACCTTATGAGGGCAACATAGGGAGGAACTTGACACATGTCCTTGTTGCCGCTTTAGACTTGGCTTGCATGGAGTGAGTGTGTGTGTGTGTGTGTTCTCTCTCATGCCCCTACTTGTAGAGCTTGCCCCCTTTGTGTAGGGACGTGTTTGACTTTTTGGAACACCTCAAGCCACTCAAGCACCTTAGCCATGAAGCACCTTAAGCACCTTAGTCATGAAGCACCTTAGTCATTAAGCACCTCAAGCACCTTAGTCAACAAGCACGACAAGCACCTCAAGCTTGGGCCAAGTTCCCACCTCAAGCACATCCCTAGCTTGCCTAAGGTCCTAGGCCTAAGGACTTTTAACACTAACCTTTGGAGGTCTTTAATGAAGCTAACACTAAGTTCTTTCAAGCTCCATTAGCTAGCATTGCTCTTTGACAGACCATGTCTCATTTGGACCCATTGACTTTGGCCCGGTGTCGATCTCGACATAAACACACGTCTATATTCAAACTCTTGTTCCCGTTTATTCTCCCACATTAAATGATCAGTTTAATATGAGAAAATCATTTGGGTTAGTTAGATATTAGATTTTATGACACACACACTGCTATCATAACTAGCCTATAGAATGTTCTTAGAAGTGATATTCGTTAAAAAGTGTCCTCCAAAACTTCCAAATGAGCTTTAGTGATAACTTGCATTCTTCCTTGCATAGGCACACACCTTCTCAAAACTCCATCAATACCCAGTCGATACAAAGATCCAACAATGATAGTGAATTTCAGACTTCTGAGAATTAGGGCCTCCTTGCTAGATTGTGACCAGTCCTTTAGTAAACCTCCATATTGTAGGAAATCATACACTTCCTACAAGTTTGGATTTGGTTCTTCAGACATCATAGTTTGTAACAATTCACGCGTCTATTGGCTCATCCCTTAGCGTGTAATTAGGGATTTTCTTTACCTTGTTTTGGTGACTCCAATTATAGCACAAGCTTTGAGGAAGTACACATTTATTTGGAAGGATGCCCTTGCTCTACATTTGCATGAAATAGTCAAATGCTTGTTGACCTTGGTGTTCTGAGCATATCCAACAATTAGAGCATTTCTAAAGAACATAAGGTAAGAACGGAGCTTTTGTAGGACTCTTTGTGCCTTGCAAAGGGTGCCACACTTGATGTACATATCCACGAGGGCACCACCAAGATAGCAATATTAAGCTTCAACAACCCCTATCTTGAATCTCCTCTTGGATTTTCTTTTCCTTGTCAATTGGTTCAAGCACAACACAATGAGAACATGGTAGAGCATTTGTTCAAAACAATGTAGACCCCCGTGCAAGCATGGGGAATATCTTGCTTCCTATCCTTACTATGATCCGTCTTCTCCACTTCCTTTGCCTTCTATCCCCTTTTTTGAAAGAGTTCTCCATAGAAACAAAAGCTTCATCAAGATTTTCTTGAGCATTTTTTCCCAACTTAGTGGGCTTGGATCGCTTGCTATAATACACTTTCACACCAAGTTCACCCTTGTCGATGAGAGGAAAAATTTCCCTTTCTCTTGAGTTGTAAGTGACGTTGTTCTTTGCCTGATTTTTTTGGTAAAGGAGGAGCCTTAGATGCAAGCACAACCAAGGACTACACCACTTAAAATATTTGTAATTTATACAATAAGTTCGAATTGATCATTTTTCCATGTCAATAGATTAAAACTTTACAAAGTGTTGAGTTGTGTGTTAATGGCGTTCTTCAAAAATGACCTACACAAATATGTGAGTGATATGCAACCAAAACCCACACAGGCACTACAAGAGGCTATTCATATTAGCGACGCTCACACAACGATGCTCAAAAAAAAAATCCCGGTGTCGCTATAAGCGTCGTAAATTTACAAGTAAATTTGCGACGCTCATAGCGACACTGGCTGGGCTAAAAAAAATAACAGAGAGCGCCCAAAAACTCAGATCTCAGATCTGAGTTTTTCGGCGCCCTCAAGCAAGGAGCAGATAACGCTCTCCCTCTCTCTCTCTCTCTCTCTCTCTTTCTTCTCCACACACACACACACACACACACACGAGGAGAGGAAGGAGAGCCAGGTATGCTCCTTCCCTCTCCTCACTCTCATGTTCCCTTCCCCTCTTTCTCTCTCCCTCTCTCTCTCTCTCTCTCACACACACACACACACACATAGTGTTTTTGAGAGAGAGAGAGAGAGAGAGAGAGGGAGAGAGAGAGAAAGAGTACAAACATAAACAAAAACGCACACACACATACATAAACAAAGAATGCACACACACATTGAGAGAGGAAAAGAGAGAGAGAGCATGCATAAACAAAAAACGCACACATTGAGAGAGGAAAAGAGAGAGAGAGAACATGCATAAACAAAAAACGCACACATTGAGAGAGGAAAAGAGAGAGAAAACATGCATAAACAAAAAAACACACACATTGAGAGAGAAAGAGAGAGAAACTAATTTAACGTCGTAGGAAACTAATTAAAATTAAAAGACCTAAAGATCTAGCCGACGAGGAGTTGAACTCAAGACCTATTATTCAAGAGGGAAATGGCATAACCAATCTATCATACTTGGCATGGGTGATAGAAAGGTTATACCATTTATCTCTTTTTATTGGCACACACATCCACACACGCGCACACACACAAGAAGAAGAGAGTTATAACATCGTAGGAAACTATCATAAAAGACATTAAAGATTAGGTTAGATGTAAATTTACGTTAAATTAGATTTAGGTTTATTTAAGTTAAATTAGATTAGATTTAGGTTTATTTTTAGTTAGATTTACGTTTATTTATGCTAGATTTAGATTTACGTTATATTAGATTAGATTTAGGTCTCCATAGACTGCGATGCCTGCATGAAGCGGGTGAAGAAAGCCCTCAATGGAATATATGGTATTGCTGCCTTCACTCATGGTGGGCTCTGTCGATCCAAAAGTACTGGTGAAATGTCTTCAGAAGATAGGGAAGAAGGTGGATCTTCAGGGCGGCAAGAGTCACTACATCCCCGACAATGACCATCTAGACAACCTCTAGTCATTCAACAGCAACTTCAAAGTTAGTAACAAGAGCAAGAACGGTCCAAAGGGCCAATTGCTGTCGTCAGATGTGGATGGAGATGAGGCAGCGTCATCGCAGGAAGTTAACTCTCACATCTTTAGTGATGAGAATGCCAACTCTTGCCGAGTTATGTGAAAAACTATGTGTTAAATCAGTTTTAATGTTCTTATAATCCCTGCTAGTTTAGTTCTTTGTTTTTAATATAACATAATTTACGTTAGATTTAGATTTATATTATATTAGATTAGACTTAGGTTTATTTAGGTTTACCCACACACACACACACACACACAAGAAGAAGAGAGTTTTAACGTCGTAGGAAACTATCCCAAAAGACGTTAAAGATTAGGTTAGATGTAGACTTACGTTAAATTAGATTTAGGTTTATTTTTAGTTAGATTTACGTTTATTTAGATTTACGCTTATTTACGTTAGATCGAGTCCACGCAAGAATTACTTACGGTTTAGGGTTTAGAGTTCGACGAACAGTGAAAAGATCTACTGTGAAAAGATGTTAAGATGCTGTGAAGTGCTACAGCTAGAGAAGAGGCAAAGGGGTTTTGTCCACTACATGCAGTATCATGTAGACGTGGGTCTATAGATTTCTTGTACCCACAAATATAGGTATTGACCAATAAAGACGAGATTATAACCCGGTGGTTCTGATCTCCGTGCACCTCTAGACCGAGGTGTGCGGGGATTGGACATGACTAGAGAATGTGAGGTAGAGAGAGAGAGAGAGAGAGAGAGAGAGAGAGAGAGAGAGATAAGACGAAGAATGCCAATAGAATATTAAATTTGTTGTCCAGGTTATAAGATTTTTATCCTCATTATGAGTAGTGACGAGGATGTGGGACCGTCCAACCGAAACACCTATCTCTCAACGAGGGTCTTATGTCCTTGTAATCAATGCAAGGATGCTGTGCGACAGACAAGACGTGTTTCTTTGCAGCACGTTTACAGCACGTGTTTCTTTGCAGCACGTGTTTCTTTGCAAGACTAGAAGCTACACACCTCTACCTACTCCGCCAGGAGCCACCCCACTCGACACTCCTCGCTTCGGGGCCCAGACGCCGGTGGAGACACCTGACGTCCGTACCCCCATCGACACGCCGCTAGAGACCCCTGCCGGGACACCCAGGTTCACGCGTCACCGGCCGGAGGGCTTGCCTTACTCCATTGACTTCAGCGGTGGCATCATCATGGATGATGACGGCAAGAAGGTGATCTCGCGCATGCGTGGTCTTCGCTCTCAGCTGTTTAGACACTACATACTAAACAAATGGAGTGAAGTACCAAGTGATTTAAAAGACAGAGTCATCAGCATACTTCATGATGAGTTTCCCGTTCCAACACGGGATCAGCGCTTCAATGAAGACCTGATGAAGATTCGAATGCGCGAATACTGCAAACACAAGCGTTCCGAAGTGCAAAAAGCAATCAAGCATGGGTGGAACAGGCCAGATTGGCTGGCCAAAGAAGATTGGAAGAATGCGAAGAAAGCAGCGCGCGAGAATCCCCACAAGTGGAAGCAACAAAAGGATGCAGCCAGAGCGCGAGTAGAGGTAGGGAGCTCGCACCGCTTGGGGAGCGGTGGATGGGTATCATTTGAGGCCGATTTTGTAAGTGTTTTCGCATTGCTCTTTATGTTCGATAGTTTAGGGTTTATGAGTTTTTTAATTCTAACATAATGAAATCTTTGTATGTTTTGACAGTGGTCGATGACAGGACGTATCCCACACCGTACGAGCGCGAGTACGCAGGCAGGAAGGGCTTAAACGCCCTGATGGACATTCTGAGTTCTCGCGGCGGCTTGGTTAGTATTAGGGTTTACTCTTTTCTATTTTTTGTATTGTTTTATAAATGTCGTTATATGTTTATACTTACTGGAAGCTGTTTTATTGTCTTTTTTTGCAGAATCCGACAGATACGCCGCTTAGACACGATGAGACGTCTGACTAGACAACGTCAGTTTAGCCGTAGCTAGATAGCATTAGTTTAGGGTTTCTCATAGCTTATGTATCATGAGACGGATTTTATACGTCTTTTTGAACCATGTATATTATTACATTTGTCACCGCAGTTCATTTTGCCAATCAATTCTTTATGCCTATGATGTTGTACAATTGTCATTATTACATTTGCCAATCAATTCATTTTGCTTATGATGTGTACAATTGTCAATTTTACGCTTGTCAATTTTGCAAACAATGCGTCTTGTGGGTGACTATTTTGGGTCTATTATCTACCCTTGCACTTTTTAAAAAAAGTGAATCAAGTACAATATGGTTGATGGGTGGCAGGGCATTCAATGCCCTGTCACCAAAAAAAATTTCTCTCGAGCGTCGCTATAACCGTCGCTATTTATGGCTCTGGAGTGTCGCTATAAGCGTCGCTATAGACTTCTGTGTAAACGTCGCTATAACCGTCGCTATGAGCGTCTCTATATAGCGACGCTCTCGTAGCGACGCTATTAGCGACGATTTTAGCGACGCCGGGGGTTATAAAAACCCAATGTATTTCCGTTGCTAACAGCGTCACAAGAGCACACAACCTCTTGTAGTGAGGGGAGGATTGTTGGGATGCGAGGTTTTACTGCATCTCTTGTGTGAACAATCTATCCACCTAGAAAAGTGTCATGTGTCAAGAACCCATGTGAAGAACCCCTTACCACCCATGTGTAAAGAAAAGCCACTTGTGTTTGTGCATAGAAAGCCACATCTTGTGCTCATGTGTCAAAAGGATGTCCCTTTTGTATATGCCTATATAGAGGCACATTATGCTGAATAATATCAAGTTTTATCATTTGCAATTATACCCTATTGTATTGCGCAATAGTCTCTCTTTCAAGCTCTACACTAACCTCTCCATAACATGCCATTAGCATGAATGTCACACTAATCCACCCACCATAACCCAACAACTGGTATTAGAGCGATTCTTAGATTAGTATCTCCTAATCTCATTAGATCCTATGCATTTTTTCCTATGCTAGATTGTATTGGCACCTTCTCTAATTAGCCATTGCAATTGTTAACTCGACACCCCTTTTGCATTGCATATTAATCATGGCCTTAATCACATCATTAATTTTCCTCTTTTGAAGTCCTTTGGTAATGGGATATTTACTATTCATGCCACTACCCATACTAATTGATTAGGAAAGAAATTTAACAATTGTTCATAATTGCATCGTGATTGATGCATTATAAGTATCAACAATTATATAGGTTTTATGTATTTTATGTGCATATTAATTTTGAATCCATTGTAAAACATAAAAAAAACGTCATCTGAATTGATGAATTGATCGTGTGCTTGCGTCCTCTATGCAAGCTTCTATTCAAGCTCTTATTTGCCAACTTTATCCATAATTAGCCATCGCTAATTATCTCGACAGATTTTTGTGTTTATGAGAGAGAAAGAAAGTAGTGTGTGTGTGTGTGTGTGTGTGTGTTTCTGTATGATTTGTGGTGGGAGCCCACCCCAATAGTGACAACACAAGGCTTCTCGGCCACGAGCTAGTGGCGTGGTGCGACTCTATCCACCTTCGCTGAATGGCCTACATCATCAACAGCTTCTACGCTACGCCTCAACTTACCCAGTGCTACTCCAAGGTGGGCCACGGACCACGGCTTCTCGAATTGTTCCAGTGCTGCGCTGGTCTCCCTCGCCTCTACTAGTCGTCATCAAACCTCGCGCTGCATATGGCCTACCACAAGGCACACCCAATTTCTATCCTCCAAGGCTGCAGTTCATTACTTCTGCACACCTGCCATAGCCTACGCCTGCTTCCCTCTTGGATCCCACACACTATTGGTAGCTATCGGCCTGTCAAGTTGCTCCTCGTCATCTGATCAAGAGCCCACGCTACAAAAAATCCCACAGCCATGCTAAGCTGATGGTGCACCTGCCTGCACTCGGCCCCACCAGCGCAACCTCGCCATCTCCCACCAGCATCCCCCCGCCACTGGCCCCGCGGCCCTGATACGCCCACTCAGTTCTCCTGCCTCATCGTCAACATACCAGGGCCTCTGCTACATTTATCACTAATGGGTGAATAAAGTCTACTACACCAAAGGCATGCGCTAGCCAGTCTGCTTTCGAGTATCCTCTTGTCGATTGCTGCATCAAGAGAATTCATCTAGAAAGCTTCATCATGAACCTTATATCTCGGAAGTGATAGCCTGCGTTCTTCCATAGACATAGCTTTGTCATCCCAAACGAGGTAAACCTCATTAGCAGTGGTTTGTCCAGGAGCCCTGTGCCGACCGTAGCTGTAGCCGACCAAGGCCCAATCGTCACCTTATTGTCATCTTCCTCGTCGGCATCCGTAATTAAACCTTATTTCACATCTATTTTTGGGCATTAAGAATTATTTTTAAAAGGGGCCCATTCCCACCTAGCTTCAAAAATTCTTGAAGCTTTGAAGCTCTCGTCCCAACCTAAAAATCATCCCACAGTCTGGCCAAGCTTTGTGTTTTAGCTGTTGCATAATCTAAGAATCAGCGCAGTTCTTCAAAGCAACATCAAGATCTTCAAACCATTGTAAAATGGTGCTTCTCGCAAAGAGAAGAGTGACTTCACATTTGGTCAAGCTTTCAAACTTCACATCACAAGTGTCATGGCCAAGCACACCCAAGGCGTCCAAGCTTCCCGCTATCCTGAGCCTAAAGTGTTTTTTCCATGTGACTTCACACTTAATTAAAGCATTACCCACTATACATAGTCACACGAGGACTAGACATTGCCCTATACGTGGGTAAGACCTTCCTCTCACCACACACAGCAATGCACCATCATGGGAGAAAAGGGAATCGATAAATTCAACGGGCATGGCTTCCACGCGTGGCAGGCAAAAACTAAAGGTTACTTAATGCGAAAGCAGTTATGGTCCATCATTAAACCGATAAATGATGATGATAGAGTAGAAACACGACAAAGCTTAGCACAATTTGCGACTAAAGATGAGCACGCTCTCGCCATTCTTCTCACATCACTTGATGACAACTTTGTGCATTATTTGGATGATTGCATGGCTGCACACGAAGCATGGACAACCTTAGAGCAACATTTTGGTGCTATTGCCAAGCATTCTAATGTTGCATTAAAAATGCAACTATACGGAAAGCTCATAGAGCCTGGCGAAGATATGTCATCTCTTGTCAGTAGGCTCAAAAGTATCTGCTCACAGTTGACATATATAAAATGCCCCATAGATAATGAATATCAAATTGTTGTGCTTCTCAAAGTAGTACCAGATGCAGATGTTGGACAAATTGTAACAATGCTTAAAGAGAAAGACCCAATCCCTAAAATTGAAGATGTAATAAACTCTCTTCAAGAGCACGAAAAGAAACTCAAAGGTAGTCAACAACAAGCAATTGGTGCTTATGTGGTCTCATCCAACCGCTACAACCACAATCACAAAAGGAACTTAAACTGCACACACTGTGGCAGAACAAATCACCTTTCAAAGGCCGATTGCTATGAAATTAACCCTTGTCGCATTTGTGGCAAAAACAACCATGCTACAAAGTATTGCAGACTCAACAATAAATCTTCATAGGTTACCAATCACAAAGAACATTTCAAAGATCAAACAAAATCAAAATTCAACCTTGCCACCTCTCAAGATTCTGATGAAGATAACGACAATAATATTGGCTTGGTTTATGATGATGTAATGTGAGCATTCTCTCAATTGTACCTTACCCTCTATTTGTGCCAGGGGAAGCTTGTGTGTGCCTACACCCTGATGTTTTGTATGCCTACACCCTTTGTGCATATCTAGGGGAAGCAACTTTGTGTTCAAGGGGAGGCTTGTGAATTGTGTGCCTCACCCTAGTGTGTTTTGAGGGGAGGATTACAACCCATAGAATGTGACGATGTAAAAAAGTAGAATCTTTAACGATTCATTTCTTTTAGATCTAGCTCCGAAAATAACAAAGACTGCTTAGAGGATCTTAAGGGAGTTTTTTTTTAAATATAATAAGTAATTTATATAGCCATTCAATTTGATTTTCATGTATCTTATGGATTTCATCATAATACTCATGCAAAAAAAAAAAGAGTCAATTTGAGTTAGAGAAAGGTACTTTTCTACTGTTTTAATTTTTTCACTTCCACAATTAACTTAAGGTGTGGCTCCTTAGGTTTGGTAAAGTGTCAAGCCTAGAAATTTTGACACTTGTCCATATTTCATGGTTTAGTCTCTTTCTCCTAATCCTGGTGTGAGTGGTATGCAACCAAACCCCACATAGGGGGGGAATTGTTGGGATGCGAGGTTTTGTTGCATCTCTTGTGTGAACAATCTCTTCCATCTAGAAAAGTGTCATCTGTCAATAACCCCTGTGAAGAACCCCTTAACACCCATGTGTAAAGAAAAGCCACTTGTGTTTGTGTATAGGCAACCACATCTTGTGCTCATGTGTCAAAAGGCTGTCTCTTTTGTATAGGCCTATATAGAGGCACATTGTAATATCAAGTTTTATCATTTGAAATTATACCCTATAGTATTGTGCAATAGTCTCTCTTTCAAGCTCTACACTAACCTCTCCAAAGCATGCATACATTCGTGCTCATTCATGAGTGAAACGTGCTCAATGTACAATATGTCATGCCTAGGAAAAGGGATCACATAAAGACGCTGACAAAAATACAGGAAATGATCACGAATGAAACACTCGAACAATGCGTGCGTATCAATCATGCGAACACATAATACTTCCTGTGAGGGCTCTCTGGACCTAGGCTCAAGAGCCAAGATTGGTTCTTCGGGATCTATCTAATCTTCTTGTGGGGGTTCTGTGGACCTCGACTCGAGCCAAGATCGGTTCTTCGTGATTGATCAAATCTACAACGAGGTTAGCTTCGCTAGAAAAAGCATCAACTAACTCATCATCCTTGTGAACAATCACGTCTTCTTCATACAACTCATCATGCTTGTGAGAAATCACATCTTGATTATGCAAATCATCATGCTCAAAGATAACCACCCAATTGCTTTTGGAAGTCAAAAGTTTAAGCCGTTTGATTCTAGGTATATCACTTTTGAAAGTCCAATTTTTTTTTTTTTTTGCAAAACTCACAATTGTGAGTGAATTATATTGATCAACCCAAAAAATCACAAGGTCTTGTCATGCTCGTGTTGAGCCATGACATCATCCAAGGACCATAATTACATCGGCTATCTAGGGCAGCCACCCTTACCAACCCGCCCCCTTATCCTTGATACACAAGGTCCATTATCATGTTCTTCTGAAAATCAAAAGTTTAAGCCTTTTGATTCTAACTACATCACTTATGACAAGGAACTCATAACTATCATGCATACACTTTTAAAACTGGAAAAAATAAAAAACACTACAAGAGGTTATTCATATTAGCGACGCTCACACAGCGACGCTCAAAAAAAAAAATCCTGGCGTCGCTATGAGCGTCGCAAATTTCTTTGTAAATTTGCGACGCTCATAGCGACGCCGGCTGGGCTAAAAAAATAACCGAGCGCGCCCAAAAACTCAGATCTCAGATCTGAGTTTTTCGGCGCCCTCAAGCAAGGAGCAGATAACGCTCTCCCTCACTCTCTCTCTCTCTCTCTCTCTTTCTTCTCCACACACACACACACACACACGAGGAGAGGAAGGAGAGCCAGGTATGCTCCTTCCCTCTCCTCATTCTCATGTTCCCTTCCCCTCTTTCTCTCTCCCTCTCTCTCTCTCTCTCACACACACACATACACACACACATAGTGTTTTTGTGAGAGAGAGAGAGAGAGAGAGAGAGAGAGAGAGAGTACAAACAAAAACAAAAACGCACACACACATACATAAACAAAGAATGCACACACACATTGAGAGAGAAAAAGAGAGAGAGAGCATGCATAAACAAAAAACGCACGCATTGAGAGAGGAAAAGAGAGAGAGAACATGCATAAACAAAAAACGCACACATTGAGAGAGGAAAAGAGAGAGAAAACATGCATACGATCCAAAAAAACGCACACACATTGAGAGAGAAAGAGAGAGAAACTAATTTAACGTCGTAAGAAACTAATTAAAATTAAAAGACCTAAAGATCTAGCCGACGAGGAGTTGAACTCAAGACCTATTATTCAAGAGGGAAATGGCATAATCAATCTATCATACTTGGCATGGGTCATAGAAAGGTTATACCATTTATCTCTTTTTATTGGCACACACATCCACACACGCGCACACACACAAGAAGAAGAGAGTTATAACGTCGTAGGAAACTATCTTAAAAGACGTTAAAGATTAGGTTATATGTAGACTTACATTAAATTAGATTTAGGTTTATTTTTAACTAGATTTACGTTAATTTACGCTAGATTTAGATTTACGTTATATTAGATTAGATTTAGGTCTCCATAGACTGCGATGCCTGCATGAAGCGGGTGAAGAAAGCCCTCAATGGAATATAGGGTATTGCTGCCTTCACTCATGGTGGGCTCCGTCGATCCAAAAGTACTGGTGAAATGTCTTCAGAAGATAGGGACGAAGGTGGATCTTCAGGGCGGCAAGAGTCACTACATCCCCGACACAATGACCATCTAGACAACCTCTAGTCATTCAACAGCAACTTCAAAGCTAGTAACAAGAGCAAGAACGGTCTAAAGGGCCAATTGCTGTCGTCAGATGTGGATGGAGATGAGGCAGCGTCACCGCCGGAAGTTAACTCTCACATCTTTAGTGATGAGAATGCCAACGCTTGCCGAGTTATGTGAAAAATTATGTGTTAAATCAGTTTTAAGGTTCTTATAACCCCTGTTAGTGTAGTTCTTTGTTTTTAATATAACATAATTTACGTCTTTGTTTTTAATATAACATAATTTACGTTAGATTTAATTAGAGTTATGTTATATTAGATTAGACTTAGGTTTATTTAGGTTTACCCACACACACACACACACAAGAAGAAGAGAGTTTTAACGTCGTAGGAAACTATCCCAAAAGACGTTAAAGATTAGGTTAGATGTAGACTTACGTTAAATTAGATTTAGGTTTATTTTTAGTTAGATTTACGTTTATTTAGATTTACGCTTATTTACGTTAGATCGAGTCCACGCAAGAATTACTTACGGTTTAGGGTTTTGAGTTAGACGAACGGTGAAAAGATCTACTGTGAAAAGATGTTAAGATGCTGTGAAGTGCTACAGCTAGAGAAGAGGCAAAGGGGTTTTGTCCACTACATGCAGTATCATGTAGACGTGGGTCTATAGATTTCTTGTACCCACAAATATAGGTATTGACCAATAAAGACGAGATTATAACCCGGTGGTTCTGATCTCCATGCACCTCTAGACCGAGGTGTGCGGGGATTGGACATGACTAGAGAATGTGAGGTAGAGAGAGAGAGAGAGAGAGAGAGAGAGAGAGAGAGAGAGAGAGAGAGAGAGATAAGACGAAGAATGCCAATAGAATATTAAATTTGTTGTCCAGGATATAAGTTTTTTATCCTCATTATGAGTAGCGACGAGGATGTGGGACCGTCCAACCGAAACACCTATCTCTCAACGAGGGTCTTATGTCCTTGTAATCAATGCAAGGATGCTGTGCGACGGACAAGACGTGTTTCTTTGCAGCACGTTTGCGAATTTTGCGAGTTCGATCCATCTATTATAGATCGAGTTGTTGCCAATTATAACTCGTCGGACTCTGACGCTGGCCAACAAGCAGCAATCTTGCAACCCAATAGACGTGTTCGCAGGCGCTTTGGTCAAGCAGCATATGTGAGGCCACAAGATGTAGCCTCTGACAGCTCGGGGGATGATCATGCAGAGCACATTCCCAACGAGGCAATGTTTGAGCCCGAGATTGATGAAATGATCGAGACGATCATGGATTCAGAAAGGCTTATCTATGATGATATGAAAAGTGAAGCCGATACGCCATTGTATAATGGAGCACGTATGTCTAAATTGAAAGCACTCCTGGTTCTTCTCAACATGCAGGCAAAGTTTGGATGGAGTGACACTAGCGTCACAGCGCTTTTTAGGTGATCTATTACAATTAGTTTACTTTAATAAAACTCTAAATGTATAATGATCTGATAGATTTTTACACGACTGTATCATATTTTTATGTTGTGTAGATTGTTGAAAGAGCACATACTACCAGCTGACAATGTGAGGCCAGATTCCCGAGATGAAGCAAGAAAGATTTTGCGAAACTTGGGGATGGATTACAATTCTATCCACGCTTGTCCTAATGATTGCATTCTTTTGAGAGGGGAATACATAGACATGGAGAAGTGTCCGAAATGTGATTCCGAAAGATATCGAGTAGATCTCCACGGGACAAAAATTCCACAAAAGGTTTTGCGACATTTCCCTCTGCTTCCTCGCATCAAGCATTTCTTCGAATGTAAGTCCATGGCCGCCCTAGGATCATGGCATGAGGAGAATAAATCTTCGGATGGTGTGCTACGAATTCCTGCAGATTGCGTAGCGTGGAAACATATAGATGGAACATGGTCGGATTTTGCCAGGGAAGCTCGAAATTTGCGCTTAGGCCTGGCTATGGATGGCGTAAATCCATTTGGTCAAAGATCAACATCTTACAGTGTATGGCCCGTTGTCATCGTCAACTACAACATTCCCCCGTGGTTGACTACGAAGAAGGGGCACCTATGGCTAAGCTTGATTGTGCCAGGGCGATATAAAGTGGGGAATATGGATGTGTATCTTCGTCCACTATTGGAAGAGCTACAACAATTGTGGATTGGCATAGAGGTGGTGGATATGAGCCAACACACAAGACGACGGAATGCTTTGATCAGAGGCATTCTAATGTGGACCATGCATGACTATCCCGGGCTAACAGAATGCTCAGGTGATCTATTGACACTCCTCACTCAGACACTGTAAATCTTGTTTTTTCCCATAGTTGATCTATTATCATGTGTATACATGCAGGGCTTCAAACAAGCGGATACAGAGCATGTGTCACATGTGGACCTAGACTGAATGCACGTAGGGCACCCTCACTGAAGAAGCAAATCTACGAAGGTCATCAAGCGTATCTTCCAGAGAATCATGTGTTACGCGACGGCTTTTTGGGAAGAGAGCCACCAAGGATGTCTGCACAAGCATGGTTAGAGCAGAAGGAGATGTGCGATGACGGATTGCCTCCAGGGATGAAGAGACTATCTCTATGGTACGAGTTACCATACTGGCCCCGACTCATGATCAATCACTTGCTCGATCCAATGCACATATTCAAGAATGTGGGTAATCTACTATGGGACCATCTGACCGGCAAGAAAGATACTTTGGGAGCCAGAGTTGACCTTAGAAATGTGGATCGTATGGAGCAATATTGGCCGCAAACAACGTCTGATGGATCGATAAAACTCCCTAAAGCACCATGGAAAAGTAAAAGAGACCATTCGATCTTTGCGGACCCCCACTGGCGTAATGCACTCGCTCCGAACGTGTTTTACTAAAGAAGGAAAGCTTACCGGTTTGAAGTCACACGATTGGCATAAAATGTGTCAGGTACGTTCATAGTGGAATTTAATATCATTGCATAAAATGTGGACTTTAATATCATTGCTGCACATACTTTACAGTTTATTTTACCGGTTGCCATTGAGGGATGTTTGTCTCTCGACATCCGTAACACAATCTACAAACTTGCAAAGCTGGTGCAATGGATCTCACAAAAGGAGATCAACGTAGACTCCATACCATTCGCCAAACTAAATGCTGCGGAGCTTGTGTGCATGTTTGAGAAACATTTTCCTACTACAATGCTAACCATTCAGGTGCATCTTCTTGTAAACATAGTTGATGAGGTGGAAATAGCTGGCACAGTTCATTCCAGATGGATGTTCTTCTTAGAACGTTTCATGAAAACGCTTAAGGGATATATAAGTGCGTCAAAAGGCACGTCCGGAGGGTAGCATGGCAGAAGGTTGGTTGGTATCAGAGTACCTAGTGTACATTGGAGAGTGGCTAGACGGATTTGATAAATCCCGGGACACGCTATGGCGAACCATAGATGATGAGCGCATATCTGGGATTGTCATGTGCAATCTCGGTGTTGAGAAGAAGATGACGGAAGATCTACAGGCTAAAATCAACCGATTTTGCATGCTTCACAATCCAGTGATGCAAAAGTGGATTTCACAATATGAGGATGCAAAGCAAGAGCGACAAAGGGCACGAATCGAGTGGAGACGGGGAAGACGACCACCGATGCACTATCCGACGGGTCTGGAGAGCCTACCAACCTTCATGAGCTTAAGATGGTTGCACAAACAATTGAAAAGCGCACAACAATGCGGTGACGAAGTGACTGAAGAAGAGTGGGAGTACTCTCGGGGTTGCGCGACCAAGGTAAGTTTGCAATGTACGACTAGCAAGTGACTTTATTTATAAACGTTTGAACGGCCACTCATAATCTTTTTTCGTTGTAGTATAAGTCATACACAGCAGCATGGTGTAAAGGTCGACATTTTAGGGTGGAACGAATCGACAAAAAGCGTTTTACTCAAGATTGTGGAATCATGGCAAAATTTGAACAGTCTAGTCGACGACGTTCCTCTGATGCAGATCCTGTGGTGGCGGAACTCACTTACTTCGGCACGCTGCAAGAGATTTTGAGGATCGATTACAGAGGATTTTTTGTCGACTTGTTTGACGTGCAATGGTTCAAGATAATCATGGAGGGTCGCAACGCTACTGTGCGTAGAGGAGAGTCTGGTTTTCTTGAGGTGGATTCTACTAAGAAATGGACTAACCTAAGAGACACTTTCGTACTACCCGAGCATTGTGAACAAGTAAGTATGTAAATAGTTAACATCCCCCTTTTACAAGTTATGTGCTTGAAAGCTCTCATGTAAGTTATGTGGCTCTGGCAGGTAATATTTCATCCTACAAAGTCTACATCAAACTGGTGGTACGTCATAGAGGTAGCCCCTCGTAGTGCAAGGACGTATGAAGGCTACCATGTGCCAATCACAACGGCATCAATGGAGGAGATCAGAAAAGATGCTCAATCAGAAGCCGCTGCGGTGGTGCCAGACGAGCATCAAGATGCTACTACCTTATATGGGGTGCATGCAGAGGAGCTACAAAATGAAACAGAGGATATGTGTTTAAACGGAGAGCTCTATATAGATATAGGTAGTTATGCTGAGTTATGCGAGGATGAGAGAGAGATCTCTTAAAGCCACAAATATTGTATTTGAACAATTTTGCTCCGTGTTGTAAAAGCTCTGGCTCTCTAAGTACCTTCCATGGTGTATAACGCTCTTTTCTACTCGCGCTCACATCTTTTGATTGAAAATTCTGAGTTTTCGACTTGCCTCTTCTATCACTCAATTCATTGCGTCATTGTATTTATATGCGTCATTACGTCATTGTATTTAATGGTCTTTGCGTCATTGTATTTATATGCGTCATTACGTCATTGTATTTAATGGTCTTTGCATCATTGTCTACTCTATTCATTCAATATTAAGTTTAAATATTCGTGTGTTTAATGTAGGTATGGATGATGAGGAGTTTCTTTCTTCTTTGTCACCGCAGCAGAGACAGTGGTACGTGGAGCGTCATCGCTCTGGCGCATCATCGCGCGTTCCTACTCCATCCGCATCTCCCTCTCTTTCGGAGCATTCGGTGCGCTCCGAAGCTTCGGCGTCGACGAGACGAGCTTCACACTCGTCTAGACACCGGCGCTCTAGTGGTGGCAGTGGCGGTTGTTGTGGGGATTCCGCCACCGATGCCTCCACACCGCCTCGTGTTCGACGAGGCTCATTACCCTCCCCTTCTTTGCCCGCCCCCACACCAGCCACAACATCGCCATCTACGCCAGGTTTTGCACGGCTGACTGTTCCTAGAAGCTACACACCTCTACCTACTCCGCCAGGAGCCACCCCACTCGACACTCCTCGCTTCGGGGCCCAGACGCCGGTGGAGACACCTGACGTCCGTACCCCCATCGACACGCCGCTAGAGACCCCTGCCGGGACACCCAGGTTCACGCGTCACCGGCCAGAGGGCTTGTCTTACTCCATCGACTTCAGCGGCGGCATCATCATGGATGATGACGGCAAGAAGGTGATC
The DNA here is from genome assembly GCF_014529385.1 of Adiantum capillus-veneris. Lineage (NCBI taxonomy): Eukaryota > Viridiplantae > Streptophyta > Polypodiopsida > Polypodiales > Pteridaceae > Adiantum > Adiantum capillus-veneris. Next base: position 162,116,963 of record NC_140934.1, on the reverse strand, counting down.
TCGCGCATGCGTGGTCTTTGCTCTCAGCTGTTTAGACACTACATACTAAACAAATGGAGTGAAGTACCAAGTGATTTAAAAAACAGAGTCATCAGCATACTTCATGATGAGTTTCCCGTTCCAACACGGGATCAGCGCTTCAATGAAGACCTGATGAAGATTCGAATGCGCGAATACTGCAAACACAAGCGTTCCGAAGTGCAAAAAGCAATCAAGAATGGGTGGAACAGGCCAGATTGGCTGGCCAAAGAAGATTGGAAGAATGCGAAGAAAGCAGCGCGCGAGAATCCCGACAAGTGGAAGCAACAAAAGGATGCAGCCAGAGCGCGAGTAGAGGCAGGGAGCTCGCACCACTTGGGGAGCGATGGATGGGCATCATTTGAGGCCGATTTTGTAAGTGTTTTCACATTGCTCTTTATGTTCGATAGTTTAGGGTTTATGAGTTTTTAATTCTAACATAATGAAATCTTTGTATGTTTTGACAGTGGTTGATGACAGGACGTGATCCCACACCGTACGAGCGCGAGTACGCAGGCAGGAAGGGCTTAAACGCCCTCATGGACATTCTCAGTTCTCGCGGCGGCATGGTTAGTATTAGGGTTTACTCTTTTTTATTTTTTGTATTGTTTTATAAATGTCGTTATATGTTTATACTTACTGAAAGCTGTCTTATTGTCTTTTTTTGCACAATCCGACAGATACGCCGCTTGGACGCGATGAGACGTCTGACTAGACGACGTCAGTTTAGCCGTAGCTAGATAGCATTAGTTTAGGGTTTCTCATAGCTTATGTATCATGAGACGGATTTTATACGTCTTTTTGAACCATGTATATTATTACATTTGTCACCGCAGTTCATTTTGCCAATCAATTCTTTATGCCTATGATGTTGTACAATTGTCATTATTACATTTGCCAATCAATTCATTTTGCCTATGGTGTGTACAATTGTCAATTTTGCAAACAATGCGTCTTGTGGGTGACTATTTTGGGTCTATTATCTTCCCTTGCACTTTTTTTAAAAAGTGAATCAAGTACAATATGGTTGATGGGTGGTAGGGCATTCAATGCCCTGCCACCAAAAAAAAATTGTCTCAGGCATCGCTATAACTGTCGCTATTTATGGCTTTGTAGCGTCGCTATGAGCGTCGCTATAGTCTTCAGTGTAAACGTCGCTATAACCGTCGCTATGAGCATCTCTATATAGCGACGCACATAGCGACGCCCATAGCGACGGTCATAGCGAAGGTTATAGCGACGCTCTCGTAGCGACGCTATTAGCGACGGTTTTAGCGACGCCAGGGGTTATAAAAACCCAATGTATTTCCGTCGCTAACAGCGTCACAAGAGCACACAACCTCCTGTAGTGAAAGAATTGGGGTAAAGAGGGACAATGGCCATCTCCACATGACTAATTCCTATACTAACATTAGCCTATTCTTCTTCTCCTTCTTAATTAGCAATGAACAAACATACATATGCACAGTGTGGTTCCACCTAGTCTCCTCTCTCTCTCCTTTTTCCTCTTCACACACATGCACCACACATGCTCTTCAATTGGTATCAAAACAAAGGAGAGCGAGGATTTCATGGTGTTCGTGTGCACAAGGGCTTCTCATCAAGCCTAACGTTCCTTGGACAACCTTGGATTACAGTCCTGCATAGGAAATTGAAGGTCTAACAAAAAGTTGAAGTTCTATAGAAGTGATCGATTGCAGTGAGTATAGAAAATGCAGGTCGACATGAGCTTAGGATTGCAAATGATGGGGCTATTGAATTTTGCTAGAATTCATAATGCTTTGGTCAACATGTATGTCAAGTGTGGCACTCTATGAAAACGCAACACACATTTTTTTCAGCCATGTATGAAAAGCAGTCCATGTATAGGCATAGAATAGCCAACAATCGATAATTATGAGCAACCCATGAGCAAGGTTGGGGTTTCTCTTGGAGCACTAATTGCAAGATACACCTCACAAGGCTAGGTCCACATTGTTTTTTAGCAGATGCAAGAAGAGGCCATCTTCCATAAGGACATCGGAGGCTCGTGAGAGAGCGGATATTTCTCAACATCAGCAAGTACACGGAGGCATTTGACACCGGCAAACATCAACATTGTCATCTTGGATTTTAACATAGAGCTCTTATCATCAAAGAGCTCTCCACCATGCATACATACCTTATGATATGTAGACGTTCATATCAATATTGGGATCGTCGTATCCTAGAATCAACGGACTCATAGTGACCAATTAGATTTTGAATCCCATAGATTTTTTGAGTCCCACCAAAGAACTCGGAGGTAGCAACTACTGGAGGTTGGAGTTTTTTGGCATTAATAAGACGTGCTGTTTTTTGGTCAAAGGGACATCACACCCGATTGAGGTGTAGTAGATGCCATCGGTGCTACATGTGGAGTTTAGAGATATCATACATCTCCAAATGTGCGGATAGAGGGAGCTATGGGGGGTGCAAATGGGGAAGAGCCATGAGAGGGAGAGAGCAAGCGAACAGAAGGGTAGAGAGAGAGAGAGAGAGAGAGAGAGAGAGAGAGAGAGAGAGAGAGAGAGAGAGAGAGAGAGAGAGAGAGGTGAACACAAGGGAAATTCACATGCTATATCATTATTAGAATTGAGCCCTTACCTATATAGAAAGATTAAAAAAGTGACCAATAAAGTTGTAGTTTGCATGCATTCTCCCAAAAAACAGGAGTGGTGTGTGTGTGTGTGTGTGTGTGTGTTTTCTCATAGGGCACATTTCCATGGGCTTGAACCCAACAATCCCCCCCTCAAGCCCAAACCACTGACAAAGGGTGTGTCATAGACATATGAAAGAATCTAACAAAACACCTGAAACATGAGCAGAAGCTCCCCCCTCCCTCCTTGACAACAACGTTGGGGTGTGTGTGTACTTCCCTCGGACAACAATCAGGATGGGACAACAAGACTCAACTAAACCGACCAACAGAGAGGTCTTACTACTTATAAACATGGCAGTGTCTATACTCGTATAGTTGTGACAAGACAAATGTAAGTGACACCTGAAAAAATTAAAACAAAACTATGACATGGAAAATAATTCTATAGATTCATAACAATATGCCGCACTATAAAACTAGGGGTACACATAAACATCACTGTCTTGTGAGGCTTTATGTCTACCATGTTGTCATCCTCATCATGAAACCTTGCAAGTAGACAACAAAGGATCACACCCTTCATAGACTTACAAACCAACCCTACCCAATTGCTCAAGTGTAAAGCATGCACACCGCTTGTTTTTCTCCCCAATTAGTGGTAGTTCACATACCTTATCCACGAGCCATGGGTAACTAGAATCACACCATACCTCACCCCCATGCTATTGGTTCCATCTATAGTTGCAAGCATGGTACTTCTTCTCTTCCTTCTCCTACTACTTGAGCAATCTCTCTCCAAGCTTTTCTTTAACTTCAACCATTTGTAATTCCTTTGTTTCCTTCCTGTTGCCATCATAATAAGGGCCAATTAACTTGCCCACATATATGTATGTCTTGTTGTAAAATCTTCTCCAATCCACAAGACTCTTGATCTCCACATTTGAAAGACTGACAACAAAGTCAACTAAACCATAACCAAAGAAGTTCCCAAAAACAAAAGTACATGTTGCATCCCTTCTAGAGAAATGATTATAAGACCCACCCACTCCATAGTGTGCTTCTCCTTTAGTGACATAAAAAAAAAATCATTGTGATCTCTTCTCAAGTCCATAATATTTGCACAAATCAATTCCTTCAAAAACCTACAAGCAATGGGGTAGTGCGCTCAGAGGCTAAATAGAGGACAATGGCAACAAGGGAAAAAACAATGGCAAGACCAAGGCAAGTAGGGGCACACTCATCGTAGCTTGGTTAGGAGATATAGAGTAGTAGTAGGAGAAGGAGAAGAGGCCTGGTCTTCATGACCTGCCTGCTTATATCTAGACTGCAGCACCATTGGTAGTGGTATGGTAGAGGTACAGTAGGTAGAGGCATGCATAGTAGATCTTATTCTTCCTTGCTTAAGCTCCTTGATCTCCAAAGCTCTGATACCACTTTTAGGATTGAGGGAGCTATGGTAGGTGCAAAGAGGGAAGAGCCATGGCGGGGGGGGGAGAGAGAGAGAGAGAGAGAGAGAGAGAGAGAGAGAAGAGAAAATCACATGCTATATCATTATTAGTGTTGGAACCTTACATATGTATAACGATAAAAAAAGTGACCACTGAAGGTGTAGTCTGTATGCATGCTCCTAAAAAAACGGAGTGGTGTGTGTGTGTGTGTGTTCTGATAGGAAACATTTTTATGGGCTTGAACCCAACACTAGGGTCATAGAGGGGCATCAATTTGGCTTCATATATGCACTCATCTAGTTTTCTACAAGTGTACATCTAGCCGCTCATGCTCGAGCATGCCATTTCCTCTACATTTTTCAAAGAGATTTAATTGGCCACATGCATCTAGACGATGTATACCTTGTGTGGATTTTACGAGAGAATGAGTCTCTAGATTGCGTATAGCCTTGTTTTGGCTTCAGATTATTGGTCTCTACTGAGTTGTGGCATAGCTGGCTAGGCCATAAAAAAGGGAATGAAAAAATTGGCACATTTTGGCTACTTACTTGTCTCAAGCTTTTTTAACTATTCATGTGTGAACACTGCATTTATGACAAACAAACTAAGACATTGCACGTACCATTGAATAGAAAGTGAGTAGATCCACTAGAATTTGTGCATAGCAACTTATGCAGCCCTATGCCAACCAAGTCTCTAGGGGGGATAGTTAATTTGTGACTTTCATTGATAACTCTACTAGGAAGGTGTGGGTGTATCCTTTGAAACACAAGGATGTTGTCTTCTCTATGTTTTAGAAGTTCTTAGCGCTAGTTAAAAATCAGTCGGGCAAGAAGCTCAATAGCTTAAGGACTGATAATGGTAGAGAATACATCTCCAAAGACTTGTCAACTTTGTTTTAAGAGAGGGAGTAGGTGGCATTTTAGTGTGCCTTACACACTTTCTTAGAACAAAGTTGGTGAGAGGATGAATCGCACAATTCAACAGAGAGTCATAATAATGCTTTTTATGGAAAATTTGACTAAAGGTTTTTGGGTTTCCAACCAATCTCTTCTCTCTGTCTTAGTTAATAAGAAACAAGCACACATAGACATGGTGTGGTTCCATCAAGTCTCTTCTCTCTCTCTCACCTCTTCCCTCTCCGCACACATGCATCGTACATGCTCTTAATATTTAATGAGTTTTATTTTTTCATTAAGACACATCAATCAAAATATCTTCTCTCTCAACTTTCCAGCAAGCACATTAAGTGGGCCTCTTTTGTTCAAACTTTTCAACCTCTGACTTATTTGAAAGAGTGCATCGTAAAAGATTTTTTTTCTTCCAAAGCACAGTTCTTCCCTAGCCATTATATCCTGGCAACCATGCCTCCTTTAATATAGATACTAGCCCATGAACCGTCTATAAGCTTTGCGATAAGCATTGCAAGAAGAGATGATATGATGAAGTCAATCAAGCCTTGGCAAGCCTATTACCACCAACTGCACCTTCCACTCAAGTCCCAATAGATATACTCGATGAGATTCAAAGCTAGATTCAAAGACTTGGGCAAGGAGTTGTAGGAAAATCCAAGCATAAAGTGCAACAAAAGGAAAGAAGAGAAAACTTGTGGAGAGAAGCTCACATGGCACGCTTGGCCAAATCCATCAAACCACATTTCAAGCCAATGAGGACCATATCGGCTCAAATTCAATAGAGGTCTCAATTGCAAAAGATGCTAGCTTGCCAAGGACCACCTCCACTAGAATGGCCACAAACACCAGTGAAAAATAGTGAAAAATCCCTTTCTATTTCCACAATCAACTTTGGAACCAAAAAATAGAATGAGGGCTAGGAGAGGGACTCGCAAGCATAAAGGCCAAGACCCCTCATCTCCTCCACAAAAGGATTATTGGTATCATGGTAGAGTGCCCTTAGTAGAGGGGAGTTGTGTGTCCACAAGGGCACACATGCTAGGAATGTATGTGAAAGGTTGCAAAACAACTACAAAGTTTTGAAGCATCAAGCAAAGAGGGAAAGAAGGGCTTGAGAGGACATTGAAGGTCCAAAGGAAGCGACAATTTTGGTATCAATTTACTGGCAAGCCACCATGTAATTGCATTTAAATTGCCCCTATTTATCGACAGCCCATGTAATTCCAAATATGTAGTCCCTATTTTTTGGTGTTGATAGCCTTAGGAGATGATCAAGAAGCTCAAAACTAGGTGTGGGGATCATAATTAATTTTGGCCATCAAGTATAAACCTTGGGGATTTTATATTTGCGAGCTTTTGTTTTCGAGCTTTTGAAATTGAAACATTATTTTTGAGCCTTTTAACACTTGGATTACACTAACGATATCTTCAAATATTAGCGTGACATGAGAAATGTCTACATTAGATTGTGATTTTCTTCAATCACAAAACAATCAAATGTAGCATACATGCATGTCTTTGCTTGTGGGAATGTATGCTCATGCACATCTCTTACTAACCTAAAATGTAGCTTTAGGAAAATCACCATTTCTAATTAGTTTTGTTTGAACATCATATTCTGAAGAATAGCAAACAACATACTTGCCATAGTCTCAAAGTAACCTAACAAATCAACTCAAGAAACCTCAAAACCAAACTAGATTCCAGATACCAATATGGTATGCATATTATACCACATAGAAAACCTCCGATCACATAATCAAGTCACATGGTCACCATAATGTCGTGTCCAAATCATGTGGTCACCATGTACATAAAACACGCAAATCAAAACATCAAAATGAAATGCCTAGAGAGATCATATGTACCTATTCATGCTCAATTTTAAGGAGACTCTCATTGTCTATAATATTGATGATACTCACCTTAATCTTAACGTGTTGGCAGACAAGAATGTCCTCATGGCGCATTTGTTGAAAACACTCAAGAGCTTTGCATGCTATTCAAAAGCATTATACCCTCTACTAAAGCTTCTATATGAAACTTATGAACGGCATACATGGTGTAAGTCTGGCATTCCAAGCTTGGTCACCTTGCATGGAAGTTATTATAGTATTTGCTTTGGCTAGCCTTCGCCGATTGAATCCACAACTCAAGTCCATGATAGAGAGGATGATGATTATATGAAGAGAAGAAGGAATGCAAGAAAACGGAGATTGATGGGAACGAGTCCTTGCGAGTGTTTTGAGTGAACATCATACTTAGTATTTTTTTTGAAAGAGAGGGGATTTCAATCAACTAAGAGTTTGAATTTGCAAGGGAAGGAAGGTCAGGAACGAAGAGGGATAAGAGACCTAGCACAAGGTGGAGGTGGGATGAGGGCTAAGAGGGAACTGTGCAGAGAAGCCCTGGGTCAACCTTCTTCATGTTTATATGGTCAAAGATCAATACTGAAATGCTTAGGACTTCAAAAGTCAGGATCAATGCTATGATGTGTTTAGATTGGATGCAGAGAGAGGGCCAAGAGTCCCTTCAAACCAAGAGTCATAATTGTGTGCCTTCTCTAATCCAAATTCCAAAGCCCCCATGGTTTTCTTTTTTTAAACTTTGTACATCTTTATAAATTTCACAATGAGATCAACTTATCTGCAATCTTGGCCAATACAATAAACTAAAACACCAAGTACTGAGAAGAAGGATATAAATTCAATGTCATAGAAACAATTCCAAGAGACCTCAAAGATCTACATCCAAAAAACTCATGAACCTTAGAGAAAATTGTACAACATAAGTCTTGAACTCAAAAGCTAATATCTCATAGGGAAGTAGGATAACCAATCTATGACACTAGAGAGAGAGAGAGAGAGAGAGAGAGAGAGAGAGAGAGAGAGAGACATTTTAGATCTATTGTTGACAACTATTAATAAGAAATATCGAGCTCGAAACTCAAAACATGAAGAGATAATAGGGTCTGTCTTAACTCGTCGATACAAAAATAGTGGTTGTCTACCTTCCATGCCATCTTCAAATTAGATAGCTATGTGAATTCCTGTATACGAAAAGAATTCAATTTTGCTGGAATGTGATGGCCTAGCTGCAATGACGATGACATAAAAAAAATGCATATAAATATATGGTACATTCACTCTCTTTCTACCTATGTGTATATTCTTGACATCTGGACATTTTGACATAATGGCCTTCCAAATCTGCACATTAAAAACACAAAAACTCAACTGGTAAGTAAAGAAATAAATGACAAAATCTCATGTGCGCTCCTTGCCGCACTGTCTAAGCAAGGGCCTTGCCTAACACTGTGTGCGAGCCATAGACTGCTCTAAGCACACAATTAGCTTAACTAGTAAGCTCAAAAGAGGGCAATGGTGTGTCACTCACCGCTCTATGCTCCTGCCGTGGAGGATTCCTCGCCGCGAAGAAGAAGGAGACGCCACTATGTCGCGCTCAACCGCTTCACCGCCGTCGTGCCGCCGCAATGCTCGATCGCTCTCTCTCTCTCTCTCTCTCTCTCTCTCTCTCTCTCTCACACACACACACACACACACACACACACACACACACACACACACACACAAGGAGGTGAAGAAGAAGAAGATGGAGATGGAGCAAGAGCACTCTTCTATTGCACAAATGAGAGAATGAGTGAATTTTAGGTTTAGTTGGCTTTTATATGAGCTCACCCCATTCACACTTGGGCGCCCATGCTTAGCCAACTAATCCCTTGAATGTCCCAGTTAGAGTGCGCCTCTCATCGGCGATCACTCTTACCCTTTTCCTATTGGACCGACAAGCCCGGTACCTGACTCTACCAAATAAATAATACAATGTCCACCGTAGGTTACAACGTCCGTCTCGTAGGTGATAGGGTGTCTGTGAGCCGTGAGGGTTAACATGCCCCCTTCCTGATGTAGATTCCGTCCTCGAAAGCTATTGAGTTGAAGCTCGTTGGTCGAGGTGGAAGAGCATTTGAGATGAAGGTCCTTAGCCTTCATTAGTCACTGCAAAATCAAACAAAATTGCACAGTAATTGCATTTTCATAAGCGATTAAAAAGCATATGCAATTTTAGGCAGACAATTGATTGGTAACAGAATTTTAAACAATTTGTCAGCAATAAGCATTAAATTGCAATGTAATCAAATGCATAAACAGATGTAAAGGTAAAAAATTAAACAAGTCTGGGGTCGCTAATTTAACGGTCGAAAGGCACTAGAGATCGACTATTAATACCATGGGTAAGCTTCTTAATTTTCTCTGGTCAATTAAGTTGTTTAATCGCGAGAGCCAAGTATTTCATGTTCGAGGGCTGACTAGAGGCTATACCTAGAGGACCTTGTAGTTAAGCTACGATAAAAGGAATTTCTCATGAAATCATCGCCTGACTGATTACCTTTTCTTTGACCCCCCAAAGTGTTTTCACAGTGATTCAATTTGATGTGTGTGCTTATTTTGTATGCCTTGGGTTTTTTGCTTTTCAAGGAAAAGCGCCCACAGTGGGAACCTTTAGGGCTCTAGTACCATAGGCAATACATATGAGTGAAGTACCAAATCAAGCTGAGATTTCTCTTCCAGCTTAAGATTTTACAGTGTGGCACTTTGATTTTTTGTTTGTTCATTTTCAGCATTTTAATTTTGTAACTTTGGGGGGTCATATAACACTGATACACCTCCCCAGGCTCATCACACTAGTAAACTCCCTTTATAATACTTAAGCGAAAGGTCAATAGGGTCAAGCCCACTAGAAAGCCCTAGTACATTTCACACAATGTTGCCTAAATCGGATTAAGAACCTAAGTAACCATTGATTATTAGGAAGGCATTCCCCATGGTATTAAGAGAAGATCTCTAACACCTAACTTGGTCAAACTAGCTTAGTCGGACTGCTTGATTTTTAAACCTAGACAAGTGATTATGACAAAAAATTACATTGAATTAAATGTTTGATACTAAGCAAATGCGGTGAATATTAGGCTACCAATCACAATTAAAGCAGACAATCATAGATGCAAAAAAGATAAGGGGCAATGCTAATGGACAAGAAACACCTGTTTGTGTCGATGGTCGCGCTTGATTTGAAGAGTGAGTCGAGATAAAGATTCCATGAAGGTCCAAATCCTATCAATAGCAACACGCTCTTGTACACACACTAGGAAACAAAAGGAATAACTCCTGGAGGCACATTAGTGGGAAAAGGTACCAACACTTATTGAACACAACAAAAAACATAAGGAACCCTAACCTAATTATTTGCACTTCCCCTAGAGAGTCAAGGGAATAGGATATTGTAGAGGTTGGGGGGAAACCCTAAGGCTAAACCCCTATCCTCGTCGTCGAGATAAACAAATTCATCATCCATGAGACCATATGTGCCATCCGTGTAGTCCTGTAAATTTTCTTCTTCATCATAGGTGCCCATGTTTACTAAGAAGGTCACTAGACGCCTATAGTCATCTTGGTCAAAAGGGTAGGCTTGTGCAATGGGAGAAACGCTCTCTACTAAGTATGGATCAGACGTGGTCAAGAGACGTATCAGCCATTCTAATTCCTCAAAATTCCTCTCACATGCTAACGTATCAGCCATTCTATCAAATCCCATTCACATGCAAGCACTAGAAAGACCATGTGCAATATTTGTGAAAAGTAACGAGGGTACCTCTCACCCAAGGCAGGAGTGGATGACTCTAGCGTACTAGCCATATCTGTACACACAAATAGATGATGGTTAGAGTGCAAATATTACAAGGGTCGTGTTCTTGTGCATAATTTGTTTTTATGATTCGTGTTATGGCTCTTGCTCTTTTACTTTTTTATCTTGTTTTTGTGAGTATAAGGCTTTATATATACATTCCCTAAGATTGGAGATTAAGAGGTCAGGGAGAAAGGTTGAGAGGGAAGCAAGTGAATGATGGATGTCCACAAACACTCCCCCCTTCCTTGGGTAGATCATACCATTTGAAATGATGTCTTCACCCTTTGAAACCAATTATTCCAGTTGGTAATAGGTGAGGATTTTTGCCAGTAGTTTTCTATTACCCTAGGTGCCTCATCAAGTTGCAAGGGTGGTAAGGTACTCTCCCAGGATCGAACTTGAAGTGGTTCATCAGGTGATTCTTGAACACTGGGAGGTGTGGATTCTTTTGTAGCTTCATGGAGGTCCAGTACTATAGATGGAGGCTGTGTAGAAGCTTTTACCTCTATGGATGTATTACATGCGAAGCTAGAAGCTTCATGGAACTCCCCCCTTCCTGAGCTAGGTGGAATAAATTGGTTTTGCCTTGGAGCCCAAACTAGCTTTGGACTAGGTGTGGAGCATTCTGTGATCTTTCCCTTCCCACGGTCTGCCATTGGCTTTAGCGTTACACTGTTTGACTCATATGGATTTGTTGTCGATAGGGAAGGACACATTTTATATTTAGGTACCCAAATTTTCTCATTTCCATCATAGTAGCCTTGGGCTTCTAATAGTTGTTTTGGAATCCATCGTGATTTGGTCTTGACTCTCCTAGGGCGCGCTCTTGGTTTTCCGGGGAAATTTTTTCTTGGAATGGATGGGAGGGTTGAGGTAGTTGGAAGTAAGGCCTTGGGGACCCATTGATATGTACTCTTAGGTCGTGTAGGTTGAGTACTTGCAATATTACTGCTTGCTGCAACTACAAGTGTTGAAGTGCTAGGTTCATGGGTAGCCAGCAAAGACGAGTTAACCACCTTGGCTTGTGAATGTTGGCTATCCTTCAACTTAGCTAGAGTTTGCAACGTAGGTGACTTTGCTTGAATGATAGGGGTAAGAGTCGGTGGTCGCGTCGTGACACTACCAGTATCCCAATCAATAGTGCATTTGGTTGCCAACATCCACGTGCGTCCCAGGTTTACATTGCCTTCCATAGCTCCCGCGGGCATGACTAGAAACCTCTGCACTATGCTTTCATTGTCATAGACAACAGGGGTCTGAAGGACTCCAAGAATAGCAGTTTTCTTTTTATTAATGCCCTTGACTTGCATCGTACTCGAGGATAGGGTCGGTTTCCCTAATTGACACCAAACTCCATAGGATAACAAATTGTGTTTAGCTCCCGTATCTAATAAGGCATTGTATAGTACTTTCCCATAGGGGCTATTTGGCTCAATTGGGTATCGTAGAGGTGGCTCAGATTCTAATGAGTCGTCATCTGTGTCCTCGAAAAATGCTTGCATGATTCCCAGATTAGCCTCTCGTTGGCGTCTAAGACGTTGTTGTCGTTCTCGAGCCTCAACTCTTGCTTGGATTTTTTTAAGCTCTGCTTGTTCCTTGGCAGCCTTCTTTTGATGGATGGCTTGCAACTCTTCCTGGCTTAGAGGATCATAATATCTTTTGAATTTACTCCCATTAAGGAATCCAATGGTTTCAACTCCATCTAGAGTCTTCACACGAATAGTACCTTGCGGGGTAATTTCACACACTCGATATGGTCCCTTACCAGCGTATTTCAATTTCTTCTTTTCATTACGTACCCCGTACATAAGAACTTTATCACCAACCTTGATGTCTTTATCCTTTAAATGGCTAACAAACCACTTCTTTCTCCTATCCTTCTCCACTAGAGCATTTCGCACAGCTAATTGCCTCTCTTCATCTAGCCTTTCCAGGATATATAATCGCTCCACTAAGGGGTTACCATCCCAACCTTCTTAAGAAGCTACTCGAAGACTAGGAATGACAAACTCCCATGGCATAACTGCTTCTTGTCCATACACCATCTTAAACGGTGTGCAATTAATAGCAACTTTATACGCAGTACGATAAACCCATAAAGTTGATGTAAGCTTTAGGTCCCAATCAGTGCGATGAGCCTCGACTGTCTTTGTCAAAATGGAGATGAGAGTTTTGTTAGTACTCTCCGCTTGGCCATTTGCTTGGGGATAATAGGATAATAGGGTGTAGACTTGTGGTGAGATATCATGAAGTTTGATGCGAGTTCTTTTATTACTTCATTTATAAAATGAGTTCCATTGTCACTCACAAGTTCAAAGGGGCATCCAAAATGTGTGATAATGTTCTCAAAGAGGAACTTAGCTGTTGTTTTTGCATCCGCCTTTCGTGTTGCTTTTGCTTCAGCCCATTTGGTTACATAGTCGGTAGCCACAATGATATATCGTGATTGCGTGTTACGTGCAGCCGGACTAATCGGTCCTACAAAGTCTAAGCCCCACTTTTCAAATGGTTGGGTTACCTTGATGGGATGTAGAGGCATCCTATCACTTCTTTGTGGCTTCTTGAAGCGTTGGCATTCATCACATCCCTTTGCAAAAAGTGATGCATCCTTAAACAGAGTGGGCCACCAATAGCCTGACTGTAAGATCTTTCGGGTAGTCAACTTTCCTGAAAAGTGACCACCAGCTACGCCCATGTGTGCCTCTTGTAGAATATATAAATACTCATCCTCGTGGGCACAGCGGCTAAGAACATGATCTTTTCCTCTCTTATAGAGAGTTCCAGCCAGTAAGCAATAGGGTTCGCATTCCTTGATTAATTTTCGAGCTATATCTTTTCGCAGTTCTTTGGGTGGAAAACCATTAACTAAGAAGTTAACAATCTTTTCACTCCATTCAGGCATTGTCTCAACAATGAACAAAGGAGTATCAGGCAATTCATCATCAACCCCCGTAGGAGCTTCGCCATTAGGGATACGAGATAAATGATTCCCCATGACATGTTTCCTCCCAGGCCTCACAACAACGGTGAAGTCAAACTCAAGAAGAATTAACAACCATCGTGTAATTCGACCTGTGGAACACGGCTTGTTTACCAAATATAGCAATGCTTGATGATCGACATAAAACACAAACTTGGTAGCAAGAAGGTAATAGCGAAATTTCTTTATTGCGTAAATCATAGCTAGACCTCCGCGCTCTGTAGTAGTGTAGTTCATCTCGGCATCATTTAATTGGCGACTTGCAAAGCTAATAGGGTAGTCCAATTTATGTTCTCCTGGTTGAGTTAGAACACACCCAATAGCAAAATTTGATGCATCAATATGCACATGAAAAGGTACATTCCAATCAGGTGTTCGCAGGATTGGAGCACTTGTTAGGGCCTTCTTTAATAACTCATAAGATTGATGACATTCTTCCGTCCAGTGAAACTCGATAAGAAGCTTGTACAATGGACGCGCTATCTCGACAAAGTTTAAAATAAACCTTCGATAATAACCAACATGGCCCATAAATCTTTGAACTCCTTTATAGTTAGTAGGTGGTGGCAAATCGGCAATGGCTTTAATCTTACTCTCATCTGTGGATATCCCGTTCTTGGACACTATATGCCCTAGAATGACTCCATGCTTAACCCAAAATTGGCATTTGAAAGGGTTCAATGAGATGCAATAAAATATGCACCTTTCAAATATTTTTCGTAGATATAACAAATGCTTCTCCCAAGAAAAATAAACACAAAGGTCGTCTAGGAAAGCTTCACAAAACTCCCTTAGAAATTCTTTAAACGCAGTGTTTATTAATCGTTGGAATGTAGCAGGGGCATTTGTTAAGCCAGAAGCCATAACACGAAATGCAAACACTCCAAACTCTGTGATAAAAGCAGTTTTAGCTTGGTCCTCTAATGCAATTGTGATTTGATTGTAACCAGAGTACCCATCTAAAAAGCTATAAGCTTCCTTGCCCGCAACTCTTTCAAGCACATGTTTTGAATATGGTAAGGGATAATGATCTCTCCTAGTAGCTGCATTAACTTTCTTGAGGTCCACACACACTCTTAGTTTCCCATTCTTTTTTGGCACAATGACTATTGGAGAAACCCATTCTGAGTGCTCAATAGGGTATATGAATCCACATTGGATAAGTTTTTCAATCTCCTCTTGTACAATTTTGGCGTACTTAGGATTCATTGGATATGGTCATTGCTGGACGGGTTTAGCAGTGTTGATCATGGGAATTGTATGTTGCACCACAGAAGGTGGAACACCCTTCATGCCATGATATGTCCAAGCAAAGATATCCTTGTATTCTGTAACATTTAATGGCCTAAAATCTTATGTGTAGCGGAAATTAGCATGAATATAGTGGGCATTTCATTAGAATAGATTCCTAATGAGAATTACAAGAGTGCTTGGGTGGAGAGAGCAACAAAAAGCATAACACCTAGTTAGATAGCATCGACAATACTTTCAAAAGAGAGAGCAATTAAGCTATTGACAACAGTTGAGGACCGGATTTGCATGGAGCCGGTCCCCCCTCCAAAAGGCTTTGTATTATGGTTTCTCCCATCAAGAGAGACATTGTACAATACAATTCTTTGTGTTCCTTCAAGACTAGCTAGTGCAATGAAGATGGAAGCTTCATACACCAAGCAAAACACTTAATCAAACACAACTTGAATTATCCCCGTTCTCAGACCCAAGACCTCACACACCTTCGAAGATGGTGAGAGCTAGCAGGGTATGAGAGTAGATTGAGAAGAAAAAGAAGTATCTTACGAGAAAGATGTACATCTCCTCACATAATCACTCATATTAGCATAGCTTAGCTTAGTAATTAGCTTGGTAGAGAAGATGAGCATGCATTGAAGCTTGGCTCTTGGTTGGATTTGCATCCATATGCCAAGAGAGTGTTGATGTAGGCTTCTATCTCACAAGCTTGGAGTAGGTGATGAGCTCTCCATTAAAGCTTGGGAGGAGATAGAGTATTCTTCCTTCACACATGGTCCAGTGTGAGTGTGTGTGTGTCAATGCCAAGCAAAAATCAGCCCCCCCTCTCTCTTGGGCGAGCCTTAGCTGCTAATTAGGTCTGGCTTTTGCCTCATTGGACCTCCCCAGGTCAAGCCAATAGGAATTAAGCAGCATAAGTGATAGCCTTCTGACATGTGTCCCCCTTTCCCCTTTTGTGAGAGCTTTAGGTAATTAAATAATTAAACTAAACTCTCATTGGACCCCTTTGCCTCCTGGCCAATAGGAATCAGGCAAGCCATGGGGCTCCTGAATGCTCATTGGACCCCTTGGGAGACTGCCCAATAGTCTTCTAGGAGACTTAATTCTCATTGGTTTCTTTTATTAAATGTTTTTAAATTAATTAAACTAGATTTACTCTAGCTTAATTCTCATTGGTCCACTTCAAGGGTCTTCCAATAGGAATTGGGCACACCTTGTGGGCATCTGGCCTAGGGAGCTGACATGTGTCCCTCATTCCCTTTGTGTAAAGGGAGCCTGTGTGTGTGTGTGTGGCTTTCTCTCTCATCCCCTAGCTTTGGGGCTCGCCCCCTCCCATGTAGGGATGTGCAAAGACTTTTTAGGGCACACACTAAGCATCCAATTTTCCCTAGGGTTGACCTTTGGACACAACCGTTGAATTTTGGAACCTTAGCATTTTGGAAGTCTTAATGGGATGAACCTTAGGGTCTTTTTGGCCCATTGTTTCACATGGCTCTTTTGCAGATGCCCCCCCCTTTGGATCCCTATTTTCCCTCCTTTGGATCCCTACTGTGGCCGATCTGCTAGCTTAACCAATATTCTAGCTTTTTCTCCCTTGGCACTTCCCCACATTAAATGATCAGTTTAATATGAGAAAATCATTTAGGAGAATTAGATATTGATTATTATGACATTACCTCTCTCTTGAAATCATAGTCGTCCTCGACTATGGTGTAGAGAAGATAAAGCATATGCATGAGTCCTTTTCTTTAGCGGGTAGAGGATCCCTATGTTACCCTACGACATCATTCCATAATGGATGACTAGTCCATTTGGCGCTTGAGAGCCTGAGGCTGCCGCAAGCATGTTGCACATTAGTCCTATCAGTCTTCCATAGTAGAGTGACAAGCTCTACTTGGTTTTCGGGAGACGTCGTCTCCGCAAACTTGATCTAAGCATGCAACTACTTCATTTTTGTGCACAAATAAAGAAAAAGAGAGTCTTATAAGACAAAAATTTTTGTTCATTTTTAACATTTTGTACATTTGCTTACTCTTGGGAAGCATTGTAAGCATTGACAAGGTTTAGGTTATCCTTTAATTGTATGCCTTGCATCCATCTAGCATCTTCAAAAGGATAATTCTTAAACTTAATAAGATATCGTCGGATAGTCTTACCGCCTCTTAATACCTTGTCTTCATGTCGGAGAATGGACTCGGGCTGCAGCACCTCCTCGTGGTCCTCGATCTCCGGTGGGTCTTCAATAGTTGGTTCTTGAGGTGGCTCTCCTTTGTAAGGCTTTAATAGGCTCACATGAAAAGCATTGTGTATGAGCCAATGATTGGGCAACTTAAGTTGATAGGCCATCTCATTGATTGGCCTAAGAATCTGGAAGGGACCATAATACCTTTTTGCTAGTTTAGCATAGTACTTTTGGTGGCCCGTAGGATTCTTGCCCGTCGTGTGCCTTAATCGAGCCTTGGGAAACTTTAACAAGACCCAATCGTTTTCTTTAAAGGCTTGGGCTCTTCTGTGCTTGTCAGCAGCAGCCTTTTGCCTTTGCTGTGAGATAGAGATAGCATCCTTAATCTTTTGGAAAGATTCTTGTAGGTCTCGGCTATACTCATCTGCAGCGAAGATCTTCCCATGTACCTTAAGTAGCAAGGGACTTTTTGATCTTCCCTCAATTACCTCGAAAGGTGCTTTTCCTGTGGAAGTATGTACAGTGTTATTGTAAGCATACTCTACTAAGGGTAAGTACTTCTCCCATTGGGATCTTTGATCTACTTCCGTTACATAGGCTTTTAGTAGATCAAGAATGGTTAGGTTAGCTATTTCACTTTGGCCATCAGTTTGTGGATGATAGGCCGAAGAGAAGTTTAGCCTTGTTCCTAAATTCTCAAAGAGACCCTTCCAGAAATTACTGGTCATTCTAGGATCTCTATCGGACACTATGGACATTGGCAAGCCATGGTACTTGAAAATTTGTGAAATGAAGAGGGTTGCCATTTGATGGGCTTTGATAGTCTTTTTGATAGGTATAAAATGAGCTTGTTTACTGAACCTGTCTACTATCGTCCATATTCTCGTATTCCCATGGATAGACTTAGGCAATCCAAAGATAAAATCCATGGATATGCTCTCCCATGGTGAATTAGGGATTGGCAAGGGTTGAAGCAATCCAAGTTGCTTCCCTCTATCAAATTTTGTCTTTTGACATACCACACATTTGGAAACATACTCGTGTATGTTCACTTTCATGGTAGGCCAATAGAAATATGTTTCAATTCCCTTTAGGGTAGACTGAATCCCTCTATGCCCCGCATATGGGGGAGCATGAGATTCATACATTACTTTCTCACGTAGTGAGTTAGTAACGCATAGTCTATTGCCATAGAGAAGATAACCATCTTGTAAAGTAAATGGTTCTTCTTTCTTCCCTAATGCAAGGGCTGAAATCACATCTCTAAAATCGGGATCAATAGCATACTCATCTATCATTGAAGATAGATCATTGTGAGTTGCTATGGAAACCGCATTCACTCTCGGTCGTCTTGAGAGTGCATCGGCTACTTGATTATGCTTGCCAGCAATGTGAGCAATATGAAAATGAAATTGCGAAAGGAAATTTGCCCACCTCATTTGTTTGTCGGAGAGCTTGGTCTGCGTCATGAAGTACTTAAGACTTTGGTGATCCGTTCGCAGAATGAAAGGAGTCCCCAATAAATAGTGCTTCCATGAGTCTAAGGCATGTAGAACTGCAAGGAGTTCTTTTTGGTATATGCCTAGAGCTTGCTCAACAGGGTCGAGCCTTCGACTCTCATAGCCTATGGCGTGCCCTTCTTGGAGCAGAACAGCCCCAAGGCAATCACCACAAGCATCACATTGGACCTCAAATGGTTTTGAGAGATCCGGTAGTGTAAGCACAGGTTGAGAGATAAGCTTTTCTTTAAGCTTTTCGAAAGCATTGTTCTCTTAGCAGACCACGTATACCTAACATTTTTCTTTGTTAGGTCATGTAATGGTCCCGCAATTTATGAGAACTTTTCTATGAAGCGTCTATAGTATGCACACATACCTATAAAGCTTCTTAGTTCATGAAGATTCCTTGGTTTAGGCCATCCTTTTATTACCTCTAACTTGGATGGATCCATTTGGATTCCATCTTGAGAGATAATGTGACCTAAATATTGAATCTCTTGCAAGAAAAATTCACTTTTCTTTCGATTAACATAAAGTTTATTCTCTCTTAAAACTTGAAATATTACCTGGAGGTGTTGCTTGTGTTCCTCCAATGAATTAGAGTAGATGATAATATCATCAAAGAACACTCCAGTGAAGGTTCGATGAGGCCTGAACAGCTTCTCCATCAAGCGGTTAAATGTGGCTGGTGCATTAGTCAAGCCAAAAGGCATGACAATGTATTCGTAAAGACCAAATGTAGTACGAAATGCGGTCTTTACAATGTCTTGATCAACTATCCTTATTTGATGATAGCCACTTTTTAGGTCAATCCTACTGAAGTAGGTCGATCCTTGTAGCTTATCAAATAGGTCTTCTACCCGTGGAACGGGAAACCTATTCTTGATAGTGATCCTATTTAGTGCTCTATAGTCGACACACATACGATATGTGCCGTCTTTCTTTTGCACTAATAGCACAGGTGAGCAAAATGGAGATGAGCTAGGCCTAACCATGCCCTTCTCAACTAACTCATGCACTTGCCGCATAATCTCCTCTTGTTGAGCTTGAGAAACTCTATAAGGAGGTTTGTTAGGCGGTGAACTTCCTGGAAGAAGTTCAATTGCATGGTCGTCATTACCTCGTTTAGGAGGTAGCTCACAAGGGATGTCGTCAATAAAGACATCTTGAAACCCCTTGAGAAAATTGGATAACTCTAATTCCTTTTGGTTGCTTTTATTTTCTTTTGCTAAAGCATTAGGTTCATTTTGAGAATCTTTAACAAAAATCATGTACACGGAAATAGAGCTCTTTATTGACTTGTTGAAAGCTGGTGTATGTACAATGGGGATGGTGTTACCCATCTCCTTAGCATCTATATACATGTCCTTTTCCCTGAACTTAAAGGAGATTCTCCTTTCAGGAAATTTAACATGGGCAGCCAGGCGGTCAAACCATGGTGCCCCTAGGATTACATCCTCATGCTTGAGAGGAGAGATAAAGAAGTCCTCTTTGTCCACATAGCCTTGGACATGAAGCCTCAATTTCCCGATTAAGGGAGTGACTGAAGCTTCTTGCCCCTTGAAGGCACTGTCTGCGGGTAGGATATCTCCCATCTCGTAGGATTGTATGCCTAGCTTGGTGGCTAACTCCATAGATATGAAATTGTGAGTAGAACCAGGGTCAAAGAGAATAAAAGCATCATGTTCTCTTACCTTTCCCCAAGCATGGCATAGAGGAGATCCTTTGTGGTGAGTTTGGTGAATCTCCTCCTCTTGGATTTCAACCAAAGAAGCTCTAGGAGGATCTTGGCGGTTGTTCTTTTGGGGACAAGCGCGGTACGCATGCCCTTGTTCGCCGCACTTGAAACACCGGTTATCTTTACGATAACGCTCAAGCTCTTCAGGAGAGAGTTTATTCTTTCCTTTGTAAACTCCCTTCTCTTTAGCTTTGTTGGAAGTGCCCTTAGGAGACTTTTGGACATTGTCCTTCCCCTTAGGCTCATTGGAACCCTTGTTTTCCGGGGGCTTATTATTTCTTTTACCCCCCGTTTGGAAATTGATTCGCGAGGCCACCATAGTATGGTGTATTACCGCCGATATGGTACGTGGCCTTTGGGAGTTGACATACTCCGCCATTTCTTCGGTTAAGCCCGCACAAAATTGTTGCTTTTGCTCTCCAAAATCCAACTTTTTGAAGACAGTGGCTTTGAGTTGTAGGTCCCAAAACTTGTCTACATATTTGTGGATGGATTCATTGGGAGAGAGCTTTAAGCTTCGCCATTCGGTGAGTACTTTGTCTTTGGCATCGGTGGCCAAAACTGCTTCATAATGGAAGCTCTTAAAGCCTTCCATGTTCGTGGAGCTTCACCGTTGGCTCGTAGGCTAGACCACCATTGTCTGGCAGACTTTTGAAAGTGCATAGCTACATGGCGTAGCTTAGAGGACTCCGTGAAGCCCTCATCTCCAAACGCCGCATCGAATTGCTGGATAAAGGCCAAAACTTTGTCTGTAGCACCGAAGGTGCCATCATAGGTAAGGAAAGAGATGCTCTTCCCTCCCTCTTTGAATTTCTTCAGCTTGGACGACCTCTTCCATGCGGCATAGGATTTCCTATGGCCTCTTCTTTTTGATGGTTCAAAAGTTGCACCATCACTTTCTTCAGAAGATGAAGAATTTGAAGAAGGTGGAGAAGAGGGTGACCTCTTTCTCGCCTTTTTCTTGTCTTGATCTTTGTCGTCTTCACGATAGCTTTCATAAGAGGAAGAGGATGAAGAAGATGGAGAAGAGGGTGTCCTCTTTCTCGCCTTTTTCTTCTCTTGCTTTTTATCATCCCTCTTTGAATTATGGCGTGGAGAAGAGTGTGATGGTCTTCTCCGCTTTGGTGGTGATGGAGAGCGTTTAGCCCGCCGTCTTCGTGGAGCCATCTCCGCCGAGGTGGCGGGAGACTCGCTTCTTTCTCGTTCCTTCGGTGGAGGCTCTTGAGTTCTCCTTTGGGAAGGAGATGCATCATCAAGAAGTAAGTTCTTGAGCCCTTCATATGGATTCTCTTCTTCTTCCCGAATCGGAGAGAGACCTCTTTTGGTAGTCTCACAAGGAGGCTTCCTAGGTGTTCTCTCGTCATGGTGATGAGCTTGGAGAATCCCGTGAGCACGGAGCTGCCGTTGCACTTCACTTTGGAGAGATGGATTGCCCATGGCTTGTTGAAGCCTAGAAACAAGATAGTTAACAAGCATTGAAGCATCATTAGTAGCTTGCTCATGAGCAAAATCAAAGTTATCAACATTAATTTCACTCTCTTTACTATTGTCAGCCATTCTAACAACTTTTAGGTGTAAACTTTTTAGGTGTACTTTGGCACTTCAAGCCTTAGTTGCTACTCCTCTTTACCCCTTTAGAAAAAGCACTCAAGCTACTGTACCCGCGGCTCGAATACCATTAATTGCAAGGAATAGAAGAGAGGGTCTTTCGACACCAAAACAGCACCGGCTCCTGTCAAGCTTCTAATAGCTCAATAGTCGTTAAGCCGTAGGCAAGCCCCGTAGGACTCCACTATTAAGAACATAGCTCTCGACGGTGATGCCCCGTTAACTGCACAAAGGCAGGCGCACTGCAAGGCTGAAAAATCCCTATTCTACTTACTCACAGGCAATTAATAATACCAACCATTTGTAGCTAGCTTGAGGACCTCCCTTCTTGAGCAAGAAAAGAGAAACCTTGAGCTCTGATACCAATGTAACATTTAATGGCCTAAAATCTTATGTGTAGCGGAAATTAGCATGAATATAGTGGGCATTTCATTAGAATAGATTCCTAATGAGAATTACAAGAGTGCTTGGGTGGAGAGAGCAACAAAAAGCATAACACCTAGTTAGATAGCATCGACAATACTTTCAAAAGAGAGAGCAATTAAGCTATTGACAACAGTTGAGGACCGGATTTACATGGAGCCGGTCCCCCCTCCAAAAGGCTTTGTATTATGGTTTCTCTCATCAAGAGAGACATTGTACAATACAATTCTTTGTGTTCCTTCAAGACTAGCTAGTGCAATGAAGATGGAAGCTTCATACACCAAGCAAAACACTTAATCAAACACAACTTGAATTATCCCCGTTCTCAGACCCAAGACCTCACACACCTTCGAAGATGGTGAGAGCTAGCAGGGTATGAGAGTAGATTGAGAAGAAAAAGAAGTATCTTACGAGAAAGATGTACATCTCCTCACATAATCACTCATATTAGCATAGCTTAGCTTAGTAATTAGCTTGGTAGAGAAGATGAGCATGCATTGAAGCTTGGCTCTTGGTTGGATTTGCATCCATATGCCAAGAGAGTGTTGATGTAGGCTTCTATCTCACAAGCTTGGAGTAGGTGATGAGCTCTCCATTAAAGCTTGGGAGGAGATAGAGTATTCTTCCTTCACACATGGTCAGTGTGAGTGTGTGTGTGTCAATGCCAAGCAAAAATCAGCCCCCCCTCTCTCTTGGGCGAGCCTTAGCTGCTAATTAGGTCTGGCTTTTGCCTCATTGGACCTCCCCAGGTCAAGCCAATAGGAATTAAGCAGCATAAGTGATAGCCTTCTGACATGTGTCCCCCTTTCCCCTTTTGTGAGAGCTTTAGGTAATTAAATAATTAAACTAAACTCTCATTGGACCCCTTTGCCTCCTGGCCAACAGGAATCAGGCAAGCCATGGGGCTCCTGAATGCTCATTGGACCCCTTGGGAGACTGCCCAATAGCCTTCTAGGAGACTTAATTCTCATTGGTTTCTTTTATTAAATGTTTTTAAATTAATTAAACTAGATTTACTCTAGCTTAATTCTCATTGGTCCACTTCAAGGGTCTTCCAATAGGAATTGGGCACACCTTGTGGGCATCTGGCCTAGGGAGCTGACATGTGTCCCTCATTCCCTTTGTGTAAAGGGAGCCTGTGTGTGTGTGTGTGGCTTTCTCTCTCATCCCCTAGCTTTGGGGCTCGCCCCCTCCCATGTAGGGATGTGCAAAGACTTTTTAGGGCACACACTAAGCATCCAATTTTCCCTAGGGTTGACCTTTGGACACAACCTTTGAATTTTGGAACCTTAGCATTTTGGAAGTCTTAATGGGCTGAACCTTAGGGTCTTTTTGGCCCATTGTTTCACATGGCTCTTTTGCAGATGGCCCCCCCTTTGGATCCCTATTTTCCCTCCTTTGGATCCCTACTGTGGCCGGTCTGCTAGCTTAACCAATATTCTAGCTTTTTCTCCCTTGGCACTTCCCCACATTAAATGATCAGTTTAATATGAGAAAATCATTTAGGAGAATTAGATATTGATTATTATGACATATTCCTTGAGGATCTCCTTAAGTACAACCTCTTCAGTTTCGGTAAGGTCTTGAGCAATAAAGACTGTTTTAGACTCCTCACCTGGTTCTGCTAATTCTATCTCTTTAACTACCGCTGGACCATCATAGACTCCACTGCTTCCATTGGTAGGTATTCGTTGGGCTTTGGCATACACAACCTTTCGCTCCCCCGTGGTATAAGATTTAAAATGTTCAGGAGCCGTATGTAAGTCAGCAGGCTCTTGTCTTGACGGAGACCTTTCTTTTAGTTCTGCCTCCTTTTGTTGTTGTGCTAACTCTCGGTTTTGACGTCTTCTTATAGTTCGACTCAATTTCGGCTCTGTAACCTCCAATTGAGCGAGGTCAATGGGTCGCGGGATGCACCACATGACAATCTGGAGAGATTCATCCCAATTGTCTACTAGCTTTCGATGAGCATCACATGCCCCTAGATAGCTAAGCCATTCTACAGTAGATCTTTCCTTGTTTATCCTAGCTCTCACATTTGCTCGATATCGTCGTCTCTTATATGACCTTTGTTTCTTGTTAAGGTTTTGATTTTGGTAAATGTTTGAACTCGACTTGCCTGATAGGTCTTCGCTTGTATCTTCTTCACTCTCATATAAATTACCATAGATGGTCGTACTAGGCCTTGAGTGTTCAGTTTCTATACTTGGCTCACTCGATGTTTCTTCAGGTTCTGAATCCATTTCTCCCTGAGATTCTGTTTCTGATGAGTATTGGCCTGAAGCCTTTGAGGAATCATCGGTTTCACTCTCAGGTAGGTGTGCCTTTTTCTTATCATCGGATGTTACATGCGCTACACCTAACATGTTTACTGGTGCAATGTGTGGTATCTCTTCCCCATCTGGTGTTACCCAGGTTGTTCCTCTAGCTCCCCATGTATCTATAGTTGCCGCTAGGTGTACCCAATCGACATTGTCTGACTCAACCATTCCGGGTAGGATATCCATATAAGGAGAGTTCTCCCCAATATCCGTGTCTTCGTTACACGTGTAACAATACTGTAATGGAGCTGAGTGAATTGTTGTGTCTGATCGATTATCAATGATGAATTTATTTCCTAGATGATGCGTTCGACCACTTAAAAGATCAACTCGAATGACAGAGTCTTGGAACTGTAAGTAGACGTGGTTTTTGGACCAGTCATGCACCATTTTTGCTTCCCTCATGAATGGACGCCCTAAGATCATCTCAAATGACAT
Organism: Adiantum capillus-veneris; assembly: GCF_014529385.1. Taxonomy (NCBI): domain Eukaryota; kingdom Viridiplantae; phylum Streptophyta; class Polypodiopsida; order Polypodiales; family Pteridaceae; genus Adiantum; species Adiantum capillus-veneris. The sequence continues at coordinate 162,091,820 of NC_140934.1, read as the reverse complement.
AGGATGCTTGGAAAAATCCATAACAATGAAAGTCTACCTTACCTTGTGTCCCAAGACCTTGATTCTGAGATCCTTTAGCATTCAAATAGGCGTAACAATAGATCCATTAGTCATTTTTACCACTACACTTGTGGCTTCAAGGTGAGGTCGCCCCATAGACTCCCAACAACTCTTTGTCACCATGCTGACTCCCGCACCACCGTCAAGGACCCCCTTTACAGTTAATCCTCTAGTAGTGATTGGTAGAGTAGCATTAGATTCATCACCTTCAAAGTATCGCCCCAACTTGTTAACGGGTATTTCAATTACAAATTCATGTCCCGCTAGGTCAGATGGTGGTGCTAAATGTTCCTCATCATTCATTACTGAATCAGGTTTGTTCATATGTGCAAACAGTGGTAATCCGGCCTGTAACTCTCCATTGAGGAAGGCTCGAAGAGCTGAGACTAGCTCGGGGTCTTTATATAGTTTGGACATGATGGTGGTTCTAACTTGTGAAGACATGAAATCCATCAATTTGGCAACATTTAATGGCATCTTGTGGGACGTAGGACCCTGACAAGAGAATGGTGAAAATGGAATCTCCACTTCCTCAAGGGGGTCGGGCATTCCCTCACCAAACATTCTCTCTAGTAGGAAAGGTGTGTGTCCACTTTCAGATGTCCTACCCTCACTCTCTTCCCGAATGATACTGGGTATAGCTAACGGCATGTAGTTCTTGTGAGGTTGAACTTGTGTGGGAAACACTGTGTCCGGCATCTGGATATGTTTGGGTTCAGGTTCTAATGTTCGTTGAGTTTCTTCCACCAAACCCCTCAGTTGTTGGACTCGTTCAATTTCCACTGTTGGGTTTGGATAGGTTCCAATCTTTCTCTTGCAATCCTCATTTTTTGTCTCTCGTGGCTTATCTTAGGGGTTCGCAACTGGGTGGTTTAACTTTGAATACTCTTTTGGTGTTCGTCGTAATTCCCTCTCGTGATCCTCCTCATTGGATTTTTCCTTTGTAGTAATAGTTTTGGTCTCCGTGGTCTCTATCGAATCTGAGTCATCCTCATGGTCATTCATATACACGGGATCCTCTCCTGTCCCTATGTTAGTCTTTGAACTAGGTTTTGAGCTAGAAGCATTAAGGGATTTCTTTCTTCGTGTTTTCTTCTTCCTCGCTCGGCCAATGGATGCCTCATCTCTCTCTTCGAGGATGTAATTTTGCTTTTGGAGCATCGACCGTGTGAGTGCATTCACTGGTGCTATGTTTATAGTTGGTGGTGTCCCATCAACAATCTCTATTATGTTCAATGGTGTGATTTTCGGTGCTTTTTGATTGTTAGGACACTGTGCGATCAAATAATCTATGCCACAACGATTACAAGTGAGTATTGGCATTGCCAATGCACTCCCTTGACTTGTTTGCATTAGTGCAGCATTCTTTTGCATTCTAATGGGGCACTCAGCTACTCGATGTGGTCCACCACATTCGTAGCACTGAAGAGGTGGTCTCCTGGAAAAACTATTAATGTTTTGGCCTCTTGCTGCTAGCGCAGTAGCTTGATATACCGGTTTAATTTGTCCCCAATGGTCTTCCATATAGTACATGGGACACTCCTCAAGCATGTCGACTCCATAGGTGATACTAGAGTCTATGTCCTCTTCGAAATCTACATAAGTACTAGATGACTCGCAACCTATTTGGTTCATAGGTGTAACTCTTGGATGAGGGGGTTGCGGTCCTAGCACTGGAGGTGGCAACGGTGTGGTTTGGACCACATTTTGGGTTCTAGGGACCATGTGCTATAATGGAAACTGTTGCTCCATGGGTGGGGTAGGCATCAATGCAGGAACTCGAGGTGAGTCCGCCCAAGCTATAGGCGGTCTATTTTCCATGATGCGTTTAAGCATTAGGCAATCCTTCGCTTGATGGCCATACCTACCACACGCGTTTCAAGTCCCGTTAAACTTTACTCTAAAAGTAGGGCATTCGCTCGTAGTATGTGGGCCCAAGCAGATTGACCACCATTGCTGCTCCCTTCTTGGATACATATGAGTGTTTTGTGGAGCACGATTACCCCTAAGGCTTTCTTGGATGGCCTTGGTGAGATCTGCCAAAGTCATCTCAGATATCGTTTGCTCTTTCACGATTGGCTTTATCTTCATTGGCTCATGCCCTGATGCTTGCGAGCTACTAGACTTCGGCTCGGCAAACACTCTTTCTCCTGCAATCATTAAATTATCCTCCAATTGGATTGCATTCATGGTGACTGCTTCCCAAGTAGTGATACCTCTAATGACTAGGCCATTATAGATACTTTCATGTTGTAGTCCCCTAATGAATCTATCGAGAAATTGGTTGTTGTTGAATCGCTCGTTTGGATTGCATCGAGAATTCAAATTCTTTAGGCGACTAATGAAGTCTCTCACGGATTCACCTTCTTCTCATTGGGCTTTCTGGAGCTGAGAGGCTACACCCCAAAGTACTCCCTCTCGTATGTATTCTTTTAAGAACAGTCTCCTAAGAGTAGAGTAGATCATTTTCTCTTCTAATCTTAAGGTTCTATACCAATCTCTAGCCTTTCCGCTTAGGGTCAAACTCAAAGCCTTACACTTATGTAGCTCATTGTGCTCTTCCAAGGAATCGCACACATGTTCAAAGACTTCCATATGCTTTCTAGCATCTCCGTCTCCACTGAATTTCTGTGTGAGCTTAGCTACTTGAACTGCCTTGCTCCTAGGCTTTCTATCAGGCGCATTACGCATGTTTTCTGCAATAGAGCGACCGATAGTTTGAGCAAATGCTGCCAAACCTTCTATTTGAGCAGGTATAATGGGTGTATGTGCTCCTGGAACCACATGTGAGATGGGAGTTGGCCTTGGCCTTGGCATACGCGCGGCTCTTGGGTCCCATATTTCGTATGGTGGTGTACCAGACGGTGGTTCAAAGTTTACAGGCGTGGCCCTAGGCATAGGGGGTGCCTGATATGGCATGTTATTATTAAATGGCATGGCTCCACTTGTATAAGAGCTTGGATAATTCCATTGTGGATTGTAAGCTTTTGGAATAATCGGAGGTGTAGGAGCTACATGAGGCTGAGGTACGACAGGTGCACATGATTGATACATACATGTAGGTATAGTTGGGGACACTGTGCTACTAAGCATCGACGCAGTGTTAACAAATGAACTCCATGGTGTACTTCTTGTCATGCTCACCACTGGGATATGCATGGTAGCCGTAGTGTCATTAAGAGAAATATAAGATAGATCTGGGAAGGTAAAGCTGCCACTTGTGGGCTCAGATTGTACTGAGGCTCCTGGCGAAACAACATATGGAGGATCAATGGGGCTCACTGAGGGAGTTTCCATTTGTGATAGGGTTGGTTGGTTGGCCTTTCCCGTATCCAAGAATCTCATTAGGGATGTTGAAGGCATGTTGATCCCTGTGTTCTGTCTTTCTAACTCGACAATCCTATGGAGGACATCACAGACTTTCTGTTGTTGCTCATCTATGCTAGTAGCACCTGATGTGGATTGTAGAACATCTAACCAACCCACATGATAGGTGTGTCCTGTGTACCGATCAGTTAAAGCTTCTGCTTGTAGGTCATACTCCCAATTTTCGTTTAGGAATATCCTATCTAGGCCTGGCGTGCTGGAGGTTTCCCTCAAGGTGGAAGCATTATTGCTCCCCATCACTTGCCCCTCCGTGACTGCTACCTTGGGAGCACTCGGTTGCTCGGCTGGCATGATTGTTGTCATAGGAGCCTTTGCTTTCAGGGCTCGACTTTGTTCTAGCCTTCGTAGGTTCTCAATTTCCCTGTCCCTTGTTGCTTGCATATAGCGTTCGATCTCTTGTACTTCGGCAAGACTCCTACCATCGGGTAGTAAAACCTCAGAGGGTTGACTTGAACTATCAGGGTTTGGTGTAGGATACCCCTCCATGACTTCGTAGTCAGAGGAAGAATCATTAGACGCGATATGAGGATCTTGGGTCGCGCTACCTTGAGTCCCGACCGAAGGTCCAGAACCTAGGGTGGAGGAATAATGGGTGCCCGCGTAAATGGAGGCACTACCAATATGCTCGTGCTCTAACACTCGTCCAGAGCATAGGTTCATATGACTTGGATCCCCTAGAAGTGTCAGTGAGTGCCCGTGAAGGCTGCTCACCTAGTACTTTTGGGTGTTTTGCAACCCAAGTCTTTTCTTAAATTTTTTTACTTTTTTTAATTTTTTTGGTCCTTTTTTTCTGACCCAGCTATAGAATAGAACGTATGATAGCTCAAAACGAGCGTCTCGGTCAGAGGGACGTGTCGTGCTTTACAGCCCTCCGTTTGGTCACTTTATGCCCTCGGAATCCCTAAAACCGTCAATTTTTAGTAGGAAACTAGGCCCAAATTAGAAACTCTAAGGGTGCAAGTGGGAAGAGAAGGGAGGAGAGTGGAGGACTTGCCACACATGCTCTCATTCCCTCTTGAGGGGGTAGGGTATATATATAAGAGTGAGTCTAGTGTATATCATAAGATTGAGGACTGAGGCCTGGGTCTGGGCTTGGGCTTGGGCTTGGGCTTGGGCTTGGGAGAAAGATCCTGATCTCGATCAAAATTTTAGTGTAGCCCCCCAGTCACTCACGCTTAAATATTTTTGGTTTTTTTTTAAAAAAATTAAATTTTTTTTAAGGCGACGACTGCGCACGGTTAGCCCCCCAGTCACTCATGCTTAAATATTTTCGGTTTTTTTTTTTTTTTTTAAAGGCGACGACCGCGCGCGGTTTAAGTGACCCTTTCTTGGCCACACACACTGTCAACACCTACCTAACGTCTCTGTCAACAGCTCACAGACAGCTCACTACCTTATCTACGTACTAACAGTGCTGCTAACCACTAACTAATCTACTAACTAATCTGTTAACCACTCTACTAATTGCTTACTGACAGTGGGCTAACTGTCCACCTACTTCCTCTCTCACTACCTTACTGTGCAAAGACTGTGTGCAGGCAAACCTTGACAGAAAACTATGTACAAACTGTGTGCAAACAGAAATTGCTAACTGTCTAGCTACTTATTCATTCACTGCGAACAAGCTAACGACTACTAACCGTGCAAAGACTGTGTGCAAACAGAAAACACAACATTATGCAGAAATCACAGAACTTGCAAACAATACAGAAATTAACAACTTGCAGACAAATAACTCATTCCTCTTCCTCTTCCTCTTCTTTCCTACTACAAACAACTCATAGGAGAAGCACAAAGTGTCGCTTGGGCTTAGTGCAGGGCGATTCCCATGCAACGACGCCAAAAATGTGCGCTCCTTGCCGCACTGTCGAAGCAAGGGCCTTGCCTAACACTGTGTGCGAGCCATAGACGGCTCCAAGCACACAACTAGCTTAACTAGTAAGCTCAAAAGAGGGCAATGGTGTGTCACTCACCACTCTATGCTCCTGCCGTGGAGGATTCCTTGCCGCGAAGAAGAAGGAGACGCCGCTATGTCGCGCTCAACCGCTTCACCGCCGTCGTGCCGTCGCAATGCTCGATCGCGCTCTCTCTCTCTCTCTCTCTCTCTCTCTCACATACACACACACACACACACACACACACAAGGAGGTGAAGAAGAAGAAGATGGAGATGGAGATGGAGTAAGAGCACTCTTCTATTGCACAAATGAGAGAATGAGTGAATTTTAGGTTTAGTTGGCTTTTATATAAGCTCACCCCATTCACACTTGGGCGCCCATGCTTAGCCAACTAATCCCTTGAATGTCCCAGTTAGAGTGCGCCTCTCATCGGCGATCACTCTTATCCTTTTCCTATTGGACCGACAAGCCCGGTACCTGACTCTACCAAATAAATAATACAATGTCCACCGTAGGTTACAACGTCCGTCTCGTAGGTGATAGGGTGTCCGTGAGCCATGAGGGTTAACATCTCCCAAAAAGCACATCACTTGTCCTACTACAAAAGAAGAGCCTGCTGGCTCAAGAGATGTGCAATATATAGTGCCCACAATGAAGCTAGCAAAATAAGCAAATGCATTAAGCCTAGTCCATGATACAACATTCATAACAGGGAGTTTGTTGAATACCTCATGTGCTTCTATAAGTGAGCCACATTTGGCATTTGGTGATTTCTTAGAAGAGCATCGAGCTTCCAAACCTCTTTTTTGCATGCAAATGTAAGCATTTTTCTTTTGTTTTCTACATTCTTTGACAATATAAGCCATGTCCTCATGTGATGTCAACAACCCTTCTTCTAAAGAAGAGAGTATATGTTGCATGCATAGCTTTTCTCAAGAATCGTCCAGTTGAAGCTTATGTAGCTTCGTTGCCACAAAATGTTGAGGCACTATCCTAATTGTTGGGGCTTTCTCTAGTATTTGAATGTTTAGCATGCCTTCTTTCAACCAATATGAATTGCAAGGGGCATATAACTGTGGAAAGTCTACATGAAGCTTTCTGAAGTACACCACAATTGACATATATGTCCACCAAGGTTTTCCCAAGCACAAACTCTTTATCAACAGCACCTATCTAACAATATCATCGTGAATTTTTTAACCCATATCAGCCTCCAGTGTAATGCATCATGCTTCACTTTGCATCCGCCAAAAAAAACCCAGAGCTTCATGGCTTGTGCCCCAATTGGGATATCTATAATTAGTGTGTTGCAAGGGTTCCAGACAAAGTTCTCTTAAAACGTTTTTTTGCACTTTCTGACGTACACCAGATTTGGCATACATGTCAACCAAGGCATATCAGAGGTTTGCCTAGTACCACATGCAAGTTGAGGTGAGTGCATTTGGAGAGATGTCACTTCACATATACTAAAAAGAAATTTAGTTTAAAGGCGTCCCTAGTGAAAGCAAGCTTGTTCCATTTGATCCACATACATAGAAGATACATACGCGCACACAAAAAGGCAGAGTTTGTTGTTCTTGGTTTTGCTTCTTCGTTCCTCACTTGCTTATCTAAGGAAGCTTTGCCCTCCTGGCCTCGCTCATCCACATGCATATGCAAAAAAAGGGTGGGGCAAGAGCTACTTGATTGTCCGCGTGCGCGGACGAGTGGGCGGCTCACCTTAGCTTGTTCTCCCTCCTCTTTCATGTTCTCATGCGTCCAAGGTCGAGCATGCAAACTCGCTCCCGCACGCGGATGATCCTTTTTTCTAGATTGTGTGAGCACGCCACATTTGACATCTTGACCTAGGTAGTACCAAGCACGGCAATCACTGTGATAAATCAATTTCACAAACGTACAAAATTCCTATTATAGTACATTCAAAGAGGATTTTTTTCCAAATAATCGACATATTTTACAACTTAACTCTATTTTCATGACTTTTCCAAGCCGTTTTCTCCTTCTCTCGGCTCAAGCCATGCCTATAAGACACAATCGAAAGCTACTTAGCCCCCCCCCCCCCCCCCCCCAAAAAAAAAAAAAAACACGCACACACGCACATCATTGTTTTCCAAATTTTAAAAGTACAGGCAATGCTAATAGTGGAGATCTTGCATTGAGACTTCTTTATCCATAGTGGTCCAAGAAGATCCAAATAGATAAGAATCAAAGCTTGTGAAATCCAACCCAAAAAAATGGCAAAAAAAGGGGGGGTCGGAGCTCCCCAATCGTTCGTGTCCGCACGGATGATCAAGCAGCTCCAACCCCCCCTTTTTGTTGCTTTTAGAACGTACAGTTCAAAAAATGCATAGACAAATTAGATGAAGGTTTGATAAATATAAAAGCAAGATCCATGCAACCATTTCCTTTCACTCCCAAAGTAAATGAAAAAAAAAAAGTGAGGCCGGAACCCCCTGATCGTCCGTGCAAACGCGGACGACTGGGCAGCTCAAGTTCTCCCTTTTTCTTCAATTTTTGGGATTGTAGGCAATGCAAACGGCGGAACCAAGCTCAACCAACCACGTGTAAAATTTGATAGTTGACTCCCTTTTCAACATGTATTACGTTCACGCATTATCCACTTGCAAGTGTGCAATTTTGCTTAGGTGGCCACATTTGAGGACTTGCAGTTCATGACAAAAAAAAGCCCCTGATCCCTGGGGCCTTCCATTACAACTTTTCATAAACGTTTATCACACCATGTGCAAGCTTTAAAGCTGCACTGATACCTGCACGCAAGGGCCGCATGATCGTCCGCACGCACGCGGATGATCGGCAGGCTTCAAGAGTCAAGAAGGCACCAGTTATACGTCGACTCTTTTAGAGCAACGACTAGAGGCTGGTCAACTTCTCCTTCTTCTTTGCCTCGGCTTCTTCGTCCTCCAATGGAGTGTTTAAGGCTGACTACAAGTGTTCCGTGGAGATAGAGAGGTGGAGACGGTATGGCACTGAAGAGGATGTTGTTGATGAAGCTGACCTTGCAGGGAGCTATGGTGGGGACCTATGCCGTTGATGAGGCTCGGGTCAACCACACCGAGACAGAACCCACTAAACCTCGCGAATCACCATATACTCACATACATGCACCTCGTAGCCGACCAACACAGGGATCCTTACCAAATCTCTAGCATGCAAAACACCCCCCGATAGGCATTTCCCCACTTGACCATGCCCCTAGATCCTTGAAGATCACCAACAGTCACAAAGATGGCCTATAAGCTCAATGTCCTCATGGTGCACTCTATGTTCTTGCCCAGCCTAGCTTCGAGAGCCCTCTCTCGGCCCCTAGTTCTGTAGTCTATGAGCCTCTTTTGTCTTCCTCCCTCAGCTCAAGCTCTAGCTGTATGGCTCTCCTGCCCATGCGGTCCTGCATGCAGAGTTGGCTTTGGAGCGCCCTTTAGTGAGGTAGCTTGTGTCTCTTGTCCCCCCTGCTAGGCCTTCTCGGAGCTTCTCTTTTGTTGCACCCTGAGGCAGTTTTGTCCTTCTCTTCAAGCTGGCCCCCCTCGTCTCCCACCATATGGCTGCGTGCATCTCTCCTCGATGGCAGCCCGTGATGATCAGCTCTCTTGTGAGCTCACTGCAGAGCTCCTGCTGATCAGCTCTGAGCGGCCCTTTTACACCCCCTTGTTGTAGGCCGGTACTCTCAAGCCTCTCAACTCTCTCTGTCCTTTGTATGGCGCTCCCTCCAGAGCTGTTGGCCAGCCCCTTCTCTGTCCAAACCTCGGCTTGAGCTCCCGGCATGGCCTCCATGTTTAGCACGCTCACACACACACACACACACACACACAACCTTCTTTTCCTGTTGGCGGCGGCCCATGTACGTGCCACTCTCTGTAGGCTTCACATAAAATTTTGCTTGCGGTCCTCGATTCTCATCCTTAACAAAGACCCAACCAAGGGCGGGCTCCCACCAAGAATCCTTTGAATACCATCTTGCCATGCTCACAAAGCTTCATCCACCCCATTGCCCATTGCCGCCTTGACTCTCACAAAAAGAGGAGCGTCACTCTTGACTAAAGGTGTTTTGGTATTCTATCCATTTTTCTTGACTACATGTGTTTTGGTATTCTATCCATCTTAGAAACTAGGTAGTGTGATTAAAGTGTTCTCCTTGCAAAGAAACTGTACCGAAGTAGAGTCATTGTAACATCTTGGCACAAAAAGGAGCATAACCCCAAGCCATTCGTTCCCCATGATTTAAATGCTAGATAATATGATAAAATATGCTTTGAGACATCAATGGAAAGGTCCCTTCTGGAGGTTCATGCGGAGATGTATCACCGACTTGCTTGAGTGTCTAGAAACATGGGTGAGTATTATCCAATGGTGATTTATCATACCATCACATGCACCTGAGGATGATCGTCCTATGATCGATCACCGTCTGTTTCTATTTACTGGCACATGCACTATTGGCCTTCTTTTCAAGTTGAGGGAAGTGCACCTTGTAAGTGTGAGACACCTTCTAGCTGCACCTGAGACAAGGTTGCAGCTTGTTATAGCCCAAGGGTGGAATTAGCTGAAGTGGAGAGGCGACCGTTGTTAATGTACTCTGCAGCAGCTTGAGAAGTTTCAAGGCCGACAGTGTGCAGACCATGCACGTACTCAATCTCTGGTGCGCCATCATGATGAATTTGCAACGAGTCTTTCCAACAGTCCCGAGTAGCACTTCTCCCTTCAATTCTAGAGCGAGCAAGCACAAACGCCAACCCCACCAAGCACTCATTGACGTCCTCTCTGTCCACTTGAAAAAGTGTCTACTCACCCTTGTCCTTGAGCTTGAGGAAAAAGAAGTAAAAGCTCATGCGGACTTGGTTGTGCTTGGCAGTGGGCAACCCGTTGAAGTACATAAACGCTTTGTCAAAACCCTATCAACCAACATATCATTGGAAAGATCTTAGAAAGTAGGTTCTAAATCTCCAAACCCCAATAAATTTGGAGTTGATTTGTAGAAGGTATGGCCTCCCCATTGAAGTTGAAATGTGGGAAGAGATTCCATTTATAAGATGGAGTTGTCATATCAAAAAAATGGAATCTTCTAGAATATAAGAAATCTGATGGCATGCTATATATCAATGCATAGATCTTGATGAATACATTCTAAATCCAAAAGGTTCGACAAGTTTTGATTTCATTTGTAAAATTTTTACCGTGTGCCTGTTTTGGACAAGAGGGAGAAAGTCAAAATCCTTATAGGCTCCATTTGAGAGTCCAAAATTTCCCTAATGAAAGGACAATTTTGGATTCAAACAGGCACATTAGGAAAAAAAATGGACTCTCCATGGGCCTTGTAAGAATCCCTAATTTAAAGGAAGCCTGCCAAGATTAAGGGGGACAAAGGCTTTGAATGGGGCTATTTTGGTAGGGTCTCCTCCACCTTTGACCCCTAAAAAGGTAGGGGGAAGGGGGGGGGGTAACCATTTAAAAAGTAGGGAAGGGGGGGGTAAACCATTTGAAAAGTAGGGGGGTAGGGGGTCTTCTCTCTCTAGCTTTTTGGTCAACTTGTAAGTGGCCTCTTAACTCTCCCATGCCACCTAAGCAAATCCGTGGGTCAAAGAGGTAAAAAAAATGACTTTTTTCAAAAACTTTCAAAAAAACTCTATTCCCCCTAAAAAGTACCCCCAACTTATACACATAATGAAAAAAAGATTTTTAAGTTAAATTACTCATAATTCAACATTTTTTGACTCCCTCCAAAACTTTTAGGAAATTCCCCCCAAAATTGAAAACTTTCCCTCTTAATCTAAGCTCCTCTCCTACACCCATCCCCTTGCACTTGCACCTGCTGTTGCACCTACACATCCATCTCTCCATCCTTCACGCTCCATCTCTTCATCCTACAATGCCTCTTGACAACGTGACCAATGTCCCAGCAAGCTCTTCACGCGGTAGGTCTCCAGGGATTTTCCTACGCCTACCTCAAGAGTATGTTCCGACAAAGAAAACATGCTTGGGTACATTACCTTCAGCCAACGAACGCCGCGCTCAAGGGGAGAAGAATGTGGATCTCTGGACAGACGGATGCTTGTATCCAAAGGATCCTTCTCTCAATGTTCATCCGTCTTTTACAAACATTCCATCACTGTTGCAATACGTTGGAAATGGAGAGCAAGGTTTGTTGGGCTACTGCAAGAGACTCAACAAACACGAGATTGCGCGGTCCGAGATGTACTTGCGTCATTGGCAGTTGCTCAAAGGGAGTTTCCACAATCTTCAAGATCAGATGCAAACAACTACTAGTGCGCTTGAGGAGGCAAAGAGCACCATCACAACCAAGGAAAATGTAATTAAAAAGCTTGAGGATACTCTTTCACACATGAAGAGTACTGCCATGGGAGGTAGGGTGAGGAAACGAGAGTTGTCCGAAATTCAGACTCTTGCACCACGTGGAGGTGCAAGAAAACGAAGGGTGACAGCTATGAGGTAACATGTTCTGTCCCTCATGTTGTTTAAGTCTAATACCGCTCATCATTGTTGTTTTGGGCAATAGGAACTTCATCCAAGAAACGTGCGGCGGCGAGAATGCGTCAGCTAGGGCTACTTTACTTCGTTCTTGTTTCAACAAAGAGGATTTTATTGGGATGCTTGATGCTCCAGAGACAAAACACTTGAAAGACGCAATCACTAAGAGAGTTCTTAGTGATTTTTCTAATATTGTCACTGATCTAGATGTTCAGGATATTTGTGATGCTGTTGGGATTAGTACCAAGGGCTATCAAGTAATACATCAAGTGTTAAAAGATGCATTAAGAAGTCGAGGAGTCACGGAAAACCTATTTCCACTTCCTCACAGAGTGGCGATTGCCAAGAAGGTGTCAAATGAAGATGTTGTTCACCGATTAGGGGACTACTTGTATATTGAAGACACGATGCCTCTTCAGCCGCTCTGTAGCAAATCAGAAGGAAGGAAGGGCCGCGGGAAGGGAAGCGGTGCTGTTTCTAACAATGTGTTGCGGACCGGAGGGTTTGTTTACACCAAATTCAACAATATCTTTGTGGACTTGATACGATTGCAGCAGTCCATGGCTGTTTTCTACAATTTGAGTGATGCAGGTTAGTTTAGAGTTGCCTACATGCTCTATGATGTGTCATAACATGCATTCTGAGGCTTTATATTGTTGGCAGTTCTTGAAGGCAAGCTTGTGTTCGTGCTGAAGTTGGATGAGTGTGTAATTGTTAAAGGGAGAAAGTTGGAGGGAATGAGCATCACGCTTATGAATGAAGCCCTAGCTTATGCCAAGCAATCTTGCAGTTCGAGTGAAGCGACAAAGCCCTCTTTTAGTGTGCAATCAGAGAAGGATATATGGTGGCTTGGTGCAATTGAAGTTCTGAAAGAGACACATGAAGTCCTTGCATGGATTTTCAGTAGAATCCCATGGGTCACACAGGTCATTAAAGCTCAAATAAACGGTGAGAAGCTCATGGTTCCAGGACGTGGGGAGTTTGATGTTGAATGGCATTTAGGTGGTGATCTAAAGACCATAAAGTGCATGCTTGGATGCGAACAAGGTGAAAATTCTTTACTTCCCTGTCCATTCTGTATGAAAGGGCACAAGACAAGTCGAGCAACTCAAGTGGAAGGTCAGGACGAAGATAATGATGACCATATAAATAGGGAGTGGCAAACTTTGGTTCTTTCATGTGATATGCTGCAGGTGCCCAATAGGGATAGCAAAGATCCTGGGTGGAACCCCATAATTCCCTTCTCCCTCAACAATGTTCACTTTTGTACATTGCATGCGTTTATGTGAATATTTGATAGGATCCTAAAGCATCACATTGATTATGCTTTCACAATGAAGCCCCTTCAACGGTCAAAAGACTCCTTGCAGGGGGTGGAGACGCTCCTTAATGAGATTGGATGTCACAGATCAAGGGTGAACATTGTAGCAGAGACTTGTAGGGAGAAGACTTATGAGGTGGCACAGAAGGTTTCCATGAATGGAGCCAAGGCACGTCGATTTTTCAAGAAGATGTCAAAGTCTCCAATGCAAGTATCCAAGGCAAGTGTCGATCTAGCAAGTGAGAAGCTGTGGGAGTTGTGGAAAGATTTGTGTTCATGCACGACGGACAAAGATCCCAATGTGGAGGTTGCTAACCAACGCAAGCTAGTATGGTCATCCTTTCAAAAGGTTGTGCAATTGATGAATCTTTCAAGCACCACCGTTGAGCAGCGAGGGGAATTCAAAAAGGTGCTTTATGAATTCACAAAAGCCGCTAAGGACGGATGGTCTGAAAGCAAGATTACACACTACATGGTTTGTTTTAACGGACTTAATATATATGCAATGTTTGAAAATGTAACTTTTCTATTAGCTTATCTTCTTTTTGGTTGTTTTAGCACATTCTCTATGCGCATGGTGCATACTTCATGGACCGCTATGGTTCGCTTGATGTATGGAGTACACAAGGCATGGAGAAGTCCCACTATCGAGCAAAAGGAGTCTACTTCAAGAATACTCGGCATGGTGGTGGTAGTTCACACTCCAACTACCTCCAAGAGATGTTTAACTGGTTTTTTAGGCACACCTTTGGGAGAACTCGTACTATTGAGAAAGCAAGAGAGTCGATGTTAGCAAAGCAGTTACGCAACGCCTCCCGTACTGCAGCATCCGAGAAGTGGAAACGCTCGCGAGCGTCCCTGGGCCATGAAGCTTGGCATGCAACTAAGTATCGAAAAGGTAGCGTTTGGGCGTCGCGTCAGCCATCCGCATGATCCAGGTTTAGTTGTTAAATTCAAATTGTTTATTTGAGTTTCACTCAATTGGCCGCATAGTGTGAAAGGGCCCAAATCTCAAAAAAACCTATTTAAAGGTTGAAGGCGCTCATTTTGTCATTTTCCCTACTAGGTGCTACCATGGCAAGAACAAAACAAACAGCTAGGATTGCATATCCAGAGGGGCCGGATGGCCAACGACTCAAAGGTACAGCAACAGAAGTTGGAACTTCACAAGCTCAAGGTGAAGTCCACACAGAAGAAGCCGGAGCTTCAAATCAGCATGGCCAGTCCTCTACAGCAGCAAAAGAGAGACGGAAGCATCGCCTTGTTGTCTATTCATCAGACTCCAACGATTCTGATGGCAACAGGGAGGATGAGAGTGACCAAGGCAAAGAAACAAACAGCCAAAAGCAACTGTCAGAAGGCTCCGAAGAGACGCAAACGGATGAAGATGCCCCATGGGTTGGCGTCCAAATACAAACTTATCAGGCTCACATGTCTATTGGGGGTAAGACACTTCCTAAAGGGAGTGGACCTACACCATCACATTCGGTCAATAGTGAAGAGCACGAATCAGATGGAGAGTGGGTGGAATCAGATTATGAGGTGTTGGAAGTGCCTGTGCAGAAAAAAAAGAGAAAGAGCATTGTCTACAAGAAGAGGAAGCAAGCTGTCCCAACTCGTGCCAAAAATGCACCTCCACGTCGACCTCAAAAGGTACGAAAGCGCAGCCATGCTTTTGCGGAGATTCAACACTATCAAAAGAGCACCGAGCTCTTGATTCGGAGGGCCCCTTTTGCAAGGCTATGCAGGGAGGTTTTGCAATTGTACAACACTGAGTTTCGGATGGGCGCCGTGGCCATAGAGGCAGTCCGAGAGGCAGCAGAGCAATATTTAACTAGCATATTTGAGGATTCTAACCTCTGTGCCATCCATGCAAAGCGTGTAACCAGTATGCCCAAGGATATGCAGCTTGCTCGCCGTTTGCGCCATGAGGAGTAGCTTGTAATTAGGCATCAAACCTTTTTGTATTTACGGAACTCCAAGATTGGGAAGAATTTGAATACAAGCGTCTTTTGATTGTATACCCCACTCTGTGCATTGTATTGGGAAGAATTTGAATATAAGCATCTTTTATTGTATACCCCACTGCGCATTGTATTGTTTTAATTCTGTACCATGCAATGTAGCACTGGTCCAAGTTTTGTCTACCTTCTATTGTATGTATGTAGCCATTAGCTTGTTATTGTGAAAAATTGCCTACGTTTAGCACCTTGGCTAAGTGGGGCATGCACTTCCTGATGTATCCATGCTATGTGACTCACTATTGCATGGCAAAAGAATCTACAAAGTGTTGAAAATGGCTTGGAATGCCCCCAAACTGGCTGCCACAAGGGCGCGCATTTGGGGCTTCCAGAGGCCTATGGATGGACACAATGCGCGCCCTTGTGGCAGCCTTTCCTAGTGCTTTCCAGACACTTTCCAGTGGTTTCCAGACAAGTTTGACAAGAAATAAGTATGTTTGTTTGCTTCAATGCTTCAATTAGCATAGATACTTCTGGCAATCATCCCCCCTTAGTCCATGTCAGTCCTATACTCCAAAAAGGGCTAGATATTGCCACATAGTTTACTCTTGTGGTTTGTTAATACAACTTTAGGTATCTGGGGCAAGATGGGCTTAAGGTTACCTGGGTATCCATGTATTTCTGTTTTGCAACTGTGCATTAATGTCTTCTCACTCTGTTTTGTACCTGGGTATGCTCCTAGATGTGTTCAAATTCATCTGCCACAAGGGCGCGCATTTGCACACTTCATCTGCTGATGGAAGGCCCCAATACGCGCCCTTGTGGCAGCATATTTTAGGGACTTCCAAGCCCTTTACTAGGCACATCCATAACTTTGGAAGCCTAGATATAACAATGTATGCATTTTATAAATTTTAATGCCTGCCAAACCCTTTGGTAGTCATAGCAGAAATTATGGTGCTTCTCATACACAATGGAAGCCCAACATATAAGAAATTCAAAACCTTGCAAGAAAGAGAGTCATAGACAACAAAAAGTAGTTTCATTAAAGAAATCAATGCTTTACATGATATCCGGCTTTTGCTTTAGGATCTTTCTAATTACAATTTTCTGGCGCTTGGCCTTTTGGGGTGGCTCCCTGTTAAGTAAAGTGGTTGTGATTTCTTGGGTGTCATTAACCCCTACAGCTTGGTTCATGCCGACATGGGCAATAAGGCGCCCGCGAAAGTTTACACCGAAAGTGGATATTGCAAAAGCTTTCTTTACAAGCACTACAAGGTTGGCCGTTTGGGCAAGTGTTGTTATAAACAACGCCTTGGAGAGTGAACGGAGAGCAAAAATGTTGTAGCGACCATTCGGAGAGTAGTCGGCATGGACAAACACCACGACACCAGTGGGAAGTGTGCCGAGGTAGTGAGCAAGTGCCGCTTGAGGTCCGAACGGCGTCCTCCTCCCCCCTGACCGTTGAGCCCAGGCGTCAACCTCCAGAACATCCTGCAAAACATAGGTTTTCTAAGATAGGGCACAGAATTATGATATAACATTAACAAAATCATTTGTAACAATCATATGTAAGTGAGCATCTATACCTCTTGTCTACGATCCTCCTCATCGGCATCCAGGTGCAAGTAAAGATCCACGCTTGACTTCCCCTTTGGATCAAGCAAAACAGGTGTTGCAGCAGGTGGTGGTGAATCCACTCTTGTGCGTTTAGCCAAACACATGGCTTGCACGGCCACAAACTCCTCCTCAGAGACCTTGGCCTGCTCGGCCTCTACCACCTCGGCTTGTGCGATCGCCACTGTGTCCGCCAAAGTATTCCCCATGGGCAGTAGGAGATCATCATCATGGGAGGTGGTGGTATCAACCTCAAACTTGCCATGGGCATCGAGGATGGAGAAACACTCATCCATGCGAAGCTCAAAGGATTTCTCCAGATCGTGCATAAACACAAACTCCTCCCCACCCACCACAATGGAGGAGAAGCGGGTAATCTCTACCTCAGGGATAGCATCCCGAGTGGTGGTTCCTTCTGGCGGTCCGAGGATGAACCGACTGATGGAGAGGCCTCCAAGAGGCCTTGAATCCCTACAGGGTAGGTCAAGGCAAGCGTCCTCTCCTCTGCGGATGAGTCAATGGCCGCGGGCTTGGGGTCCTTCAGATCAGCCAATACCCCGCCAATCTGCAAGTGTGGTAGCACTACGTCAGGGCCTGCTGGGCACTCGTGAAGGAGGAAGATCATTATGGCCTGAACACATAAAAAAGTGTTTTCGATCCTTCCCTTACGCATTGCTCGCACATCATCAGCTTCAAGCCGCACATATTGTCCGACGGGTTGTGCTATGGTGGCAAAGCGTTCAAGCCGTTGATGAAATGGCCTGTCCCCTTGGTAGATGTGGTGGAGAAGGCCTTCAAGGACCCATTGCCCTGGCTGGTTTGGTAACTCAACAATGAATCTCCCCATGCACGTGGAAATGTATGAAGTAATGTGCTCAAGAGATTGAGAGTGGAGGGTCAAAGTGGTTTCCAAATCGGGTTGGGTTGTGAAAAATGCTTGAAGCTCAGGGCGATTTGCATGCCTAACCTCAGTAAGGAATGCATCTAAAGCACTAGTAGCAGCCATGTCTTCTCTTTGCGTGATTGGGTATGCTAAGTCTCTCTGCAATGCTGGGATGAAAATGGTGAAATGAGGAGGTGGTCCTCCTTATATAGACATATTCCATCTCGAAAAAAATAAAAAATATGCATTTAAAAAATAAATTTACACCACCTTAAAACTCAAGTACAAAATCAAGTACAACACCTTAAAACTTTTCAAAATCTTTAATAAAATATCCAATATATAAACGACTAAAGTTACAAGCCAATTCACTTAGACAAGATGATTTCGTCTGTAGCCCAATCTTTGTAAACAAGCATAGTGGCCTCCATCCGCCTTCCAATCTATACAACCAAAAAATGGGCAATCAAAATACAAAAACCCACAAAAAATAAGAAAATGTAGCTAAGCAAGCACAAAGCAGACCTTGCGTTGTTCCAGTTTGAAACTTGCATTAGCGACATTCTCGAATCCCATTATGACAAAGTGTTCCAGAAGATTGGCAAGAGTCCAATGCGGATTCACTGCAACCACCTCCACCTTGTTATTGGGCATGCGGACACGAATTTCAAAGGATTGAAACTCTTCGGCTGTCAGCTACAAGGGTATCCATTTGCCACGTTTGTGCATCCACCTCTCGTAGCTAAACGTGCATACAAGGTGCACCTTGCTTTCAAATACCGAAGGCAAAGCTGTGTGGGGGACACATTGCACTTATAACGGTCACCATCATGCAAACCGTCAACATAGCCCCAATTGACACCTAGAATGGTGTCCATTGCATCCATGTCAACTTCTTTGCAAACAAACATTGTTGGTGTTTCTACAATCGGCAGAGAGCGGAATGCATGCACAAACAAATGAATGGGACAATGCCAACTGAGACCCACCGATCTGGTTGTCTTACCAAACTTTAGGGACCCTTGGAAATCTTGCAGCACCTTGCGCTTGAAAGAAAGCAAAGCCCAATGGTCTGGAGTTGGCCATTCTGCACTCTGCAATGAGGGTGTTTCCACGGCTTCTAACTTGCCATAGCTTTGGCTTGAATTCGGCACCACGTACTTGTGGGAGTACATGAATATTCGCTGCTCGGTAAGTTTTTTCGATGAAACATTAGGAAACATAAGCTCCCCAATGTGAGCATGCAAAACCATGAACGTGCCTGAGAGGCACTCAAGCGGCTGCTCCTCAACTAAGTTGGATGGAAAAACATCTTTACAAATGCCCTTAGTTAAACATAATGATCACATAAACGTAAACATGACATATGCATGGGATAGCTAAACCATGAAAACTTACAATGAGGTGAAAATTGAGTTGAAGCTCTCTTGAGGTGGATCTCAGCTGCACTGTAAATGTGTTGCACGATGGCCACCATTCCGGACTTTGTTTCTTTGAATGCCAATAGCCGGCCCTTCCAATGACGTTCCAATACGCCTCGACACCGTACGCGATGAGGTCCATCACGTGACGGTTACATGTAGACCCATGCACCCTTCTTGAATACTTGTGGGATCCATACCCCCTCTGAGTCTTTTGTGTTGTGCAACACAATCTCCTCTATCTCTGGTTTGGGCCGTCTATGCATGGACATGCTTGGGAAGTTGGGCTTAGGAAGGGATTTGAAAGAGTTGAGTACTATGGAGAGAGAATGAGGAGCTGAGGGGAGGGTGAGGTGAGCTGCCTATGGTGGCTATGGTGGCTTTGACAGTGGAGATAGAGAAAGAGGGGAGGAGTGAGAGGTAGAGAGGTAGAGAGGATAGTGGAGCTGTGGGCTATGGAGTGTGGGACTGTAGAGGGTTGATGGAGGTGTGAGAGAAGGGGGAGCTATGGAGAGAGAGGAAGAGAGTGGTGGAAAGCTTTTGGCTATGGCTGCCTTGATTGTAGAGAGAGAATGGGAGGAGGGAGAGTGTAGGAGAGAAAAGTAATGAGGGAGAGAGAGAAAAGTGGATTTTGGGGGGAAAATTTGATTTTTTAAAGTTAGTTTATGTTTTGGGACAGTTTTGGAGGCAAATGGGTCAACTTTGGAACTTTTTAAAAAATTTCAATTTTTAGGATTTTTAAGCATGCGCGTTTTTTTTTGGGGGGTCCCTCCCTCTTTTATGACACCTCTCTCCTCCTATTTACCCCCCCCAGCCTACCTCCCACCTCTCTCTAAGAACCAAGCATTGAAGAGGGAGACAATTAGGCTGCACCCGTACCATTCCTCCCCCTCTAGGTGATATCCCAAGAGCCTTCTCATTGGTTCTCCCTTAAGCCTTCACTAATCAAAAAGGCCCAAGGAGAGTCCATATTTTTCCTAATGAATGGCTAGTTTATTTGAATTCAATTTTTTCTCCCAAAAAAAATTTAAATCTATTGGGTAAAACCATATCACATAGAATATCTATGAAATGAGCTTGGTACATAGATCACATATTTGTAATCTTTTGGTTTAATTAGCCCATTGCAAAAGGGGGTAAATTTCATGAAAGAGGAGATGGCGGTTCTTTTATAAGATATTTTTTTATTTAGAATCACCACATAAAAAGTGGGAGCCTTGATTAATGCCAGCTTGAGTGAAATGGATAGTGGAAGCATAACATAGAATGGGAAGTGGAGGCATGGAATTTCGACGGATTCTTAGAAAAAGTTGGAGGTGGCCGAGACTATGGCATTTCTATAAAAGTTTGTTTAGTGTCTCGAACACAAGTTGCTCAAGCCTAGCTTCTAGAAGAGGGATATAATATATAAGTTTTTTGTGGCTTGCTCATACATGATTTTTGTTAATGTGCACATTCCTACACTTCAACCCGAAGAACACATGACCATCTACCAACCTTCCTTATCTCCCCAAGATATTGTGTTCATTTTGGAGCATGCATTTAAGATGAACCCAATTTTATGATGATGAAATACAATACCTATCTCCACATCTATATGGGTGAAAGCATGTTAACGTGTCACACTTTTTCATGTCCTAGACAATGCTACCTAGCACAATTTTGACATATGCTAACTAGTACAATAACGCGAGATATATCTCCAAGATCTATGATGTATGATATATTAGTAGAAAGCTCTTGAAACAAGGAATCCAAATGTACAACTTCCGATAAATTTTGATATTATTTGTAAAAATTTTACCGGACGCCCATTTTTTTAAAGATGTGCTAACTTGAAAATGCTAACTAGCACAAAAAGCGCACACGTTAACATGCTTCCACCCATATTCATGTCGCTCAACTTAGTATGAAGTTAAGTTGTGTGCTATGTTTTTTTGTTAGAAAGGTTATTTTGGTGACGATTTTATATTATGAAGTAAAAAAAAAATTGAACGTTTAAAAGCTCATGCAAACTTGCAATTTGACAAAGGCGAGATTGAGCCATGATATACTACTTTGTACCAAAATCATGCCAAAAAGCTCAGAAAATGTAAAACAATCACAAAAGCACAAAAAGAGAAGCTCGCAAATAAAATGAACCCATAAACCTTAGTTTTTTAAGCTCATTAAATAGCCACTTTTATCTCATTCTGAGGATTCCAAAGTTGAAAAGCTAATCACATAAAGCTTGTAAGCTTTGAGAACACCAAGGAGTTCCATATCTTCCATATCCTCTCTAAATATTTGCTTACTTATATTCTTTCCCTCCCACATGGTCCTTCATGCACGGTTGTTGAGCTCATGAATACAACCAATGTCTTGTCCATTTTTGCTTTATGCATTGGCGTTTGTAGTTGCTAATCACTCTTGCTTGCTAATGAGAATGTTGAATCCTTGTGTTGTGATTTGAGTTGTGTGTTAAAGTAGGTAACATGCTTGGTACTTAATTTGCAAGGCACATTGTTTTCTTGATGCACACATGGAGTAGCTATATCACTCTAGATTGCATTGAGTGAGAGTCCATTCAACATTCGAGCTAACTAGTATTGCACGGATAGAAAAGAGCAACCATTCATTTCTAAGTGACTAGGTCAATGAGTGACAAGGCACTCCATATTTGGCTTATCTTGTGTAACTACAAGTTTAAATAAGTTTATCATCTTTATCTTGGGTGTCTTTCAAATCTTGCACATTTAACGCTTGACAATATAAAAAAACGCTTGACAATAAAAAAAAGGGATTCATTCTCTTCATTTGATCTATGTTTTGTGACACTAGATGAGGAAACACCAAAAGTCTTCTCACTAATTTAATCTCTTGATGAACACATTTTCTTTTAAAAACATGATGTGATACTACTTAATCTAAATGGTTATCCGAAAACCTTGATAGATAGTATGGGTGTTGCATAGTATTATAATCAATGTTTTAGCAAAATAAAATAATGATAGCTCCTATACTTATGTTGGCTGGTATGTGCAATGCATGATTGTTAAGCAACAAGGCCTTAGATTTTGGGAATGTACGATCGAAAAGTGTCATAACACTTGCTCCATTTTGATTGAGTGCTCTACTTGTCTCTTATCAAAATTGAGCTCTACAGATTGGATTGTTTGTGCCCATTGACATTTGCAAGGAGTTCTTCAAAGGACTCCCTTCATCTACACCCAAATATCAACTAAGCTCTTCTAAATATGTGCACCATATGTGTTGGTGGATAGATAGAACAAGTGGAGAATGATATCTAATTTTTGGGCTTGTTGTTGTGCATGTTAGGTTTATGTGTGTGTAACACCTCTTATCTACAAGGAGGCATAGGTGGCCTGGAACCATGTGGTAGTATGTGGAAAAGACACCTTGGGGTGTAAGTACCCATGGGGGCCATTACTAGAGGGTGTGGACTCACCTAGTCTTAGCTAAAAGGCCCTTAAAGTAGCTTAAAAGGTCACCCACAAGTTTACAAGTGGATTGGGATGATTTGAAGCTTCCAATGATGTCATGCATGATGCTAGATGAAGAGTCTTACCAAACACCAAGCCAAAAATTCTGAACAAACCAAAAAGCGAGTGAGATCAATACCCATGCCATTGGCATACACATTCTTTGGCATTGGCATACACTACTAGAGATAGGGAGTAGAGAAAGAGTGAGAGGAATGGAGGAGACACAAGAAAGACAACAAGGCTTCATCACTTCAAAGAGAAAGGTAGGTTTCACATGAGAGATGATAGAATCTTGCTACACAATAGCAACTTGTCTATTGTTGCTACAAGGGCTCTACCTCGACAATCACTCCAAGTTTTGAGAGGATCAGGAAGGAAGAGTGTAACATTTAATGGTCTAAAAACTTATGTGTAGCGGAAATTAGCATGAACATAGTGAGCATTTCATTGGTGAAGGAGTACGAGCAGAAGTGCGACGCGAGAGAGAGTGCGAGAAGAAGAGCACGGCGATATGGTGAACTCGCTCTGTTGTAATGTGTAGAGCATAGTGAGTTCTTATTAGGTTTTTACAAAAGAATATGTGTACATACCTGGCGGCCCGCCCACTTACCTGGGCAACCACATTGGGCTTTATGCCCCAACAACCTCCCACTTAAAGTCCAATGTGGTACTTTAAGTGTGAGAGAAGCTACTATACAAGCTAATATACAAGAGATGTAGAGAAGTGATGTACTACCCTACACCTAACTGCTTGCGAAAATGCGCAAAGCTCTCTGAGGGAAGTCCTTTTGTAAGTAGATCAGCAGGATTTTCTGTGGTGTGAACTTTGACAAGCTGAAGTTGCTTATCCTCGAGCATTTCCCTGATGAAATGATACTTCACATCCACATGCTTTGTCTTTGAGTGATAAACTGGATTGTGAGCCAATTGTATAGCACTTTGACTATCACAATATAACACAGGCATCTCTTCTTTGATTCCCAAATCTGTTACTAGTCGATTAAGCCAAATTGATTATTTGCATGCCTCTGATGCTGCAACATATTCAGCCTCTGTAGTAGACTGAGTAACACAATCTTGTAATCTAGAACGCCATGATACTGCTCCACCAGCCAATGTAAAGACATACCCTGACTTAGACCTTCGGTTGTCTAAGTCACCTTCATAATCTGAGTCTGTAAAACCCTTTACACATAGCTGCTGACTCCCATAGCATATACGCTTACTCTTTGTAGCTTTCAGGTATCTCAATATTCCTTTCACTGCCTCCCAATGTTTCTTGCCTGGGTTTGACATGTATCGACTTACTACTCCCACTGCAAATGCAATGTCTGGGCGAGTAGCAATCATTGCATGCATCAAACTACCCACTACAGACACATATGGAATCTTATCCATTTCAGCCTGTTCTTCCGCAGACACGGGACAATCTTGTTTGCTAAGTTTCACATATGGTGGCAATGGAACACTCAATGCCTTTCCCTTCTCCATATTGAAACGTTGCAAAACCTTGTCAATATACTCTGTTTGAGATAACCAAATCAACTTCTTTGATCTGTCTCTCTCAATGCGCATACAAAGTATATGACTTGCCTCACCCATGTCTTTCATGTCAAACGATTTTGCCATCTTTGACTTCAAAGCTGAAATTTCTTCCAAGTGCTTGCCAGCAATCAACATGTCATCCACATACAAAATAAGGATCAGCCAACTGCCATCCTTAGCCTTCTTTGTATATAGACAGTGATCGAACTCACTACGTTTGTAGCCTTGAGAAAGCATAAACTTGTGGAATTTATGGTACCATGCCCTCGGTGATTGTTTTAAGCCATAAATACTCTTTAACAACTGGCATACCCAATCTTCCTTGCCTTTCTCAACAAACCCTTCTGGCTGCTGCATGTAAATTTTCACATCTAAATCACCATGCAAGAACGCTGTCTTGACATCCATTTGGTGCAACACCAAATATAATATGGCAACCAATGCAAGAAAGCATCTCAATGTAGTCATCTTGACCACCGGAGAGAAGACTTCATCAAAGTCAATGCCTTGTTCTTGCTTAAAGCCCTTGACAACAAGCCTTGCTTTGTACTTTGGCTGACTATCATGAGCGGTGATCTTATACCTGTAAACCCATTTACAAGGAAGAGCCTTTTTGCCCTGTGGTAATTTAACTAGCTTCCATGTCTTGTTTTTATGCAGAGCTGTCATCTCTGACTGCAAGGCCAATTGCCAATTCCCGGAGTCCTTCATTTGCACTGCTTCCTTGTAACATGAAGGCTCATTGCAATCAGTCAACATGACATAGTTCATAGATGGAACAAACCTATCAGGAGGTCGCGTGACACGTCCAGATCTACGCACAATAGGTGGCTCAGGCTCAGCCACAACCTGTGGTTCCACTCTATCCTGTCCTTGCTCCTCTTGAGCCCTGACATTTTGTCTTGCACGTGCAGGTCCATCTTCTTGGAAGACAACTCTTCTAATCTCCTCAACCCTCTCTGGTTTAGAATGATATTTGGCTTCATTAAAGTGAACATCATTGCTGCGGATAACCTTTCTGGATTCGGGATCCCAAAGTCTGTACCCCATCTCACCAGAATTACCATAGCCTAGAAAGATGCACTTTCTACTCTTTGGCTCAAGTTTGTTCCTAAATTCCTTTGCAACGTGAGTATATGCCTCACAACCAAAGACTTTGAGATGCTTGTATGAGGGCACCTTGCCTGACCATACCATCTCTGCCACTAAATCCTTCTACAAAACCTTGCTAGGAGATCTATTTATAAGATGAACAGCTGTTGATACAGCTTCAGCCCAAAACCCATTTAGCAGTTGTGCATTAGACAACATACTTCTGACCTTCTCTTGTATGGTCCTATTCATCCTCTCAGCAACACCATTTTGAGGAGGATTGTAAGGAGCAGTAAGTTCACGTTTTATACCTTTTGACTCACAAAAGTCCTGAAAGGCCTTTGAAACATACTCTCCACCATTGTCAGTACGTAAGCATTTAAGCTTCTTGCCACTCTGATTCTCCACAAGTGTCACAAACGTTTTGAAAACACTAAACGCTTCATCCTTGTGCTTGAGAAAGTAAACCCATACTTTCCTCGAGTAATCATCTATAAATGTCATAAAGTAAGAAGCTCCCCCTAGAGATAGGTTAGGCATAGGTCCACACAAATCACTATGAACAAGTGCCAACTGTGTATCTCTTCTACTACTTCTATGCTTATGTGGCTGCTGTGTTTGCTTACCATACAGACAATGTTCACAAAATTCAAAATCATTAAATGACAAGCCAGGCAAATAACCAGAACGAGACAAGATTTCCATTCCTTTCTTGGACATATGTGCTAACCGGCTATGCCACAAAGAAACGTTCGGCTGCTCGGTTACATTGATTACATTTTTAGAGACATTTGATACATAAATCATGTAAAGTCCTCCAGACTTTACTCCATGTGCTACTGTCATAGAACCCTTGGATATCTTCCAGATGTTTTGTCCAAAAGTGGTGACGTAGCCAGCATCATCAAGTAAACCTGTGCTGATCAAGCTCTTTGTAATTGTGGGAACATGTCTCACATTCTTCAGTGTGAAAGAAGAGCCATTCTGAAACTTCAATTGAACATCTCCAACACCTAAGATCTCACATGTCTGCCCATTGCCTAGCCGAACATGATCTTTAGTGGTCACATAAGAGGTAAACCACTCCTTGTTTGGAGACACATGTAGTGATGCCCTTGAGTCTATAATCCAGTCACTCAGTACATTTCCATCAGATGCTGTAAGAAGAGCTGAGTCCATTGTATTCTTCAAGAAGTAGATATCTCCTGACACTAGACTGTCATCCTCTGCAACAGTGTTTGTCACATTTATTTCTTGAATCTTCACTGAGGACTTGTTCTTCTCACCATGATCTTCAGCTTTCTTTTTGCCTTTTTCTGCTTTCCATTCTCTGCAGTTTCTTTTCATGTGACCCCTCTTGCCACAATGGTAGCATTCTATGCCACTCTTGCCTTTAGCACTGCGAGACTTGCTACGAGACTGATTCCTCTTTCCACCTTTGTACTTTTCTTTGGTCCTTCCCCTGACAACTAAGGCTGTTCCTTTGCCTTTGTCCATTTTCTTTCTATTGGTTTCTTCAGTAAGCAGACTTCCTTCTACACCTGCTATGTTCAAACCATCTGGAGGTGCAGAATTACTCAAATCTGTGCGAAAAGTGTCCCAAATTTCCGGCAATGTGATCAACAGGAACATAGCTCTAACAGGTTCATCAAACTTGACACCTTGAGCTGACAACTGACTGTAGATTGTGTTGAATTCATTCAGATGATTGGACATAGGTGTCCCTTCTTTCATCTTCAAGTCAACAAGCTTCTTAAGCCAGTATACTTGTGAAGCTGCACTCTGCTTCTCATAAAGATCACTTAGCTTTAACCATGCTTGATAAGCCGACATCTCGTCTGCTACATTGAAGTAAACGCTTTCTGCCAAAGTCAGCATAATGGTAGAAAGTGTCAATTCATCCATTTCACTTCATTCATCTTCGTCCATATCTTCTAGTTTTATCCCCTTGAGCTTTATAGGTTTTATCTTCTTCTTTTGTACCAACACGTGCCAAATCTGCTTCTTCCACAATGGGAAGTTGGTTCCATCCAGCTTCTTGATATTGTAAAGAGCAGTGTCCTGTGGTCCAGCCATAGCTACGCTTCACAGTAGTTTACTTTCCTGAGAATAATTCGGCAGAGTTTCCTCTGTAAACTGACCTCTGAACCAATATCAACCTGTCAAATGAACCAAGAAAGCTTCAGATTTTGCAAAAATTTTGGCAGAGTCTCCTTTGTAAAATGGCTTTGGTGTACTCAAAAAACAGACCCAAAAATAGCTTTAAAAAAAACCACTGTCTCTCTAACACTGTAAGTTGTGGGTAAACCTGTCCTGCACCTGTACTGTCTGTCACTGTCCTTTAAGCATAGACTGTGACAATGCCTCAACGGTAGTAAAGCAAAGATGCAATCCCAACTGTCTAACTCACAGTCAATACATCCTAGCTGCCTATCTAAGGGTGCTCGAGGGATCGCTCCAAGACCTGTATCACCGAAAGGATCTCAACATTCGAGAATCCCCCAGCTCAATAAAACCTCACTCGACCCTCAACAAAGGCTGCAGTAAATCTGACAGTACATAGACTTCCCACAAAGTCATACATCCACAAATTTCCCACTGTATGCTGTAACCGCTGCGGCGGTTGTTTGCTGCGTGACTCACAGCCAGCAAACCCTCAACAGACATACATCATCTCTGACAATACATCCCATGTGGAAGTACCTGCAATGTCAGGATGAAATGTGGAATATCAAGCAGCAAACACAAGCTACCTGATGAACTAGTGGATGTCGCCTATAGTCTGTGTGTAGATGCGCCCGTGTCGTATGTGACACGCCTCCAAGAACTGTGAGCCGTCCTTCGGTGTGTAGACAGCCACAAATCAACACTCTGGGAGTGTCGATCTCCTCAGCACCTGCAGTCGTAGGCCGAAAACCCCAAATTTGCAGAGTCGGATCTGCACCCGCTGAGACCACGTAGTCAAAAATGGCCTGCGCAAAACTTTGTCGAAGCCGAACGGTGGCCGAGATGACCTCAGAATGAAATTCTGAGAACACCAAGCCCTTTGGGTTTTCCCACAAGATTTGGGGCCGTGTCTTTGCCTGTCGAATTTCACTCCAATTTGACCTGGTGACTCTAGCCTCCTGCAGTGCTGCCCCGAGCCTCGATCTGAGCACTGATACCAGTTGAAGGAGTACGAGCGGAAGTGCGACGCGAGAGAGAGTGCGAGAAGAAGAGCACGACGATATGGTGAACTCGCTCTGTTGTAATGTGTAGAGTATAGTGAGTTCTTATTAGGTTTTTACAAAAGAATATGTGTACATACCTGGTGGCCCGCCCACTTACTTGGGCAACCACATTGGGCTTTATGCCCCAACAATTAGAATAGATTCCTAATGCGAATTACAAGAGTGCTTGGGTGGAGAGAGCAACAAAAAGCATAACACCTAGTTAGATAGCATCAACAATACTTTCAAAAGAGAGAGAAATTAAGCTATTGACAACAGTTGAGGACCGGATTTGCATGGAGCCGGTCCCCCCTCCAAAAGGCTTTGTATTATGGTTTCTCCCATTAAGAGAGACATTGTACAATACAATTCTTTGTGTTCCTTCAAGACTAGCTAGTGCAATGAAGATGAAAGCTTCATGCACTAAGCAAAACACTTAGCAAACACAACTTTAATTATCTCCATTCTCAGACCCAAGACCTCACACACCTTCGAAGATGGTGAGAGCTAGGAGGGTATGAGAGTAGATTGTGAGGAAGGAGGAGTATCTTACGAGAAAGATGTACATCTCCTCACATAATCACTCATATTAGCATATCTTAGCTTAGTAATTAGCTTGGTAGAGGAGATGAGCATGCATTGAAGCTTGGCTCTTGGTTGGATTTGCATCCACATGCCAAGAGTGTGTTGATGTAGGCTTCTATCTCACAAGCTTGGAGTAGGTGATGAGCTCTCCATTAAAGCTTGGGAAGAGATAGTCTTCTCTTTCTTCACACATGAGATTGTGTGAGTGTGTGTGTGATAACGCCTTGCAAAAATCAGCCCCCTCTCTCTCTCTTGGGCGAGCCCTCTTGCTATCTCCCCATTGGCCCTCCCCAAGTCAAGTCAATGATTATTAAGCAGCATAAGTCATAGCCTATTGACATGTGTCCCCCTTTCCCCTTTTGTGAGAGCTTTAGGTAATTTAATAATTAAACTAAACTCTCATTGGACCCCTTTGCCTCCTGGCCAATAGGAATCAGGCAAGCCATTGGGTTGTTGAATGCTCATTGGACCCCTTGGAAGACTGTCCAATAGTCTTCTAGAGGAATTAATTCTCATTGGTTCTTTTATTAAGAGTTTTTAAATTAATTAAAGTAGATTTACTCTAGCCTAAATCTCATTGGTCCACCTCCAAGGCCATCCAATAGGAATTGGGCACACCTTGTGGGCATCTGGGCTAGGAAGTTGACATGTGTCCCTAATTTCCTTTGTGTAAAGGGAGCCTATGTGTGTGTGTGTGTGTGTGACTTTCTCTCTCATCCCCTACTCCAAAGGCTCGCCCCCTCCTATGTAGGGATTTGAAAAGACTTTTTGGTCACACACAAAGCATCCAATTTCCCTAGGGTTGACTTTTGGACACAACCTTTGAATTTTGGAACCTTAGCATTTTGGAAGTCTTAATGGGCTGAACCTTAGGGTCTTTTTAGCCCATTGTTGCACATGGCTCTTTTGCAGATGGCCCCCCCTTTGGATCCCTATTTTCCCTCCTTTGGATCCCTACTGTGGCCGGTTTGCTAGCTTAACCAATATTCTAGCTTTTTCTCCCCTGTCACTTCCACACATTAAATGATCAGTTTAATATGAGAAAATCATTTAGGAGAATTAGATATTGATTATTATGACATTACCTCTCTCTTGAAATCATAGTCGTCCTCGACTATGGTGTAGAGAAGATAAAGCATATTCATGAGTCCTTTTCTTAGCGGGTAGAGGATCCCTATGTTACCCTACGACATCATTCCACAATGGATGACTAGTCCATTTGGCGCTTGAGAGCCTGAGGCTGCCGCAAGCATGTCTGCACATTAGTCCTATCAATCTTCCATAGTAGAGTGACAAGCTCTACTTGGTGTTTGGGAGACGTCGTCTCCGCAAACTTGATCTAAGCATGCATACTACTTCATTTTTCTGCACAATAAAGAAAAAGAGAGTCTTATAAGACAAAAACTTTGTTCATTTTTAACATTTTGTACATTTGCTTACTATTGGGAAGCATTGTAAGCATTGACAAGGTTTAGGTTATCCTTTAATTGTATGCCTTGCATCCATCTAGCATCTTCAAAAGGATAATTCTTAAACTTAATAAGATATCGTCGGATAGTCTTACCGCCTCTTAGTACCTTGTCTTCATGTCGGAGAATGGACTCGGGTTGCAGCGCCTCCTCTTAGTCCTCGATCTCCGGTGGGTCTTCAATAGTTGGTTCTTGAAGTGGCTCTCCTTTGTAAGGCTTTAATAGGCTCACATGGAAAGCATTGTGTATGAGCCAATGATTGGGCAACTTGAGTTGATAGGCCATCTCATTGATTGGCCTAAGAATCTGGAAGGGACCATAGTACCTTTTTGCTAGTTTAGCATAGTACTTTTGGTGGCCCATAGGATTCTTGCCCGTCGCGTGCCTTAATCGAGCCTTGGGAAACTTTAACAAGACCCAATCGTTTTCTTTAAAGGCTTGGGCTCTTCTGTGCTTGTCAGCAGCAGCCTTTTGCCTTTGCTATGAGATAGAGATAGCATCCTTAATCTTTTGAAAAGATTCTTGTAGGTTTCGGCTATACTCATCTGTAGCGAAGATCTTCCCATGTACTTTAAGTAGCAAGGGACTTTTTGATCTTCCCTCAATTATGTCGAAAGGTGCTTTTCCCGTGGAAGTATGTACTGTGTTATTGTAAGCATACTCCACTAAGGGTAAGTACTTCTCCCATTGGGATCTTTGATCTACTTCCGTTACATAGGCTTTTAGTAGATCGAGAATGGTTAGGTTAGCTATTTCACTTTGGCCATCCGTTTGTGGATGATAGGCCGAAGAGAAGTTTAGCCTTGTCCCTAAATTCTCAAAGAGACCCTTCGAGAAATTACTGGTCATTCTAGGATCTCTATCCGACACTATGGACATTGGCAAGCCATGGTACTTGAAATTTTTTGAAATGAAGAGGGTTTCCATTTGATGGGCTTTGATAGTCTTTTTGACAGGTATAAAATGAGCTTGTTTACTGAACCTGTCTACTATCGTCCATATTCCCGTATTCCCATGGATAGACTTAGGCAATCCAAAGATAAAATCCATGGATATGCTCTCCCATGGTGAATTAGGGATTGGCAAGGGTTGAAGAAATCCAAGTTGCTTCCCTCTATCAATTTTTGTCTTTTGGCATACCACACATTTAGAAACATACTCTTGTATGTTCACTTTCATGGTAGGCCAATAGAAATATGTCTCAATTCCCTTTAAGGTAGACTGAATCCCCCTATGCCCCGCATAAGGTGGAGCATGAGATTCATACATTACTTTCTGACGTAGTGAGTTAGTAACACATAGTCTATTGCCATAGAGAAGATAACCATCTTGTAAAGTAAACGGTTCTTCTTTCTTCCCTAATGCAAGGGCTGAAATCACATCTCTAAAATCGAGATCAATAGCATACTCATCTATCATTGAAGATAGATCATTGTGAGTTGCTATGGAAACCGCATTCACTCTCGGCCGTCTTGAGAGTGCATCAGCTACTTGATTATGCTTGCCAGCAATGTGAGCAATATGAAAATGAAATTGCGAAAGGAAATTTGCCCACCTCATTTGTTTGTCGGAGAGCTTGGTCTGCGTCATGAAGTACTTAAGACTTTGGTGATCCGTTCGTAGAATGAAAGGAGTCTCCAATAAATAGTGCTTCCATGAGTTTAAGGCACGTAGAACTGCAAGGAGTTCCTTTTCATTTATGCCTAGAGCTTGCTCAACAGGGTCGAGCCTTCGACTCTCATAGCCTATGGCGTGCCCTTCTTGGAGCAAAACAACTCCAAGGCAATCACCACAAGCATCACATTGGACCTCAAATGGTTTTGAGAGATCCGGTAGTGTAAGCACATGCTGAGAGATAAGCTTTTTTTAAGCTTTTCAAAAGCATTGTTCTCCTTAGCAGACCATGTATACCTAACGCTTTTCTTTGTTAGGTCATGTAATGGTTCCACAATTTGTGAGAACTTTTCTATGAAGCGTCTATAGTATACACACATACCTATAAAGCTTCTTAGTTCATGAAGATTCCTTGGTTTAGGCCATCCTTTTATTACCTCTAACTTTGATGGATCCATTTGGATGCCATCTTGAGAGATAATGTGACCTAAATACTGAATCTCTTGCAAGAAAAATTCACTTTTCTTTCGATTAACATAAAGTTTATTCTCTCTTAAAACTTGAAATATTACCTGGAGGTGTTGCTTGTGTTCGTCTAATGAATTAGAGTAGATGATAATATCATCAAAGAACACTCCAATGAAGGTTCGATGAGGCCTGAATAGCTTCTCCATCTAGCGGTTGAATGTGGCTGGTGCATTGGTCAAGCCAAAAGGCATGACAATGTATTCGTAAAGACCAAATGTGGTGTGAAATGCGGTCTTTACAATGTCTTGATCAACTATCCTTATTTGATGATAGCCACTCTTTAGGTAAATCCTATTGAAGTAGGTCGATCCTTGTAGCTTATCAAATAGGTCTTCTACCCGTGGAACGGGAAACCTATTCTTGATAGTGATCCTATTTAGTGCTCTATAGTTGACACACTTACGATATGTGCCGTCTTTCTTTTGCACTAATAGCACAGGTGAGCAAAATGGAGATGAGCTAGGTCTAACCATGCCCTTCTCAACTAACTCATGCACTTGCCGCATAATCTCCTCTTGTTGAGCTTGAGAAACTCTATAAGGAGGTTTGTTAGGCGGTGAACTTCCTGGAAGAAGTTCAATTGCATGGTCATCATTACCTCGTTTAGGAGGTAGCTCACAAGGGATGTCGTCAATAAAAACATCTTGAAACCCCTTGAGAAAATTGGATAACTTTAATTCCTTTTGGTTGCTTTTATTTTCTTTTGCTAAAGCATTAGGTTCATTTTGAGAATCTTTAACAAAAATCATGTACACGGAAATAGAGCTCTTTATTTACTTCGTTGAAAGTTGGTGTATGTACAATGGGGATAGTGTTACCCATTTCCTTAGCATCTATATACATGTGTTTTTTCCTGAACTTAAAGGAGATTCTCCTTTTAGGAAATTTAACATTGGCAGCCAGACGGTCAAACCATGGTGCCCCTAGGATTACATCCTCATGCTTGAGAGGAGAGATAAAGAAGTCCTCTTTGTCCACATAGCTTTGGACATGAAGCCTCAATTTTTCGATTAAGAGAGTGACTGAAGCTTCTTGCCCCTTGAAGGCACTGTCTGCGGGTAGGACATCTCCCATCTCGTAAGCTTGTATGCATAGCTTGGTGGGCAAACCCCCCCTCCTCAAAAAGAAAAAAAAGAAAAGAAAAAAAAAAAGATAGAGAAGAAGAAGAAGAAGAAAAAACCTTTAGCCCATGATACAGCCTGGGTCTCGCTCTTCAGCACAGTTTTCTTACAATGGCTCGTTGTTCTGTCCTTCCTCATCTGCAAATGAGGGACAAGTCGAGGGCGATGTTGGCGGCCTCTGAGGGGCATCATACTGTCAAGGTAAAAGACGCTTTCTCTTTTCGGTTTTCTTTCTCCTCGTTTGCTGCTGCTGCTGCTGCTGCTCTCTCTCTCTCTCTCTCACACACACACACACTCTCTCTCTCTCTCTCTCTCTCTCTCTCTTTCTCTTTCTCTCTCTCTCACACACACACACACACACACACACACACAGTTCTTTTTCATGCTTGATGAATGTCCTGTAAGCGTCACCTGTTTTGCGTCCACAGAGCTGCGGCAAATGCTCTGACAAATATAGGGAAGAAGCAATATTTGCTACTCGAGTCAAGCATAGACAGGAAGAGCATGAGGAGGAGTGGAAAGCAGTTAGTTTTTTCTTTTTTGACCAGACTGAAAGCCTGTGCTCAGAAGAAGGATTTGTATGGAGTCAGTAGGATACAATCTGAGCTTCCGAAAAGTGGGTTTCTTCAGAGAGATGCATATTTAGGGAGCACATTGGTGAGTGCCTATGCCAAATGTGGTGCCCTCACGAAAGCACGTGAAGTTTTTGATGGGCTTCCTGTCCGGAATGTCATCGTTTGGAATGCCTTGATTGCAGGATATGCCCAACATGGCTCTAGCAAGGAAGCTCTATACTGTTTTCACCGTATGCAAAGGGAAGGCCTCTCTCCAGATGCAGTCTCCTTTGCTTGCACCTTGAAGGCCTGTGGCATTGCGCAAGACATTGGCATGGGTGAAAGAATTCACGATGAGATTGCTACTCAGGGGCTGTTGGAGAAACATGTTGTGGTTGGCAATGCTTTGGTTTATATGTATGCCAAATGTGGTGCCCTAAAGAAAGCGCAAAAAATCCTTGACGGGCTTCCTGTGCGGGATGTCATCTCTTGGAACACGTTGATTGCAGGATATGCCCAACATGGCTCTGGCAAAGAAGCTCTGGGTTGTTTTCACCAGATGCAAAGGGAAGGTCTCTCTCCAAATGCAATCACCTATGCTTGCACCTTGAAGGCCTGTGGCTTTACGCATGACCTTCACATGGGTGAGAGAATTCATGATGAGATTGCTAGGCAGGGGCTGTTGGAGAAACATGTCGTGCTTGGTGGTGCTTTGGTCGATGTGTATGCCAAATGTGGTGCCCTCATGAAAGCACAAAAAGTTCTTGATGGACTTCCTCTACGGGATGTCGTCTCTTGGAATGTGTTGATTGCAGGATATGCCCAACACGGTTGTGGCAAAGAAGCTCTGTGCTGTTTTCACCGGATGCGAAGGGAAGGCCTCTCTCCAGATGCAATCTCCTATGCTTGCACCTTGAAGGCTTGTGGCATTACTCAAGATGTTGACATGGGTGAGAGAATTCACAATGAGATTGCTAGTCAGGGGCTGTTGGAGAAACATGTTTTGCTTGGCAATGCTTTGGTCGATATGTATGCCAAATGTGGTGACCTAACAGAAGCACAAACAGTTCTTGATGGGCTTCCTATCCGGGATGTCATCTCTTGGAACGCCTTGATTACAGGATACGCCCAACATGGCTGTGGTAAGGAAGTGTTGGTCTGTTTTCACCAGATGCGAAGGGGAGGCATTTTTCCAGATGCGATCACCTACGCTTGCACCTTGAAGGGGTGTGGCCTTACGCAAGACCTTCAGATGGGTGAGAGAATTCACGATGAGATTGCTGGTCAGGGGCTGTTGGAGAAAAATGTTGTGCTTGGCAGTGCATTGGTCGATATGTATGCCAAATGTGGTGCCCTATCAAAAGCACGAGAAGTTCTTGATGTGCTTTCTGTGCGAAATGTCGTCGCTTGGAGCACGGTGATTGCAGGATATGCCCAACATGGCTGTGGCAAGGAAGCTCTGGGCTGTTTTAACCAGATGCGAAGTGAGGGTTTCTCTCCAGATGAAGTCTCTTGGAGTGCTCTTATAGGAGGATATGCCCAGCAAGGGCTGGCCGAGGAAGCTCTGAAGTGTTTTTGTTGGATGCAACAAGAGGGCACCTGCCCAACTGCAATCACCTTTCTTATTGTGCTCAATGCATGTAGTCACTCAGGTCTACTAGATGAGGGCCAAATGCTTTTTGATAGCATGAGGGAAAAATATGGCATTATACCAGACCAAAAGCACTATGCTTGCATGGTTGACCTTTTCGGGCGGGTTAGGCATTTTGACAAAGCTTTGAGAGTAATCAAGATGATGCCATCGTCTGATTATCCTCCAGTTTGGTCGGCTCTTCTAGGTGCATGTCAACAATGGGGAAATGTGGACCTTGGAAGATTTGCCTTTGAGTGTGCAATAGAATTAGATAAATGTAATGCTGCAGCATATGTGTTAATGAGTAACATTTATGCAGCTGCTGGCATGCAAGAGGCGGCACAAAACATTGAATGCATGAGAATCAGGAATAGTGCTGGTCTCATGCAAGTTGAAAGGTTCATAGATTTATTGTTGGGGAAACTGAGCATCGTCAAAGCAGACAAATCTATTTGAAGCTACAAGATCTTGAACTTAAATTGTCCCTACAAGGGTCTTCCCCAAACTTGCATTGGGTGGCTCACAAAACAAAATATTCCCCTTGATTAAAAGAAGATTTTGCTTTGTCAGCATTATGAGGAACTGGCCATTGCTTGTGCAATCATCAATTGGATTTGTGCATCACCAAAAACATGCTGGTCTACAGAATTGCCATGCTGCTACCTCACTAACATAAAAAATAGAGAACAATAAAACAGCTTTCAAAGATGCAAATTGCCTCGGGGAAACGTCAACTAGAAGTTTCATGGGTGCTTGTTGTGTATAACTCTGAAGGAAGCCCATAGCCTTGTGACATAAGGTCCCCATTTTGCAGATTACAACAAGATTATAAAATATACATGCAGCTTGTTATGTGGCTATTGATAACTTCACGAAAACTCTTTCTGCAAACCCCCCCCCCCCCCCCCCTCTTCTCATCTTCAGGGAATGATCAGGCTGAAGGGATCTCGCTCTCCAGCAGAGTTAGTCTGACGGACACGAGAAGTTCTTGATTGGCTTTCCTCTCCAGGATGTTGTCTCTTCGAACGTATTGATTGCAGGATCTGCCCAACATGGCAAAGAAGCTCTGGTCTGTTTTCAGCGGTTGCAAAGGGAAGGCCCTCTCCAGATGCAATCTCCTATGCTTGCACCTTGAATGCCTGTGGCCTTATGCAAGACCTTCACATGGGTGAGAATTGCTAGTCAGGGGCTGTTGCATGCTTGGCGGTGCTTTGGTCGGTATGCATGCAAATGTGGCTAACAAAAGCACGATACGGATTTGATGCGCTTCCTGTCCAGACTGTTGTCTCTTGGAATGCGTTGCATGTAGGATATGCCCAACATGGCTGTGGCAAGCAAGCTCTGGTCTGTTTTATGCAATGGGAAGGCTTTTCTCTGAATGCAATAACCTATACTTGCACCTTGAAGGCGTGTGTGGCCTTATGCAAGACGTTGACTTGGGTGAGAGAATTTACGATGAGTTTGCTAGTCAGGGGCTGTTGCAGAAAGGTGTGCTGCTTGGCAATGCCTTGGTCGATATGTATGCCAAATGTGGTGCCCTTGAGAATGCACAAAAAGTTACTGATGGGCTTCCTCTCCAGAATGTTGTCTCTTGCAACGCATTGATTGCTGGATATACCCTACATGCTGTGGCAACGAAGCTCTGGGCTGTTTTTACCAGATGCGAAGGGAAGGCCTCTCTCCAGATGCAATGACCTATTTGCTTCTTGAAGGCGTGTGGCCTCACACAAGACGTTAACATGGGTGAGAGAATTCATGATGTGATTGCTAGTCAGGGGCTGTTGGACAATGACGTCGTGCTTGGCGGTTCTTTGTCGATATATATGTCGGTAGAATGTCCTTGATGAGCTTTCTGTTGAAATGCTGTCGCTTGGAGCGCGGTGATTGCAGGATACGCCCAGCATGGCTGTGGCAAGGAAGCTTTTAAGCAGATGCTAAGCTCGTTAGACGAAGTCTCTTGGCGAGGATATGCCCAGCAAGGGCTGGCTGAGGAAGTTTTTGTCGGATGCAACATGAGGGCACCTCCCCAACTGCAATCACTTTTCTTTTTGTGCTCAATGCCTGTAGTTACTGAGGTCTACTGGATGAGGGCATTATACCAGACAAACAACACGACACTTACATGGTTGACCCTGTTGAGCGGGCAAGGCATTTTGACAAAGCAATGAGAGTAATTAAGCTAGTCAAGATGATGACATCATCTAATTATGCTCCAATTTGGTTGGCTCTCCTGGGTGCTTGTCGACAATGGGGAATTGTGGAGCTTGGAAGTTTGGCCTTTGAGCAGGCATTAGAATCAGATAAATGTAATGCTGCAGCATGTGTTAATGAGGAACATTTATGCAGCTGCTGGCATATGCAGGAGGCAGCATAAAGCATGAGAATCAGGAATGGCGCTGATTTGTTGTTGGGGGTGCTGAGCATCCACAAAGTGGACAAATCTGTTTGAAGCAACAAGATCTTGTTAAATTGTCCCTCGAAGGGTATCCCCCAAATTTGCATTGGGCCTCACTTTTCGAACGATCAGCTACACTGGGACTGAGACACGCCCAAACACCCCGTAACTTCAGAAGGGGTGCTCTCCCCTTGATTCAAAGAAGGTTTTGCTTTGTCA
Source organism: Adiantum capillus-veneris (assembly GCF_014529385.1). Taxonomy (NCBI): domain Eukaryota; kingdom Viridiplantae; phylum Streptophyta; class Polypodiopsida; order Polypodiales; family Pteridaceae; genus Adiantum; species Adiantum capillus-veneris. The sequence goes on along the minus strand of NC_140934.1, from coordinate 162,053,323 downwards.
ACATTATGGGAAAGTGGCCATTGCTCGTGCAACTATCAGTACACCCCAAAGGATGGATATGCGCATCATCAAAAACGTGCGGTTATGTGGGGATTGCCAAGTAATCCATTATTTTACATTTTGCCTTTCTAAAAGAAACCCTTAGTGTTGGGCTGGGTTAGGGGGACTTTCATAGGTTTCAGTGCATGATGGAGACTTACTTTCATTTCACATCCTGAGTTTATTTTTCTTGCATTCTATTGTTTTAGAATACTAAATTGAAGTTTCACCTTACATAATTTTATTGAATTTTACACACACACACACACATATATGTCTCTTTTGCATTCTATAGTTTTAGAATGCTAAAGTGAAGCTTCACCTTGCATAATTCTAATAAATTCTACACACACACATATATTAATTAGTTCTTTTATTTCACATTTCATTTCACAACTTTACATGGCTTTACATTTCTTTCCTTTTATAGCTTGATTCCAATTAGTGTTAACATTCAAGAAAGTCTCTTTTATTAAGCGGCTACTGATCGAGTTTCCTCCTCATAAAGAAAAAAATCGAAAATACTAGTAAAAATTTTGACATTTGTAAAATGTTTGGAGGACTTTCTTACATATTCATACGTTTTTCTTTCGTTTACCATGGTTTGTAGCTAGCTAGTCTTGATTTTCAATTGGCTCAAGATTAAGCTGATGCAATCCTTTCCCAAACACTGATACAAGTTTAAACAATCTTATCACTTTCTTATTGTTTTTGAAAGCTGTTGTGACCCTTTCACTTGTTTATATTAGTGAGGTGGCAGCAGGGCACTACTGCATCGGCCACTTCGTCTCACAACTACATTTTGTTTTTATAAGTTTTTAGTTCTAACGGCCTTGTCAATGCCAAGCCAGTTACAATTTTGAATTGACCATATGAACGTTAGTATACAATAGGGGGTTTTATAAGGCAAAAAGGTAAATTTTGCAAAGTAGAGTCTTGTATATAGGGCTCAAAACGTGTATTACCTTCTCTTTAGAGAAACTAATCAATCACAATTCGCCCTCATTTGGAAATTCTCTTAAAAAGGGCCACACTTTTAGGCATGGAACGTGCAACTAATCCCAATTTTCACTCAAATGATAGTGAGACATCAACATTACACTTTTAAACACAATTTACTAATCAAATAAATAAAAGCGGGACTCTGCTCTCAAAATAGCTTCTAAAAGCCTTAAAAATGTGTACAACATTTGATAGCACCACGTCTGTATCACTCTTTGCAAGCTGGCAATGCCAACAAGTAGGGCCTTCTTTCCCAAAAACAAAGCATGCATATGGAATTCCAAGCAATAAGAGGAGTAGAGTCATTATTAGAACCCCATAAAAACTTCTGATGAGTACATGGAAAGCAGCTAGTGACTTATCGAACCAATTAAACAAGGGCCAATATAAATCTAAGATGGGGGCAAATGGATTAAATGTTTCTCCATCAAGATGTAGAGGACATTCTTCACAATGTGTATACCCTTTTGAAATACCCATCGTATAAGTTGTTTCATATTGACATCTACACCAATGGGCTACACTAGATGCCTAAAGATGTGTTGCTTGGGAAGCCTCTTTCCATTCCAACCTTTGGAAAACCCATTGTATGAGTTGTTTCATCTACATCAATGAGATACACTAGATGCCTAAAGATGTATTGCTTTCTTTCCATTCCAAATCAGGTGTTCAAATCATTGAGACAGATGCATCGATCAGTTGGGACTTACTTACATTGATGGTGAGACTATAAACCAAAGAAAAAAGATTGAGAACATGCAAATATATAGCCAAGTTTACATTATTAGCCTAAAGAACTCAAAGGCACCCTCAACAAACACCAAGCCTAAGATTTGTTTATGAAGAATGCTCAATCCTCGTGATCTACCTAGCTGTACTTGTTGATCAAAGAAGGAGAAACAGAGGTGCATAGCTACAACTACCAATGGACTTACGAGACACCTTTGAAACTTTAATTAGCTTTAGATTGCTTTAAGCATAAACTCTCGTTACTAGCATAGGTTACAATTTTTGCGTGCATATAGAAGCATCATTTCCACACATATTTAAACTAGCATGCTTGTAACCAAAATTAAAGAGAACATTATTAACATGAGATAACACAAGATTGAGGGTAAGATTTCACAAGGTCGACCCCCCCCCCCCCGCTTACAAGGCTTTTGAATACTCATGCTCTTAAAGCTCTTTACAACAAAGAGAAGCTTGAGTATACATAGGACCATGGAGGCTAAGATCTCCATGACCCAAACAACTTAACAACTTTGTTGATCATCATAAGTAGTTCTCCTCTTCTTCAAAACATTAGTGAATAATCAATACAAGTCTATAACAAAGAAAAGAAGTGCTTTGATTATGAGCTTGGAAGCTCTATAGCATAGTAGTATATGGAATACTAATAGAAGCTCCTGAAATTTCAAACAATCTCTAATAATCCTAATGACCTCTGTAATCATAGGAATAGATTTTGACATCTTCTACAAAGCTGTAGAGTTTGAAGACTTTCTTTTTTGACGATCCGACTTCATATGAGGAGTTATGCTTGATAAACTGAAGACAACCTTTTCCTTCCCTTTTCAGAAATAGTAACTTAGAATCTCTAGAAGGAGGTGGAAGAGTCCAAAGTATGAGAGTATAACACGAAGGTTTAGCCTCTTTAAGGATTTTTAAAAAGGCATATGAATGTTCTAGGCTCTCATGTCTAACCACATACCCTTATACCCACTTTGCTAGCATACGTACTCACTGTAAGCCGTATTTTGTTGTTTTGAGTCTCGTCAAATTTTTTGAGATGTTAAGAGAATTTTCCATGCACTTTCAAAGTGCATTAGCCATGAGTGCGATCCATTGCATGCCTTGTTGTCCTTCGATATGTGCTTCTTGTGCTTTCTCTCTTTAGTATAGTCATTTTTAGAGAGAAAAGTCAAAAGTGTATCTAAACTTCTTGGAGACCATTCTTCTTTAAATATAGGTTGACTTGCACTATCTGGTATTCTCGTACTCTGATGCCTTACCCCCGTGTTACGTGTATCTGATGTTTTCCTCCTCATTGTACTCAATTGAAGCTCTACCGTTTTGACTAACTATTCCCTTCCCTTGGTTAGATTCAATGAAGCTATTTGGGTATTATTTTTTATGTTCTCGTGCCTTGTTTTCATCTAATTGTACTGTGCTTAGATCTAATTTTGCAATAGAGAAGATGTTCATTGAAGCTAGCATAAGTTCTATCTTTTTGCTCCCATATTTTTTACATAATTCGTGTGGACACATGGCTCTTTTTCACCTTTTGGTGTTGTTTTTCTTGACTTGGATCCTTTTATTTGGTCCTTGCATAGTCAGTGTCTAGCCAGTGTAGTCATGGATAACCCTTGCATGTTTGAGTCAAGGTCTACACAACAACATGTTGTAGGCACCCTGCACATCCATTACCAGAAAGATGGTTTTAAACATCTCATACCCCACCTTGATCTGCAAGTTTTCAACTAAGCCACTAGCTTGTGCTATCCTCTGATCTATCCTCCTTATCTTGAAAGGTGTAGGTTTCATTTTAATGATTCCCAATTTTTGTCTGAAATGCTCACCCAGTATATTCACACCAACATTCCTATCTAGAACCACTCTTGATAGTGGATGCGATTATTTTCTTACCTTGTAGTCAATCTGAATGACTTGTTTCTTATTATCCTTAATATCAGACCATAATGTTATTGCCATCACTTTATATTCCTATTGTCTATGCTTCCTTATAAACTTAGAAACCTCACATAACTTCCTTCTGATGTCATCTATCTCAATACTCAACTTCTGGATCCTTTTGTATACTTTGGTGTTAAATCTCATCTTGCTCGTTTCTAGAACTACTTTTTGAACTGGATGACCTTCGCTCTAAAAAGCACCACTCAAAATGCCATGCCTCTAGTGGCCTTCTATATATTCTGGCCACTGAATTCTTGAGTGGAGATTCAATTTTTTCGTTTCGAACATTTTTTGTCCCCATATCCTTTTTAACTGCCGCCTTGAATTCTAGTATTTCTTTCTTAGGGTTCTCATCAGACCCTCTTGTTGCATTCTCACCATTCTTCTTATCAAATCCAAAAGCTGGGATTTCCACTCTCTAAGCTTCTGAAGCTACTGATGAAAGTCTCTGAGTGGCTAGAGCTTTTGGCCTCTCCCACTCTAAATCCTGGCAACTGGGGCTCGTTGCTCCTGCCTTTGCAAGGCAAAAAAAGACAAGTTATACAAGAAAGAGTTTCGTATAGGGGGGTAAATAAGGCAGTTTTGGTGCACATAGGTGATGTCTCCTTGGTACTACTTGTGTATCTTTAGGATATTGATGTTGTATCAATCTAATGACTCATTTTGGAGAGGTATTAATAGAATCCTTTCAAAGATCACCTATGTGTAGCTAGAGAGAGGGTACGTGATTGCTAGCTAGAGAGTGTGTGTTTGTACATAGCTATGGAGAGGATGCAACTGGAAGCTAGAGAGAGAGAGAGAGAGAGAGAGAGAGAGAGAGAGAGAGAGAGAGAGAGAGTCTATAATAGCTAGAAGGAGAGAGAGAGAGAGAGAGAGAGAGAGAGAGAGAGAGAGAGAGAGTCTATAATAGCTAGAAGGAGAGTCTAAAGTGGCTAGAGAGAGAAAATATTGATCGATAGTTTTTTGTCGATATGCAGCTTATCAATCAATTAAATAGTACTTTGTCAATTGATAAGCTTATCAATCGATTAAATAATAATTTATTTGTTTATTCATGTATAATTTGAGAAAACGACACTAATGAACATTAAGAGATACTATTGACACAAAATGAGGACTATATTTTTTTGGAGTCTTGCTTTTAATGTAATCTTTTTTCATGTTTGGATCTATAATTACTCCCTTGCTCTTACAATGGGACTAAAAACCCTTGCGTTCAATCTTGGTAGTGGCTTAGGTACTTACAACAACGAGCAATATTACATGTTGTATCACTGTTTTACTATTCGTGTTTGTTTGGTTTATACTCGTAGTGACTTGTTCTCAATGTAATCTTGCCCGATGTTTGGATCCATGGTTACTCCCTTGCTCTTACAATGGGGCTAAAACCCCCTTGAATTTGATCTTGGTAGTGGCATAGATACTTACAAAGGGAAAGATTACATGCAAGTACAAGTTATCTTACGATGAAGGGTGGACTGGGTAGAGAAACAACACAATGTAGGTGTGGGCTTGGGGATGGCTAAGGAAAGCACTATAAAATTTTCAAAATGTTTAACGTGGCCCTTTACTGCATTTTGTAGATAGAGAGTCCAAAATGGGGCGGCCAAAGAAGAGAGAGGGGGACGGAGGGCAATTTTTGCAAATTAAATATTATCGCGCTTATTACCATTGCTATTACCACTTATATTAGTGCGTTTATACCACATTTATTATCACTCATATTACAAGACCCTGCTTTGGTGCTAAAATATTCAAATTTGGGTACTTATTTCTATTTTGCTTGTGGATTTTTTCAAATAAAAGAACATGATTTTTATTTTCAAAATAATAGACAAAAAAATTGTATTGTGACATGAAACAATGGTTATTTGGTTCGATTAGGTTGCACAAGGCACTTGACTGCTCTGTCACTAATGATGGCCCGCAAGTAAGACACACATTGTGCACAAAATATAAGAGGCTCGCACTCTTCTCCCGAGCATCGCATGCATTTCACCCGCGCGGCTACATCCTTTCATTTGTCGCATATTCTGAAAGGCTTTACATAGTGGTGGTGATGAGATCTCTTGCTATGAAGAGTTGAGCAAGGAGCACAATAAAGGAAATCTTCTTCAAAGCAGTCTTCAATAGCAGAAGCACTCTTGCACTACGCACAACACAAAATGTTGGCTCCACTTGCGTCCATAACTCTTCAGAACAACAACAGAAGAAAATGTGTGGAGGTGGATGTGAGAAAGGAAGAGAGGTTATAACCACCGTTATTACCTCTAGTATTATTGGGCAATGCTTTGGAGCCAAACTATTCATATTTGAGTATTCCTTTCTATTTTCTAAAACAAAAAACAAAAAATTTGATATTTTTCATAGGTTCTTGTACCAAAAAAAGATAGATATTTTATCATTAAATTAATCACACCCACTTGATTAACATAAATTAGCATGCTTGATAAAATTAGAGAGAGAGAGAGAGAGAGAGATGAATGGGCGACACGACAAAAAAATTTCATAGAATAAAATGTACAAAATGTTTATAAATCATCTTCCAAAGGATCTCTACAAGTAGCATAATCTAAATCTAAATCCTTGGCTCCTAAATCAATAAAGAGAGAAGCTGAATCGTCGCTTGTGGATGTGTTGGCTTCATCATCTCTGAATACGTCACCTTCCATCTCATCATCATCATCATCATCATGGCAATGATCCTCCTTGCTAAGATTGGCGGTGGTGGGACTTGAATCATTGATCTCTCTCTCCTTTGTCTCCTCCTTATCCAAAGTAGTAGGTGGGAGAGGGATGAAGATGGTCTCCACTTTATTAGTGGAAAAAATGGTTCTCCGAGGTGTTACTAAAACTATGAACCAAAGTTTTGGTTGGTGGATTGATGGGATATAGATGACTTGTAGAAGAGAAGTTCAAAGTGAGTGACATTGGTATTATGTTACAAGCAAATAAAGGTAAAGAAGGTAATCACTCACTTGCTCACAATTGCTTGGCAAAACTAAGTTGTCATACCTCTCTGTGTGAGGCACACTAGAGTCCACCATGTAGAGTCCATTTGCATGCCATCGAGACACATTTTCAAACCACTTGCACTCGAAGATGAAGGTATGAAAGGTTCCAAAATTAACCTTTAGCCCCTTTCAATATTCTCACAGTACCTGTCTTCGTCACCATTTCTGTCAAAGTTGCCCATGATGCCACAATCCATGGTGGTTTGACATTCGTCAATGTGGCATGTACGAAAGTGTCAACCCTACGGCCAAAGGAAAGGCACTATAAAATATAAAAAACTATACAATCAATCACAAAGATAAAATCGAAAAAAAATAATACAATATGGTTTAAGCGTATGAGTAATCTACCTTTGGCAGCAACCTCGTGCATACTCCCATTCTTTGTCGGTGATGTCCTCTCTGCATGCCTTTGCTTCGGTCATTCTCTCATGGATCCACTCAGCACTAATGAGATCTGGGAAACATGCAAGGTGTCAAGGAACTGGGGGTGCCCTCATGCCTCCATGAGCTTTCTTACATGCTTCCCTTTCTTGCAAATACCTTGCCTTTGCCATTGTCCACAAGTCCACTCACTTGGTCATAACCTTTGCATTGAGGATGCAAAAGTTTTTGACCACTCGGTATAAATCTATATCCATGTTAAATAATTTTTCCTTTCTTGGCAAGTGTCAAGTCATCTTTGCATCCTCCTCATCTGACCACATGCGGGGCATAGGGAGGTCAAATTGTGCTAAATACTCTAAAATATAAACAAATTCCTCTTGCACAATCCATCCTTTGGCCATGCATGCCTTTGGATGGGCCCATAGTTGCACAAAATCTTTGAGAGTCTTTAAAAACCTCTATAAAAAGAACGTCCATCGTGCATGCACTAATCCACATATAGTGATCTTCTCTACCACGTGGACTAAGAGGTGGACTTGACTAACAAGAACAAATTGAGGAAATGCATTCTTAATGGCACACACTATTTCCATGGCAAGCATTTGAGCAACAGAGATATCATCTATTTCAATTTCTTTGGAGCTTACAAATGTACAAGATTACACTAAGTGTATGTTGAGGATATAGTGTATATATAAAATTTTAGTTTAATAAAGATACGATGTACCTTACTAATTGTGTGAATTTGAAAACAGCTTTCCTTACTTTCTTGTCCCGGCATGTGCACATACTCACGTGCAAAATGAACTACAGTGTCAAAATATTAAAACAAAATATGGTTTTAGTCATACACAAAATTCAATATCTAAACAAAACAAGGGGGAGGATAAAGATTGATGAATGAAAGAATTACCGATAACATCTTGTGCCAATCATGGGACTTCAACCCATAAAATTGAATGCTTCCACCTTTCTTTGCCTTTGTGAAAGCTCCCTTTAGTGTCACCTTCATGTATCTTATTGGTGTGTGAATAGATGCAATGGAATCTTTCACTTGATCAAGCTCATCTTTGGTTAGAACCCATGGGGCTTTAGGAAGCACAATCTTCCCATTGGGGGCTCGATATGGGGTGGTGGATACAGGGAGACATTTCAAGGCCCTCAAATCTTCTCTCGCCCCCAAAGAGTCCCTTTTGCCCGTAATGTGGTCCCATGGGGTGTGAACTACATTCTTAAATATGTGCATGGGATCCAAGAGGTGTTGCATTTTTAATTCCTTCTAATATGGAAGCTTTAAAAATAAGGAGTACCTTGTCATACCTTTTGGTGGAGTAGATGGGGGTGGATCACTATTGTAGTGCTCTTCCCAAATGTTTGCCCAATTTTCCATTGTGCACTCTAGACGTGTCTTCCCATTTGTTGGAGCCTTGTATTTGCTATGACGTTAGGACATGAGACTATGGTTTGTTGGATAGGTTACCTTGTGCAAGGCATCTGTCCGTTTCATCACCAGTGATGGCCCACAAGAAGGACATGCATTGTAGCTTGATGTGGACAACCTTGCACTCATATCATGAAAGGAAAATCTTGAAACTTCAAATAGTAAAGAGTAAGAAGAATAAACACACCATACCAAAAATCTCTTTAAGGATAGGATAGTCTTGCATAGTCCACATAAGGATACTCCTCACAATGGCCTCTTCTTTGGAAGTGAAACATCGACAACAAGGATGCCCTTCCATAACTCCTCCAATTCCTCAATGAGGGGCTCGAGATAGACATCAATATTTTTCACTTTGTACTTTTTTGGCACAAGCAAAGAAAGAAATATATCCATCATTTGAGCGGTGGTTGGCGTGCCATGTGAGAAGCTCCATCATAGAACTACTTTTGAACATGTGTCGAATCCAAGGGATAAGTGGAAATTTCTTCAATACCTTATAGGGTAGGTGAGCCCCACTCACACCGGTCTTGTAGCGTACTTCTTTGCACACATAATAGGAGGTAGCATGTGCATGTTCATTGTGTTAAAGTATGCAATCATTGGTGCATGCATGGATGCGCGCATACTCCAAGCTAAGTGCAGTGGCATATGACCTCACCTGTCAATGAGCCGAAGGCATGTGGTGATCTTTAGGAAGCATTTTGCTCATCAAACTACAATGAAACAGAGAGCCAATACAAGTACAAGGGGAGACCAAGAAGACATTGCAATTCACAAAAAGCGTAAATAGAACTTACCTGAGGAGTGCATCTACTCTTGCGTTGCTCCAACTGAACTTTCCTTGCAAGTTGAGGACTTCCAAATGATGCTCGGAGCACCGAGTATTGTGCACCATCGTAAAGAGGTGTTCAAGCGCCATGAATTTTCTCACTTGCTCTTGCCATTGTCTTTCAGCCTTGCATGCCACCCCCAAATATAGACCAATGGGGAGCATCCTCAAGCGAGGGGAAAATGGTGCTCCCATCTACTTGAGCACCTTTTCAAGGGATCCAAAGTCCCTCGTTCTCCACATGCTCAAGGCAATGTGCCTCAAGCAAGAGATTGCACCTTTGCACTTGGCGCAAGGGCAAGGGAGTTCATCCTTGAGCCATCGCTTATGTTTGGCGCCGTTCAAAGGGCCACGATTATCCCAATCGCTTTGCACATGCGTGAAAGGTAGTTAGTTAAATTAAAGAATCTTCAAAAAATTACATGTGCCTAAAAAATAAATAGTTAGTAGAGGAGATATAAGCTAAAATTTTAATAGTGAAAGAAACAATTAAAAAAATACAATAATTAAGAAAAGAGAAAAGATTAAAAAATAAAAATAGTACGAAAGGGGCTATTGGTTAGAGAGGGGGTTGGAAAATCACTAGTCGTGCAACATCGAATAATTTTTGCAACGTTTTAAAAATTCAAAACGTGGTAGTATGTCTGGTAATGCATGCAGTAATATTTGCGATAATATCTAATGTTCTTAAAAAAGAAACAAAGCAAGGTCTGACACATTTTTGACATACCTTGCTCAAGCTCATCTCCCCTCCATCGCACCTGCAAGCCAAAATAGCGTCATCTCTCTCTCATGCTCTGCCCTCACTCTCTCCCTCTCTCCCTCTCTCTCTCTCTCTCTCTCACACACACACACACACACACACACACACACACACACACACACACACACACACACACACACACACACACACACACACACACACACACACACACACAAAATAATTTTGGAGGAGCATTATCTACAGGTATTCATTGAAGCATTGCTGCAACGAAGGAAGGAAGCTCTACCATCAAGAAAAGCTTAATCAGAAGCAGCAGAAGAAGAAAGAGGTAAGTTTTTTCTATTACCCCTCCCTCCTTTTATCCTATTGTTTAAAACAATAGGAGGAGAAGAAGAAAGATGTAAGTTTTTTCTATTCCCCCTTACTCCTTTTATCCTACTGTTTAAAACAATAGGAGGAGAAGAAGAAAGAGGTAAGTTTTTTCTATTCCCCCTCCCTCCTTTTATCTTGTTGTTTAACACACACACACACACACACACACACACACACACACACACACACACACACACACACACACACACACACACACAAAAGAGTAGAAGTAAATCTCACCTTTTGCATTTTTTAATCTTCGCTTGCAATCAATTTGTTTGTCGTCTTTGCACTTTGATTTGTTTGCTTGCTTGCGATGTGTGATAAAAGTGAGACAGAGAGCAACTGAGAGGGAGGAAAAGATTAGTGTGTGATTAGTATAAGATTAGTGTGTCTTTAGTGTGTAAAAGAGGAAAAGAATGCTTGATTAATGTATGTTTATGTTTAATGATTAGTGTATGTGTGTGTGTGTGTGTGTGTGTGTGTGTGTGTGTGAGAGAGAGAGAGAGAGAGAGGAAATAATGTTTGGTTAGTGTAGGTTTATGTTTAATTGAGTGAAATGAGAGCTAAGTTTGAGGTGAAAAAAGAATATGATTAAGTGAGAAAATGACCATAAAATGAGTAAATGAGTGTGAAAAGATACCAAATTGAATGTGGCTATCGTGTTTAGCCTCGTGACAAAACGACTACATTCGATTCGGAAATCAAGTATGTGGACTTTCTACAAGCACAAATGGTGTGGTATCTTTCAATCATTTAAAGAGTAATCCACTCTTTTGTTAGAGCTATTAGCTCACACAACTGGGCTACTTTTATGTAACATAAACTTCTAGGGGTCTAGTGGGCTCCTTTTATGTGACGTAAACTTCTAGTGTTCTGTGTTTAGTAGTATCCACTCTTGTGTTAGAGCTATTAGCTCACACAATGGGGCTACTTTTACGTAACGTAAACTTCTAGTGGTCTGTGTTTGAAAGTTTTATCTTACAATGCATTACAGATAAATTGATAGTCCATTTATTGATAATAATTTCTTATTCAAGAATCACATTTGTTGAAAATTGTATATATTTTATTTGGTGCAATAAATTTTTAACTTTAAATTTGTCTATCATCTTAATGCATCTAAATATTAAACATTGATATTAGGAAACATGTCTGTATATTTAAACATGTTTGCATTTTTCTTTTTTTTAAAATATACCTTTACTTGTTTTAATAGCCATGTCAGAGATGAAGCTATCATGAGCACATCAAAAATCCGCCACTGAAGCTATTGTTCCTTCTCTACACGGTACTAAATAGAATGTCCATGCTTTGAGTCTGCAAAGCCTTCCATTTTCAATGATATTTTCAATACTCTGATAAAACATTGCTTTGAGCGATTATAGTAATCATTACTCACAGTATCATTTGACGTTGCAATTTTCAATGGCCATCAAATGTGGGGACTTGACAAGAAAACTTTGGACAAATCTTGGTTGCTTTTGATGCTTAAAAAAACCCTAATTTCTACTCTCTCCCTCTAGTATGCAAAAGGATGCAATTAGTCCATCAGTTGCATGCAGAGATGAAAGGGAAAAGCAAGCTAGAAGGCCCTAGCAAAAGACAAAGAGTGACTGATACTACCAATCCAATCACTGAGGCAGAAAATACCACCCAGCCCTCCATCGTTGCTACAAAGCCTGGCTATGTGGAAGTGGGAGCACTAAACCAAATCTTTTATCCTCTAGTGTTGCATCACCTACAGGACCACCATGTTTTCCACTTGCAAGCTCCCCAACTTGGAGAAGGAAAATGGGCGTACGAGAAGCAAGTTCATTTACTACATCTTGCCTTTTCAGACCTGCATTTTGCTGACAAGGGTGTTTATTGTGGCATTACAAATTGAGGCACTTCTAGATTGTTCCCAACTACAAAGACATTTCCAAAGCTAACAATCACATTCGAGACTTCCCTTGAGCTACCCCCAAGTGCATCTCTACCAACCCTCCTCCCTTTTCTAAAGCCACGGAGATACATTCTCTATGTTGGGTTTTGAAACGCATACGTAATTACGTTCTTGAGACAACTGATCCGGACTAGAGAGCCTTTATTTGAAAAAAAACTTAGAACATTAGATTTAGGCAAAGATAAAAATCCTTAAAATCGACCTTCTGGCTTTGATTTGTCCCGATGTATAAATGGAGCCCAAACAGTTGGCATAAATGTTGTATCCTCTTTTGGTCTATGACAAGAAGATGAATGAATACAAGCCTCTTTCTTTGGGTTGAAATTGTATTTATGTTGTTAATTCAAAGCTAATTTTAGTATCACATCATGGTGTAAGTGAGTTTAGGGTATTGTCTTTAAGTTCAAGTTGTTATTATACTATTGAAGTTGGTTTAAGCAGCAACTCCATCTTTGTCTTTATATTGATTTGACAATTTCAACTTGCTCAAGCTTTAGTGTTGGTTTTACTTGTGCTAAATTTTGGTGTTTGGTTTGCAGATATGGCCAAAGACCTTACTTACGACGAGGCACAACGGATTGTTAGTGAGGAGAAATTTTATGTGGCCGAGCGGACTTATCAGTCATTGCCAACATCCAAGAGGATGAATCAATGATAGAAGGTGAACCCTTGAGTTTCCAACAGTGCAAAGAATCATGTTCAAACTATTTTGTTTGAAATAATCTCTTCAAAACAAGTGGCCACACAAAGGTAAATCCACCAGTGAAGCTCTCCAATTTGCAACATGCTGGCTTGGAGAGAGTTCTCCTTCAATGATTTATCTGCCAACAAAAAAATATCTCCAACAATAAGCAAATTTCCATCTACTTCATCTAGCAATGCTCCGTACATTACATATTGGGCAAAAGGGTAACTAGGATGATAAGCCTTCTAACGCGGGCATTGGACTTGGTCGCATTGTCGACAAGATTTTAGCATAGAATGAGTAAAGGCCAGCATCATCGCAAAAGCATCCAGTCGTCCTTTTGCCAGCAGAACATGATGTCATTGTGGAGATGGCAAGCCAAGGAGTTGACCTAGCAAGCCAAGGCAAAAATCCTGTAAGCTTGCGGTTGAAAGTGTTAGAGATTGAGACACATCTCAATACCACCAGAAGAGACCTTGCACTAGCTCAAATAGAGCTTGAGACACAGCTCAATACCAGTAGAAGAGAGCTTGCACTAGATCAAATCAAGCTCGCAAAGTACAACAAAAAGTTTGGTTCTCTTTCGGAAGAAGACATTGCAATAGCCATAGCCAACCTCAACGCCTTTTTGGCTGCATCTTCTAACTGTGCATCCCTTGGCTCTAATGAGTTTGATTTGAATAAGATTTTGGCAGATCTCACTCAACATGTTGAGTTGTAAAAGCATTTACTTCTATTGTTGTAATCATTCAAGCAATTGTTTTGTAATCATTCTACATAATCAACTCAAATATTTATCACTTTGTGTCTTTTTCAATCATACACGTGAATTGTATACCAGTTGTGTAACAAAAAAATGATAGACAACATGACAAAGAGTGACATAGTAAAAAGAGAGAGACTCAAGTACTACATCATAACTCTTGGACAACAAAACAAAGTGGATTACGAGTACATTGTACCAAAAGTAATTTGAAACAATGTCGTCGCAATCAAACATCGGAACCATGTAATCAAATTCTTTCATGTTTGAACAGTCTCTCTTTTAGTGTGTAGGAAGTCAAATGCAGACTACTTTCTCTCACAACTACTACTTGAAGCAGCAATAAATAATATTCTGACTGCTACATGTTGCAATTCTATCCTCTTCGACATATTCTTTCCACCACATAGGCGTGCTAATTTTTTTGGTGGCATCAGTGTGCCAAAGATCACCAAACATACCAATCCTATTTGCATAGTTAACATGTTGGTGAAATGAATCTGTCCCACCTTCATGCCCTAGGATTTTCATGCACACAATTTTGAAACCACACATCACTCCAGAATTGGAGGATTGTTCATGGAGCTAAAATTTTGGATTCCAAGCAAATGATGTGCTATGTAATAGTGTGTGCATTTGTTCCCATTGGGATTTGACACATGAAACCAAAAATGTTTTGTCTTTACCAGTGTAGCCTTGAAATTCTTAATCCTTTCAATGACTTCGACATATACCAATACACCTTCCTAAAGACAATGAAATCTTTATCCACCAAGCATAGCAAGTTAACAAAGGGTTTAATACCATTGAAAAACTTTCTCACATTTCTCCAAAACACTGGAGAATCGATGAGTTGGTGAACCCTTGATGTTGTAGATTGATAGATGGGATATTTGCTAAGCCATGCATCCCATTGTCTATCAAAAACTATCTCCACCAACACATGCCCCAACTTCTGTTAGCATCGAAAACAAATAATATGCAATAGCAAACCTAGCCACACAAAAGATTTGTAATGCCTTGCTTGGCAACTTTGTTCTAAATAAGGCATATAAAAATTGATGCTCTCTAATAGATTTTAGTATTGTATTTGCTTCCAACAAAGTGGTCTTTATTTTGTCAACTTTGCCAATGTCTTTCAAAAGCAAATTGATAGTATGTGCACTACATGGTACCGATATTAATTCCGGGTACTTTTCTTGGATTGCAGGACTTGTGCCTTTAATCTACAGCATTATCAATGATGCTGGTTGTTACATTCCTTGGCCCTTCAGCTTTTGATATGGCACACTCATAGATCTTTGAAAGAAAGGGAATTATTATTTATTTCAAAGACGTGTCAATGGCTTCTAAGAATACTGAACCTTGGGGACAAATTAACATCACAATTATTAAAGTCTTCTTTTGGAAATTGGTCCATCCATCCAAGGATTTAGTATACCAAAGTTATGAACGTATTCCAACACTACACGTTTGGGTGTACTTTCTACCTCATCTTTGACTTTGTTCATATACTTTGTACGCCTTTTTGTTATAATCCAACATTACAAATCCTTTTTCAGAGGTTCTCATCAATGCATCTTTGAAGATAGGGTTATGCACTACAATGAATGGAATACCACATGCGATAAATGATTGTGTCCAATTCAAATGTAGTAGGTATAACCATTGTTTATCAAAATCTTGATGGAGTGTATGATCAGTAGATATCCCTCTTTCAATACTATCGATACAATTTCTCTTTGAATTAGATGCATGACTAGATGAACCTGCTTTGAAGGATGTTGTACCATACACTTCACTCTGGGAACAAAGATTAGAAAAAATTTACTCTCTATTCTCAGTGCACATTGGATCCCTCTCCTCATTCGTAACAGGTCTTTCTTCATCCATTGGATTTATTCTTCCCAGGATAGCCTTAACTTTTCTTGCATAATCAATAAATCTTTCATAGAAGGTTCGACATTGCCGGACACTTTGAAAAAATGTTTTTTGATCCTAGTAGCATTATCACCAAACACGTGGTGACAAGACTTGCACTTCAAGGGAGATGCAGCTCGTCTTGGAAATATTTAATGCATGTACGTCCACTCATGACCACAAACCATGCTACAAAAAAGAGATATATAAAAAATAGACAATTGCAATTTGTAACTTGATCCTTCTATCAGTCACCCACTTGAAGTACACAATCTATTGCTTGATTATGTTAAAATTTGATAGTAAGTAGTCAACCATACCCTGCAACAATTTTCCATTGTAAGCACACTTTTAAAACAGAATATAATTCATTGTTTAGATCTTTGGAATGAATTTCACATAGTCTATACACCTACAAATGATACGAATCATAATCTTAACAATATTTTGTTGCATTGGGTCATCTCGAAGTGTGAGCATAATGCTCCAACACAATGCAATGGTTAATAGACGTTTAATTTTAGATTGTAGCTACATTAGGATGATTTTTTACAAACCACATTTGTAAAAATAATGTGTATCGATCGTTGCATATCTTCCTAGAAGTGCCAGTAACTACTCTAACACAATAAGGTGATATAATTATTGTGATTGAAGCACTTCTAACCATGTTACCATATAATATAAACATCCAGTATGGCCAAAAAACTAAATTAAAAATCTTGGTCAAACTTTCGTCATGTGTGAGTACATCACTCTAGCACAAGGACTCAGAGAAATTCCAAATTCTACATTCATTTTGAAGTGCAAGATAAACTCGAACACAACGAAAATGATTCAAATCTATATAAATGTATGGAAAATATAACACAAAAGCTTAGACACAAGGCAATACTATAATCTAAATCTAAGTAAATAAAAATCACAAAGATTAATTATATCATGTGCAGGTGCATACTCGAGTAAAGTTTCTAGTCTCTCAAGCAAAAACTCTAAGCCTGTAATTTTTACATTAAAAGTATTAGATTTGCCTTTTGCATAAATTTAGTAGAAAATATTTAATTTAAAAATTAAAAACAAAAAAAAAATTCTACAAATTATAGAAGCAAAATTTAACTATATCATTAACTATTGAATTTCATAAAACCTAAATCTTTACTTTTTTTGTTCTTTAAATTTTTAACATTTCTAACTGTAAGGAAAAATGACTACTTTTTTAAAACAATTGGAATTTTGTTTGTGTCAAATGGTGCTAGGAGAGCATCATCAATGTCATATATACAAATAGTTATTTGATCAAAGTTTTCTTCGATCAAAGTATTGAGAAATAATACGGAGGGCCGATTTTGATGACATGTTTCATAGAATACAACCTTTTGATTTTGCAAAACATATTATACGGCCATTAAATGTGTATAATGCGTTTAGCATTTAACGTATGCAACTTATTGGATCGATGTGTATTCGCCAAGGGATAAATTCACACACACACACACACACACACACACACACACACACACACACACATAGAGAGAGAGAGAGAGAGAGAGAGAGAGAGAGAGAGAGAGAGAGAGAGAGAGAGAGAAGAAAAGAGCGAATCCTCAATTATTAAGGATTGAAAGAGGAGAGAGATAAAGAATCTTTTTGGAATCTAATCACCAAATACCAAAATAGCACTTGTCAAACAATGCTCGTCAAAAAATTACGTCCAACATTGTTTTGTCATTCTTTGCACTTTAAAACACGTAACTTTACTTTCTTATGAGCCCACGCTTGATTAGCTTGAGCTTGCGCCTTATGTTTAGCTACATTGTGTAGCTTGTCCAACATTTCAGTGGTAAGTGGTAGATGTTACTTCTTCAACCTACAACCACTTATCCAATTAGACATCTCTGTTGGAATTAGGGTTGCAGAGAAACACACACAGCTTGGAGAAGACGAAGGAAGCTCAAGGCACACAATAGAGAGTGTATTACTTGGTGTGCAATGGAAAGATGGATAGCCCTAGAGTGATGGGTGTATATATAATGCACGGGGGAAAAAACCTCCTAAAGAGGGAAAAAATGCCCCGGCGGTCCTAGTGTGTTCACACACATCACTACCACATGCATATGGTAACAAATCCCCCCTGGAGTGATGCGGTGAACGAGAACTAGCACATGAGTAAAGCACTATAACCAACAAAAATACATTTGACAGCCTTATCATCCAATTTTCTGCGCTGCACCTGTGGCACCAAAGCATATGCCAAACAGCCAAAAACACACATGTGCTCAATAGAAGGCTTTCTATCATGCCATGCTTCATATGGAGTAATATACTGCAAAGCTTTTGTAGGACACGTGTTAAGTACATAAGTGGCACACATGATGGCCTCAAGCCAAAAGGAATGCGGTAAAGCTAGACTTTTGACTATACATCGTGCCATTTCCGTCAGGGACCTGTTTTTCCTCTCAGCAACACCATTTTGCTGAGGTGTATAAGGCACTGTACATTGGTGTTTTATCCCACGACTAGCCAGAAATGCATTAAATTCATGAGACATATACTCCCCCCCTCGATCGGAACGAAGGGCGCCCATAGTACATTTCGAGACATTTTCAGCCATAGCCAAAAATTGTTTGAAGCACATAAAAACTTCGGACTTCTCTTTAAGCAGAAATACCCATGCATGCCTGGAGTAATCATCAATGAAAGTCACGAAGTACAGGTAATTGCCCAAGGACGGAGTTTGCATGGGCCCACAAACATCACTATGCACAAGCTGCAACCTGCATGTGTCCCGAACTGAACCATCCTTTGGAAACTTAGAACGCTACATCTTAACCAAAATACAGCCTTCACAAACATGTTTGACAGGTGCTTCAAGAGGTGGCAAAGAAGCAACCATATCAGATTTCTGTAAACGCAGCAAACTGGAAAAATTCAGATGACCAAAACGTGCATGCCAAAGTTTTGCATCTGAAATAGCCCTTGAATCTGCAACAGCATTTGCAAAATTTTGTCCACACTTGTCATACAAAGTAAGCTTATACAGCCCACGGCACAAAAGCCCAGATGCAACAATTTCATCACCAAAAGTGAGATCATGAACTGTACATCTGTCATCCACAAATTTGACTACAAGTCCAAGTCTAGCAAGTGCGGATACAGACAAGAGATTCTTCTTGATCCTAGGTACATAAAGTGCATCAACAAGTGTGAAGGAAGTGCCATTAGCAGCAGTGAGCACAATCTTTCCAACTCCTTGAACTGGTGTTAACCCTCACGGCTCACAGACACCCCATCACCTATGACGGACGTGTATTATGTATTTGGTAGAGTCAGGTACCGGGCTTGTCGGACCAATAGGAAAAGGGTAAGAGTGATCGCCGATGAGAGGCGCACTCTAACTGGGACATTCAAGGGATTAGTTGGCTAAGCCTGGGCGCCCAAGTGTGAATGGGGTGAGCTCATATAAAAGCCAACTAAACCTAAAATTCACTCATTCTCTCATTTGTGCAATAGAAGAGTGCTCTTGCTCCATCTCCATCTCCATCTTCTTCTTCTTCACCTCCTTGTGTGTGTGTGTGTGTGTGTGTGTGTGTGTGTGTGTGTGTGTGTGTGTGTGTGTGTATGTGAGAGAGAGAGAGAGGGAGAGTGTGTGTGCGATCGAGCATTATGAAGGCACGACGGTGGAGAAGCGGTTGAGTGCGGCACGACTGCAGCTTCTTCTTCATCGCGGCGAGGAATCCACCACGAAGGCGAGCGTAGAGCGGTGAGTGACACACCCTTTGCTCTCTTGAGCTTGCTAGTTTAGGCTTGTTGTGTGCTTGGAGCCATTTGTGGCTCGCACACGGTGTATCGGCAAGTCCCTTGCTTCGACAGTGCGGCAAGGAGTGCACATTTTTGGCGCTGCTGCCGGGGAAATGCCCTACACTAAGCTCGATTAAGCACTTTACGCTTTCTTGTGATGCAATTTCAATTGAAGGATTTGTGAAGAAGGAAGGTGTGTGGTTGTGTGGAGAAGGATTTGTGAAGAAGGAAGGTGTGTGGTTGTGTGGAGAAGATTTTTGTTACACTGTACTGTATTTTTTGTTTTCTGTAAAGAAGGAGTTACAATATTTTTGCAATGTATTGTTAGAATTAAGGTATTAGCTATGGAATGTTAGTTCTGTAAGGTTCAATGTTAGTTCTGTAAGGTTAGTTTTGTAGATCTGTTAGCTACTGTAGTACTGTGTAAACAGTGTTAGAGTGTGTGTGGCAGTATCTCTATTAGCTGTAAGTAGATAAGTTAGGTGTAGGTTAAGTGTGTGTGTGCGCGCGTGCGCGGCGACTTTAAAAAAAAAAAAAAAAACTTTTAAAAAAATTTATTTTAAAAAGAAGGATCGGGGTGGGGATCATTCCCCAAGCTCAAGCCCAAACCCAGACCTCAGTCCTCAGTTTTAAAATATAGTTTATACACCTTTTTATATTTAAAAAACTATTTTTAGGATTTCGAGGACTATAAAGACTATTTTTAGGATTTTGAGGGCTTCACGTAGCCGAATAAAGAGCTGTAAAGCACGGCACGTTTCTTTAGCCAAAACGCTCATCTTGAGCTATTACACGCCATATTCTGTGGCTCTGTTACAAAAAATAACCAAAAATAACGAAAAACTTGGGTTATAAACACCTAAAAAAAAAACAAACTAAGTGAGCGGCCTTCACGGGCACTCACCAACGCGTTTAGAGTGTGGAAGTCATATGAACCTACGCTCTGGACGAGTGTTAGAGCATGAGCATATTGGTAGTGCCTCCATTTACGCGGGCACCCATTATTCCTCCACCCTAGGTTCTGGACCTTCGGTCGGGACTCAAGGTAGCGCGACCCAAGATCCTCATATCGCGACTAGTGATTCTTCCTCTGACTACGAAGTCATGGAGGGGTATCCTACACCAAACCCTGATAGTTCAAGTCAAGACATGCATGCCATGGGCCCACGGCCCGGGTCCAGCGTGTTTAGCCGCTTAAAAGAGACCCTTAGTAGAGCTACTCGCTCCGAACATGCGGTTAATGAAATAAATGAAGGGAGTGGGGAAGTAAATTCGTCATTCATGCCTAAAATAGACTCTATGCTTCTTGAGAGTGTGCATGTGAATGTTCCATCCACTGCACCTCCTGATCCTTTAGGACTATCTCCCTCTGAGGTTTTACTACCCGATGGTAGGAGTCTTGCCGAAGTGCAAGAGATCGAACGCTATATGCAAGCAACAAGGGAGAGAGAAATTGAGAACCTACGAGGGCTAGAACAAAGTCGAGCCCTGAAAGCAAAGGATCCTATGACAACAATCATGCCAGCCGAGCAACCGAGTGCTCCCAAGGTAACAGTCACGGAGGGGCAAGCTATGGGGAGCAATAATGCTTCCACTTCAAGGGAAACCTCCAGCACGCCAGGCCTAGATGGGATATTCCTAAACAAAAATTGGGAGTATGACCTTCAAGCAGAAGCTTTAACTGATCGGTACACAGGACACACCTATCATGTGGGTTGGTTAGATGTTCTACAATCCACATCGGGTGCTACTAGCATAAATGAGCAACAACAGAGAGTCTGTGATGTCCTCCATAGGATTGTCGAGTTAGAAAGACAGAACACAGGGATCAACATGCCTTCAACAGGACTAATGAGATTCTTGGATACGGGAAAGGCCAACCAACCAACCCTATCACAAATGGAGACTCCCTCAGTGAGCCCCATTGATCCTCCATATGTTGTTTTGCCAGGAGCCTCAGTACAATCTGAACCCACAAGTGGCAGCTTTAGCTTCCCAGATCTAGCTCATCTTTCTCTTAATGACACTACGGCTACCATGCATATCCCAGTGGTGAGCATGACAAGAAGTACACCATGGAGTTCATTTATTAACACTGCGCCGATGCCTAGTAGCACAGTGCCCCCAACTATACCTACATGTATGTATCAATCATGTGCACCTATCGTACCTCAGCCTCATGTAGCTCCCACACCTCCGATTATTCCAAGAGCTTACAATCCACAATGCAATTATCCAAGCTCTTATACAAGTGGAGCCATGCCATTTAATAATAACATGCCATATCAGGCACCCCCTATGCCTAGGGCCACGCCTGTAAACTTTGGACCACCGTCTGGTACACCATGGTTTCTCTTATTCTTCAAGGTTGAGAAGAAGGTGAGTAGGGTGCAGAGAGGAGTGGTGAGAGAGGTGGGGATGATGAGTGGAGAAGTGTGTGTGAAAGAGGAAAATGATAAAGTGGAAGAGAGAGTGTGGCTGCATAGCATGGGAAAACTGGGGTCCACTAATAAAATCATAGCTCACAGCTCGTAGCTCAAAAAAATATAAAAAAATTTGAGGCAAAAGTTCAGCCCACGAGCTACAACTTTTGTTTGTATCACCTTTTCAAATTCAGAGAGCAAGTGAACTTTAAAAATTGAGCAAAATCGACCATTTTTTTCCACTGCACAAGGTCCTTGTGGGGTCCTTCTTTGGATGATTCTTTTGAATACCTCCAAGAGTGAGCCCTCCATAGTGCATGTATGCATGCCACCTACCCTTGACCTTATTTGGTAGGTCTATAATTGAAGATATTGTTGAGATTATGATATAAGTGAATAGTACAACTAAGAAAATCAAATATTGAGGGGTCTAAAAAATATGTACATGTCAAATATAAATAATATAAGTGGAAAAAAATATAAAGGGGTCAAAAGAAATCTCTCTCATTATGAGGCTATCATAAAAAGATAAATATTTTTGGTGTTCTAATTTTTTAGAAAAAAAACAAAATAGATGTAGGAAGGGAAAAATCACAATAGTGAAAAAATATACACATAAATAAAACTAGTTTTTTTGGATTTTTGTTGGGGTGGAGTTACACCAAATATAAGAGAAGCTTACATGAAAATATTTCTATATGGAATAAAGAGTATGAAAAGTGGTAAGAAAAAATTGTGGTAATGGTGAGGCAATGTACAGAGCATAAATAGCACACACCTAGGTAGAAATATTTAAATAAATACCAAAATAATTATGAAAAAATCTTTTATTTAGGCCCTATATACAAAGAAATATTTACATACGCATGGGCCATAATATACTTATATTTTTTATTTTAATTTTTTTTTTTGGCTCAATTAGCCTAATGACTAGCTAGTTGAGGGTTTTTAAAGAAGATACGGGAAAAGTCCCGTGACTCACGCACGCCTATGTACAGTGAAATGGTAGGGATAGCCACAGTGTTTGGGTGATTTTGGTAGGGTGAGGTAACTCACTGTGGCAATTACAAAGAGCCGAAAAAACGGCTATCATTAGCCTTCCCCCTGGATGATGGTATATTCATGTACCATCATAGAGCATCTTTTCCAAAGAGAGTGCTTCAGAGTCCTTGACGAGATTTTTATTGTTTGGCCCCTCAGAATTTCTGCTAGAGTTACACTCATGCTTCATGTAACAATACTTACATGAGACAGTGGCCTTTTGACAGATCTTTGGTAGATCCTTTGGTAGAAGGCGACTCAAATAGGGCTTCAAGCGATACCCGTTTACTTTCCTGGAGTGCTCTTTACCATTCAAGTCCATAAGTTGATAGTAACTTGAATTGAAAGCCTTCTTGACTATGTATGGCCCTTGCCATCTTGTTTCAAATTTGGCATCAAAACGATTATCGAGTCGATTGTCATACCTTAGCACAAGATCTCCTTCATTGATGCCTTTGTCCTTCAGTTTCTTGTCAAGCTTCTCCTTTGTCTGTGTGGCTTTCCTCTTATAGCACTCGTATGCTGCTTCTCTTTTCCACTCAAGCTCAGCTAAGGTAAGAAGTCGATCCATCCATGCTTCTTGATCATCTTGTGCTGATTTGCCATGAAGTCGCATTGTTGGAATGTTTAGCTCAATTGGCTGTAAAGCCTCTTGACCATAGACCAAGTGAAATGGTGTGAACTCCGTGGCTTCCCTATATGTGGTTCGATACGCCCACAAGGCACCATCCAAGAAGTCATCCCACAACTTTGTCTTGTTTTTCACCATCTTTCTAATGATGCCTGCAATGACACCATTAGCTTTTTCTACCAAACCATTTGATTGGGGATAGTAGGGTGTACTGTGACGATGTAGAATGTGAAGTTCTTCACAGACTTCTGTGAGCAATCCCTTTCTAAACCCTGGACCATTATCAGAAACAATCTCCAAAGGTGTGCCAAATCTACAACAAATGTGAGTGTAGATGAATTTGCTCACTGTCTTCTCATTTACCTTTGCCACACTCTGTGCTTCCACCCACCTAGTCATATAGTCTACAGCCACTAGAATGTAGAGTTTACCATTTTTTGTCCTAGGCAGAGGACCTATAGCATCAATGCCCCACTTTTCAAACGGTCCATTTGCAAGCACGATTTGCCTTGGACCATAAACCAATCTTCTATTCCCATTTACCTGACAATTGTGACAACTTTTACACCAATGTTGGACATCCACATGCAGACTTGGCCAAACATACCCCGCAAGAAAAATCTTCTTCACAGTTAATTCTTGGGCAAAATGACCACCACATGCTTCTTCATGCAAACCTTTTAGAATGGCTGGAATTTCCTCAATAGTTGGTACTCTTCTGCATACTTGATCCCTCCCTCTTTGATAGAGGGAGCCTTCTAGGAAGAGATATGCGCTTGCCTTCTTCATGAGTCTCCTCTTCTGAGCCTTCGTGAAGTCTTGTGGAAACTCGCCCTCCAAAATGTAGCTAATAATGGGAGTCAATGACTCCAATCCCTGGTATCTCGGTTGCTTGACAGTTGCTGCCACCATGATGACCTGCACTTCTTTCTCAACACATGTAACTACTTGCTGTGCAAGTAAATCGGCATCTTCATTCTGTTTCCTAGGAATATGATATAGTTGCACTTCTTCAAATTGATTAAACAATCTACGAATGGCATGAACTTTTGTCCGTAAGCTTTCATTCTTGCATGCCCAAATACCTAAAATCTGTTTAACAATGAGAAGTGCATCTCCCTTTACCATGAGGCGTTGTATCCCTTGGCCAATGCACATCTTCAAACCATGAATTAGTGTGTCGTATTCTGCTTCATTGTTGCTAGCTGAACTTGGTAGATTGAACTTCTCTTTCATGACCACCTCTCCACTTGGGTTGAGCAACACTAGCCCTCCCCCTGCTTTTTCTGTGGCTCGACAAAAAGCTCCATCAAAGAACAAGGTAAAAGCATTAGAAATACTTTTTGGTGGTGGCAATGGTAGGGTCTTTACTTCAGGCACCTTAATCTCCTTTTCATGCACCCTATAAGTGAGAATCCCTGCCAATTGTGCACGCACACTATCTTCTACCTTGAAAGAGTATTGAAACTCTTGCAACTCCATAATCCACTTTGAGATCCTAGTACTAAGATTCATTTGAGATGACACCCAAGGGAACAAATTCTCTGCGGTGAGAATTACAAAAGGTTTTGGGAGCAAGTAGGATCTAAACTTCCTTATCGCAAACATGAGAGAAAGCATCATGAGTTCTGCTTTTGTGTAGTCTCTCTCCAAAGCATTCATGACCCTACTAGCAAAGTAGATGGGTCGCATCCTTGTACTGTGGGGATCTTGTTGTAATAAAACTGCACCAATTGTTTCCTTCCCAACACTAGAGCTAACAAAGAATGTGTACTCCCAACATGGAGGCATGAGTGTTGGTAGCTCTGACAAAATGACTTTAATGTTACAAAAGTACTCTTCAAGCTCATCAGACCATGCAAATTCTACTTGTTGTGTCAACTTTTGCAAAGGATGAAGCAACTCCGAAGCTAAGTGAATAAAGCGTGACATATACTTCACTTTTTGAATGAATGATATGACCTCTTTGAGATTCTTGGGTGAGGGGAGCTCAATAAGAGCCTTTGTCTTTGAAGGATCCACCTCAATGCCTTTATAGGAAACCTTGTGACCAAGCAAGATCACTTCATCCTCAGCTATGTGACACTTGTCGGGGTTGAGTTGACCTCCCATGTCATAGAGCTTCTTTAAACCTTCTTCTACCCTTTGTAGATGCAATGATTTTGAGCTATAAATGCAAAAATCACCAATAAAAACCCTAATGGTCTTTCCAAAGAATGCTTGAAACACCATGTTCATGAAGCGTTGGAAAGTTGCAGGAGCATTTGTCAGGCCAAATGGCATGACTCTAAAAGCATAACAACCCCAAGGAGTGATAAAGGTTGTTTTCAATTGATCCTCCAATGCGATACCTATTTGAAAGTAACCCGAGTAGCCATCACACACAGTGTACTTCTCATGACCAGCTACTTCATTTAGTATCTCATCCTGAAATGGGAGGGGAAAGTGATCTCTTTTTGTTGCCTCATTAAGTGGACGATAATCCACACACACCCTCCACTTGCCGTTTTTCTTAGGAGTGACAACAACGGGAGAGACCCACTCTGAATTCTCCACTGGATAAATGAAACCTGCTGCTAGAAGCTTTCTTACCTCCTTGAGTAGAGCCTGCTCCTTAATGACTCCTAGCCTTCGTAGCTTTTGAGCCTTAGGTGTGGCCTCTGGCTTCAACTCAATCTTGTGTTGAACAACATCTACTCCACGCACATCGGTGTAGTCTTTAGCAAAAAGCCTCGGAAATTTCCTTAGCACACATTTTAACTCCTCTCTTTCATCCTTTGTAAGTGTTGTAGACAACATACCTTCTAACATTCCTTCATCTTCCACCTTTTGGTTCTCTTGGGAACCTACCTCTTCCAAACCTCGACAAGAGGTCTCTTGGTTGCTTGGCTTAAACCTTACCCCCATGACTTCGATGGAAGACTCCTCTTCAGTAATGCTGCTGCTACTTTCTTCTTCTGAAGTGCTATCGGTCCAACCTTCTTCTGTCTCACTTTGAGATGATTCTTCATGGAGCTCCTCTTGGCGTTGCTTCTTCATGTCAAAGACAACCTTCTTATGATTGTCATTCCTGCAAATTAATTTCCCACTCTCCCAATCCTGCAAAGCTCGCATTTTCATTAGCCATGGTCTTCCTAGGATAAATGGATAACCACTTCCCTTGGTCGACATAACATAAAAATCCACCGCTTTCTTAATGCCAAAGGCCTCTACAAAGACATTTTTACAAATGCCTACACACCTAGCCTTGCTATTGTTTGCCATCTTGACTTTGATTTCAGGTGTCATGGATGTGCATGCCTAGTCTTTGCATGAGTCCCTCTGTCATGATGCAAATTTGTGCACCCCCATCCACTAGACCTTTCCTAACCAATCTTCCTTTGATGTAACAGTCTAGCACCGGTGTAATGTCCTCATTCATTTCAGCTTGTGCAATTTTTACAACAGGCACACTCTCTTTTACCTTTCTCCTAGTGCTAACTGCCCTTGTTAAATCCCTCCTTACTTGTGGACATAATGCAAGAAATTGAGGCCATGAAATATCAGGACCCTTACCTCTCATGTCTTCCAACAAGTTGTACGGAGCCATACCATGTCCAAGAGGGAAGTCTTGGAGGTTGATACGACGTCGAGTCCTCTTGGTTTCCTTGGTCTCCTTTGCCTTTTTGCCTTGTCCATGGTCACTCTATGATGTGACTGCTTCTTTCTCTTTACCTTTCCCTCGGCCACGCTTAATGCCATTGGCTTCCATGTCAACCTCATTTGAATTTGTCACCTCTACCACATGCACATTTGGATCTGGCAAAGGTGGAACTCCTTCTACCCCTTGTGGAGGTGGTCTTGGTCCATTTGGCCTTTGTAGAAGCCTTGGTTGTTGACCAGCTCCTTCTCCTGCATTCATCACTGGGTAATTCAAGTTAGGTCTCCCTGGCTCTCCACGGGGCCAAGGACAATTATACATCCCATGTCCAGACTCTCTGCAATTCCAACATTGCAAGACTCTCCTAGTTCGTGGCTCTCTCTCTTCTGACTTCTTTGCTTGTCCCTTTGGACCTACAGCTTGTGCAAGGTGAATTGACAGGCTGCTTAAAGATTCATTTAACTTCTCAATCACTTTAGCCGTTACCTCAGGAAGCTCCCTAGATGTTGATGCTTGTGACTTACTTTTGGGTCTAAGACCTTCTATTGGAACCTCTCCCCTTAAGCACTTGAGTTTCCTATACTTCTCAGCAGCCCTACTTTCCGCTGCATCAAAAGTAGCAGGTGCACCCGCCTCAACTTTTACCTTAAGGTCAGGAAAGAGTTCGGCTATGAACCTCTCCTTCTTTAAAAATTCTGCACCATCACCAGGGTTAGCAACATTTCGTATCCATAGAGCCCAAAGACGTAGAAACTCTTGCTTGTACAAGTAGTAGTCATCTAAGTCTTTTTGCTTATGAGAAACAATGTCTTGCCATAGTTTTTGAGTGTTTTGGGGATCAAAGAAGTATCTCTTAAAACGATTCAAAAATTCTGTGTAATTCCCCTTAGCTTCCTCAGGCAAAGAGTCAAACCAAATACTAGCATCTTTCCTAAGGACCACCTCAAACATTTCTACACGTTCTTGATCGGTTACTATCCTCTTGATACGGCAAGACATCTTGAAATTTGCTAAAAATAATTCTGCATCCTCTCCGGGCTCTCCAAAGAAAAGAGGATATCCAGACATTTGGCGTTGGCTCTCCATTATTATGAAAGATTACAACACGAGTTACAATAAGGGATACAATAGAGATTTAGAACCACTCGCCTGCAAATGAAGAAGTAAGAAAATACCACTCTAGGTTTTCTTCTTCAGCTATCCAAGCTTCAATGAGGTCTCGATTTGTTTGATCAAAACAAAAAGGTAGACTATTGATGAGCTCTAAGAAGGGTTGAAATTCTTCAAAGCTAAGGCGATAAACAGAAATCTCTAGAACTTCATTTTCTGGATCCAAAAGAGCAACCACGTCCCAAGTGATAAGTTGCACTTGCTCTACAATTCCCAACGCACAAGCGGTTTGTATAAAAACTAGATCTTCATGCTCCTCAAAGGCTGTGAGAAAGTAGCAATTGACTAGGAGCTCCTTTCCTTCGAGTTCCCACACAGTCGGAGTGAGGCAACTTTCTCACAATGTCATAAAGAACATCCTCATCAAGTCCAATCAAGTTTGCAAGATTTAAAGACTCCACTTGTGCTACAAAATTCCTGGACAAAATCTCCTTAGGATTATGGTTAAATCATTCAAAAGCATAAAGAGATTTACAATGTCTCTATGAACAAAGTGTCATAGAAAGTAGAGAAGGATGAGAATTTATACAAATTTGCAATCTTCTCTATGCTCTCTTTATTAAGACAAGCTCTGAATAGCTCCCTATCTCCTTTGTTGAAAGCGAAAGGAAGACTATTAATAAGACACAAATGAGGGAAAAATTCACCAAATGTGAGTCTATGAAGCATGAACTCTGGCCGCAAGTTTCCTGAAGAGTCTTCCTCAATGGTGAAATGCACTCGCCAAACGCCAAATTTCACTCTATTTACCAATCTTAGGGCACACACTAGTTGGATAAATGCGCGGTCTTCCTTAGTGCCCAACAACAAGAGGAACATGGAATCCACGCGTAGGACCTTCCGTCTTAACTTCACCACCCTCTTGTTATGAGGGAGACGCCTTACTACTTGCTCCTGCAACTCAATTGGTAATAGAGCTAGATCTCTAAGGATTGAATTTTCACTGCACACACATTCCCAGTTAGAACAAACGATCGTTTTTTTGTTTCTTGTAACAACTTGGACAAAGAAAAAACAAACATACACACTATTTTGCTGGGCTGCACTTCATTTTAAAATAAAATGAACACATGTACATCAAAAGAAGTGTGGTAGTTGATGAGAGGTAGAATGACAGGGTTTGGTGATGCAAGAATTTCTCCTACTCTTTGGGCACCAAACATGAACACCATTCTTTGTTGAAAATGGATCTTTCTACTAATTGCAATGTTTATTCTAATGTGTGGAGTAAAATTAAAGGGAAAAACCTCTATTCCTGGGCCATTATCCATGGCCTATGCATGTCCTAATGCTTAAAATAACACAAAAATATAGACGTCCAAGCTAATATCGTACCTAATGAGAGGCAAAATAAAAGGATCTACCGAAGTGTTTATCTCGGCTAACCTACGAGGACCTAAAATTCTACGAATTACTCGCTGAAATTGCAACTTAGTACTAACAATTATGTGTACCTTTTGCCTTGCAATGGGAATGAAGGGATCATACAAATTCTCGTGGTTCATGCAAGCTACTTGATTATGCTAAAGTTTGAGCCTTCACAAAACATACACAACCCTGTTCCTCAGTGGGGGCACCAATTTGAGGCTGTCTGGGGCGGGCAACAAGAAGAGTGGCCTCCAAGCACTCTTCTAGGCTCCCATGCTGCTCAATTGGGTTGGGGTTGGGAAAAAAACAACAAACACACACACAAACCCGCAACCTAACCCTACACAAATTTGGGGCACCACCTAGTTTGGATGCGAACTAGGACGCGTAGAGAGAGAGAGAGAGAGAGAGAGAGAGAGAGAGAGAGAGAGAGAGAGAGAGAGAGAGAGAGAGAGAGAGATAGTGCTCGGGCTGCTTTGAAACGTATCGGCAATGATCAAGCAAACACAACTATATATTTAAGAAAGAGAGAGAAAGGGGGAGGGGGTGCTTGTTGCATTAATACCTTCTTACAAATCTGTCATGACAAATCAAAGTGAGATTAGTATTTGTTCAACATAGCTTGCGTAAATTTCACCACAACACATCACAAGAAAAGCCACCCCAATCACTGTCTTAAGGCCAGGGGAGTCCTCTCCACCCTGTCGCCCTCTTACAGTATGTGGGATTTATGGCTAGATTGATGACAACACCAGAGACAAGCTATCAAGAACTTAGCAAAAAACACCAAGACACTTACGCATCATTGTTGTCCATTACTTCACGTTGGAAGGGAGACAAAGTATCCAAGCTTAGTCCAAATCCACCCTCCTTGATTCAGCGAATGTTGGGCTTACACTAGTAGGAGAAATGATAGATTTCCTACTCTCAATTGAATGATCACTCTCTCTCTTACAATGGCATAGAGTTCCCTTGCTAATCCCCTATTACAACACATGCACATGCATAAGACAATGAGCTTCCACTCAAGAGCTCCTTCTAAAGAGGTTGAGCTTGGCTTCTCAAGCTATAGCATAGTGCTCTTGCTTATGGCTCCCCCCTTTTGTGCTAGCTACACCCTCCTTTTATAGCAATTTTGAAGGCTAGGGTTACTCCTCTAACCATGGTTGGGTTAGGTTTTCAGCAATTTATCTAATTTTTTTGCTTGGAATTATCAAGAAGTTGGTGGGGAAAGAGAGAGGAGAGAAATGGAGGTGATAGGACTTTTCATAGTGGGTTAGTGTTAGTAGAGTTAGTATTAATTTACAAATGGAATTGGATATTTACAATGGGAGTATCCATGTAGGATACAAATAAGGAAGAAAAACTCTTAAGAGGTAAGAAAAAGTGGATTTCTTACAAGGTTGATGCTCCAAGTGTCTTGAGTAGGGCCAATTTTGACGCTTGTTGACGGTCCACTAGCTTTGACGGTACATTTTTTCTCCACTCTTGACCTTCCTTGAGAGACAAGGTAATTGAAGCTGAGTAATCAACCACCATGATGCTGTCTTTTTTGAGAAGAGGCTGAATTTTGTGGTTTTTTTGATAGATATGGGTAAATTGGAGGAGGAAAAATGAGACTAGGTGGTCAATTTTGGAATGGAATTGTGTGTGGGAGGTATGAGTTCACCATGGTTTCTCTTATTCTTCAAGGTTGAGGAGAAGGTGAGTAGGGTGCAGAGAGGAGTGGTGAGAGAGGTGGGGATGATGAGTGGAGAAGTGTGTGTGAAAGAGGAAAATGATAAAGTGGAAGAGAGAGTGTGGCTGCATAGCATGGGAAAACTGGGGTCCACTAATAAAATCATAGCTCACAGCTCGTAGCTCAAAAAAATATGAAAAAATTTGAGGCAAAAGTTCAGCCCACGAGCTACAACTTTTGTTTGTATCACCTTTTCAAATTCGGAGAGCAAGTGAACTTTAAAAATTGAGCAAAACCGACCGTTTTTTTCCACTGCACAAGGTCCTTGTGGGGTCCTTCTTTGGATGATTCTTTTGAATACCTCCAAGAGTGAGCCCTCCATAGTGCATGTATGCATGCCACCTACCCTTGACCTTATTTGGTAGGTCTATAATTGAAGATATTGTTGAGATTATGATATAAGTGAATAGTACAACTAAGAAAATCAAATATTGAGGGGTCTAAAAAATATGTACATGTCAAATATAAATAATATAAGTGGAAAAAAATATAAAGGGGTCAAAAGAAATCTCTCTCATTATGAGGCTATCATAAAAAGATAAATATTTTTGGTGTTCTAATTTTTTAGAAAAAAAACAAAATAGATGTAGGAAGAGAAAAATCACAATAGTGAAAAAATATACACATAAATAAAACTAGTTTTTTTGGATTTTTGTTGGGGTGGAGTTACACCAAATATAAGAGAAGCTTACATGAAAATATTTCTATATGGAATAAAGAGTATGAAAAATGGTAAGAAAAAATTGTGGTAATGGTGAGGCAATGTACAGAGCATAAATAGCACACACCTAGGTAGAAATATTTAAATAAATACCAAAATAATTATGAAAAAATCTTTTATTTAGGCCCTATATACAAAGAAATATTTACATACGCATGGGCCATAATATACTTATATTTTTTATTTTAATTTTTTTTTTTGGCTCAACTAGCCTAATGACTAGCTAGTTGAGGGTTTTTAAAGAAGATACGGGAAAAGTCCCGTGACTCACGCACGCCTATGTACAGTGAAATGGTAGGGATAGCCACAGTGTTTGGGTGATTTTGGTAGGGTGAGGTAACTCACTGTGGCAATTACAAAGAGCCAAAAAAACGGCTATCACTACGAATGTGGTGGACCACATCGAGTAGCTGAGTGCCCCATTAGAATGCAAAAGAATGCTGCACTAATGCAAACAAGTCAAGGGAGTACATTGGCAATGCCAATATTCATTTGTAATCGTTGTGGCATAGATCATTTGATCGTACATTGTCCTAACAATCCAAACGCACCGAAAATCACACCATTGAACTTAATAGAGATTGTTGATGGGACACCACCAACTATAAACATAGCACCAGTGAATGCACCTTCACGGTCGATGCTCCAAAAGCAAAATTACATCCTCGAAGAGAGAGATGCTGCATCCATTGGCCGAGCGAGAAAGAAGAAAACACGAAGAAAGAAATCCCTTAATGCTTCTAGCTCATAACCTAGTTCAAAGACTAATATAGGGACTAGAGAGGATCGTGTGTATATGAATGACCCTGAGGATGACTTAGATTCGATAGAGACCACGGAGGCCAAAACTATTACTACAAAGGAAAAAGCCAGTGAGGAGGATCACGAGAGGGAATTACGACGAACATCAAAAGAGTATTCAAAGTTAAACCACCCAGTTGCGAACCCCCAAGATAAGCCACGAGAGACAAAAAATGAGGATTGCAAGAGAAAGATTGGAACCTATCCAAACCGAACAGTGGAAATTGAACGAGTCCAACAACTGAGGGGTTTGGTGGAAGAAACTCAATGAACATTAGAACCTGAACCCAAACATATCCAGATGTCGGACACAGTGTTTCCCACACAAGTTCAACCTCACAAGAACTACAGTCCGTTAGCTATACCCAGTAGCATTCGGGAAGAGAGTGAGGGTAGGACATCTGAAAGTGGACACACACCTTTCCTACTAGAGAGAATGTTTGGTGAGGGAATGCCGGACCCCCTTGAGGAAGTGGAGATTCCATCTTCACCATTCTCTTGTCAGGGTCCTACGTCCCACAAGATGCCATTAAATGTTGCCAAATTGATGGATTTCATGTCTTCAGAAGTTAGAACCACCATCATGTCCAAACTATATAAAGACCCCGAGGTAGTCTCAGCTCTTCGAGCCTTCCTCAATGGAGAATTACAGGCCGGATTACCACAGTTTGCACATATGAACAAACCTGACTCGGTAATGAATGATGAAGAACATTTAGCACCACCATCTGACCTAGCGGGACATGAATCTGTAATTGAAGTACCCGTTAACAAGTTGGGGCAATACTTTGAAGGTGATGAATCTAATGCTACTCTACCAATCACTACTAAAGGATTAACTGTAAAGGGGGTCCTTGACGGTGGTGCGGGAGTCAGCATGGTGACAAAGAGTTGTTGGGAGTCTATGGGGCGACCTCACCTTGAAGCCACAAGCGTAGTGGTAAAAATGGCTAATGGATCTATTGTTACGCCTATTGGAATGCTAAAGGATCTCAGAATCAAGGTCTTGGGACACAAGGTAAGGCAGACTTTCATTGTTATGGATTTTTCCAAGCATCCTATGTCATTTGAGATGATCTTAGGGCGTCCATTCATGAGGGAAGCAAAAATGGTGCATGACTGGTCCAAAAACCACGTCTACTTACAGTTCCAAGACTCTGTCATTCGAGTTGATATTTTAAGTGGTCGAACGCATCCTCTAGGAAATAAATTCATCATTGATAATCGATCAGACACAACAATTCACTCAGCTCCATTACAGTATTGTTACACATGTAACGAAGACACGGATATTGGGGAGAACTCTCCTTATATGGATATCCTACCTGGGATGACTGAGTCGGACAATGTGGATTGGGTCCACCTAGCAGCAACCATAGACACTTGGGGAAATAGGGGGACGACCTGGGTAACACCTGAGGGGGATGAAATGCCTGTACCCTTAAATATGCTACAAACAATGTATATCGCTTCTGACAAGTCTCATCCTAATGTAACGAAGAAAACATACAAGTGGGTCCCTAAAGCTTCTTTAGTGACCATAGCTAGTGCTAAAAAACAGAAGCCTTGTAAAAAACGTACCACTCGCTCCAAGAAAAGTAAGAAAATGTTGCGATGGATCCCTAAATGACTATTGGAAGCCCAAGGCTACTATCAAGGAAATGATCAAATCTGGGTGCCAAAACGTAGATTGTGCTCTTACCTATCACCTGACCCATGTGAGCCCAATCCCGTAGCTCCAAAACGAATCAATGATCGTGGAAAGAAAAGAATCACAGAATGCTACACACCCGCTCCTGAGCTAGTTTGGGTACCAAAGAAAGAACGATTTGTTCCACCTAGCTTAGGAAGGGGGGAGTCCCATGAAGCAACTAGCTCCTCATGTAATGCATCCGTAGAGGTAAAAACTTCTCCGCAACCTCCATCTACAATAGTGGACCTCCATAAAGCTACAAAGGAATACACACCTCCCAATGTTCAAGAATCACCTGATGAACTACTTCAAGTTCGATCTTGGGAGAGTACCTTACCACCCTTGCAACTCGACGAGGCGCCTAAGGTAATAGAAAACTACTGGCAAAAATCTCCACCTATTACCAACTGTAACAATTGGTTTCAAAGGGTGACAAGCTCATTTCAAACGGTATGATCTACCCAAGGAAGGGGGGAGTGTTTGCTGACAGTCATCATTCATTTGTTTCCCTCTCAACCTTCCTCCCTGACCTCTATATCTCCCAATCTTAGGGAATGTACATATAAAGCTTTATACTCACAAAAAACAAAAAAATAATAAAGAGCAAGAGCAATTAGCAAACGAGTATGCACATTAAAAGTCAAAACATTGACTCAAACCTACACATGTCACATCTGGTACAGTGAAACAAAAACCTATGCCATAAAACACCTTTGATTCTCATCACTTGAGTGATGGAGGGTAGGTAAGATTAGTACGATAGGAGTGTTTCTGTTTTAGAGTTGAGTGATTAGCAAAGTTCTCATTTCCCACTAATGTGCCTCCTGGAGGTATTCCTTTTGTTTCCTAGTGTGTACAGGAGCGTGTTGCTATTGATAGGATTTGGACCTTCATGGAATCTTTATCTCGACTCACTCTTCAAATCAAGAGCGACAATCGACACAAACAGGTGTTTCTTGTCCATTAGCATTGCCCCTTATCTTTTTTGCATCTATGATTGTCTGCTTTAGTTGTGATTGGTAGCCTAATATTCAATGCATTTGCTTAGTATCAAACATTTAATTCAATGTAATCTTTTGTCATAATCAATTGTCTAGGTTTAAAACTCAAGCAGTCCGACTAAGCTAAATTGACCAAGTTAGGTGTTAGAGATCTCCTCTTAATACCATGGGGAATGCCTTCCTAATAATCAATGGTTACTTAGGTTCTTAATCCAATTTAGGCAGCATTGTGTGAAATGTACTAGGGCTTTCTAGTGGGCTTGACCCTATTGACCTTTAGCTTAAGTATTATAAAGGGAGTTTACTAGTGTGATGAGCCTGGGGAGGTGCACCAGTGTTATATGACCCCCCAAAGTTACAAAATTAAAATGCTGAAAATGAACAAACAAAAAATCAAAGTGCCACACTGTAAAATCTTAAGCTGGAAGAGAAATCTCAGCTTGATTTGGTACTTCACTCACATGTATTGCCTATGGTACTAGAGCCCTAGAGGTTCCCAGTATGGGCGCTTTTTCTTGAAAAGCAAAAAACCCAAGGCATACAAAATAAGCACACACATCAAAATTGAATCACTGTGAAAAGAATTTGGGGGGTCAAAGAAAAAGTAATCAGTCAGGTGATGATTTCATGAGAAATTCCTTTTATGGTAGCTTAACTACAAGGTCTTCTAGATGTAGCCTCTAGTCAGCCCTCGAACATGAATATTCGATCTCTAGTGTCTTTCGACCGTCAAATTAGCGACCCCCGACTTGTTTAATTTTTTACCTTTACATCTATTTATGCATTTGATTACATTGCAATTTAATGTTCATTGCTAACAAATTGTTTGAAATTCTTTTACCAATCAATTTGTCTACCTAAAACTGCATATGCTTTTTAATCACTTATGAGAATGCAATTACTGTGCCAATGTTGTTTGATTTTGCAGTGACTGAAGAAGGCTAAGGACATTCATCTCAAATGCTCTTCCACCTCGACGAACGAACTTCAACTCAATAGCTTTCGAGGACGGAATCTACATCAGGAAGGGGGGCATGTTAACCCTCACGGATCATGGACACCCCATCACCTACGACGGACGTGTATTATGTATTTGGTAGAGTCAGGTACCGGGCTTGTCGGACCAATAGGAAAAGGGTAAGAGTGATCGCCGATGAGAGGCGCACTCTAACTGGGACATTCAAGGGATTAGTTGGCTAAGCCTGGGCGCCCAAGTGTGAATGGGGTGAGCTCATATAAAAGCCAAGTAAACCTAAAATTCACTCATTCTCTCATTTGTGCAATAGAAGAGTGCTCTTGCTCCATCTCCATCTCCATCTTCTTCTTCTTCACCTCCTTGTGTGTGTGTGTATGTGTGTGTGTGTGTGTGTGTGTGTGAGAGAGAGAGAGAGAGAGAGAGAGAGAGAGAGAGAGAGAGAGAGAGAGAGAGAGAGGGAGAGTGTGTGTGCGATTGAGCATTACGAAGGCACGACGGCGACGAAGCGGTTGAGCGCGGCATGACTGCAGCTTCTTCTTCATCGCGGCGAGGAATCCACCACAAAGGCGAGCGTAGAGCGGTGAGTGACACACCCTTTGCTCTCTTGAGCTTGCTAGTTTAGGCTTGTTGTGTGCTTGGAGCCATTTGTGGCTCGCACACGGTGTATCGGCAAGTCCCTTGCTTCGACAGTGCGGCAAGGAGTGCACAACTGGATAAGAGGCATTGTTGGCACAAGTGACTCAATTCCCATGAGAAACTGACTCGAGAGAGGTAAACAATTAACGATGTGAGGTAATGTGCTTTGTAGCACCACTGTTGAAATACCACACATGTGAATCTGCAGCAATTGATAAGCATGCATCATGGACAGCAGGATTGTAAGTGCACTCTGCGCTAAAAGCCCATTCTGCATCAACATCAGCAACACAATCTCCTTTCATAGAAGACTCAACAATGGCTGCATTTGTAGTGGAACCAGCATTTGCAGTGGAACCACCCTCTTTCTTCTTAGCCTCTTTGGCCTTTAACTTAGGATAGGACTTGATCAAGTGATCATTGGCTTTACAATAATGGCAACGCATCTTCTTTTTGCCCTTATCACCAGAATTGCCAGATGAAGTACTGTCAACAGAAGCATTAGAAACAGAATTTTTGCCACTCGCAACAGAACCATAAGAAGTGGCTGCATTACTGTTACCACCCTTTCTTTGAGAAGCAATAAAAGCCTGTTCAACTGCACACTGCCTAGTACTGTTTTTTCTAGAAAGTGACTCTTGCAACAACAATGTGCATAATGCATCAAACTTGACAACTTTAGGATTTCCTTGGGTCATCAGTCTCCAAGTACTAGCAAAAGTCTGGGAGGAATCTGGTAAGGCATCAAGAACAGTCTGCACAAGGGAACTGTCTGAAATGACTTCACCTGCAGAAATAAGCTGCTCATTGATATCCTTGACACTAGCAAGGAAAGTGTCCATATCATCTTCCTCATGCATAATCTTCGACTCCAGCTCTTTACTCAGCAAAGCTATCTTAGCCTCATTGCGACTTGCATAAAGACCTGCTAGAATATCCCAAGCCTGTTTTGCAGATTTTGCTGAACGCATGTGAGGAATAATGGTGCGCTTCACAGACAACGCAATCAATTCATGAGCCTACGCATACTTAACATCCCAACAAGCTTGTTCTGCTGTAGGCAAAACAACTCTAACAGCTGCAATCCTTGCAGCAAGACCTGCAACATCCTCAACATCGCCTACATCCTCAAAACCAGGACGTACATCAATGCCCTGCACAATGTTCCAGACACCCTTTGACACAAGAACATGTTGCATCATATAAGCCCACATAGGGTAGTTGTCCCCATCCAACCTGTCCTCAACAACAAACATCTTGAACACATCTGTGTTGTTGTTGTCAGCCATGGTAAATGCTGCACCTGATGTGAAAACTACCCGAAAATAGGAGAAACGGAGCGGGAACAACCTGTGCTATATAGCACAAACCGTAGAAGACTATAAGGCACCTGTTATATAGAAAACGGCACTGACAGAAATTCTGCACAAAATGACGAAATAGCCTGTGGAGTACTGCCTGTAGTGGAAACGGAGGTCGAAATGAGCCCAAATCAAAATTCTAAGCAAACCAAGCTCTTTGAGCTTGCCCAAAATTTTTGTCGACCTGCGAACGCTCGCTAAAGCTCACTGAAATCGAAGAAAGTGAGCAGGCGTGTGCTGGAGCAGCTGGCGGCTAAGCCCGGGAGAACGTGACCGGCTCTGATACCAATTGTTGGAATTAGGGTTGCAGAGAAACACACACAGCTTGGAGAAGAAGAAGGAAGCTCAAGGCACACAATAGAGAGTGTATTACTTGGTGTGCAATGGAAAGATGGATAGCCCTAGAGTGATGGGCGTATATACAATGCACGGGTGAAAAAACCTCCTAAAGAGGGAAAAAATGCCCCGGCGGTCCTAGTGTGTTCACACACATCACTACCACATGTATATGGTAACAATCTCTTCTCCCTCTAATGTCACAAGTTTTATGGCGCCATTGGATGATATGTGGCTAATGACAAACGGACCATTTTCTTGCCTTTTTAACTTTTTGGAGTGTTGTTTTAAAGTGTAGACCAATACATAGTCACCCTTTTTTAACTCCTTGTTAATTACATGTTGATCATGGAACTCCTTTGTTTGTCATTTTTGTGTGCAGATATCTCGTAAGAATATTTCATCTATCTTTTCTAGCTCGTTAATATGCTCTGAGAGATCCTAGACTATCCACTCTAAGTTCTTGACTACTCAAAGTCTAGAAATCAAGGATTCCATGTGCAATATGGCATTAAGCCTAAACACCATATTAAAAGGTGTTATTCCAAGTGCCATTTTATAAGCAGCTCAATATGCCCAAAGAGCTGAATGTAACTTTTGGTCCTAGTCTGCTCTTGACTCACTCACTATCTTTATGAGCACCATGCATAGGATTTTATTCATGCTCTTTCCTTATTCATTAGCTTGAGGATGATATGGTGTTGATTTGTGACAAATTACCATGAACTTATTCAGTAAGGATTCAATCACTTTATTTAAGAATCGAGTCCTTTTGTCGCTCCCTATTTCAATTGGTAGCCCATATCTTGTGTGCTATTGTTTCTGCATTGTTTTTCTGTGCTGCTTTAGCTTCAACCCATTTGGTTAGATAGTCCATGGCCACAATGATATATTGAGCATGCATTCGATATGCAGGCGGTGTAATAGGTCCGACAAAGTCTATGCCCCACTTTGGAAAAGCCCTTGTCCCCATCATAGGAAGTAAAGGCATTTTGTCTCTCCACATAAGTGCTTTTGTTCTTTGACATTTGTCACATCTCTTCATATATGCTTCAACATCCATGAACAAGATCGGCCACCTTCCTACATCAAGAATTGTTTTTACGGTTTTATTTGCAGCAAAATGTCCGCTTGCTTCTCTAGCATGATCTTGATCAAGAATTGAAGTGTATTCGTCTTCAATGG
Organism: Adiantum capillus-veneris; assembly: GCF_014529385.1. Lineage (NCBI taxonomy): Eukaryota > Viridiplantae > Streptophyta > Polypodiopsida > Polypodiales > Pteridaceae > Adiantum > Adiantum capillus-veneris. The sequence continues at coordinate 162,012,986 of NC_140934.1, read as the reverse complement.
CACACATTTGAAATTGATTGTCTTTACCTCTTTCGTAGAGGTGATCCTCAATCAACATGTAACTCTCAACTTTAGTGTGAATTGATTTCATTCTTGATCTATTCAACCCACTGGTAAGATTCCTTTGGTCAGGTAATCCACAATGTACAAGTTCCACTTAGATACAACAGTGACTCTGAAGAGTGTTGCATGTTCTAAACATGCCTGAGTTGCACAAATTTCATACGAACTAATGTAGTCATGAAGACTTCTCTGCATTCTTGGCCACCAGTATACACCTAATATCAACAATCTCTGAAATGTCTACGTTTTGCCATTGTGAATTCTAGTGGTTTGCACATGAACTTGCCTCAAGTACACCTCTTTCTCTGTTGGCTCTATATATAGCCTCAATATTCCATCATCTCCTTGCTTGTATAGCCTTCTAGTTGTCATCAGTAATTTTTGTGTCTTCTCAATGATTGATGGTTGTATTTTAATATGTAGTGAACCAATAAAAAAAGGTATGACATGTTCGCTCCACCTTGGCACCATCTCAATGTTGAATAGATACAAACCTGGCAAGTCATCATCAACTCCCTTGGGTGCTTCTCCATGAGTGAATCTAGACAAATAGTCAGCCCTCTGATGTGTGGTTTCCTTTTTTACTATTACGGTGAAATCAAACTCAAGCAATATGAAAAACCATCAAACATTACATTCTGTATTGTAGGGTTTGTTCACCACGTATAATAGTGCTTGATGATCCACAAAGAACACAAACTTATTGATGAGAAGGTAGTGTCTGAACTTCTTTACAACATACATAATTCCTAATAATTCTTTTCCATAGTTTGTAATTCCTTTCACACTATTAAGCTATCTGCTAGAGTAACAGATGGGGAAATCCATGTTGTACTCTCCAAGTTGTGCTAAAATGCATGATATGGCATATGCTAGTGCATCGTGGACATGGGAGATCTTTGTCCAATTAAGATCTTTCAAAATTGGAGCAAAAATCACTCTCTGATTCAATAACTGGAATGCTTATTTACATTTGTTGTTCCACTTAGATTTTGTGATGAAATCATAGAGAGGTTTGGCAATGATTGCGTACATATAGATGAATGTTCTATAGTAATCGCAATGGCCCATAAAGACTTGTACCTCTCTAACTTTCATCGATCTCGGTAGAGAAAAAATCACTTGAATTTGTTCAAGATTAGTGGAAATGTCATTCTTGGAAATAACAGGCCGTAGAATTTTTCCTCATCTTACCATGAAGACACATATCTTTGGGTTCAAGAAGATGCAGTAGTACCTATACTTCTCAAAGATCGTTTTTAGGTACTCTATATGCTTGTTTATCAAGAGAGGATACATGAATAAGTTGTCCATGTAAATTTATAAGAGTTATTTTATATATTTTTTGAATGCATGACTCATTAGCCTTTGGAATGTGGCAGGTGCATTGGTCAAGCCAAATGGCATCACTCAATAAGATAACATGCCCCATTATGTGGCAAAGGCCGTCTTATGTTGATCCTCAAGCTTTATAGCAAGCTAATTGTAGCCTCAAAAGCCATCAAGAAACTATACACTACCTTGCTCATGACTCTCTCAATCGAGCCCTACCAAACACCAAGCGAGATTTATTGAGCAAAACCAAAAATCGAGCGAGATTTTAAGACTTATAAGAGAAGATTCTCAACTCTAGCTCTTAGATTAGTTCTCGACTCTAGCTCCATTTTCAAGTACTTGATTGTCGTTTGTACTAAACATATTGGATTTTTCTTCACATTTAATGCCTTTCAGTATCTAACGTTTCCAATACATTTCTTTGGAATACACTTTTCTTGGAAGTATGGGCAACCTCTACATCCCTTCCTCCTCTCATCCACACTAAAGTTTTGTAAATTATTGCATATCCTTGTTACATACATACACTAAATTGAATGTTTCCTCTTGTATAAATTGGATGGAGGTGGTCTTCATACAAGGACACCCTAGCCACACTACATGTGGCCAACTGCGACATGTTCTCATGCAAGACTTCTTTTCTTCCAAATAAAATTACTAGAGTCTTTAATAGAGGGCACCGATTTACAAAGAAAACAAATCAAAATTATCATAATTCCACACCTACAAATTTCTAATGTTAAAAAGACTCTTTATTGGAAAAACATCTCGGGAAATAAATGAAAATTCCATGTTCTTTCTACCACATACAACGTGATAAACTCAGAGTGTGAGTGCTTATACAAATACGTAGAATATTGGAGTGACATAATACTTATCAAGCATGATTACATGGGTATGTTTGCATTCTATGTGTAAAGAACATACAAGCATTTTTGCTTTGAAAAATCTCCAAATGAGTCCTTGTTGATCATGTGCTAACCATGAAACTCTTTCATCTACTGTGTTTGTGCATAAATGGCAACAAATGATTTGAGTTGCAATTCATCTAACTTTGTTCGTTGGTCAACCCTATCTAACAGTCATGTCCATCCATCCTAAGTTTCTAGCTACTCATAGTGTGGGAACAAAAAATTCCATGGGCAAAGTGGCATTAGTTCCGCTTGTCCGTTTTCTTGAGGGTGATAGGGCATTGATTTCAAATGAAGCACCAAAACTTTGTTTGTGCTCTTCGCTTGTCCATTTTCTTGAGGGTGATAGGGCATTGATTTCAAATGAAGCACCATGAACTCTCTTAACAAGAATTCAATCATGTCGTTTATGAAGTGAGTCCCTCAATTGCTCACTATCTTAATCAGTAGCCCAAAGATGGTAAAGATGTTCTCACTTCATTAGATAATCTATGGCCACTATGATATACTGAGCATGAGTCCTATCCGAGTAGGTGGTGAGATAGGTTTGACAAAGTCTATCCCTCACTTGGCAAAAGCCATTGCTCCCATGATAGGTCATAATGGCATTTCATTGCATTTCATAGGTACTCTAGTGCATTGCCAATCGTCTCATTGTTTCACATATTGATCTTCATCCATGAACAAGGTAGGCCATCAAATTCCTCCAAGAAGTGTGGCTTTTGCAATTTTCTTTTGCAAAAAAGTGGTCGCGTGCTTGTTCAACATGTGCTTGCTCAAGAATTGTTATGTACTCAATTTCAATGGCACAAATTTGCAAATTGTTATCACTTTCCCTCTTGTAAAGGTGGTCTTCAATTATGACATAGTTTTCGGTTTCCGTTTGGATCAATTTCTATCTAGATCTACTCATCTTCTCTGGCAAGACTCCCTTTTCTAAGTATTCCACAATGTACTTACTCCACTTGGGTGCAATTGCTATTATGAATAGTCTTGCATGTTCTACGGGTGCCTGCATTGCACAAGAGTTACATGACATCGTCATGAACACTCTGCTGCATATGAGGCCAATACACTCCAAGTCTTATCCATATTTGAAATGTCTACGTCTTTCCATTGTGAATTCCTATCACTTGTACATGAGCTTGTCTCAAGTAGACCCTTTTCTCCATCGGCTCTATACATAGCCTAAGTATTCCCATTGTTTCCCTGCTTATATAGCCTTCCTGCTATTAGCACAAGTGATCGTGTTTGCTCAATGACTGATGGTTTTCTTTCAATCTAAAAAGATCCAATGGTGAGCAATGGTATCACATGTTTGCTCCACCTTGGCACCATTTCTATATTGAATAGATATGAATCAGGTAGATCATTGGCAACTCCAAGAGTACCTTCTCTATGAATCAGTCTAGACATATGGTTCACTCTTTGAGGCATAGTCCCCTTTTTGACTACTATGGTGAAATCAAACTCAAGCAATATAATAAACCATCAAACAATTCGTTGTGTATTGCATGGTTTGTTCATCAAGTACAAGAGTGCTTGATGATCCACAAATAATACAAATTTATTTGTGAGAAGGTAGTGTCTAAACATTTTCACTGCATAGACCATTCCCAATCCTTCTCTTTCTACGGTTGTGTAGTTTCTCTCCACACTATTAAGTTGTCTGTTAAAGTAATAGATGGAAAATCCATAACGATCTCTCTCGGCTGTGCTAGGATGCATCTGATTGCGTATGCCGATGCATCAATGTGAACATGAATTTATCCCAATTAGGAGCTTTTAGAATTGGAGTAGAAATCGATCTCTGCTTCAATTGTTGGAACGCTTTTTGGCACTCTTCAGTCCATTCAAATTTGATGATGAGAGCATAGAGAGATATTGCAATGACTGCGTACATATAGATAAACCTTCAGTAATAACCACAATGGCTCATAAAGGCCTTGTACCTCTCCTCTAACTTTTGTGTGTCTTGGAAGAGAAACAATGACTTGTATTTTTTCAAGAATTGTGGAAATGCCATTTTTGGACACAATGGGCCATAAAATCTTTCCTTATCTTACGTCGAAGACATAGATTCAAGAAAATATATTAAGTCCTACACTTCTCAAATATCTTTTTTAGATGCTCTATGTGTTTGTTTCTCAGGAGAGAATGCACACATAAGTCATCCGTGTAAATTTCAGATATTCTTTGAAAACACGTGACTCATTAGCCTTTGGAATATGGCAGGTACATTGGTCAAACCAAATGGCATCACTCTATAAGCAAATATGGTCCACTCTATTGCAAAGGCTATTTTTTGTGGTAATCCTCTTTGCTTTATTGTGAGCTAATTATAGCCTAAATAGCCGCCAAGAAAGCTATAAGTTTCCTTGCCACCACTCTCTGAATCACATGATCTGTGATAGGTAAGGGATAATTGTTTCTTATGGTGGCAACGTTTACTTATTTGAGATTTACACACACTTGTAATTTGTCGTTCTTTTTGGGTATTAACACTACTGGCGACACCCAATCTGTGTGTTCAATCTCATAAATAAAATCAGCTTGTTTAATATTGTCTATCTCCTCCTTGATTTTCTTTGCTTATGTTTCATTGTACATATAGGGATGTTTTCTGCGAGGTTTGGCATCACTCTTAAGGGGTATCATATGCTGAAAAATGCTTGGATCAACTCCCTTAAGGTGGTTATATAGCCAAGAAAACACATCTCTATACTGCTTGAGCGTAGCTATTAGAAGCTGCTCTTTCTCCTCAGTGAAGTTTGTGGCTATATAGACTAATTTTGGTTCCTCCCTTGGTTCAGCTAGGTCAATCGTCTTAGCATTCTCAGGCCCATCATAAGATGTACTTGGTTCCTTGAGTTCTCTCATTTGTTGCTGAACTAACATTTGTTAGTCTTGGATGGTGTTATTTTTATTGTCACTCACCGCTCTATGCTCCTGCCGTGGAGGATTCCTCATCGCGAAGAAGAAGGAGACGCCGCTACGTCGCGCTCAACCACTTCACCACCGTCGTGCCACCGCAATGCTCGATCGAACTCTCTCTCTCTCTCTCTCTCTCTCTCTCTCTCACACACACACACACACACACACACACACACGCACACACGCACACACACACACACACACATACACACACACACACACACACACACACGGAGGTGAAGAAGAAGAAGATGGAGATGGAGATGGAGCAAGAGCGCTCTTCTATTGCACAAATGAGAGAATAAGTGAATTTTAGGTTTAGTTGGCTTTTATATGAGCTCACCCCATTCACACTTGGGCGCCCATGCTTAGCCAACTAATCCCTTAAATGTCCCAGTTAGAGTGCGCCTCTCATCCGCGATCACTCTTACCCTTTTCCTATTGGACCGACAAGCCCGGTACCTGACTCTACCAAATAAATAATACAATGTCCACCGTAGGTTACAACGTCCGTCTCGTAGGTGATAGGGTGTCCGTGAGCCGTGAGGGTTAACATGCCCCCCTTCCTGATGTAGATTCCGTCCTCGGAAGCTATTGAGTTGAAGCTCGTTCGTCGAGGTGGAAGAGCATTTGAGATGAATGTCCTTAGCCTTCTTCAATCACTGCAAAATCAAACAACATTGGCACAGTAATTGCATTCTCATAAGTGATTAAAAAGCATATGCAGTTTTAGGTAGACAAATTGATTGGTAAAAGAATTTCAAACAATTTGTCAGCAATGAACATTAAATTGCAATGTAATCAAATGCATAAACAGATGTAAAGGTAAAAATTTAAACAAGTCTGGTGTCGCTAATTTGACGGTTGAAAGGCACTAGAGATCGAATATTAATACCATGGGTAAGCTTCTTAATTTTCTGTGGTCAATTAAGTTGTTTAATCGCGAGAGCCAAGTATTCATGTTCGAGGGCTGACTAGAGGCTATATCTAGAAGACCTTGTAGTTAAGCTACCATAAAAGGAATTTCTCATGAAATCATCGCCTGACTGATTACTTTTTCTTTGACCCCCCAAATTCTTTTCACAGTGATTCAATTTTGATGTGTGTGCTTATTTTGTATGCCTTGGGTTTTTTGCTTTTCAAGAAAAAGCACCCATACTGGGAACCTCTAGGGCTCTAGTACCATAGGCGATACATGTGAGTGAAGTACCCAATCAAGCTGAGATTTCTCTTCCAGCTTAAGATTTTACAATGTGGCACTTTGATTTTTTGTTTGTTCATTTTCATCATTTTAATTTTGTAACTTTGGGGGGTCATATAACACTGATACACCTCCCCAAGCTCATCACACTAGTAAACTCCCTTTATAATACTTAAGCTAAAGGTCAATAGGGTCAAGCCCACTAGAAAGCCCTAGTACATTTCACACAATGCTGCCTAAATCGGATTAAGAACCTAAGTAACCATTAATTATTAGGAAGGCATTCCCCATGGTATTAAGAGAAGATCTCTAACACCTAACTTGGTCAAAATAGCTTAGTCGGACTTGCTTGATGTTTAAACCTAGACAAGGGATTATGACAAAAAAGACATTGAATTAAATGTTTGATACTAAGAAAATGTGCTGGATATTATGCTACCAATCACAATCAAAGTAGACAATCATAGATGCAAAAAAGATAAGGGACAATGCTAATGGACAAGAAACACCTGTTTGTGTTGATGGTGGCGCTTGATCTGAAGTGTGAACGAGAGAAAGGTTCCATGAAGGTCCAAATCCTATCAATAGCAACATGCTCCTGTACATACTAGGAAACAAAAGGAATACCTCCAGGAGGCACATTAGTGGGAAAAGGTATCAACACTTATTGAACACAACAAAAAACATAAGGAACCCTAACCTAATTATTTGCACTCCCCCTAGAGAGTCAAGGGAATAGGATATTGTAGAGGTTGGGGGGAAACCCTAAGGCTAAACCCCTATCCTCATCGTCGAGATAAACAAAGTCATCATCCATGAGACCATATGTGCCATCTGTGTAGTCCTGTAAATTTTCTTCTTCATCATAGGTGCCCATGTTTACTAAGAAGGTCACTAGACGCCTATAGTCATCTTGGTCAAAAGGGTAGGCTTGTGCAATGGGAGAAACGCTCTCTACTAAGTATGGATCAGACGTGGTCAAGAGACGTACCAGCCATTCTAACTCCTCAAAATTCCTCTCACATGCTAGCGTACCTATCAAATCCCATTCACATGCAAGCACTGGAAAGACCATGTGAAATATTTGTGAAAAGTAACGAGGGTACCTCTCACCCAAGGCAGGAGTGGATGACTCTAGCGTAGTAGCCATATCTGTACACGCAAATAGATGATGGTTAGAGTGCAAATATTACAAGGGTCGTGTTCTTGTGCATAATTTGTTTTTATGATTTTGTGTTATGGCTCTTGCTCTTTTACTTTTTTATCTTGTTTTTGTGAGTATAAGGCTTTATATATACATTCCCTAAGATTGGAGATTAAGAGGTCAGGGAGAAAGGTTGAGAGGGAAGCAAGTGAATAATGGATGTCAACAAACACTCCCCCCTCCCTTGGGTAGATCATACCGTTTGAAATGATGTCGTCACCCTTTGAAACCAATTGTTCCAGTTGGTAATAGGTGAGGATTTTTGCCAGTAGTTTTCTATTACCCTAGGTGCCTCGTCAAGTTGCAAGGGTGGTAAGGTACTCTCCCAGGATCTAACTTGAAGTGGTTCATCAGGTGATTCTTGAACACTGGGAGGTGTGGATTCCTTTGTAGCTTCATGGAGGTCCACTATTGTAGGTGGAGGCTGTGTAGAAGCTTTTACCTCTATGGATGTATTACATGAGGAGCTAGAAGCTTCATGGAACTCCCCCCTTCCTGAGCTAGGTGGAATAAATTGGTTTTGCCTTGGAGCCCAAACTAGCTCTAGACTAGGTGTGTAGCATTCTGTGATCTTTCCCTTCCCACGGTCTGCCATTGGCTTTAGCGTTACACTGTTTGACTCATATGGGTTTGTTGTCGATAGGGAAGGACACATTTTACGTTTAGGTACCCAGATTTGCTCATTTCCATCATAGTAGCCTTGGGCTTTTAATAGTCGTTTTGGAATCCATCGTGATTTGGTCTTGACTCTCATAGAGCGCGCTCTTGGTTTTCCATGGGAGTTTTTTCTTGGAATGGATGGGAGGGTTGAGGTAGTTGAAGGTAAGGCCTTGGGGACCCATTGATATGTACTCTTAGGTCGTGCAAGTTGAGTACTTGCAATATTACTGCTTGCTGCAACTAGAAGTGTTGAAGTGCTAGGTTCATGGGTAGCCGGCAAAGACGAGTTAATCACCTTGGCTTGTGAATGTTGGGTAGTCCAATTTATGTTCTCCTGGTTGAGTTAGAACACACCCAATAGAAAAATTTGATGCATCAATATGCACATGAAAAGGTACATTCCAATCATGTGTTCGCAGGATTGGAGCACTTGTTAGGGCCTTCTTTAATAACTCATAAGATTGATGACATTCTTCCGTCCAGTGAAACTCGATAAGAAGCTTGTACAATCTCGGCAAAGTTTAAAAGAAACCTTCGATAATAACCAACATGGCCCATAAATCTTTGAACTCCTTGATAGTTAGTAGGTGGTGGCAAATCGGCAATGGCTTTAATCTTACTCTCATCTGTGGATATCCCGTTCTTGGACACTATATGCCCTAGAATGACTCCATGCTTAACCCAAAATTGGCATTTGAAAGGGTTCAATGAAATGCGATAAAATCTGCACCTTTCAAATATTTTTCGTATATATAACAAATGCTTCTCCCAAGAAGAATAAACACAAAGGTCGTCTAGGAAAGCTTCACAAAACTCCCTTAGATATTCTTTAAACGCAGTGTTTATTAATCGTTGGAATGTAGAAGGGGCATTTGTTAAGCCAAAAGCCATAACACGAAATGCAAACACTCCAAACTCTGTGATAAAAGCAGTTTTAGCTTGGTCCTCTAATGCAATTGTGATTTGATTGTAACCAGAGTACCCATCTAAAAAGCTATAAGCTTCCTTGCCCGCAACTCTTTCAAGCACATGTTCTGAATATGGCAAGGGATAATGATCTCTCCTAGTGGCTGCATTAACTTTCTTGAGGTCCACGCACACTCTTAGTTTCCCATTCTTTTTTGGCACAATGACTATTGGAGAAACCCATTCTGAGTGCTCAATAGGGTATATGAATCCACATTGGATAAGTTTTTCAATCTCCTCTTGTACAATTTTGGCGTACTTAGGATTCATTGGATAGGGTCGTTGCTGGACGGGTTTAACAATGTTGATAATGCTAATTGTATGTTGCACCACAGAAGGTGGAACGCCCTTCATGTCATGATATGTCCAAGCAAAGATATCCTTGTATTCCTTGAGGAGCTCCTTAAGTACAGCCTCTTCAGTTTCGGTAAGGTCTTGAGCAATAAAGATTGGTTTAAACTCCTCACTTGGTTCTGCTAATTCTATCTCTTTAACTACCGCTGGACCATCATAGACTCCACTGCTTCCATTGGTAGGTATTCGTTGGGCTTTGGCATACACAACCTTTCGCTCCCCAGTGGTATAAGATTTAAAATGTACAGGAGCCGTATGTAAGTCAGCAGGCTCTTGTCCTGACGGAGACCTTTCTTTTAGTTCTGCCTGCTTTTGTTGTTGTGCTAACTCTCGGTTTTGACGTCTTCTTATAGTTCGACTCAATTTCGGCTCTGTAACCTCCAATTAAGCGAGGTCAATGGGTCGCGGGATGCACCACATGAAACTCTGGAGATGTTCACCCCAATTGTCTACTAGCTTTCGATGAGCATCACATGCCCCTAGATAGCTAAGCCATCCTGCAGTAGATCTTTCCTTGTTTATCCTTGCTCTCACATTTTCTCGATATTGTCGTCTCTTATATGACCTTTGTTTCTTGTTAAGGTTTTGATTTTGGTAAATGTTTGAACTCGACTCGCCTGATAGGTCTTCGCTTGTATCTTCTTCACTCTCATATAAATTACCATAGATGGTCGTACTAGGCCTCGAGTGTTCAGTTTCTATACTTGGCTCACTCGATGTTTCCTCAGGTTCTGAATCCATTTCTCCCTGAGATTCCGTTTGTGATGAGTATTGGCCTGAAGCCTTTGAGGAATCATCGGTTTCACTCTCAGATAGGTGTGCCTCTTTCTTATCATCGGATGTTACATGCGCTACACCTAACATGTTTACTGGTGCAATGTGTGGTATCTCTTCCCCATCTAGTGTTACCCAGGTTGTTCCTCTAGCTCCCGATGTATCTATAGTTGCCGCTAGGTGTACCCAATCGACATTGTCTGACTCAGCCATTCCGGGTAGGATTTCTATATAAGGAGAGTTCTCCCCAATATCCGTGTCTTCGTTACATGTGTAACAATACTGTAATGGAGCTGAGTGAATTGTTGTGTCTGATCAATTATCAATGATGAATTTATTTCCTAGATGATACGTTCAACCACTTAAAAGATCAACTCGAATGACAGAGTCTTGGAACTGCAAGTAGACGTGGTTTTTGGACCAGTCATGCACCATTTTTGCTTCCCTCATGAATGGGCGCCCTAAGATCATCTCAAATGGCATAGGATGCTTGGAAAAATCCATAACAATCAAAGTCTGCCTTACCTTGTGTCCCAAGACCTTGATCCTGAGATCCTTTAGCATTCCAATAGGCGTAACAATAGATCCATAAGCCATTTTTACCACTACGCTTGTGGCTTCAAGGTGAGGTCTCCCCATAGACTCCCAACAACTCTTTGTCACCATGCTGACTCCCGCACCACCGTCAAGGACCCCCTTTACAGTTAATCCTTTAGTAGTGATTGGTAGAGTAGCATTAGATTCATCACCTTCAAAGTATTGCCCCAACTTGTTAATGGGTATTTCAATTACAGATTCATGTCCCGCTAGGTCAGATGGTGGTGCTAAATGTTCCTCATCATTCATTACCGAGTCAGGTTTGTTCATATGTGCAAACTCTGGTAATCCGGCCTGTAATTCTCCATTGAGGAAGGCTCGAAGAGCTGAGACTAGCTCGGGGTCTTTATATAGTTTGGACATGATGGTGGTTCTAACTTCTGAAGACATGAAATCCATCAATTTGGCAACATTTAATGGCATCTTGTGGGATGTAGGACCCTGACAAGAGAATGGTGAAGATGGAATCTCCACTTCCTCAAGGGGGTCCGGCATTCCCTAACTAAACATTCTCTCTAGTAGGGAAGGTGTGTGTCCACTTTCAGATGTCCTACCCTCACTCTCTTCCCGAATGATACTGGGTATAGCTAACGGCCTGTAGTTCTTGTGAGGTTGAACTTGTGTGGGAAACACTGTGTCCGGCATCTGGATATGTTTGGGTTCAGGTTCTAATGTTCGTTGAGTTTCTTCCACCAAACCCCTCAGTTGTTGGACTTGTTCAATTTCCACTGTTGGGTTTGGATAGGTTCCAATCTTTCTCTTGCAATCCTCATTTTTTGTCTCTCGTGGCTTATCTTGGGGGTTCGCAACTGGGTGGTTTAACTTTGAATACTCTTTTGGTGTTCGTCGTAATTCCCTCTTGTGATCCTCCTCACTGGCTTTTTCCTTTGTAGTAACAGTTTTGGTCTCCGTGGTCTCTATCGAATCTGAGTCATCCTCAGGGTCATTCATATACACGGGATCCTCTCCTGTCCCTATGTTAGTCTTTGAACTAGGTTTTGAGCTAGAAGCATTAAGGGATTTCTTTCTTCGTGTTTTCTTCTTTCTCGCTCGGCCAATGGATGCAGCATCTCTCTCTTCGAGGATGTAATTTTGCTTTTGGAGCATCGACCGTGTGAGTGCATTCACTGGTGCTATGTTTATAGTTGGTGGTGTCCCATCAACAATCTCTATTATGTTCAATGGTGTGATTTTCGGTGCGTTTGGATTGTTAGAACACTGTGCGATCAAATGATCTATGCCACAACGATTACAAGTGAGTATTGGCATTGCCAAGGCACTCCCTTGACTTGTTTGCATTAGTGCAGCATTCTTTTGCATTCTAATGGGGCACTCAGCTACTTGATGTGGTCCACCACATTCATAGCACTGAAGAGGTGGTCTCCTAGCAAAACTATTAATGTTTTGGCCTCTTGCTGCTAGCGCAGTAGCTTGATATACCGGTTTGATTTGTCCCCAATGGTCTTCCATATAGTACATGGGACACTCCTCAAGCATGTCGACTCAATAGGTGATACTAGAGTCTATGTCCTCTTCGCAATCTACATAAGTACTAGATGACTCGCAACCTATTTGGTTCATAGGTGTAACTCTTGGATGAGGGGGTTGCGGTCCTAGCACTGGAGGTGGCAACGGTGTGGTTTGGACCACATTTTGGGTTCTAGGGACCATGTGCTATAATGGCAATTGTTGCTCCATGGATGGGGTAGGCATCAATGCAGGAACTCGAGGTGAGTCTGCCCAAGCTATAGGCGGTCTATTTTCCATGATGCGTTTAAGCATTAGGCAATCCTTCGCTTGATGGCCATACCTACCACACGCGTTACAAGTCCCGTTAAACTTTACTCTGAAAGTAGGGCATTCACTCATAGTATGTGGGCCCAAGCAAATTGAGCACCATTGTTGCTCCCTTCTTGGATACATATGAGTGTTTTGTGGAGCACGATTACCCCTAAGGATTTCTTGGATGGCCTTGGTGAGATCTGCCAAAGTCATCTCAGATATCGTTTGCTCTTTCACGATTGGATTTATCTTCATTGGCTCATGCCCTGATGCTTGCGAGCTACTAGACTTCGGTTCGGCAGACACTATTTCTCCTGTAATCATTAAATTATCCTCCAATTGGATTGCATTCATGGTGACTACTTCCCAAGTAGTGATACCTCTAATGACTAGGCCATTATAAATACTTTCATGTCGTAGTCCCCTAATGAGTCTATCGAGCAATTGGTTGTTGTTGAATCGCTCGTTTGGATTGCATAGAGAATTCAAATTCTTTAGGCGACTAATGAAGTCTCTCACGGATTCACCTTCTTCTCGTTGGGATTTCTGGAGCTGAGAGGCTACACCCCAAAGTACTCCCTCTCGTATGTATTCTTTTAAGAACAGTCTCCTAAGAGTAGAGTAGATCGTTTTCTCTTCTACTCTTAAGGTTCTATACCAATCTCCAGCCTTTCCGCTTAGGGTCAAACTCAAAGCCTTACACTTATGTAGCTCATTGTGCTCTTCCAAGGAATCGCACACATGTTCAAAGACTTCCATATGCTTTCTAGCATCTCCGTCTCCACTGAATTTCTGTGTGAGATTAGCTACTTGAATTGCCTTGCTCCTAGGCTCTCTATCAGGTGCACTACGCATGTTTTCCGCAATAGAGCGACCGATAGTTTGAGCAAATGCTGCCAAATCTCCTATTTGAGCAGGTATAATGGGTTTATGTGCTCCTGGAACCACATGTGAGATGGGAGTTGGCCTTGGCCTTGGCATACGCGCGGCTCTTCGGTCCCATATTTCGTATGGTGGTGTACCAGATGGTGGTCCAAAGTTTACAGGCGTGGCCCTAGGCATAGGGGGTGCCTGATATGGCATGTTATTATTAAATGGCATGGCTTCACTTGTATAAGAGCTTGGATAATGCCATTGTGGATTTTAAGCTCTTGGAATAATCGGAGGTGTAGGAGCTACATGAGGCTGAGGTACGACAGGTGCACACGATTGATACATACATGTAGGTATAGTTGGGGGCACTGTGCTACTAGGCATCGGCGTAGTGTTAACAAATGAACTCCATGGTGTACTTCTTGTCATGCTCACCACTGGGATATGCATGGTATCCGTAGTGTCATTAAGAGAAAGATGAGCTAGATCTGGGAAGGTAAAGCTGCCACTTGTGGGTTAAGATTGTACTGAGGCTCCTCCGAAACAACATATGGAGGATCAATGGGGCTCACTGAGGGAGTCTCCATTTGTGATAGGGTTGGTTGGTTGGCCTTTCCCGTACCCAAGAATCTCATTAGGCCTGTTGAAGGCATGTTGATCCCTGTGTTCTGTCTTTCTAACTCGACAATCCTATGGAGGACATCACAGACTTTCTATTGTTGCTCATCTATGCTAGTAGCACCCGATGTGGATTGTAGAACATCTAACCAACCCACATGATAGGTGTGTCCTGTGTACCGATCAGTTAAAGCTTCTGCTTGTAGGTCATACTCCCAATTTTCAGTTAGGAATATCCCATCTAGGCCTGGCGTGCTGGAGGTTTCCCTTGAAGTGGAAGAATTATTGCTCCCCATCGCTTGCCCCTCCGTGACTGCTACCTTGGGAGCATTCGATTGCTCGGCTGGCATGATTGTTGTCATAGGAGCCTTTGCTTTCAGGGCTCGACTTTGTTCTAGCCTTCGTAGGTTCTCAATTTCCCTCTCCCTTGTTGCTTGCATATAGCGTTCGATCTCTTGTACTTCGGCGATAGTCCTAAAGGAGGGAGATAGTCCTAAAGGATCAGGAGGTGCAGTGGATGGAACATTCACATGCACACTCTCAAGAAGCATAGGGTCTATTTTAGGCATGAATGACGAATTTACTTCCCCACTCCCTTCATTTATTTCATTAACCGCATGTTCGGAGCGAGTAGCTCTACTAAGGGTCTCTTTTAAGCGGCTAAACACGCTGGACCCGGGCCGTGGGCCCATGGCATGCATGTCTTGACTTGAACTATCAAGGTTTGGTGTAGGATACCCCTCCATGACTTCGTAGTCAGAGGAAGAATCACTAGACGCGATATGAGGATCTTGGGTCGCGCTACCTTGAGTCCCGATCGAAGGTCCAGAACCTAGGGTGGAGGAATAATGGGTGCCCGCGTAAATGGAGGCACTACCAATATGATTGTTCTCTAACACTCGTCCAGAGCATATGTTCATATGACTTGGATCCCCTAGAAGTGTCAGTGAGTGCCCGTGAAGGCTGCTCACCTAGTAATTTTGGGTGTTTTGCAACCCAAGTCTTTTCTTATTTATTTATTTATTTATTTTTTGATTTTTTGGTCCTTTTTTTTCTAGCCCAGCTATAGAATAGAACGTATGATAGCTCAAAATGAGCGTCTCGGTCAGAGGGACGTGCCGTGCTTTACAGCCCTCCGTTTGGTCACTTTATGCCCTTGGAATCCCTAAAACCGTCAATTTCTAGTAGGGAACTAGGCCCAAATTAGAAAGTCTAAGGGTGCAAGTAGGAAGAGAAGGGAGGAGAGTGGACGACTTGCCCCACATGCTCTCATTCCCTCTTGAGGGGGTAGGGTATATATATAAGAGTGAGTCTAGTATATATCATAAGACTGAGGATTGAGGCCTGGGCTTGGGCTTGGGCTTGGGGAAATGATCCCGATCAAAATTTTAGTGTAGCCCCCCAATCACTCACGCTTAAATATTTTCGTTTTTTTTTTTTTTTTGAGGCGACGATCGCGCGCGGTTTAGGTGACCCTTTCTTGGCCACACACACTGTCAACACCTACCTAAACTCTCTGTCAACAGCTCACAGACAGCTCACTACCTTATCTACTTACTAACAGTGCTGCTAACTACTAACTAATCTGTTAACCACTCTGCTAACTGCTTACTGACAGTGAGCTAACTGTCCACCTACTTCCACCAGCAAACCTTAACAGAAAACTGTGAACAGACTGTGTGCAAACAGAAATTGCTAACTGTCTACCTACTTACTCATTCACTGCAAACAAGCTAACGACTACTAATTGTGCAAAGACTGTGTGCAAACAGAAAACACAAGATTATACAGAAATCACAGAACTTGCAGACAATACAGAAATTAACAACTTGCAAAAAAATAACTCATTCCTCTTCCTCTTCTTCTTCTTTCCTACTACAAACAACTCATAGGAGAAGCACAAAGTGCCTCTTGGGCTTAGTGCAGGGCGATTCCCCGGCAGCGGCGCCAAAAATGTGCGCTCCTTGCCGCACTGTCGAAGCAAGGGCCTTGCCTAACACTGTGTGCGAGCCACAGACGGCTCCAAGCACACAACTAGCTTAACTAGTAAGCTCAAAAGAGGGCAATGGTGTGTCACTCACCGCTCTATGCTCCTGCCGTGGAGGATTCCTCGTCGTGAAGAAGAAGGAGACGCCGCTACGCCGAGCTCAACCGCTTCACTGCCGTCGTGCCGCCGCAATGCTCGATCGCACTCTCTCTCTCTCTCTCTCTCTCTCTCACATACACACACACACACACACACACACACACACACACACACACACAAGGAGGTGAAGAAGAAGAAGATGGAGATGGAGATGGAGCAAGAGCACTCTTCTATTGCACAAATGAGAGAATAAGTGAATTTTAGGTTTAGGTTGCTTTTATATGAGCTCGCCCCATTCACACTTGGGCGCCCATGCTTAGTCAACTAATCCCTTGAATGTCCCAGTTAGAGTGCGCTTCTCATCGGCGATCACTCTTACCCTTTTTCTATTGGACCGACAAGCCCGGTACCTGACTCTACCAAATAAATAA
Source organism: Adiantum capillus-veneris (assembly GCF_014529385.1). Taxonomy (NCBI): domain Eukaryota; kingdom Viridiplantae; phylum Streptophyta; class Polypodiopsida; order Polypodiales; family Pteridaceae; genus Adiantum; species Adiantum capillus-veneris. The sequence goes on along the minus strand of NC_140934.1, from coordinate 161,996,197 downwards.
TACAATGTCCACCGTAGGTTACAATGTCAGTCTCGTAGGTGATAGGGTGTCCGTGAGCCATGAGGGTTAACATCCGCACATCCAAATATGTGTTTGATCTGTCAACCAAGCAAGTAGTTGTTTGTTAGGAACCATAATTATGTCAAAGTTTTACTCAGGGATCGATTAATGTTTCTTTAACTATAGTCCTTGATGTTGACCCTTGTTTCTACGCCCTCATGCCTCAAGTAGAGGTGGTCATAGCCCCAATCTTACACCATTTTAAGTTGATGCATGAATGGTAGCCCCAAAATAATGTCAAAGTTATTGCTTTTATCAAAATCCACTATGGCAAAAGTATGCTCATATTCAATCCCACAGAAGGATACAATTACTTGTTCAAGCATACCCAAAGGTATTTCTACAAATCCATATGCTAGTTGCAATTTCATTTGTGTCTTCCTGAGAGCAAGTCTTCCCCACTTTTCCAAGATTTTCTTAGTAGCTATGGCTACTCCTACCCTGCTATCAAGTATGGCCATTGTTTACACTCCCTCATGCTCTAATGGTAAGGTGGTGTTCCCTTCTTTCCCTTCATAGTAATTGCCCACCTTGTTTTATTGGCACAGGTTTTGCTTTCAATTTCTCCGGTTGAATTTTATCCATGTTTTCATTTACAAGAAAATTGTGCGGAAGTATTTTCAGGCCCAGCCTGTTGGGGTATAAAGCCCAATGTGGTCGCCCAGGTAAGTGGGCAGGCCGCCAGGTATGCACACATATTCTTTTGTAAAAACCTAACAAGAACTCACTATGCTCTACACATTACAGTAGAGCGAGTTCACCATATCGTCGTGCTCTTCTTCTCGCACTCTCTCTCGCGTCACACTTCCGCTCGTACTCCTTCAACTGGTATCTTCAAGCTTGTTGACTTGAAGATGAAAGAAGGGACACCTATGTCCAATCATCTGAATGAATTCAACACCATCTAGAGTCAGTTGTCAGCTCAAGGTATCAAGTTTGATGAACCTGTTAGAGCTATTTTCCTGTTGATCACATTGCCGGAAAGTTGGGACACTTTTCGCACAGCTTTGAGTAATTCTGCACCTCCAGATGGTTTGAACATAGCAGGTGTAGAAGACAGTCTTCTTACTGAAGAAACCAACAGAAAGACAATGGACAAAGGCAAAGGAACAACCTTAGTTGTCAGGGGAAGGACCAAAGAAAAGTACAAAGGTGGAAAGAGGAATCAATCTCGTAGCAAGTCCCGCAGTGCTAAAGGCAAGAGTGACATAGAATGCTACCATTGTGGCAAGAAGGGTCACATGAAAAGAGACTGCAGAGAATGGAAAGCAGAAGACCATGGTGAGAAGAACAAGTCCTCAGTGAAGATTCAAGAAATAAATGTGACAAACACTGTTGCAGAGGATGACAGTCTAGTGTCAGGAGACATCTACTTCTTGAAGAATACAATGGACTGAGCTCTTCTTACAACATCTGATGGAAATGCACTGAGTGACTGGATTATAGACTCAGGGGCATCACTTCATGTGTCTCCAAACAAGGAGTAGTTTACCTCTTATGTGACCACTAAAGATCATGTTCGGCTAGGCAATGGGCAGACATGTGAGATCTTAGGTGTTGGAGATGTTCAATTGAAGTTTCAAAATGGCTCTTCTTTCACGCTGAAGAATGTGAGACATGTTCCCGCAATTACAAAGAGCTTGATCAGCACAGGTTTACTTGATGATGCTGGCTACGTCACCACTTTTGGACAAAACATCTAGAAGATATCCAAGGGTTCTATGACAGTAGCACATGGAGTAAAGTCTGGAAGACTTTACATGATTTATGTATCAAATGTCTCTAAAAATGTAATCAATGTAACCGAGCAGCCGAACGTTTCTTTGTGGCATAGCCGGTTAGCACATATGTCCAAGAAGGGAATGGAAATCTTGTCTCGTTCTGGTTATTTGCCTGGCTTGTCATTTAATGATTTTGAATTCTGTGAACATTGTCTGTATGGTAAGCAAACACAACAGCCACATAAGCATAGAAGTAGTAGAAGAGATACACAGTTGGCACTTGTTCATAGTGATTTGTGTGGAGCTATGCCTAACCTATCTCTAGGGGGAGCTTCTTACTTTATGACATTTATAGATGATTACTCGAGGAAAGTATGGGTTTACTTTCTCAAGCACAAGGATGAAGCGTTTAGTGTTTTCAAAACGTTTGTGACACTTGTGGAGAATCAGAGTGGCAAGAAGCTTAAATGCTTACGTACTGACAATGGTGGAGAGTATGTTTCAAAGGCCTTTCAGGACTTTTGTGAGTCAAAAGGTATAAAACGTGAACTTACTGCTCCTTACAATCCTCCTCAAAATGGTGTTGCTAAGAGGATGAATAGTACCATACAAGAGAAGGTCAGAAGTATGTTATCTAATGCACAATTGCCAAATGGGTTTTGGGCTGAAGCTGTATCAACAACTGTTCATCTTATAAATAGATCTCCTAGCAAGGTTTTGCAGAAGGATTCAGTGCCAGAGATGGTATGGTCAGGCAAAATTCCCTCATACAAGCATCTCAGAGTCTTTGGCTGTGAGGCATATACTCACGTTGCAAAGGAATTTAGGAACAAACTTGAGCCAAAGAGTAGAAAGTGCATCTTTCTAGGCTATGGTAATTCTGGTGAGATGGGGTACAGACTTTGGGATCCCGAATCCAGAAAGTTTATCCGCAGCAATGATGTTCACTTTAATGAATCCAAATATCATTCTAAACCAGAGAGGGTTGAGGAGATTAGAAGAGTTGTCTTCCAAGAAGATGGACCTGCACGTGCAAGACAAAACGTCAGGGCTCAAGAGGAGCAAGGATGGGATAGATTGGAACCACAGGTTGTGGCTGAACCTGAGCCACCTAATTTGCATAGATCTGGACGTATTACGCGACCTCGTGATCGGTTTGTTCCATCTATGAACTATGCCATGTTGACTGATTGCAATGAGCCTTCATGTTACAAGGAAGCAGTGCAAATGAAGGACTCCGGGAATTGGCAATTGGCCATGCAGTCAGAGATGACAGCTCTGCATAAAAACCAGACATGGAAGCTAGTTAAATTACCACAGGGCAAAAAGGCTCTACCTTGTAAATGGGTTTACAGGTATAAGATCGCCGCTCATGATAGTCAGCCAAAGTACAAAGCAAGGCTTGTTGCCAAGGGATTTAAGCAAGAACAAGGCATTGACTTTGATGAAGTCTTCTCTCCGGTGGTCAAGATGACTACATTGAGATGCTTTCTTGCATTGGCTGCCATATTAGATTTGGTGTTGCACCAAATTGATGTCAAGACAGCGTTCTTGCATGGTGATTTAGATGTGGAAATTTACATGCAGCATCCAGAAGGGTTTGTTGAGAAAGGCAAGGAAGATTTGGTATGCCAGTTGTTAAAGAGTCTTTATGGCTTAAAACAATCACCGAGGGCATGGTACCATAAGTTCCACAAGTTTATGCTTTCTCAAGGCTACAAACGTAGTGAGTTCGATCACTGTCTATATACAAAGAAGGCTAAGGATGGCAGTTGGCTGATCCTTATTTTGTATGTGGATGACATGTTGATTGCTGGCAAGCACTTGGAAGAAATTTCAGCTTTGAAGTCAAAGATGGCAAAATCGTTTGACATGAAAGACATGGGTGAGGCAAGTCATATACTTGGTATGCGCATTGAGAGAGATAGATCAAAGAAGTTGATTTGGTTATCTCAAACAGAGTATATTGACAAGGTTTTGCAACGTTTCAATATGGAGAAGGGAAAGGCATTGAGTGTTCCATTGCCACCATATGTGAAACTTAGCAAACAAGATTTTCCTGTGTTTGAGGAAGAACAGGCTGAAATGGATAAGATTCCATATGCTTCTGCCATGGGTAGTTTGATGTATGCAATGATTGCTACTCGCCCAGACATTGCATTTGCAGTGGGAGTAGTAAGTCGATACATGTCAAACCCAGGCAAGAAACATTGGGAGGCAGTGAAAGGAATATTGAGATACCTGAAAGCTACAAAGAGTGTGAGTATATGCTATGGGAGTCAGGAGCTAAGTGTAAAGGGTTTTACAAACTCAGATTATGCAGGTGACTTAGACAACCGAAGGTCTACGTCAGGGTATGTCTTTACATTGGCTGGTGGAGCAGTATCATGGTGTTCTAGATTACAAGATTGTGTTACTCAGTCTACTACAGAGGCTGAATATGTTGCAGCATCAGAGGCATGCAAAGAATCAATTTGGCTTAATCAACTAGTAACAAATTTGGTAATCAAAGAAGAGATGCCTGTGTTATATTGTGATAGTCAAAGTGCTATACAATTGGCTCGCAATCCAGTTTATCACTCAAAGACAAAGCATGTGGATGTGAAGGATCATTTCATCAGGGAAATGCTCGAGGATAAGCAACTTCAGCTTGTCAAAGTTCACACCACAGAAAATCCTGCTGATCTACTTACAAAAGGACTTCCCTCAGAGAGCTTTGCGCATTTTCGCAAGCAGTTAGGTGTAGGGTAGTACATCACTTCTCTACATCTCTTGTATATTAGCTTGTATAGTAGCTTCTCTCACACTTAAAGTACCACATTGGACTTTAAGTGGGAGGTTGTTGGGGTATAAAGCCCAATGTGGTCGCCCAGGTAAGTGGGCGGGCCGCCAGGTATGTACACATATTATTTTGTAAAAACCTAATAAGAACTCACTATGCTCTACACATTACAGTAGAGCGAGTTCACCATATCGTCGTGCTCTTCTTCTCGCACTCTCTCTCGCGTCACACTTCCGCTCGTACTCCTTCACAACCTTTCCAAATTTTTGCCCATATTGCCCCATAGATGTGGTTTGATCTACAGGGTTTCCAAGAGAGTAATGGTACACCTTATAGGAGATGACATCAATTCATGGAGGCTTTTTGTATCCATCATTTGTGGAACTAGATTCCATTGAGATGGCATGACCTTAACCTTAGATTTTGTCTCATGTTCCCCTGTGCAGGAAGGTAAAGTCTTTAATGTTTCAGGTTTACTCTCTGTAGACACTTCCATCCCTGCATCACCATATAACGTTTGTATATCCCCATGATAAATCTCATGGTCCATATTGAGTTCTGGGATAGGTACTGACTGTAAAGTAGCACTACCATCTTTGGGGTTTTTGGTTGTTTCCCACAAGGATTGTGGCCATGGTTCTTCCACTTCTGGAATAGGCTGTATCTCTTGAGACTTGGCCTCATTGGTTTGTTAGCTACTACCCTTGTGTCCAATGGTGTTTCGTTTTCATGTTTCATTGGTTCACTCATTTTGGTTTCCTTGTGTATGCTTTTGTCTTCCTTTTGAGATATCGGCACCACTCGTTTGGGAATATTCAATGTTTCTGGTTGCATTAGAGCTTGGGTTGCTTCTATAAGCCGTTTATACATTTTCAATCTTTTTGTCTCAATTTTTGGATGTGGATATGTCAACAATATTTGCTTTAAGGTTTGGTTTTTTTTATAGCCTTGCCTTGTAGGCTTGTAACATATTGTCCAATGGATCCAATACCTTATCTACCAAGACTGCATCACTTGATAAACTTTTTGATGCCTTCACTCCCTCAATTTTTTTCTTGTTTTCTTGTTCTCGCTTGAGATGATTTGTTGTTTTCTATAGCTCTCTCTCCAAGGCTGTCGTTTCCCTTAAGGCTTTCACTTTCATTTAATCTCTTTTTTCTTTCCAGGATTTTCTTTGAGTCTTGACCATTAAACTCTCAAATTTTAGTTTGTTTTGGAAGTTTTGGCTCGTCGTCCTCCACCAACATGTTTCTTGCAGCTTCTTGAGTCCAAGCTCTGGTCACCACATTGATAGGAATTGTTGGCTTAGATTCATATCCTCTAGAACAAGCTAAACCACCAATCATATTCATCGATGCTTTTCCCTTCTTTTTGGGATTGTTGGGGTAGTTAGGAAGTAAATGATCTACTCTACAACTCTCACAGAATCCAAATATCTTTGTTCTCTCGTCCTTGTGAGGACAAACTTGTGCCCAATGGTTAACTCCACATTCATAGCAAGGACTTTTTGATTGAGCGGCTTGTGGTGCCCCCATTGCCTATCCCATCCTAGGAGGATATCCTCTAGGTTTGTTTTGATTTGGTATGAACATGAGCGTGTTTTCATCCATAGTATAATGATTTTTTGTTGCCTGAGGAGTGTAAGAAGGTTCTAGAGCCTCATACCCAAGAAGGGTAACTCTCATTGGCATACACAGTTCCTTTTGACTCTCCCCCTTAGGCTTCCACTGGTCTTCATAGGATGAAGTTACTTGTATCTACTGACTGTGTATATCGAGCAATAGCCTTATTGTCTTGAGGCAAAGGATGTTGTTGGCCTAACACATGTTGTGGCTTATCTTCCCCTTGTGCTGCATTTTTTTGGTCCTATCTGGTACCTTGGTGGTGGTGGAAAAGGTTGCACACCTGGAGGTCCATATGGCCTTTCCCTTATGTAATTTTTGTTGTAAAAACACTCATTTGTCTCATGGTTGATCTATTTCTACTCAATCGCACACCACTTTAAATCTCTTGGTACATTGGCTGCTTGAAGTGGTTGTTGTTGTAGGTTTGAAATTTGTCCATAGACCTGATTCATCCTTCGGATACCTTCTTCGACCACTTGATCTACATTTGGTGTGATTGAAGTTGGAGCACTGTGTTTTTTTAATGACTCACTGATGGTTGAAGAGGCACTACTGGTAGTGTTGTCAATGTCTTCGGATACCTCTCCGTAGGTTTTATGATTGTTAGCTAGATACAACGCTTCTCTAGTGACCTGGTTGAATGTGGTGTACGCCTTCAAGTGTAAATCCTTCTTGGGAGTTTCATTCCTCAATCCCTTTATGAAGAGTACTGATAATTGTTTGTCTTGAGGTAACTCTCGCACTGGACATCTTTCAATGTATTGTTTGAAGTGAAGCAAATCTTTCTTCACCTTTTCGTTCTCTTTCTGCTTAAAGACATAGATTTGGGCAATTGTATTGTGCTTGATCCCCCTTTTTGAGAATTCTTTAGAAAACTCTCGTAGGAATTACTCAATATTTGGACAATCTATGCTATTCATGACTGGAACCAAGTCAATGTTGTTCCTTCTAAGGTTAACCCAAATTCCTCGTATTGAGTGTGGAAATCCGCGACGTGTTCAGCTCGTAAGAATTGCTTAATAAGTTAAACATGTCCATCTGGATCCCCGGACCCATTGTACTTTTTGGCAACACATTTTGCCACTTGAGATGGTCACATTCTTTGTGTTTCAACTACCATTCTCATCACTCTAGGCTCTCCTGCAACAACGTCTCTTGCTTCATATCCACCATTAGGAACTCTAATGGGAGTTCTCTTAGTGGTTCTCTCTTCGGGTCACAATTCCCTAGGTGTCTGGAACCCTCATAGTATGAATAGTGTTTGGAGTGTCACTACCCCAATGGGTGGTCATTGGAACCCTAAAACTCAAGGATCCTATAGTTCTAGGTACAAAAAGTGGTGGTCGATTGATTGAATTTTCCACTCTAGTTTTCACAGGACTCGCTTTTGTGGTTTTTAGCATGTAGATGGTGGAAATGACCACTTAGCAGGCGGCTAGATTGGAAACTTCTAGAGATAGTAACTACGGGTAGTTACCATGGGAACTATTGGAGCAACATACCAAGAAGGAGAAAGGCATAAGAAGAAAAATTTTAGTGACAACAAATCATCCACTAAAGAATCAAAATCTAGTACGAGTTCCAGTTCATTTGAAAGTGAGAGACGAAAAAGGCAAAGGAAAGAAAAAAGGACCATGGACCAAGAAATTGGAGGAAATAGCCAAGATGAGACCATTACTATAGAAGATGGAGATTTGGTGCTCAAAGTGCAGGTCAAGAGATCATAGGTCTGATGAATGTTCATAGTGTACCTATTGAAAAGCCTATGGTCATGTATGGAACAATTGTGGCATCAGAATCCACCATTTTATGAAGGGAACGGATCTGTCAATGATTGCACTGACAAATCCTGAGGCAATCATGGTAGATGGGGCCAGTGGATCCAAGGATAATTGTCATTAAAACTAATATCTAGATTTTCCAAATGATTTTCTCATGTTAAACTGATCATTTAATATGGGAAGATAAAAGAGGAACAAGAGCTAGAATATTGGTATGTGCTGCTAGACCTATCTCAGTAGGGGATCAAAAGGAGAGAAAATAGGGATCCAAATGGAGATGGCCTGCCAAAGAGAAAGGTGCACCTAGTGGAGCTTCAAAAGACCTTATGTTAAGCTTCATTAAATCCAAACTTTTGTGTCAAAGTCCCTAAGCCTAGGACTAGTGGGTAGGAGCCATGTCCAACCTTGTGTGTGTAAGGTGCTCCCCCAAAGGGCAAACTACTTGTCCACTTGCATGGGGCGAGTCCTCCTTGTTGGGGGATGAGAGACTACACACACACACACACACACACACACACACACACACACACACACACACACACACACAAGGCTTGCTCAAAACACTAGAGGCATAAAGGACACATGTCAAGCATATTGTTGAGTTGCCCCCATTTAAGTTTAAATCCTATTGGATGACCTATGGCATGGACCAATGATAATTAATCTTGAGTAAATTGAACTTAAACATTTTAGAAAAGATTGTTAAAAGAACCAATGAGAAATGAAACCTTCCTAATTCCTATTATACAGTCTACCAAGGTGTCCAATGAGAATTAAGCAGCCCATAAGCTAGCTTAATTCCTATTGGCTAATTGATTTAGAGGTCCAATAAGAATTTAGCTTCATTTAAATAATTATCTAAGCTCTCTCTAAAGGGGAAAGAAGGACACTTGTCACAAGGCTACACTCCTTGCTTGTTATCTCTCATTGGCTAAGCCTTGGCATGGACCAATAGGATGCAAGCATGTGTAATTTCAAGAGATGGGGTCGATCAAAGCAAGAAAAAGATCTCATTTTTTCATACTCAAGCACACACATTCACAAAACTCATGTGTTGCAAGAACTCCATCTCCTTCTCCAAGCATAGAAACGTAGAGAGCCTACATCAACACCTCTTGGCTATGGAATACAAATCCAAGCAAGAGTCAAGCTTCAATGGCATGCTCATTTTTTCTACCATCTACATTAATATGCTAAGCTAAGCTCTAAGAGTAATCTATGGTAAGGAGAATACTTATTTCTCGTATGTTACATCTTCTTCCTCTTCACTTTCCTCAGTATACTTCTTTCTCATATGTTACATCTTCTTCCTCTTCACTTTCCTCACTCCCTGCCAGCTCTCTTCACCTTTGAGGGTGTTTAAGGTCTTGGGATTGAGGCCGGGGATAAATTTATGCTATTGCAAATACGTTTAATTTTTGTTTTGGACATAATATTGGTGCATGAAGCTTTCCATCTTCATGGCATCAACAAGGTCTCAAGGAACACAAAGAATGTATTGTACCAAGTCTCTCTTTATGGGAGAACATATAATAGAAAAGCCTTTTGGAGGGGGGGGGGGAACCTGGCTCCAAGTAAATTTGTTCCTCAATTCTTGTCAATTTCTCTAATTCTCTCTCTTTGTTCATGCCAAGCTAACTAGGTGTCATGTTTATACCACTACCCTTAAATCAAATAGTCCCTCTCTATCTTCATTAGGAATTATCTTAATGGAATGCTCACTATTGTCATTTTAATTCCGCTACAATCAATGTTATAAGCCAAATCCATTACAATAGTGAAGCCAACACAGGTATTGGAGGTACTAGTACTGCTAGGGCCAGGGGTAGAGTATTGTTGGTTGCTTAGTGCTAGTCCATGAGGTAAATCCAAGTGAAAAGCAATAACCCATCAGTGATCTCATGCTATCTATTTCCCCTACCCAATTTCAATTATAATAGCCAATCAATATCAATTCACAACATCTCTTATAAAAGCGATGTTGTAATCCAAGGGACCATTGATATACTTCAAGATGCATTTACCTCCCTTTCAATCTTTCTCTTAAGGCTGATTAGAAAACCCACGTGAACACCTGCAGCTTTACAAACATTAGGACAATAAATACACAAATAAATCAAATCTCCCATGAGTCTTATGTGCTATTCATCAACAACTAATGTGGATGTATCTTCCATTGAGAGCTTTAGATTTACTTCAAAAGGATCATGGTTTACATTCCTACGTACCAAATGTTTTAAGAAACTTAGTAGCCTAACTTTTTTGTTGCAAGATAAAGATTTGATTTGATTCTTGCTAGACCTCAATGACCAAACAAAAATGCATGATTCCATGTTCCCCTCTCAAACTTTGTAGATAATTCTTCCTTTGTTTGAGCTATAATGTTATCATGATCTCCATTGAGAGTAAGATCATCCACATATACAAAAATCAACACATGCATGCCATCTTCTTCATAGATATACAAGCTTGCATCATAGAGGCTTCTTCAAAAACCAATACTTAACAAGTACTAATAAACCTTTTGATTTCATGGTTGTGGGGCTTGTCTTAAGCCATAAAGTATCTTTTGCAATCCACAAACTTTGTCCTCCATATTTGCTACCTCAAACCCAAGTGGATGTTCCACATAGAGTTCTTCTTGCAGATACTCATCGAAAAGCTGATTTTGCCCCTCCATTTGTAGAACTGGCCAATCTAGCCATAGGAGTAAAATTATCTTTGTAATCAAGACTTTCTATCTAGGCAAAACCCTTTGCTACAAGGAAAGCCTTGTACTTGGCCAATGATCCATTAGATTTATACTTGGGTTTCATAAATCCACTTGGTGCTAATAACCTTGCACTTCTTTGGCCTGTCCACAAGCTGCCAAGCATCGCTACACATGATGGAGTCATACTTGTTAGGAATTGATGAGTAGTTAAATGAAGATTAGAGTGGTTTTAATAGAGAGAGATAATTCACACACAAGAGAGATGAGAGAGAGAGAGAGAGAGAGAGCACGATATACATGGTTCACCCAACTGTGGGCTATGATATGTGTGGTCCACCCAATTGTGGGCTACATCCACGGGGATGGACTTGCACTTCAAACTAGAACTAATTACAAAGGGATTAGAAACCCTTAATGTACCTCTCGCCTAACTCTCTCACTGCCCTTCTCACTTCTCCTTCCTTCACTCTTGTTCACCATGTCACACACTAATTTCATGTGTAGAAGAGGCCTCCTTTTATAGGCCAAAAGGAGCCTGTATGGGCTACCCTCTCTACTTTGAGGCAGTCGTCCATGTGTAGATGCACCCATGTGTAGACACTCTTGTGTAGAAAATTCCAAGTAGAACTTGGCGACTAGCCGTTTGAATGCTGGCCACCACCGTCCATCGATCTTTGGCCACTGGCCATTGACTACCGGCCATTGATCGGACCGTCACTTTTCGACTGTCATCTGGCCAATATATTCCAGCTTATAGTTTCAAATCGTACAAAACCTTATATCTAAGATAGGGTCACATTAATTTTTTTCTCTAAGGGGGCCCCATAAAGATCATGTACTAGTCATAATTTTGGGGGGGGGGGGTTTAGACTTTTTGCTTGCAAGTGGCATGTTCTTTCCTATAAGGAGTGGATCCCTCAAAAAGTTTAGTAGCTTGCTTACATACTCTGGAATCAATGTGCTAACTGGACAAGCTAATTCTTAAAGTTGGATTTGTGTATTTTGCACACTTAAATATTCACAATGAAAATTCACAACTGACCTAATGATGGTTGAATTGGCCCCCCTACATTGTAGGATGCACTAGCAGCATTGCAACTTTTGCCTAAGTTCAATATGTTTAGAGTGCTTTCAACATAATATCTAAGCCTTGTAACCCCTGCAAGCAAATGTGTGGGACGATTGCTTCTATAGGACTTGAGCCCTTGTAGCCCCTTAAACTGCATGTTGATAATAAAATAGGTGCATTGAGGAATGGAAAAAGTTCGTTAAAGGCCTTAATATCCATATGGGTGAGGTTATTCAATTCTAAGTGTTAGACATGTGTCCCTCAAGAGAGCCTCAAAAGTCTTGAAGAGAAAAACGTCATGTCCTTTCAAATGGTATTTTCGAAAGCTGCATTCATTTTTGGCTTGCTAAATGACTTAATGCACTATGGGTGAAGGTCATTCAATTTTCATTGCATTCATTTTTGGCTTGCTAAATGACTTAATGCACTATGGGTGAAGGTCATTCAATTTTCATTGCTTGACAAGTGTTCCAAGACACTGGAATTGGAACTGGAACTAGAAAGACATGATAGTTTTTTAAATGTTATTTTCCAAAGTTGCATTCACCTTTTTGTATTAAAAAGTGTATTCATAGGAGTTTGATACCATGATATGACATATTGATAAAGGTCCTTTCATTTAAAAACTTCATAAAAATCCATTTCACTATTTTGTTTTATTATGTTAAATTTATATTTTCTCATGAAAAAACACTAAAATATTTTTTGTGTTTTAACTTCAAATTTTAATGTTTTTAATTTACTTCTTTCTCATTTTATTTTATGTCAAAATGTTAACATGCAATGTGCACCTTTCATATTATTTAAGTGGGGCTCTTTGTAATAATTAAACTACTTGCAATTTTATATTAAAACACAACAAAAATTCTATATGATTATGGGCACGTATTTAAACTTACTCTCCCTCATGTCTCCTTAACTTAGCAGGCCTTCGTGCCTTCTCACCTTGTTTTGGCATGTTTAAAAAGGCTTTAGAGAACAAAAAATTAAAGAGTGTATTCAAAGGAGTTTGATCCACGATGGGAAGAATTAATTCAATAAATTTTTTAAAATTTTTGATTTGTTAAGAGTCCTTTCATTTAAGGACTTCACAAAGATTCATTTCATTGAATTGCTTTATTATTTTCTATGCTTATTAAATCTATCTTCTTTTATAAAAGCATTAAAATATTCTTTCATTTTAGTTTTTTAATGTACTTTTTTGTTTTATTTTATTTACTTTATTTTTTTTCATTTTAATTTGTTTTCAAACGACAATGTGCACCTTTCACCTTATTATTTAAGTAGAGTCTTTCCTAATATATAAACCATTCATGATTATGCATGTATAATGGACAATATAATGTATGTTTTTATCTTATTTTCTTTTTATTTTATTTAGTTTTCAAATGATAATGTGAAATGTGCACCTTTTATCTTATTATTTAAGTGGATCTTTCCTAATAGACAATGTGAGTATGTATGTATAATGGATAATATAATTTTATATAAAAACACAACAAAAATTTCATATGATTGTTGGCACTCATTCAAACCTACCCTCCACAAATTTCATCTCCTCCTTGACTTAGCAGGCTTTCATGCCTCTACACCTTGTTCTTTTTGAAGGCAGAGAGAGAAGGGAATCTTTTAAAGTAATATTAGGTTTAAAAAGAAGAAGTCAGTAGGAGACAACCGAATGGGGGTTAGACTGGGTTCAAATGGAACCATCCTGTTTCAATATTCCATTCTCATCGCATTCACAAAGGTTGGAGGTAGAAGCATGCATCTGTTGCTTAGCATGTCGCCCATCGGTTTGTCGCCTACTGAATTTGCCTTCAAGCTTGTTCCCCGGCCTTCCCGCTGAAAAGTAAGGTGGAAGATGAGCCTTTTCGGAGGGTTCCAAGCGTTTTTTTTGGGGGGGAGGGATGGTGGGGAGCCGAAAACTTGCCTCTTCTTGTTTCACCAATGTGAGTAGGGAGTCGGGTACGTATTGCGCATGCCCCTACACCTCTCCTTGTGGCCGTCCCATCTCAACTAGCCCTAGATTACAAGGCATTCAAAAGTTCAAGGCTTTAAGAGTCAAGCCCTTAAAGATCCTGGGAATCAGGGGTAGTTGTTGCCCGATTTGACCCCTTCAGCCCCCCACCCCCCCCCCGCGCGCACGTGTCTCCATTCGGGAATTTGATGGGCAAAGGAGAACGCATTGTGAACTAAAAGTGAAATGTGCATTGCAATAGGGGCTAGCAGCTCGTGGAAAATGAGAAAATCTCTCATTAGAAGAGAATATTCGCTTTCGGGCGTAGAGAACGCGTGAGAGAAGATCGCGCAAAGGGGGGCAAGGTCGCTTAAAGAGGAGGCACAAGAGGGGGGGGCAGAGGCATGGTAAAGGAGAGGAGGGCAATGCAAAACTCCCACAAGCGGGAGGCAAGCAAGAGGCAGAGCATGGAAGCCGAATTTTTAATTTTTTTTATTATAAAGGAGTCTAACTCTTTGCAGGTGAGCGCGATTGCGCTTGTGGCCTACACCATCTCCATGTAGATGAATCTCCCCTGCACACGAGATCGATCCTTGTGCTTGTTTTGCTAACAGGTAGGGAGTGCTCTATATTGTAGACGACGCTGAGGAGGATTATAAGAAGATTCTTCCTAAAATAAATCTAAGCGAGCCAACATGTATTGCAGTTTGGTGGTGTGTAAAACTAAGTGAAATGTGAACTTGCTGACTCTTTTCTCTTCTGTCGACTCCGCCCTCCTCGCAGCCCGTCCGCGACCGTCGTGCCCAAAAAAAAAAAAAACTTCAGTGCAGAAGAGGAGGGAGCTGCTAAGTTGGGTGCCTCTGCGGGACGGCATAGCTCGTCGGTCTCCTGTTATCCGCATGTGCAAATGATTGACAAGTTGAAAGCTATGTTGGCCGCCTCTGCGGCACGGCGTGCTGCCGAGGTAAGAATTGCTGTTTCTTTGGGGTTTCTTTCTTCTCCTCTCTCTCTCTCTCTCTCACACACACACACACACACACACACACACACGTGCGCGAGCATGCACGCAGCACACGCACGCATGCAGTTCTTTTTTGTGATTGATGTATATCCTGTAGGTGTCACTGTGTTTGTGTTCACAGAGTGGTGGAAAATTCACTAACAAGGTCAAGGAAGAAGCAATATTAGCTACACATAGACAGGAAGAACATGATGAGGAGTCAAAAGCAGTTAGTTTTTTCTTTTTTGACCAGACTAAAAGCCTGTGCTCAGAAGAAGGATTTGTACCAAGTCAGTAGGATACACACTGAGCTTTGCAATAGTGGGTTACTTCAGAAAGAGACATATTTAGGGAGCACATTGGTGAGTGTGTATACCAAATGTGGTGCCCTCACGAAAGCACGAGAAATCCTTGACGGGCTTCATGTCCGGAATGTCATCGCTTGGAACACGTTGATTGCAGGGTATGCCCAACATGGCTGTGGCAAGGAAGCTCTGTGCTGTTTTCTCCTTATGCGAAGGGAAGGCCTTTTTCCAGATGCAATCTCCTATGCGTGCACCTTGAAGGCCTGTGGCCTTACACAAGACCTTCACATGGGTGAGAGAATTCACAATGAGATTGCTAGTCAGGGGCTGTTGGAGAAACATGGTGTGCTTGGCAATGCTTTGGTCGATATGTATGCCAAATGTGGTGCCCTCACGAAAGCAAGAAAAGTTCTTGATGGGCATCCTCTTCGGGATGTGGTCTCTTGGAGCGCATTGATTGCAGGATATGCCCAACATGGCTGTGGCAAGGAAGCTCTGGGTTGTTATAATCAGATGCGAAGGGAGGGTGTTTCTCCAAATGCAATCACCTACGCCAGCACCTTGAAGGCTTGTGGCCTTACGCAAGACGTGGACGTGGGTGAGAGAATTCACGATGAGATTGTTAGTCAAGGATTGTTGAGGAAAGATGTTGTGCTTGGCAATGCTTTGGTTGACATGTATGCCAAATGTGGTGCCCTCACGAAAGCACAAAAAGTTTTTGATGGGCATGCTCTCCGGGATGTCGTGTCTTGGAGCACGTTGATTGCAAGATATGCCCAACATGGCTGTGGCAAGGAAGCTGTGGCCTGTTTTCATCAGATGCGAAGGGAAGGCCTTTCTCCAAATGTAATCACCTATGCTTGCACCTTGAAGGCTTGTGGCCTTACGCAAGACATTGATATGGGTGAGAGAATTCATGACGAGATTGCTAGTCAGGGGCTGTTGGAGAAACATGTTGTGCTTGGCAATGCTTTGTTTGATATGTATGCCAAATGTGGCGCCCTGACGAAAGCACGACAAGTTCTAGATGGTCATCCTGTCCAAGATGTTGTCTCTTGGAGCACATTGATTGCAGGATATGCCCAACATGGCTATGGCAAGGAAGCTCTGGGTTGTTATAATCAGATGCGAAGGGAAGGTGTTTCTCCAAATGCAGTTACCTATGCTTGTGGCTTGAAGGCTTGTGGCCTTACGCAAGACGTTGCCATGGGTGAGAGAATTCACGATGAGATTGCTAGTCAAGGGTTGTTGGAGAAAGATGTTGTGCTTGGCAATGCTTTGGTCGATATGTATGCCAAATGTGGTGACCTTGTGAAAGCACGAAAAGTCCTTGATGGGAATGCTCTCCGGGATGTCGTGTCTTGGAGCACATTGATTGCAGGATATGCCCAACATGGCTGTGGCAAGGAAGCTTTGGCCTGTTTTCATCAGATGCGAAGGGAAGGCCTTTCTCCAAATGCAATCACCTATGCTTGCACCTTGAAGGCCTGTGGCCTTGTGCAAGATCTTCACATGGGTGAGAGAATTCAGGAGGAGATTGCTACTCAGGGACTGTTGGAGAAACATGTCGTGCTTGGCGGTGCTTTGGTCGATATGTATGCCAAATGTGGTGCCCTAATGAAAGCGCGAGAAGTTCTTGATGGGCTTCTTGTCCGGAATGTGATCTCTTGGAATGCATTGATTGCAGGATATGCCCAACATGGCTGTGGCAAGGAAGCTCTGGGCTGTTTTAACCAGATGCGAAGTGACGGTTTCTCGCCAGACGAAGTTTCTTGGAATGCTCTTATAGGAGGATATGCTCAGCAAGGGCTGGCTGAGGAAGCTCTGAACTGTTTTTACTTGATGCAACAGGAGGGCATCTCCCCAACTGCAATCACTTTTCTTATTGTGCTCAATGCATTTAGTCACTTGGGTCTACTAGATGAGGGCCAAATGCTTTTTGATAGCATGAGGGAAAAATATGGCATTATTCCAGACAAAGAGCACTACACGTGCATGGTTGTCCTTTTCGGGCGGACCAAGCATTTTGACAAAGCTATGAGAGTAATCAAGATGATGCCATCTTCTGATCATCCTCCAGTTTGGTCGGCTCTTCTAGGTGCTTGTCGACAATGGGGAAATATGGAGCTTGGAAGATTAGCCTTTGAGCGTGCAATAGAATCAGATAAATGGAATGCCGCAGCATATGTGCTAATGAGTAACATTTATGCAGCTGCTGGCATGCAGGAGGCGGCACAAAACATTGAATGCATGAGAATCAGGAATGGTGCTGGACTGATGCAAGTGCAAAGGTTCATAGATGATTTGGTGTTTGAGATTCCGAGCATCCGCAAAGGAGACAAATGTATTTGAAGGCACAAGATCTTGAATTTATATCGTCCCTGCAATGGTATTCCCCCAATTTGATTGGCTCTTGCAAAACAAAATACTTACTTGATTCAAAGAAGGTTTTCCTTTGTCAGCATTCTGAGAAACTGGCCATTGGTTGTGCATCAATACACCCTGAAGGATGGATATGCGATCGCCAAAAACATGCGGCTATTTGGGGATAGCTATGCTGCTACCTCACTGATGTCAGCTTAGGAACCGCAAAATAGTGGTTGAAGGTGCAGTTGACCTGCACGATTTTGAAGGTGGAAAAAACTCATGTGGAGGTTATCAGTAGGAAAAGCTTAGGGAATCGTCAATTTGGGGAACTTGAAGTTTCATGGGTGCTTCTTGTGTCTAACTCCGTAGGAAGCCCATACCCTTGTTGGCTTGAGAAGGGAGAAAGGTGTACTACATTAGCCGAACACATGGACAGTTTTGATTTCAGCATATGGGGGGACCGTACATAGTATAGGCGGCATTGAGCCAGGTGAATGTGTGCCAACACCGCCAATTTGCCAAAGGCCCAATTCTTCATCAAGATCTGTTGCCTACCTTGAGGAAATTAAATGCAGTCAGTGCATCTTTGCAGGACCTTCAATGCCAGTGCTCATGACTGTGCCTTGTACAGCCAAACAGGGTATAGTTTCAGTTGTACCGCTACTCTGTATCTGGGCATCTGTAGAAGGTAACGGGGTACACGGTCATTGAAAGTAATCAAAAGCTAGTGCACCTTGCAAATGTTGAGGTTGTGGTGCTTCACAAGGAGGGAGTAAATGAAACCCAGATTTGGTGTTAGTGATGAAATCACTTTGCTCACATTTAGGCACTTTTCCTCATGTGAGCTTTGTTTCAAAGTTAGGCATCTGAAATGAAGTTTTAAGCCTTGGTGATGGTTGGATGGTCCAAACTTGACTCCAACCATTTTCCAAGCTTTGGCATCGCTAGCTTTTCCCACTTTTGAATGTCTAGGTCACTTTGTGCACATTTAGACACCTTAGTATATTCTTTTGAGGCTTCTCGGTGATGGTCTCCTCTAGCATCCACATTGATGGATTAGTGAGACACATAGGTCCCATATGGTCTTATGGTGCTGCCAGTAAATTTTGGTTGGGTTCGAACAAGTTTTTGTTTTTGTGGTGTGAAATGACGCTTTATGCACACTCAAGTCTAAACATCGAGGGGTCCCTATCAAGAATCCCCCTATATAACAGACATTCAAAGAGTATCTAAAACCCCCCCTTATTAAAATGTGGACATGAATAGATTGTCTTTTAATAAATTATTGGGCCTTTTTCCAAAGTGGATTAAGAAACCCCCTCTTGTTAATGTATATGTATTAAATTGCTCAAAAATTCAAAAATGAAGAATCCCTCTTGCTGAAATCCTGTGGCATATTAACATGATAATACAATGGACCACCTGAGCTTGAAACCGATGGTTTTGATCTCATAGACAACCCACATTTGTGATCCAACGATATATTCTTAGTGTGCTTGACCATCTAAATCTGCCTTTGGTATCAAATTCCAAATTGGAGAAGATGTTTATAAAAGCGATGATAAACATTGCCATCATGGAAGGTGTCCTATTCTACATATTTCTCTAAGGACTCGTTACTCGCTTGATTACAATTCCACTGATTCCTTTTGGTAAGATTTGGAGCCTTACATTGCCCTTTATGACCCGCTTTCTACCTAGGTTGCGTGTGGTGTGCATGCCTCCCAAGCTTCCTTGTGGCCTTCTTTACGACAAAAGAGTGACCCAAAAGCTTCAATGACGTGCATGGAACATTTGGCTCACGATTAGAGTCACTGAATGTAATAGGATTGTTATGTTTTTGTGTTGTCTGACAGGTCTTATGGATAGGATTAGGCTAGGGTGGATTATAGTTAGATGCGTTCATAGTTAGGCATAATAGTTGTAATAAGACTAACACACTTTTAACAAGAGCTTGAATGCGAACTAATCTCAATTTAATTCAACTCCTTTCAAATGCATACAAAAGGGGATCTTTATGTAGAGTTTGTGAGATGGAGGATGAATGACATCATGTATGATGCTCTTGGAAATATCCTTTTAGAATTGACTTGTGGACTCTCTAGGAGATGCATGCATTTCCTTCTTGGCCGTGATACTCCATGGCATTATGTGCCTCATGCCTCATGTCATCCATATTATGCAAGGTGAGAGGGCTTTCCCATAGCACGTATGGCTAGGGCAATCCCAACAAACTCCCCCTTGAGCTAGTCATAGGTGTACTCTAAGGTGATTCATCTAGGGTTTGTGAAGATCCACTGATACATCATAGGTGGTTCAATTTGATTCATCACTCTATAGTTCACAAAGGTGGCCATTTGATCATGCATAGGTTCAATTATAGAGTACATGATAATCATAGAAGGGGTAAAAGTTGTGTCGTCGTCATCTTTGACTTCTGCCTTGACTCGTTCGTATATTTGTCATGTCTCCTTGGCTCTTCTTCTTCTTGAACTCTTTGTGTCGTTCATGCTTTTGTCCTTCATGTTCGTATGCGGATGCATGAATTTCATGATACCATGTCTGTATTGAGTACAAGTAGATTCATGTTCATTTTTATTTTTGATGCAAAATATGAAAAACTTCAATGAGATAATGTAATCTCGGGGGTCTTACCAATAGAGGTATTCTTCCTACAATGGAAGCATCTATGCCCGATTGATATACAAAAGGTGCAAATGCAAGAAATGCAAAAGAAATCAAGCCTTTGGGTGCCTATGCTTCCCCCTTATACCGAGCTTAGAGCAAGGTTTTAGATTAACATGAGAGTTTAGAAAACCTTAATGACATACAACTTTGAATCAGCAAAGGTTATCTAGTGAGCATTTGGCCAAGCTTGAAGCAATACCTGAACTTGCTCTTTAGGCCTTGAGTGACCAAAGACCTTCGTGGACCCTAGCAAGCTTGATATGCCGGTGGATCGACCACCAATTTATGGCTTTAAACAAGGAATTGGTAGTGTCTGAAGGTGGGACTCCGAGTAAGGACTTCAAGTAGTGGCGGTGCTATTAACGGGCTGCGGAACAAAGAAAATACTCACCCCGAGATCCTATGGAACTAGGAGAAACCTGTGGATGAGAAATTGAAAGGAGCCTGAGATCAAACAACTTGTGTGTGGGTCATTTGGCAAATCACAGATGTTGGATATTGCCTGCTCAGCTGCAAGATTGTTGATTTCTTCAAAGTGATGGCATGTGTCGAAGAGCTCCAGACAATCCTGGGATGATGCCTGGTTGTTGATGGCTTGATAACCGTACTCTCTTCAATCCCCACTTAAGCTTTGCCAATTATTGATGCAAACACTCTGTGTGTGTGTGTGTGTGTTGCCTTCACTCAAGCCACAACCGTGGCTCTGATACTAGCTGATAGACCTTAAAGATAGGATTAGACTAAGGTGGATTATAGTTAGAGACGCTCGTATTTAGGCATAATAGTTGTAACAAGACTAACACAAGATCTTGAATGCCAACTAATCTCAAATTTAATTCAACGCTCTTGGAAATATCCTTTTAGATTTGACTTGTGGGCTCTCTAGGAGATGCAAGGTGAGAGGGCTTTCCCATAGCACGTATGGCTATGGCAATTCCAACATTATCAAAGAGTTTTCTTAGCCTTAGTTGGCCATGCAAGCACATATAGTGGGGACTCCACATTAGAAAATGTTTGGGGCATGTTAGATGTCACACTAAGTTCCTAGCTGTGCGAAGTGGGTACACATGATCTTGCACCCACCCACCTATAAGTGTTAAAGGGGGTGAAATCTAGCTTTCCAAAGCTCAAAGCATCTAGTCGATAGTTACAAAAGAATGATCATGAGTTGTTTCACTCTCCACGCGGAAATCCCCTTTGCTAAAAGACTCAAAGAAGTCACATATTAAAAGTGAGCTTCCAATGGGATCCATTCAAAGGGAAGCTCAATAATATTTCTTGAGATCAAATTATCTAAAGCATCAATAACTATGATACCAAAGTCACCAAGTCCATAGCCAATGTGCCTAGTAGCTTCCAAGGTCAGCCTATAAGATAGTCAACAACAAGTATCATCAAAAGATAACCACCAAGGTGTAGGAGCCTCACTCTAACTCACACTAGTACCTCTTATGAGGATTTCCCATTGTGATAGAAATTGTGAAAGTTTGACCGATGCATGAAATACAAGTTTAGGAAGGTCATACCAGGTGATCCTAAATAAAAAGCAAAAGAAGCCAAACAAATCAAGAGAGAAAAGGAGAAGCAAAAGAAAGAGAAAGCAAAGAAAGAAGCACAAACTAAGCAGAAGGAGGAGAGAAGACAAAAGGATATGGAGGAGTGGCCAAGGTAAAGGCAGAGGCAGAGAGATCCCACCTTTCCAATTTACAAGTAAGAGATGAGGCAGAGAAGAAGACCCTTGAGGAAAGGACATGAGCTACCCAACATGGTGTAGTTGGGAGATCCAACCCCACCAAGTTTTCATAACGTGTAAAAAAATGTGAAGAAAAGAATAAAAACAAGTTAACTCCTAAAGAAAAGCAGGCACAAGAGGACAAGAGGACCAAGTTTAAGAATGACCCTCCTTAATTGGCCCCATAGCCAGTTCCACCACCACCACTGGCCACTCAAAAGAAATGGAGATGGAGACAAAGAAAAAAGGCTCTAAGAGAGATAAGAAAATATAGAAGAGCACTGAGCCCATTATCCCTACAGTGGCTTTCCTCAAGTTTTAAGGGAAATAATGGATGAATATAGTGATTCCATCACAAGAATACAATGCGATGTGCACTAATGGTACTACTAGTGTACCTATTCCAAAAAGACATATCTTGTATGGTGCATGCAGAGAGGGTCACTTTAAAGAGAATTGGACTACCCCTTGCCGTCAATTTTGAAATGAGGTTTGGCCTCCATAAGAATTATAATATTTTCATGTAACCACTCTTTTGAGAGTTGTAATCATTTCATATGATATCAATGACTCAACTTCTCTCATTTGTTGGAATTGTATAATTAAGTTGTTAATTTTGTCAATTATTTGTAATTGTACATTTCAAGTTAATTTAAATGATGAATTGTTGTATGGGTTATTTTGGATCACGCGTGTTTGGAACGGTTTCCATGAGAATTTCCAACCATAAGTCAGAGTCTAGGTGCTGTGGTGATCGTTGGCAACCACGTCAAAATGATCGCTCGGTGCGCCATGGTGCATAGGGCCGGGGCCATTTTGTTGGGGTAAGCCTTTAGCTTACACTCACAATGCGAACAATCCCTAAGAAGACAAGCATGCACTATTATGTGCATGCTTGTCACACTTTTAGCATGGAGCCGAAAGCCTCACACATGCTATTAATTCCATACATAGATGCTACACACTTGATCTACTTATGGTAGCTCACATGATCCTTGCCATTCCATCTATGGTGCATATCCATCCAAACATTGATACCATGTCTCCACTTTGAGCTTACATAAGGCCACTATCCAAATCTTGTATTCTCTCTCTCTCAATTTCCACAATCAATCAAGCAAGCTGTCATTTCTACATTGTGTTTTGCACTTTCTCTAAGTTACTTAAGTATCTATTGCTACGGTGCAAGCACAACCATGAATGCTACAATGGTGTATCTACCATGGCACTTACATATGGTATCAGATCATAGTGTGTGATTTGCACTTTTTAATCACCTTCATGATCCTAGTAGATAAATATTAGCATTAGATTGCATTTTTAGAGCTCAATTGAATCATTTTTCATTGGATATGTGCAAAGGCTAAAAGACCTTTGGGACACTATCAAGGCATTGAAGGAAATTGAGCATCAGGTGCAACAAAAATTTCTAAGGATTTAGCTCGGATCTAGTACTCTGTACAAACGCAAGGTTACTTTACTTCACTTGAAAGAATTGAACTGAAGACAATGAATGAGACACACACACACACACACACACACACACACACACACACACACAGAGAGAGAGAGAGAGAGAGAGAGAGAGAGAGAGAGAGAGAGAGAGAGAGAGAGAGAGAGAGAGGACACGGCATGTTGGGTTCCAACCATCCTCGAGGTCTCCCTTGCTCTGTTGCCTGAGCTAGTACTTGCTTCATTTCTTGCACAAAATGCTGATACAATAATGCTAAATAAAGAGATGCTAATGGGTACTTGATGCTACGGTTATTGGGTACTGACGAGGTGTTGATGGGTATTGTAGTGCTTGATACTGCGGGTACTTGGTATTGATGGTGCTCGGTATTATGATGGGGACGACGATGAAGACAATGATGGTGAGGCTATGGATGAATGTTGAAAATGGTAGAGACTGACGGCTCTGATTAGCACAACTAATTGGCGATGAAGGGGTTGAAATGTGCATGCTGAAAATGCTGTACTGTTGGCTAAATTCTAAGATGGTCCATGCTAAAAATGATGGTGCTAAAGGACTGAAAACATTGATGAGAAGGGCTAGAAAACATTGGTATCGATCTGCAGCTTTACTTGGTACCTTTGCTCCTCTGCCTCTTCTGCCTTCTCTAGCGCCCAAGGGGCTTCATTTATAAGTGCCAAATGTTGGGTCGAGCAGCCTTCTAAGTCAACCCACAATCTGGAACATGAAAAGTCAATTATTAATAAATGTAATATTTCTAATAGACTGTACTGTTCAAGAGAGGGTATGCACCTATGACTTGACTGGGCATGCACATCATCCTGCTAGAGGCTCACAAAGTGCCAAGGTAGGTCCTAAAATGACTGACACTAGACTGTAGCAGAAGCTTGTCCACGTGGCGCAAGTGCAATGCACACGTGACATTGAGAATTAGGAGCATCAATTCCCGCTAGACCACTTGGAGTTCTCTTTTTTCTTGTGGTCGTAATCATACCTTCATCGTATTTTGCATTTGCTTGATTATGTGTGCATTGTTATATGAATTTTCCAATTTATCCAAGCGAAATTACATTGCTTGAGAGTGCTAATTGAAAAATGATACGTACATGTGTGCGTAGTGGTTTTCACAAGCCTTCCAACACACTAATTGATGCCACATTTGTCCCTAGCATCAAGCACTGATAGTTTGATGAAATTCTCATTTTTATGCATGTGTGTGTGTGTGTCATTCGAAGCTATGCAAATGTGTGCTCCTAGCAAGCAGGAGCAGCCTAGGAAGAGTCCTTTCCTTCTTTTTTGAGCTTTCTTATTCACTCTTTGTCTTTTGGTATTAGTCCTTGGGTGCATCGTCGTTGTCTTGCTCTTTCACTTTTCACATTCTCCAAGTGTTCCTCAAAGGTCTGGGAGAGACAAAGAAGTTAAGGGAGGAGCTAACGAGGAAATTGAAAGTAGCAAGGCTGATGAAAATTCATGGAAGAATCAAACAGAGATCAACATTGCTAGCATGATAGTTGTGAATCTCCTTTGAAATCACTTGAAATTCAATCTTTGACATTACAAAACCTAGACCCTTTTTATGTAAATCACCCTTGTTTATTGCACTCGCATGTTGCCATTGAGGATTCCCTGACAAGAACTTCTGAATTTTGGTTCTCCCTTATGGTGTTAGGTTTATTTGAGACTTAGGCATGTGGAGAGCCACATGAAGGTATATTGGCATAAACTAATTCTTAAAAACACAAAAGGGAGTTCACTACACAACAGATTTAGCCATAGTGTATTTCCAAAGAATCTTACATAACCACTAAATCCACTTGAGGGCTTGATGATCAATATGAAAAATTAAATCTCCACCATACAAAAAATGATTCTCATGGTTTAGAGAATGAATGGTAGAGAGAGATTCCTTATTGTGATCTGAGGGATTATTTTTTGAACTTCTTATCTTGCTACTAAGAGATACAATTGGACTACATGTCTTATTCCCTTTCAAAACATGAGTGAGAGAGAAGGAATGCTTTGTGCACCACAATTGACCATGGGAGAGGCACCCGAGAGAGTGTGGGCATATTATTTTTCCAATTAACTAGCGGATCAAGATCAAGAAACCACTTAATCCCAAATTTCATATCACATCCAGAGAGAGGTAATAAACTTTTTCACTACTACTCTTATAAGAATACGAAGGGCTCATAATTACCATATGGTAGTCATAAATATTTTCTTTGCTTGTAGGTGGCATGTCCTTTTCTATAAAGAGTGGATCCCTCAAGGGAGGGAACAAAATTTTTCTATAAAAGATGAGACAAATCTGTAAAAAATGGAGCTACCAAAGGAGACTAATGAATCTGCTAAGGATGGAGAATCTAAATCATCCAAGAGCTGTGATGGAAAGGAGAGAGGTCTAGGCAACTGAGCGATCATAGCATAGATATAGTGCCCAAACCAATCAATCAAAGGGTTGCCAAAGGTCAAGAAAAAGACAAAGAAAAATATTGAGGAAAAAAGAGAAAGATTTGAGCCAAAAAGATAAGAACATCAACTCCTAGCTATCATTGGGGATATTTTGACATGGGTTGCATCTTCATATAACATGGTGAACAATTTACATGATGAGAAATTAGTCTTGCGGTCCAAAATAAAAGTGATTCTAAAGCTAAACGCAAGCCTTGTCAAGGTTACAAAGGAGACATAATGATCTTTATAAACAATTTAAAGACGTGGAGAACGAGATTGACATGATCAAAGAGCACAATTTAAAGATTCAGGTGGACATGTGGAAGTTGGAGAACAAAATGGAAAACATGATTAAAAACATTTAGACATGCATATGAATGTACCCAACACGCTCTCTCAAATTTCTCTGCAAATTTTGTTTACACATTTGCCCTAACTGCTCTAGTTCAATCAAACAAAACTCATCAAGCTACATCTAGTTG
The DNA here is from genome assembly GCF_014529385.1 of Adiantum capillus-veneris. Lineage (NCBI taxonomy): Eukaryota > Viridiplantae > Streptophyta > Polypodiopsida > Polypodiales > Pteridaceae > Adiantum > Adiantum capillus-veneris. The sequence goes on along the minus strand of NC_140934.1, from coordinate 161,969,984 downwards.
GAGGAGGAGAAACTTTCGAGGAACACTCTTTTGATGGGCTAAGAAGCAATCTAAGTCTTGGAATCTATGATTCCTTGAGATACATGCCAAACATAGGTGGATGATATCTTGATCGATGAGAATCTTAAGAGAAGACTAAGGAAGAAGGGCCATCCATCAAAGGTCTCAACAGACGGATTGAGGAGGATGAAAGTCAAAATCTCAAAGACTAACTATATGAGCTGAAGATACCTCAGTCAACAATAAAAAATATGTGAAGGTTGAAGATGCCATTACAAAATTTTTCCACCCTATGTTGCCACTTCCTCTCCTCAAGCATGAATTAATCTTACACAAAAAAAAGTTGCTTCCTACACTTGTGTTGCATATTCATGGAGACTATGAGGATGTAGTTGGGACAACAAAACAAGTTGAATCCATTTTAGCCAATCAAAATAAGAGGAGAGATCAATGGATCCAGAAGAGGCCTAATGATGAGATAATTTACAAAAATTATCCATATCACCTCCTCAAAATTGATCCCACCTTCTACCCTATTGCACACAAAAGGACATGCATCCATTTTAAGCTTGGGAGACTAGGAGGAAATGAATAATCAACTATATAATGTTGGAAATCCCTCCCTCTTATGTCATTCCAAGTGAAAAATATATATTGAATACACTCAAGGTAAAAATTAATCTTATTAAAGTTGTTCTAGGTTTGATATCTCAGATGTTGTGCAAGATAGCACATACAAAAGAATACCAAAGTAGCAAAGGCAAAATTTTGGGTTTCTATTGATGCTACATTGTGAAAGGTTGGGGAGGAGGAAACATGATTAGCGTGATATAGGCCTTTAAAGATGCTCAACAAACATACTATCCATGGACTATCTTTTTAAAAGGAAGAAAACACATTGATTGGGATTTGAAATAGAGGCCCACAAAGATTATCGTACTAGGCATCTAGGCAAGATTAAAAAAAATTGTGCTCTCACTATTTGCTCACATTTGAAGAGGCTTTCATCATAGGCTTCTTTGAGTCTCCTTTCAATAGATTTACAAGCACACCATTTCTACTACCAAGCTCATTTGTCTCCCAATCCATTCCAATCAATTATCCATCAGATAGAGATTCACAAAAGAATTGACATATTTGAAACGACAACAAAATATCTAGAGAACCAACCTTGTTACTATGATATTAGAGGATGCTCATGGATGCACATCAGATAAGGAGGGGGAACGTTGTGACAAGGTAGCATAGAAATTGAAATGACATGAATTTTTTTGAAGAGAACCAATTCTGTCACAATTACTGAAAATATTTGGTCCCATTACCTACTTATCTTTTGTAATTTTGGATTTTATAATCAATTTTTTTATTAAGAGGGGTGGATGGACCACCATGTAAAGATTTTTTTGAGTACTTCATGAGCCAAAATATTAGGACATCAATTTTTCCCAATCCCTAGGTATAAAAGCGAGTTTTATCAACTTGTAAAGGGTCAATTTATCAGAATAATTGACATGTTAAAATAGAGAGAATATCCATCATTCCAAAATAGGATTTCTTGCATCCAAAGTGTCTGTTTCTTATTCCAAATGCACATTGGTAATCCCTTCTACTTGCTCTACATTTTGGTTTCTTACAATGCATAATTTGTGTTGGATGTTAAAAGGATTTTGGTGAGGTAGGTGGATAATTAGTGTATGCTCAGAACGATGTTGTGATAGACAGAGTAGGTGGTTCATGATTATTATAACCTTACCCCTTTTTTTGTTGCATTTCAAGTTCCTTTGCAAGTAGGCTACATAGTGAGATTATTTGTGTGTTCATCTTGATTTGAATTTGATTGTAAACTTACTATTTGGTGCTGATAGGTTATACCAATGTGCTTGAGACATTGACATAGTACTATATCCATGCCCCAACTAGGTTGACTCCTTATGTTTTGACATAGTCTCCATGCCCCAACCAGGTTGACTCCTTATGTTTTGACATTTAGTATGTTAGTACTCAAACAACTATGTTGCAATGTCCATCATGGTGACCTGGTAATAGATGGTGCCACATGGTGCATACATCAACCTTGTCATCCCGCTTAGCTAAACCTCACAATTTACAAAAATATCTACAGTTCACAATTGCAAGGAATACAATGTATTATATTGTGTCATTATTGGCTTGATATTGTATTTAAATTGATCCCGATATAGTACAATATCATAAGTGATGAAACAAATATCCTATCAATAATTTGAAAGTATCCTATCCAATATTATATCATAAATTGATATCAAATGATTGTCATTGCTATAAAATACCAAAATTAGAGCAATATTATAGCATAAGTTTGACAATATCATATATAAAAATTTGTAGTGGGGATCAATTTTACATTTTGTGATTTCCATGTTTTTTCTAATCTTGTACCCACTCACTTTCTTCAAAGAATGATTTGCCTTCCTTGCATTGAGATTGCGATTCAATACTACTCTTGGTGCCATTAGGAAGAGGATGGGATGTAGAAGGGCCTCTTTATTTTCACTGAGATTATGGAGGTGATTAATGTTGAGAAAAATAGATTCATGCCATGTGTGCAAGAATGGTGGGTGTGTAAGAGTAGTCAAAGGATGCACTTTTTCACCCAAAAGGAAGTGGTTAATTTTATGATTTTTGGCCTTCATATAAACAGTCTCTAATTTGAGAATAGATTATATATGTGTGATCTACACATCGAGCTCTTTTAAAAGATCTTTGCATGATATCCACTAGATTTTTTTTTGTTTTTTGGGGGGGTGGAGATGGGGAAATTTGATTAAATAAAATGGTCGTTTTACTTGTTTGAATTCAAACATTGTCATTTCATTGCTTCCTTAATGCTAAAGGTTTGACTCCCTTAAACTACCAAATAAAGAGTCCCTCCTAGACTCCATTCTCTTCCTAATGTTGGAAACCGTGCTCCTTGTATTGAATTTTTTTCTCCAAGAAGCTTTGTTCCACTTTGGTCACTTGGATTGCGTCAATGGAATCATTTGCATGGTGCATATCCACCCCGGGGGATTCACTCTATATATAAAACGGGACGCCACCTACGAGAGGACAACTTTGATAAAACCCCTATATACGACTCATATTAGGAAATATGACCCCCCTTTCTACACTTATAGGATAATCAATGAAGAAAATTGTCAAACCCCTATCTTACATATCAAATTTTGTTATCACATAATTTAATTGAGTAAAACTAGTCAAAAAGTGTGTAGCATAGTGAATGGATACGTACTAAGGAACCATTTTGTTGATAATTAGATGTACCCTCAACGTATATTAGTTTGACTTTCAAACTATGTGTCCAATCAACATGTACTCTGGCTACTCGTCCCCAATTTGACCCACCCAAAGTTGATCCCTTGATCTGCTCTTATCTATGACCGGTTTGATGTAAAATTTAATGTGTGACCTGATAAAAAACTTTCCCAAAATTTATTTGGGCTCTAGTGCACACTGGTGACTAATCATTACAAGTAATCAACCCGGGTTAGTTAACCCCCCCTCCCTCCCAAATAAATATGATACCCCCTCCTTATTCTTAAGCATGGGAAATAAATTATTGGGGGACCTGCCCCTAACTTATACGCTTATGTAACTTGTAAAAAGACCCCCTCCCCTGCCCTTACGCGGTGCGATAAGTTTTCCACGGTGAATCCCCCCGGATATCCACGCTCATTGTCTCCTTGGATTTTTGACACAATGAAACTAATGACCTTAATGATCTATTTTGCTACCCAAGTGACCTTTATTGGTCACACTCTTTTACAACCCCTTCTATAGACTTTTCCCACTTTATCAAACCTTTTGGGTTAGAGTATATATAAGACGTACGCCTGTGGAAATCCTTCTTCATAATAATTTTTTGGGTAAGAGTATATATAACACGTACTCCCTGTGGAAATCTTCCTTCGTAGTGAAAAATTTCCTTCAACATTTCACCCGCATCCTTCAAGTGAGAAACTTGGGTGATGATGGAAATTTGTTTCTTTTGTCCCTACTACATCCACCACATAAGATGAACTTTAGATTATTTTATCACATTATTGAAATACAACTTTAAAGTAAACAATGCTACATGCACTTGATGAGACAAAGATCATGGTAGAATACCTTCTTGGGGGACTGTGGACTGCGATGACAAAAGATTTTTTTTCCATCTTGGGCTTTGTCTAGGTAGTGGCTCCATAGCAATATGAACACGGGAGAAAATAAGTAAAGGTGCAAACAAGTAGTGAAAAACAAAATTTAGGAATGAAGGACAGCCCTTTCAAAAATGTGAGTACACATCGTACATTTAATGATGGCTAATTTTAATAAAATACTACCTGCCCTGAAAACCAAGTTCAAATTTGAAATGTCCTTGTTGAAAAGCTTTGAGCCAAAAAATCCAACGATTGGGATCAATTAGTTCATAATGCATTGTTATCTTATGTATGGTAGCCTAGTTTGTAAATCTCTAAGGGATTTACATTTTGCTTGCACACACATCAATCGTCATGGTCAAGATTGGAAATATGTCAAAATTCTTAGTGGATCCCTACACTTATTGCTACTGTTGGTATGTACGTAGACATGCAATGTTGTTCTTCAAATTGGTTTTCTCTTGTTCTTGGTTTTAGGAAAAGTCAAAAAAATGTAAATTCAATGTTGGTTATCAAAGACCATTCATGGTTAATAATCTCTTCTTGAAACACCAAACCTCTAGATTTGCTATTAGCATTTTGATTTAAAAAGCCACTTTGTTCACACAAATCCTCTACTATGGTGGTTGTATATTAGCAAAAAAACATTAGGGATGGAATCAAGGCTAATGCAATATTTAGAAGAGCTAATATAAGTAAAACACATGTAGTGATTATGGATTCATTTGACAAGAGTCTCATTGGTTTGTTACACTATGATTTGCAAAATTTGACTAAAGCAAGACATGAACTTGTGAATGAGGATATGATGCAAGCAAGAAAGTGGTGTCATATTGGATAGGAGAAACACCACTAAGCTAGAACCATGGAAACTTTACGATAATCAAGCATCACTTTCAAGCTTTTCGAATCACATTAGACATGCCAGACAAAAACTTTTATACACAACATCAATCAACTATGACAATACTAGGATAAGAGTAGTTAGCAATATATTTACAAGATGAATGGTTTAAACACATAGAATAGAGAAGAAGAAGAATATGCAAAAGAAGGCCCCAAAACTTCACAAATCTCCTTACACTTGGGCATTCAATAATTTTATTAAAGTAACATGTGTCCATTTTAGGCTCGTCTTTACAAGCATGGCATTCTCATACACAAATTTGCAAGCGGTGCTTGCCACCATAAGGATTATTTCTAGACTAGCTTATTAAAGGTTAAGGTATGTACAAGCTAATATTAGGTAGTGACCATGAGGATGATTTCTATACTAACTTATTGAAGGCTAAGGTATGCACAAGCTAATTTATTGGGGGACCTCCTCTTTACAAGAATTTCATCTCACTAGGAATTGAATGTGGTATAGGAGGGCCTCTTTATTTCGTAGTTTAAGGAAATTCTTAAGGCTTAAGCCAAGTTTGACCAAGTAGAGGACTGGGAGAAAGGTCTATGGTGGGATTTTTAAAAAAGCTATTCTATATTTTGTCTTTCAAAATAGGTAGCTTTTACCAAAAAGAGAGATGTATAACTTACCTTTATAATATATGTTTCATAATTTTAAATTATCTTTTTCTCACCCTTGTCCTCTCTCTCTCTCTCTCTCTCTCTCTCTCTCTCTCTCTCTCTCTCTCTCTCTCTCTCTCATTGAAACTACTCTCTCTCACTTTGAGATTATTAAAGGAAGCATTTTTTAGCCATCCACCTGCTAGAAAAGCAGAATTTTGATATTCTCTCTCTAAAATGTGAGTTATCTCTCTCTCTCTCTCTCGCGTATATCAAAGCCACTTTCCTCTCCCAATCATTGAAGGGACATTCTGTTATGGTAAGCCTTTTAGCTTACACTCAATGCACAAACTATCCCTAAAGCCAAGCATAATTGCATGCACCCCTATGTGCATGAATACAACCTCCTACATAGGAATCCCTCACACATGCTTCTCATTCCATTCACCCATGATACACTTTAAAGCCACAAGCTACATGTTATAGACCATAAGCTGCTTGTCTCTTCATATTTGTGGTGCATATCCCTCTTGCTTTTGACATTCTCTCTCTAAAATGTGAGCTAACTCTCTCTCTCTCTCTCTCTCTCTCTCTCTCATGCTTCTCTATCTCCACCTCTAGCTTACAACAATGGGATACTCTATTCTACCTGTGTACAACAACATTTCTCTCTCTAGCACACCCATGAGCAACCATTTCAATTCAAAGAAGTACAATCAACATTCCCTCCCTCCCTTCCCTCCACAATATCATCCAAATATCATATCTCTGAGTGTAGAGTTAAGGAGGTTGGGTTAGCGTTCCATTCATGGCATAAGCATGATTAGAATAGAGACCTTAGGGCTTGATATTGGGCACATAGTACAGTAGAGTATGGTTGCAAATGATAGACTTAATTTTATTTAGATAATGTGCCTCTATGTGGGCATATACAAAAGGGACAACCTTTTGACACATGGGCATAATATGTGGCTGCCTATTCACAAACACAAGTGGCTAGGTTTTACACATGGGTTGTAAGAGGTTCTTCACATGGGTTATTGACACATGACTTTTCTAGGTGGAGAGATTGTTCACACGAGATGCAACAAAAGCCAGCATCCCAACACTGAGTTCTCTTTGGCTCTTCCCTTCATAGCCAACCTCCTCTCCTTGTAGCTGCTCCATTCTAAATCACAATTACACATTCTCTCTTTAATTAGCTTGATCAAGCGCGTTCTAAATATCATTCAATCCCCTTTTGTTTCAAGTTATTGCTAACATGCCAAAATGGTATCGTCTAAATACTGATTTGGAGCAAGAATATGTAACTGTGTGAGGTGGAACATCGAATCCCAATGTTGTAGATCAACTACAAATCATTGGATACAAAGAAATCAATTTATGGATTAATGTTCATATTTACACACGAGATCCTCTAACCAATGGATCATCGCCATTTTGAAATTTCATTGAGCTATTTCTTGTTGTAGGTGATAAAAAAGAAGGCCTATTTGACTATTATAGGAGATTGTATCCTATGTTCTTCGATTGAATGTAAGCAAGAAAGAAACTCTTTGCTACATACTCTTCGCTACAAGAGAAGCATGTCAAGGACATGCAACAAGACCAAAAAGAAGCCAACGAGAAGATTAAACAACTCAACAAGGAAATAGTGAATAAGATCTCAATTGGAATCCATTCTACACATTCCACTGACAAATGTGCATGTGTGTACCCTTCATGCTCGTTTAAGAATTATTAACAAGTCACTAATGATCCACATTGATTATGATTGGATTATGGAGCCTGCAAAAAGAAGGGAAGAGTTTATAAGAGAACTTGAGGCTATTCTATCAAGTATTGGTCTCCATGGTGGTGCGGTGGAGCTAATAAAGGATAAGAAGGCATTTGGAACTACACAAGATCTCCCCAATAAAATATGTATGGGTGGTAGTAAAGAAAGGCATTCGATTTCAAACTATTATGACTCCCAAAGTCCCAATGAGTTTTAGTTATGGAAAATATGTGTGACATAACCATCTATAGAGGTAACAAAGCAGCCCTTGGAATTAAGCGTGATCATTTTGGCAGTTTGTTGATAATATTTTTAGTATGCTTGAAAAGACAAAACTAACCCCTAAAGACATCTCCACCTTGAAGTTTGCAATCAATTGTTTCACAGTCCAAATGGTTGATGCCTGGGGAAAAACATATATAACTCATTACATGGTGGGTTGAACATTTAATCTCCACAGTCAAATCACTTGTGTGTTTGAACTAAAGTCATTTATATTTGTTTGCAACACATACTTTTTGCACATGGTGCACTTTGCTTGGACACCTATGGTTTATTAGGCTTTGGAGTAGGCAAGGAATGGGGTACTTACACTATCAAGAAAAAGTGGTCTACTCCAAAAATACATGTCATGGAAGTGGAAGGAAAAGGAGCAATGCTCTACATGAGATGTTTAACTAGCTCTTTAGAGTTTTAGTGGGGAGAGAGAGGAAGGAGACTATAGTGAAAAGTACTATGAAATGCACGATAACAAAAGCAATTAATGTGAGGTGATCATAATCGTATCATGCCTCAAGTGCAAGAGATCATTTCCAATGGTGGTAAGCGAGTAGGCGATGAAATGGTAGGTGTTGGATAGGAAACAGATAAATTTTTGTCAAATTTACTCTATTGTGAACATGCGTAGTAATACCAAATGATTTTTTGGCGGCGCAATCAGTGTTCCGTGCATGAAGTTTCGTCTCTTTTTTAATTTTAATTGATTTTATTAATTTTTTAAATTTGTTAAATAAATTTAAGTACTATATAAGTCAAAACTCATAACTTAAAGTTTACTTCTCATTTGCACATTCTAGGAGTTCCTCTTGAGCACACACAAGTATGCACTCATATCTTGCACCACATGGACGACACACAAAACCAAACCACTATGTATATCAATGCCACCACCACCACTCATACCACATTAAATCTGCAACCTTCAATTCATGTTGAATCCATAGCATCAAATCCACAACCTTGACCACATGTGAAGAATCAACCACCACAACCCACTTTTGAAGCTCCACATACTTCCCAACCTTCAAATAGGGAGGATCAAACAAACATGTGGAAATTTTTTGGTGATCAGCCACTCTTAAATCATGCCACTTGCATGCCTCTACCACATCCCCACCACTTTCTACTCTAGAAAGAGAAAGAAGAGCAGAAGAAAAAACACGGGCCATTGAAAAAGAATATTGAGTCTTGCTACTTAATGAGGAAATACTGCGTGCCATCTCATAGCATGCAGCTCAAGCAAATACGAAAACGACGCCGTGAATATTTTGCCCTCGATCAAAAAAAGGGTTCAAAAGGTAATACCAAGCGACCCCAAATCTAAAGCATGAGTGGCCAAGCAAATCAAAAGAGCTGAAGAGAAACAAAAGAAAGAGGAGGCTAAGAGAGAAGCACAAAAGAAGCAGGAGGTGGAGAGAAGGAAAAGGGAGAAGGAGGAGTGGGAAAGGGCAGAGGCTGAGAGAGCCCACCTTGCAAATTTACAGGTTTAGGACACCGGCAGAGAAGAAACAAGTAGAAGAAACGGCTCAAGCTGCCCAACAAGGTGCAAGTGGGAGCTCTAAGCCTTTGAAGTTTCCACAAAACAATGATCCAAAAAATGTGCCAAGAAGAGGAAAGACAAGCTGACACCTGAAGAGAAACAAGCCCAAGAGGAGCGGAGAACAAAGTAGAAAAATGACCCTTCTCAATGGGCCCCATAGCAACCTCCTCCACCGTCGCCAACAACACAAAATAAATGGAGATGGAGGTTGGGAACAGTGGCTTTAAGGGAGATCACAAAATTTTAGAGGAGCACCATGACGATCATTTCAAAAGTGGCCTTCTCTCGAGTGGCGAGAGAGATTATCAAAGAATATAGTGATTCAGTACGAGGATTCAACGTGCTGCCCTATTGACCCTACGGGATGCCTCGAAGGATATTTTGGTGCAATTGTTCCAAGATGGCATTTCCTATATGGTGCACGCAAAGTGAGTCACTTAAAAAAACATAGATTTAACCCTTTCCATCAACTTACAAAACGAGGGTTTCCTCCTTAAGAATTAGATATATCTGCATGTAACCTCTCTTTTGAGAATTATAATCTTTTTGGATGCTATCAATGATTCAATATCTACCATTTGGTGCAAGTGTACAATTAGTTGTTTAAATTGTATTTTAGTAATTATACGTCTCAGTTTGTCCGATTTAAGTGTTGATCGCGATCACCAATCCTGATGGTTGTGAGAGATAGTCGAGCAAAATTTCATCAAAACAGGGCTACGTTGGGACCGGACAGAGAGTGTGGGTGGCCCATGATGCACCATGTTGCCAAGTGGGGCCTTTGGGGGGGGGGGGGGGGAAATCCTTGCATGTGTAGGGATTTTACAATATCTTCAAGGTTTGTCATCCCTTGACCTATGCTTAGGCCACAGTGGGATAGGACTGACCCAGGGTGCTTTCTTGCAAAGGCATACAAGGCGGCCTTGCAATCCACTAACATACATTTATTTGCATTAAGAGTGAGCGAGTCTTTGATAAGGAAGGCACTCAATGCTTTTCATTTGATTAGCTCCACACAACCATGCTTTGAGACTTTGTGTGAGAAACTAAAAAATGCATGGTCCTAGGTGGCTCATGTAGTTCCACAAGGAGCTATCCCTACCCGCAGGCACGTTGCGAGAGAACCTCCATTTTGCATTGCGAACTTATTAACATGTCATGTGGCCTACATAGTATTTTGAAGTACATTACCACTAATTGTAAGAAAAGTGTAGACAATCGTTTAGATCTAAGAATGTTTGCGTTAGTATCCTCATCCATTTCTTCAAGAGACTTCCTTTTAAGGTTGATGCTGGAATGATCATGTGCACCCATTGGAATCAATAGTTTATGTGGGTGGAAAGCATTTTTTGGCACACTTTCATAAAAAGAAGCACATGATTTTATCTCCACTAGGGTGCTTGCCACCATTTACACCAAATTTTGTTCCTTTTCATTGGGGAGGTAGCAGAGTCTTGCCGGGAGACTTTGGTCTTCAAATTTAATTTCAAATTTGGCCGGCTCTACCTTTGCACTTGGATACTTCATGCTTGCATAGATACCAAGAATCCAGAGCGACTCGTCTCATCGAGGAACAGAAATTGACTACCCTTCTCCACCACTACATGCAAAGTCAGTAATTAGAGGTCAAGGACTTCTTCCAACACCATCTCCCTCTATCATCCGATCTTCCTCCTCAATGGAGCTAGGATCTTGTAAAAGGACAAGTGTCATGGATGCTTCCATCTGCTCATTAACCTCGTTGGAACTTCATTTGACTCCTTCACAATGGTTACAAACGGTTTCTTGTTTGCCTTTTCCTTTTATTTTTCCTAGTCCATGTCCTCGAGCACAAGTAAAAACAGAACCATTAGGAGATTTCGGAGGTCATTTGGAGGGCCTTCTAAGAAATTCTATTTCTCTTTCTAAAAATGTTCTTAAAATATACTTGCACTTGTTGCACACGTCCAAAAGGACAACTGAACACTCTGAAAAGTGAGCCTAACTTTTCAAAAATCCTTGAAAACGGTCACTTTTTCATTCGATGCGTGTGTCATTTTCATGAAGTACATGACGCTCATTCAATATAGCTTTCGTCATCATTGAAATTAAAAAAATCACAAAATTATTAATTGGTGTTAGAATTTAAGGTTTTTCATACTGTTAATGCGTCCAAAATGACCAAAAACTTAAAAAGCGTCTATCTACTTGCTTCAATTTGACAGCCAGAGAGGGGAGAAATTGTCAGAATACCCCTAAAAAGGAGATTTTGCCTCACGGCGCGCGGGGGGACATCTAGAAAATTCCAAATGGCCCTCCGTGTGTCGTGAGGCAAAAAATAAAAAAGTTGGATCACAGCGTGCAGAGGGTCATCTAAAATTCTCCAAACAATCCTTCGCGTGCCTTGATCCAAAATCCCCTTTTTAGGGGTTTTTTGGCGATTTCTTCCTCTCCGGGTGTCAAATTGAGGCAAGTAGATAGGCGTTTTTTAAGGTTTTTGGACGTTTTAGATGCATTAGCGGTGTCAAAAGCTTCAAATTCCAACACCAATTGATAATTTTGTGAATTTTTTAAAATTTCAATGGACAAAAGCCATATTAAATGAGTGTCGTCTACCTCATGAAAAAGACGTTCGCATTGAATGAAAAGGCCTCCGTTTTCAAGGACTACTGACACCTTTTTATTTTTTTCTTAATATGAATCTATTTTTCTACGTAACATAAGCTCTTCTTTCATTGGAGGAGGGATTTTTCCTCTCTCTTCTAAAAGGCCCTCCAAAAGACCTCCAAAATCTCCTAATGCATGTCCTAAGCTATGTATTAAGTGCCTATACATCCCATGCCCAAGTCTATGTGATCGTCCTTATCCTCTGTCCCATAGTCTCATTTGATGAGTCCTTTGAGAAACCTCAATAGGCAAAAGTAAAAAGTTTTGTCGGTCGTGTAAAGGAGCTCGAAGAAATCCACCAGCAACCACACCATCTTGGATTCCTTAAACACATAGGCATATTCTTTCATGCGCTGTTCCATGTAATCAAGAAAGATTTGGAAGGCCTGTGCACACAAAGTTGGTAGTGGCTTGCATATCAATAGAGCTCTAGAACACACTCACAAGGTCATGTGCTTGATATGCAAGGCCAACCTTTTCTAGCTATGCGAGGAGTGCGTCACACTACGTTGCCGTGAGTTCATTCACAAGGAAGATGCCAAGAGAGCCTAGAGATAAAGGTTTGTGATAGTGAGAAATGAACTTTAAAAACCTAAAAAGTGACTTATATACCCCCAATCACTATAAAAACTTTTTAAAAATCCCTTAAATTAACTACTAAAAATTACACAAGACACCTAAGCAAAAGGCATTGGCATTCCCGATCAATGAAGATTTTGGTGAAAAAAATTTTGAAAAATAAAATGCTCTAGAAAAACTTGAAAATGAACAAATATGCTCAGAGATGAGATTCTAAACACCATATTTATTAATGGGAGCAAAATGCGCAACAAAGAAAGATTTTTTATTTTCTAAACCAAACAACTTTATCATTGACAACAAAGAGGTATAGCTTCGAAAACGTATATCTCAGATCGAGATACTCATGAAGATGACCGAGGTACAAGTCGTCACAGAGTGGACATGTACCGCATCATCATGGAGATATATTTGAAGGTCAACGGTTTCTTGATTAGTAGCATCAAAGTCGAGTGCCTCCCATTCTCATGTCATTTGCTTCCACCTTTTGTATAGGGGAAGATCATTGAGAGGCTTTTCTTTTCAATATGGTATTTAAAAACCAATTTCTTCCTAATTACACAACACTTCATGTTATCTCCCTAGTGGTTGACCACCTTGGTCTCCCATCCAACTGCAAGGAAGCCGTTCATCACACTATCCCCTTTGCAAATCCACATTGCTGGTGTCCTATGAATACTCTGCAATTGAAATATATATACAAACACATGAAGAGACATAAACCATGTTATCGTTGCTTTCTGGGAACCACAGGTGCACTTCGTGGCTGCCTGCAAATCCACCTCTAGTCTCCTTTTGGTTTCTGCTATCAATGCCTTGTTTAGCATAGGCCATATCAACACTACAAGCTTAGTGAGTGAATGAGAGATAGATTACCATACCCATTTTCCCTTGGTGTGACATAAGTATGGCTACAAAAAGATGTCCCGTGAGGCAAGCTCAAAGGTTAGACAACCATCACATAGTAATCTGCCAAGTTCCACGTGTATAGCTTCAAAGGATCCTATGAAAAATTTTATTGACTTCCACTTTACAAAATCAAATGGAAAAACATCTGCAAGAATGAACAAGCAATGGATATCATGCACACGTTAAAAGCAACGTATGAGGTGAAGATAGAAAATAGACAATCCTAAAAACTTTACAGAGAAGTGGAATTATAATTTGCAGGTAACCTCGGTGGAGTCAATGTTGTCCCTAGCTTAAATTGTGAGAAGCTATATACACTTGTTGCACCTTCAGTAGCCGCTTACCATCTTGAGTTTGTTTGAACTCCATCTCCATGATTCTTTCCTTCTAGTAGTGTTCTTGAGAAGCTATGTGTCTCCTTGACCTTGTGTGCACCTCTTGAGCATGGATGAATTGCCACCCACGTCAATCGTTTGTAGTTGATATTAATCCAACCACCACTGTCATTTTGTATATTGCTATAAGGAATAGAGCCAATAACACTCCTAGGTCCTCGAGCACTTGATGATGCCATGGAAGGAAGTAGCACTACTTGCACACAAAATTTCATGATTAGTCCATGCACAACCATGGTCTCAATTGTATAAAGATCACGGTTAGAAGACATACAAAGACAGTCAATGCCACCACTATCCCTCTCCACCTGCAAGTTGGCTCAATGGAGAAGAAGGTGCAAAGAAGATGTTTAGGAAATTATGTCCACTCTAGAGAGCTAAATGGGGAAGAAGGAGCTTGGAAGCTGATGAGGAATGTATATCCATGCAACAGAGAGAAGATCTCAGAATAGGATATTCTGCAGATCTTCAATAGCTTAAGGTAGAGAGGGAGAGGTATGAAGTTAGGTTCATAGAGCAATGGAGAGCTTTAATAGGTGGTAAGTTGAGGAGAATGCAACAAGATTGAGGAGGGAAAGGAGGTTCAAACCTCTTCTGCAAGAGCTTTTTGCAATGGAAAAGTGGACATTGAAGAAAAAGATGCAATTTGCAAGGTGGAGTGAAGAGAAGTTAGAGATAGCACAATAGATAGATAGATAGATAGATAGATAGATAGATAGATAGAGAGAGAGAGAGAGAGAGAGAGAGAGAGAGAGAGAGGGGGGGGGGGGGGGGGGGGGGGGGGGGGGGGATGATCGACACATTTTTGGAGGGACTCCCTTTTAGGAGAGAGGGGGGAGAAACTGGTAGCCATTAGAGAAAGAAAAGATTGATTTTTATCTCAACTTTTTAAAAAAGGTTCAATTTTTTTATTTTATAAGAGATTTTCTCTTTATATTTTAGAAAAGAGTTTCTATGCTTACAAGTTTTTTAGGCCTTGCCATACCCACCATTTTAGTTAGCATAGCATCCACACATTTTTCCATTTCATAATCCCATTTTTAGTCCCATGGCAAATAAAGGGCCCCCCTTAGACTCCATTCCATTCCTCATGTCTTATCCACAAATTTATAAGGCATGTCTCCCACGATAAATATTTCTATGCTAAATTATTGAAGCCTAAGTTATGTACAAAGTAAATTATTGGGTGGCAGCCATGATGGAAACTGTGACAAAAAGTGATACTACTCTTGTACAAACCTCTTTCAGGTCCTATCTACAATTTGGTCATCCACGGTACATTTGTCAATCAAGTTGACATCCTTATTTTCAAGTGGACATAGAGCATGCTCATAAGTGTAAACAAGACTTTGATACAGTCACAGTCAGTGGGATTCTATTAAAAAAACTATGTACATGTTATGTTTTGCGGAAAGAATGAGCTAATGTATTTCCTTGCTTGGCCAAAACGTTGTTTTCATAATAGTGGAAAATGGAAAACACTTTGAACCGATTCAAATATCTAAATCCGTTAAACAAGGGTGTCCCTTTAGTCCATCAATATTTGATGTAGCTACACCCCTTGATTTTCTTCCTTGATCAACAAGTGATTTACCATTGCTCATAAACAATCAAAGGCTTGGGATTTGCTAATGATACCTTTGTGTTTTGACGGCTAATAATCTGAGCGTGGCTAGATGTGTGTCCTTTTTAAATCCATTTTCTATCTCTATTGGTTAATGAAAGTAAGTCCCAAATGATTGATGTATCTGTGGATAATTTTGAACATCCAATTTGAAATGGAAAGGAATTGTCCAAGTGACACATCTTCAGATATCTAGGCTGTAACATTTAATGGCCTGCTAACTTGTGTGTAGCGGAGAATAGCATGAACATAGTGACCATTTCATTAGAATAGCTTCCAAATGAGAATAACAAGAGTGCTTGGGTGGAGAGAGCAACAAAAAGCATAACACCTAGTTAGATAGCATGAACAATACTTCAAAAGAAAGAGAAATTAAGCAATTGACAATAGTTGAGGACCGGATTTGCATGGAGCCGGTCCCCCCTCCAAAAGACTTTGTATTATGGTTTCTCCCATCAAGAGAGACATTTTACAATACAATTTTCTTGTGTTCCTTCAATAATAGCTAGTGCAATGAAGATGGAAACTTCATGTACTAAGCAAAACACTTATCAAACACAACATCAATTCCCTCACGGTCTCAGACCCAAGACCTCACACACCTTCGAAGATGGTGAGAGCTAACGGGGTATGAGAGTAGATTGAGAGGAAGAAGGAGTATTCTTACGAGAAAGATGTACATCTCCTCACATAATCACTCATATTAGCATAGCTTACCTTAGTAATTAGCATGGTAGAGGAGGTGAACATGCATTGAAGCTTGGCTCTTGGTTGGATTTGCATCACAAAGCCAAGAGTTGTTGGTGTAGGCCTTCCTTCTCACAAGCTTGGAGTAGGTGATAAGCTTTCGATTAAAGCTTGAGAAGGAGAGAGAGTCTTCTTACTTCACACATGAGCTAGTGTGAGTGTGTAGGTGATAATGCCTTTGAAAAATCAGCCCCCTCTCTCTCTCTTGCTATTTGCTCTTGCTAGCATCCTATTGGACCTCCCTAGGCTTAGCCAATGGTAATTAAGCAGCATAAGTGATAGCCTTCTGACATGTGTCCCCCTTTCCCCTTTTGTGAGAGCTTTAGGTAATTAATAAATGCAACTAAACTCTCATTGGGCCCCTTTGCCTCCTGGCCAATAGGAATCAGGCAAACCATTGGGCTGCTGAATGCTCATTGGACCCCTTGGAAAACTGTCCAATAGTCTTCTAGAGAGCTTAATTGCCATTGGTTCTTTTATTAAATGTTTTTAAATTAATTAAACTAGATTTACTCTAGCCTAATTCTCATTAGTCCACCTCCAAGGCCATCCAATAGGATTTGAATACACCTTGTGGGCATCTGGGCTAGGGAGCTGACATGTGTCCCTCATTTTCTTTGTGTAAAGGGAGCTTGTGTGTGTATATGTGTGTGATTTTCTCTCTCATCCCCTACTTGTAAGGCTCGCCCCCTCCTATGTAGGGATGGATGAAGGGCACACACAAAGCATCCAATTTCCCTAATGTTTGACCTTTGGACACAACCTTTGAATTTTGGAACCTTAGCATTTTGGAAGTCTTAATGGGCTGAACCTAGGGTCTTTTAAGCCCCTTGGTGTACATAGCTCTTTTGCAGATGCCCCCCCCCTTTGGATCCCTATTTTCTCTCCTTTGAATCCCTACTGTGGCCGGTCTGCTAACTTAACCAATATTCTAGCTTTTTCTCCCCTGGCACTTCCCCATATTAAATGTTCAGTTTAACATGAGAAAATCATTTAGGAGAATTAGATATTGATTATTATGACATTACCTCTCTCTTGAAATCATAGTCGTCCTCGACTATGGAGTAGAGAAGATAAAGCATATTCATTAGTCCTTTTTCCTAGCGGGTAGAGGATCCCTATGTTACCCTATGACATCGTTCCACAATGGATAACTAGTCCATTTGGCGCTTGAGAGCCTGAGGCTGCCGCAAGGATCTCTGCATATTAGTCCTATCATCTTCCATAGTAGAGTGACAAGCTCTACTTGGTGTTTGGGAGACGTCGTCTCCGCAAACTTGATCTAGCATGCATGCTACTTCATTTTTGTGCACAATAAAGAAAAAGAGAGTCTTATAAGAAAAAAAAATTGTTCATTTTTAACATTTGTACGTTTGCTTACTCTTGGGAAGCATTGTAAGCATTGACAAGGTTTAGGTTAATCCTTTAATTGTAAGCCTTGCATCCATCTAGCATCTTCAAAAGGATAATTCTTAAACTTAATAAGATATCGTCGGATAGTCTTACTGTCTCTTAGTACCTTGTCTTCATGTTGGAGAATGGACTCGGGTTGCAGCACCTCTTCTTGTTCCTCCATCTCCGGTGGGTCTTCAATAGTTGGTTCTTGAGGTGGCTCTCCTTTGAAGATCTTCCAGTGTACCTTAAGTAGCAAGGGACTTTTTGATCTTCCCTCAAATACCTCGAAAGGTGCTTTTCCCGTGGAAGTATGTACAGTGTTATTGTAGGCATACTCCACTAAGGGTAAGTACTTCTCCCATTGGGATCTTTGATCTACTTCCGTTACATAGGCTTTTAGTAGATCAAGAATTGTTAGGTTAGTTATTTCACTTTGACCATCCGTTTGCGGGTGATAGGCCGAAGAGAAGTTTAGCCTTGTTCCTAAATTCTCAAAGAGACCCTTCCAGAAATTACTGGTCATTCTAGGATCTCTATCCGACACTATGGACATTGGCAAGCCATGGTACTTGAAGATTTGTGAAATGAAGAGGGTTGCCATTTGATGGGCTTTGATAGTCTTTTTTACATGTATAAAATGAGCTTGTTTACTAAACCTGTCTACTATCGTCCATATTCCCGTATTCCCATGGATAGACTTAGGCAATCCAAAGATAAAATCCATGGATATGCTCTCCCATGGTGAATTAGGGATTGGCAAAGGTTGAAGCAATCCAAGTTGCTTCCCTCTATCAAACTTCGTCTTTTGGCATACCACACATTTAGAAACATACTCTTGTATGTTTGCTTTCATGGTAGGCCTTCCCTCCTTTGGATCCCTATTGTGGCCGGTCTGCTAACTTAACCAATATTCTAGCTTTTTCTCCCTTGGCACTTCCCCATATTAAATGATCAGTTTAACATGAGAAAATTATTTAGGAGAATTATATATTGATTATTATGACATAGGATATCCACTAACTTGTACACATCAATGTGAACACCGGACTTGATTCCCAAAAGGGTATACAAAAAATTGGTTGTCTGTGAAGAATAGCCTTTGCATGTAATGTTAGTAATCATTCATTCCATTTTGATGCCATATCTAACGTAATTCTTGTCTTTGCTTAATTGGTCTCTTAATTGTGCCTTCAAGCACAAGTCATTACCCGTTCAATACCTATGGCATAACTTTTGTTCAACGAGAAGATTACTAATGGTAGATGTTCAAGATGTAATAATGTTGAATCATGTGAACGTTTATTTTGAAATTGCTCTATTGTTCATGAATGGTAGAATGGTCTTGATGGCTTCAAAAAAATTAAAAGGTGTTCTTAACTCAAAGATTCCTTTAAAATTCTTTGGTACACATAAGAAATCCTTCTTACATTTAAATGCATAGTTTATCATTGAGAGAGAGAGAGAGAGAGAGAGAGAGAGAGAGAGAGAAAGAAGAAGAGAATTTTTAACATCGTAGAAAACTATTTCAAGAGACCTTAAAAGATCTATCCAACGAGGAAAGTTGATCTCAAGACTTGTTATTCAAGATGGAAATGGCATAACCAATTTACCACACTTGGGTGATAGAAAGGTTATACCATTTTCCTCTTCTTATTAGCACACACCACACAAACACCCGAGAAGAAGAGAATTTTTAGTGTGTCGTAGGAAACTCACCCAAAAGACCTTAAAGATCTGACTGGCGAGGAGTTCAACTCAAGACCTGTTATTCAAGAGGGAAATGGCATAACCAATCTACCACATGTGGGTGATAGAAAGATTATACTATTTTCGTCTTTTTATTAGCACGCACACACACACCCACCCACACACTCGAGAAGAGAGAGAGAGAGAGAGAGAGAGAGACTCATGCTCGCAAGTCATAACCCCGTGCGCACAGAACTAGCTCCTCGCACCCAATGAGAGGGAAAGAGAGGTATTACCTCTCAAGCACTGCCTTACGACTCCTTCACCAACGGCCCACAACCATCTACAAAGTGTGTTTGGACAGATGCTCACATCCAACTGACTTGGCCACCACCCACCGCAAGGAAGGAGACCCTTCAACTGTGAGAGAGAGAGAGAGAGAGAGAGAGAGAGAGAGAGAGAGAGAGAGAGACCATCCTGAGCACATGCGAGAGAGATAAGTAGATTGTAGACTCCAGAGGTCGCGAGAGAGAGATAGACCGATTGAGAGCGAGAGAGAAGCACAAGAAGTCAATGTATCAAGGGAGTGAGAGCCAGAATCCTACACTTCAAAGTCATAGCATTGAGAGAGAGAGAGAGAGAGAGAGGGAGAGAGAGAGAGAGAGAGCCAATACCATCATCGACTTGTGTGCTTCTATTGCCTAGCCCACGCTAACCCTAACCTACACAAACTCTCCACCCTATGTCACGTCCTCATCGCCTTCGTGCCCACAAATAAAATGCGGTTGTCGCCCATAGCCTTTGCACGTAATTTTGTTGCAAGTCTCTATTGCCTAGATATAAGCTGCAACGCCACCTATTCATTTTCTGCCTTTCAAACTATTACCCGTCAGAGCCATACATTTCAATGGATTTCCTAATTAGTATCTCCTAACTAATGTATCTAATTTTCATTTTTCTGAGATTGGGGAGCCCTACTGGTCTCAGCATATATGAAAGCAACGTATATCAAAGTCTCCATGGTCTTTGTGCTATTTGGATGTGTTAAGTTAGACAATAATGCAATGCAATTCTCCTTTCAATCCTTTAGGATATGGTTTCTGTGGTTCTTATGGTCAACGAGAAATCATGCAGTGTTTGATCAAGAGGCGGTTTTACAAGGGGCTTCCCTTGGAAACTGATCACAAGTAGGATATTGGAAGACATATCTAGTCTTCAGGACATCTCCCTCAAGATGTGTTGTAACTAGTAAAGATGATGAAATATAGAAAGGGAATTTCCCTAAAAACAAAAGAGAGAATGTACGTGCGCATAATTCTAACACATTGGAAAAAAAAGAAGAGAAAAAGCAAATATAAAGTACTTGTAAAACTCCTTCGCGAGTGCTTTCAACCGACTGGTGGATGACACGACCTAACCTAATTCTCATGGTGAATACATAATATTACAATCATCTTTCTTATAATCTTGTTGTAATCTGCACATACGTTTAACACAAGCACCATGACCATTATTTTACATTTCTACATCTTTTGTATCAATGAGGTAGCAGCATGGCAATCCACACATATCCGCATGCCTTTGGTGATGCGCATATCTGTCCTTGGTAGTGTATTGACGCAATCCCCACATATCCGCATGCCTTTGGTGATGCGCATATCTGTCCTTGGTAGTGTATTGACGGTTGCACAACCAATGGTCATCTTTTCAGAATGCTGGCAAAGTAAAACTTACTTTAAACCAAGGGAATGTTTGTTTTGTGAGATCCAATGCATCTTGAGGAAATACAATTTAAGTTCAAGATATTGTAGAGCTTCAAATATTTTTTTCTGCTTTGGGGATGCGCGGTATCCTCAACAACAAATCTATGAATCTTTCCACTTGCATCAGTCCAGCACCATTCATGATTCTCATGCATTCAATATTTTGTACCCCCTCCTGCATGCCAGCTATATAAATGTCACTCATTAACACATATGCTTCAGCATTACATTAACAGATTTTATTGCACGCTGAAAGGCCAATCCTCCAAGCTCCACATTTCCCCATTGCCGACCAAACTGGAGGATAATCAGATGATCACATCATCTTGATTACTTCAATAACTTTGTCAAAATGCCTTGCCTGCCCAAAAAGGTGAATCATACAAGCGTAGTACACTTTGCCTGGTTTAATGCGCAGCTGGGTAGGTGCCCTCGTGTTGCATCCAGTTAAAAAAGTTAAGAGCTTCCTCGGCCAGCCCTTACTGGGCATATCCTCCTATAAGAGCACTCGTCTGGCAAGAAACACTCACTTCCTAGATTGCCACGGCCATGTTGGACATATCCCGCAATCACCTCACTCCAACAAAAATTCGGACAGAAAGCTCATCAAGAACTTTTATGCTTTCGCAAGGGCACCACATTTGGCATAGATGTCGACCAAAGCATCGCCACGCAAGACATCTTTGTCCAACAGTCCATGACTAGCAGTCTCATTGTAAGTTCTCTCACCCATGTCAATGTCCTGTGTAAGCCCACAGGCCTTCAAGGTGCAAGCATAGGTGATTGCATCTGGAGAGAGGCCTTCCCTTCGCATCTGGTGAAAACAGCCCAGAGCTTCCCTGCCACAGCCATGTTGGGCATATCCAGCAATCAATGCGCTCCAAGAGACAACGTTTCGGACAGAAAGCTCATCGAGAACTTCTCGTGCTTTCGTCAGGGCACCAGATTTGGCATACATATAGACCAATGCATTACCAAGCTCAACATTATTCTCCAACAGCCCTTGAGTAGCAATCTCATCGTGAATTCTCTCACCCATGTGAAGGTCTTGCGTAAGGCCACAGGCCTTCAAGGTTGAAACATAGGTGATTGCATTTGGCGAAAGGAGGCCTTCCCTATGCATCTGGTGAAAACAGACCAGAGCTTCCTTGCCACAGCCATGTTGAGCATATCCTGCAATCAATGCATTCCAAGAGACGATATCCCGGACAAGAAGCCCATCAAAAAATTCTCGCGCCTTCGTTAGGGTACCACATTTGGCATACATATCGACCAAAGCACCGGCAAGCACGACATGTTTCTCCAGCAGCCCCTGACTAGCAATCTCGTCATGAATTCTCTCACCCATGTGAAGGTCTTGTGTAAGGCCACACGCCTTCAAGGTGCAAGCATAGGAGACTGCATCTGGAGTGAGGCCTTCCCTTCGCATCCGATCAAAACAGCACAGAGCTTCCTTTCCACATCCATGTTGGGCATATCCTGCAATCAATGAGTTCCAAGAGACAACATCCCGAAGAGGAAGCCCATCAAGCACTTCTTGTGCTCTTGTTAGGGCACCACATTTGACATACACATCGACCAAAGCACCACCAAGCATGACATGTTTCTCCAACAGCCCCTGAGTAGCAATCTCATCGTGAATTCTCTCACCCATGTCCACATCTTGCGTAAGGCCGCAAGCTTTCAAGGTGCAAGCATAGGTGATTGCATTTGGAGAAAGGCCTTCCCTTTGCATCTGGGTAAAACAGCCCAGAGCTTCCTTGCCACAGCCATTTTGGGCATATCCTGCAATCAACGAGCTCCAAGAGACAACATTCCGAAGAGGAAGCCCATCAAGAGCTTTTCGTGCTTTCACAAGGGCACCACATTTGGCATACATATCCACCAAAGCATTGCCAAGCACAACATCTTTCTCTAACAACCCCTGACTAGCAATCTCATCATAAATTCTCTCACCCATGTGGACGTCTCTCATAAGGCCACAGGCCTTCAAGATGCAAGCATAGGTGATTGCATTTGGAGGAAACCCTTCTATTCGCATCTGGTGAAAACAGCCTAAAGCTTCCCTACCATAGCCATGTTTGGCATATCCAGCAATCAACGTACTCCAAGAGACAACATCCCGGAGAGGAAGCTCATCAAGAACTTTTTGTGCTTTCGTGAGGGCACCACATTTGGCATACATATCGATCAAAGCATTGCCAAGCAGAACATGTGCCTCCAACAGCCTCTGACTAGCAATCTCATCGTGAATCCTCTCACCCATCTGAAGATCTTGTGTAAGGCTACAGGCCTTCAAGGTGCAAGCATAGGTGATTGCATTTGGAGAAATGCCTTCCCTTCGCATCTGGCGAAAACAACTAAGAGCTTCCTTACCACAGCCATGTTGGACATATCCTGCAATCAACGCGTTCCAAGAGACCACGTCTCGGACAGGAAGCCCATCAAGAACTTTTTGAGCTTTCGTTAAGGCACCACATTTGGCATACATATCAACCAAAGCATTGCCGAGCACAACATGATTCTCCAACAGCCCCTGACTAGCAATCTCATTGTGGATTCGCTCACCCATGTCAACATCTTGTGTAAGGCCACAAGCCTTCAAGGTGCAAGCATAGGAGATTGCATCTGGAGAGAGGCCTTCCCTTCGCATTCGTTGAAAACAGTGCAGAGCTTCCTTGCCACGGCCATGTTGGGCATATCCTGCAATCAATGCATTCCAAGTGATGACATTCCGGGTACTTAGCCCATCAAGAACTTCGCGTGCTTTTGCCGGGGCACCACATTTGGCATACACACTGACCAATGTGCTGCCCAAGTATGTATCTTTCTGCAGTAACCCATTATTGCGAAGCTCAGTGTGTATGCTACTGACTTGGTACAAATCCTTCTTCTGAGCACAGGCTTTTAGTCCGGTCAGAAAAGAAAAACTCGTTGCTTTGGACTCATCATCATTCTCTCCCTGTCTAAATGTCTTCTTCCCTGGATTTGTCAGTGGATTTTCTGCAGCTCTGTAGACACAAAACCGTTGACGCTTACAGGATATTCATCAACCATGAAAAGAACTGCGTGTGTGCGTGTGTGTGTGTGTGTGTGTGTGTGTGTGAGAGAGAGAGAGAGAGAGAGAGAGAGAGAGAGAGAGCGCAACAGCAGCAGCAGCAAACGAGGAGAAAAAAAACCCAAAGAGTTTCTTACCTTGACAGCATGCCGTCCCGCAGAGGTCGCCAACATAGCCCTCGGCATGTCCCAAGGATATCAGAAGAACTACGAGCCATGGTCAGAAGATTGCTGGAGAGTGAGTCTGCGAGTCCCCGTCTGCCTGATCATGCCCCCGGTCAGGCTGGCGATAGAGCCCGTACTAATAAGCAGCTCGGCAACGTCTGTGCTCCAAAAAACCATTTGTGCTCCGGCGAGGCGGGCCTGCCTCGTGAATCCCAATTTGTCTTCGATGAATAAAGGGAAAATTACCAAAATACCCTCTAATTTGTGGAAATTCCCAAAATACCCTTCAAATTTCAAATATACCCCTCATATTTTGTCAAAAATTCCAAAAATGCCCTTCAAATTTTCCAAAATACCCCTGGTTAAGAGAGTAAATTTATCCAAAAATAAAAACAATTGTAGCTTTTCATAAGAAGACTGATTGTCTATGAATACGAGATACTAAAACTAGAATTTGAGCTGGTTATGTAAGCTTTGGAGATGAGTTGCTTCATTATTTTTGACATAGTTGTCTTTTTTTGGGAGGTAATTTGTGACAAATTACATGCTAAGCACTAAAAAATGGATATACATTGTCAAAAAAGAATAAAGATTAGGAAATCGTGAACAATCCAACTAAAATAGATACAAGGGTATTTTGGGAATTTCCACAAATTAGAGGGATATTTTGGTAATTTTTCCATGAATAAAATATGCTTTGAATGAAGGGAGTAAGAGCTACCCGTATGTAAAAATGTTTACTTGGTGAGCCTAAGATGGTTTTCCGAATTCTTGAGTCAAAAAGAGGCCGCTTGGCATGATCTCAACCATTAGCTTTGATCCGAATCTCACGGCAAGCAGCTCCCAAGGAGCTTTTTTTTTGTCTTTTCTTGACCGCGCACTCGCGATTGCTTTTTTTTCCAACTCCCTGCACACACAACGGAGCCCCTCCGCCTCTCCTAAACTCTCAACACAATGCCTTGATTGACATTCGCCATGCTTGAAAATTTTCCAAGCAGCAAGGCGATAGAACCACGCATGCACACACACACACACACACACACACAGAGATACGGCCTTCAAAGGAGCAATAACTCAGAGAGGAAAAGATCATCAGGGAGAAGAGCAGCACCAAGAAAGCAACAATCTCTTCTACGCAAGCAAACATGGAGACGAAGAGATCAACTCACTTAAAGCCCGTGTTAAGAAGTAAGATACATGGTGATTGCAGGATATACTCAACGGGGCAAGGATAGAAAGCTTTGGGATTTTGTTAAGTGGATGTGAAGTGAGGGAATTTATCTAGATGCAATCACCTATACTTGCATCTTGAAGGCATGTGGCACTATACAGAACGCCATATAAGCATTGTAAGACGTGGCATTACGTAAGATGTTGATATGGGAAAAGGAATTCATGACGATATTTTATGGCAAGGGCTACTAAAAAAAGAAGATGTGTCTGGAAATGCCTTGATTGACATGTATGCCAAATACTTTGGAAAGCTCAAAAGAGTTCTTGACAAGCTTCCTGTCTGGCGAATATTATCTCTTGGAACGCATTGATTGTGAGATGTTCCCAACAAGGACAGGGCCAGAAAGCTTTGGGCTGTTTTTAGCGGAGGCGAAACGAGGGCATTTTCCTAGATGTAGTAACCTATGCTTGCATCTTGGAGGCATGTGGCCCTACGTAGGAATCCAATATGGGTAATGTTGATACTGTAAGACAGGCGTTGCATGCTTGGCACTACCTTGATCGACCTGTATGCTAGATGCGGTGTGCTTCAAAAAGCACAAAAGCTTCTTGAGGAGCTACCTTCACGGAATGATAAGTCTAAAAATGCATTGATTATGGGATTCTCTAAACAAGAGCGGGGCCAGGAAAGTATGGGTTTTTTTCAGCTAATGCAAAGCGAGTGCATCTCTCTTTACATCTTGAAGGCATGTGGCAATTTGGAACACACTATGATGGACAAAAGAACTCCTGACGATATTGTTAGTCAGGTTGTTGAAAAAAAAAATGTTAAGCTTGGCATTGTCTTGGTCGACATGTATGCCAAATGTGGTAGATCCAAGAATCCTCGGGCTGTTTTCAGCAAATCTGAAGCAAGCGAATCTTTCCAGATGCAATCACCTATGCTTTCGTCTCGAAGGCATGGGACACTATGCAAGACGCTGATATGGGCAAGAAAAATCACGACGATATAGCTACAGGGCTGCTAAAACAAGAAGTTGTCCTTGGCATTTTCTTGGTCGCCATGTATGCCAAATATGGTGTACTTCAGAAAGCACAAAAACTACTTGAAAAGCTTCTTGTCCATATGTGAACTCTTGGAACGCATTGATTACAAGATATGTGGAACAGGGCTTGACTAGGAAGGGTGAAACCGGCCCGTAGGGCGGTAGGCGTTGGCTTTCACCCGAAATTCTTTACTTTATACACACACACAGAGCACTTTGCAAAGAGAACCTGCGACGAGAGTTAACAATTGAATACACACATGGCTCGGAAGCTAGAATGCTCCGAGCAGACGCCGACAACCTGTAGGCCCCAAAATTGGCGCCCCTTTCGGTATTTCTTTATTCTTTAGGAGGGTAAATTACAAGGTAAGGTCCTAGGAATCCTTCACGTGTATCCACCTAGATACCATTTGATTTGGCCAAATTTCGGCAGCATAACAGCCCCAAAACTTCCGCGAAACCAATTCCCCTGCTGGAACTCGCTTGCACTGTCGTATACCCTCTGATTCCTGTCCAAAAACAGTAAATTCAGCACGCTATATTTACTGGTTTTTGCCCTGTTTTCAGCCCCAAACAGTCCCCTAACTGTCCTATGCCAGTGGGACACGATTCCCAATGATCTTGGCGTCCGTATGGCTGAAAAACAGTAAATATACAGCGCATACACAGCGCTGATTTTGCACCTGTATGGTGAGGTTATGACCCTCACCAGTGCCTGCTTTGGAGCAACAACTAGCTACCCCTGTTCCTGCTCAAGGAGGCTCTTGCCTCAGCACAAAAGCATGAACCCACACAACTGTACATCAGTCAAATGAGGAGCCCTCTTGTGGGGCATCACATAACTGCACGTAGGGGAGAGAGAGAGAGAGCTGTGTGTAGTGTGCAGGGCATCACTCCTAGCACCACACTGTACATGAGAGGGAAAGGAAGCACTCCATAGCTCTTAACCTGTGACAGGTTGCAAATGAGGCCTCCCTCAGCATAAAAATCAGCGCCCATTTTTCTGCAAGAGGAAAGTTCACCAAAATGTGACACTTGGCGCATTTTCAAGCATTTTCCCATTTCGGGTTCGTCGCTTAAAAATATCCTGACCGGTTGCCCAGTTGACTTCACGACAGAGTTATAAAATGTTCCCCTAGTCATACCGGAGGTAATGACGCGAACACATTTCACGGCCCAAAATAGCAGTTTCCTAAATTTTAGGAGATGCTTCCGTTGGGCTCCCACTGGTCTTCTGACCATCTATCCTCATTGGGACCGCATCCAAAAGTGCAATGTGGCCCAACTGTCGGATACTTTTTGTTGGTAGTCCCACCTTGACTTTACGCCTTAATTGAGTTCACTTCCTAGTATCCACCAACTTGCTAAGTGCGACGGGGGGACCTATATGATCTTGCTTTGAGCCTAGACATCCTCTTACCATACGAATTCCAGTGCCGACCACTTCCCGTCTGCGGGTGAATCTACCGTTCACATTGGCCATACAATGTCCGACCGTTTGCTACTTCAAAAAGAGGGTCTTAAACAAATAAAATAAACCCCATTGGAAAGAAACCAACAACCAAGGTTAGCAGTTGCCACATCTCTGTGACATGGTTAATAACTGCCATGCCCTCGTGACAAAGGGTTGTTTTCGGTAGATCCAAAGTGAGACCATCTCTCTGAATGGAATCACCTATGCTGTTGCCTTTTAGGCTATGGTTACATCTTGAATTATACAGGAGCTGTGTGCTTGGCATTGCCTTGATCGACATGTTGCGTACCCTGTTTTTGCTAGATATTATGTAACCTATGTTCAATTTCTTCAATCAGTAGACATGGATTAAACACCACAACTTCATGTGGATGATCAATTGAAACATTGACAGGCATGTGCAAAATGGTCAAACCCCACACGTACTCATCCAAGCTTGCTTCAGGAGCTTTTTGTCTGGCATGTCGTTTCTTGGAGTGCATTGATTGCGGGATATGCCCAACAACGATAGGGACAGGAAGCTCCAGGAAGCTTTGGGGTGTTTGCAGTTGATGCAAAAAGATGGCATTTCTCCAATTGCAACAACCTACGCTTGCATCTAGAGACATGTGGCATTACACAAGATGTTGATATGGGAAAAGCAATGCACGATGATACTTTATGGCAAGGGCTGTTAAAAGAAGACGCCGTGCTTGGAAATGCCTTGGTTGACATATATGCCAAATACTTCGGAAAGCTCAAAAAAGTTCTTGACAAGCTTCCTGTCCAAAATATTGTCTCTTGGAATGCATTGATTGTGAGATGTTCCCAATAAGGATAGGGCCAGGAAGCTCTTGGCTGTTTTTAGCGGATGCAAAACGAGGGCATTTTCCCATATGTAATCACCTATGCTTGCATCTTGGAGGCATGTGACCCTACGTAGGAGTCCAATATGGGCAATGATATACCGTGAGACAAGGGTTGCGTGCTGGGCACTATCTTGATCAACATGTATGCCAGAAGTGGTGTGCTTCAAAAAGCACAAAAGGTTCTTGAGGAGCTGCCTTCACGGAATGATAAGTCTAAGAATGCACTGATTGCGGGATACGCTAAACACAAGCAGAGCCAGGAAGCTATGGGCTGTTTTGAGCTAATGCAAAGCAAGTGAATAGATCAAAAGAGGGTTTCTTCTTCTTGGATCATTGTAGAGTTGTTACTCAATTTGAGTTGACGACATGTTTTTTGTAGATCCTGAAGGTCCATTCTTCTCCCACTCCTTCATCAAGCTCCTCCACGACTCATCGGATAGATCTTTGAGGTCAATGGCATAATTACCTTCCATGCTAAATTTTCTAATTCTTCTTCTGGTTATAGTCTTTTTTAATAAACGCCTAGGAGGGTCTTTCAAGGTCACTTTTATGCTCTTAAAGCTTCTCTTCCATCTTCTTCTTTGTGCCCTGGACTCTTACTTTGACACTATCACTTTTAATCACACTATTAGAATCTCATTATCCGTTCATTCTGATATAATTATGCAGATCTCAATTTTTAAATTTTGTGTTTGAAAGATGACGATGTTTTGTGCCACTTGGATATTTTGTCCTTTCCAGGTCATCCCTAGAGCTTCGTGTTTACTGTCCATTGGATTCTTTTTGTCGTCAAATTTACTTCCGC